>NW_024544739.1:0-631176 GCF_018167655.1 Microtus oregoni | reverse complement strand
ATGAACACCTATGGTGAATGCACCGATCTCCATAAAATTACTTAACTAGGGAATCTGTGATGTTAGGTGGAGTGTGGGAAAGACACCACAAACTCATCATACCCCCAAATACCAGTGTTATATTGATACCTGACTCCTATCATGCAAGGATCCTGCAGTCTTGTAATGGGGCTATTTTTGGCTCCTTCATCTTCTCAAACTTGGTTAACAATTTGGAGGTATCAAACTGCCAGGCAGCATTCAGCATGTAGATCAGCTGTCCCTGGAAACGTGATTTGGCTAAAATGTGGGTGAGAACTTGTACCAGGAAACCCTGATGCATCATCACCCATTATCCTCGTCCTCATCGTTACTCTCCTGGGTGGGCCTGAAGCACAAAGAAGAAAAAATGCAATAAGCCTCCTCCTTAGTAGAAAAGCATGTAAATCCTCAACTTAGATTACTGTCAGAGGGAATGCAGCACATTTTATCTTACAAGGCATACTCATCCATTGGTTCACTCACTTATCCAATGAATGTTAAAATTCATCCATTTTCCCATGTCTCTCTCTCTCTTTCCTTCAATCCCTCTTCTATTTCCTCCTGTATCCTGTCAACATCTTGCCTAGATAAATCTTCTATGTCTCTTCTGCTCTAGAACCTTTCATTTTTAAAGAACTTGCCCTCTCAGGGAAATTTTTTCTCTCTTCTCTATGGATGGAGACCATATGAGGAAGATCTGATGAGCAACCATGACAACTAGTGTGCTGTAAAGATAGGCAGACCATATAATGATGGCTGACATTCCTATACAATGAGTCAGAGGTCCATGAGCTCTGCCCCTGTTAACAGATATGCAGGCATCACTGTGGCCACACATACTTAACTCACTCAGTGTTCACAAATCCTGGAGATTGAGGTTTAATTCTTGTCCTAATCTGATGAAGAAACAAAAATGAAGAGAACAGAGGAGCCTGAAGTAAGGCCTTCCATAGAGTACCAATGTCCAGCCAACTGCTAACCACACGTTGGAACCCAACTGCCTTTGATTTCTGAAACAATTGCTGTCTCTTTAAGGTCTCATAACAACACAAAAAGGTACATCAGACGTCTCCAGCACAAAATTAGACCAATTATAAGACCCAAAAGATGTAGCAAGTTATGTTTATTGGTAAAGAAGATGGTTCTAGTGGGACAAAATGATGTAGCATTAAAAAACAGATTGGCGTTATCAATATGATTGCATGTGATATGGCCCACACAGGCTTCTGGTTCTGAATACTTGGACCTCAGCAGGTTTTGGAGATTGTGGACTCCCAGAATTTAGCTGTAGGCATTGGGGTCTGAAAGGACAAGCCTTGATGTTTCAGGACATCCTTATACTTGATCTCCACTGTTTACTGATTCTCTTACAGGGAACAAGCAGCCTCCTATTACTGGTGCCATGTTCCCCACTCTGTTCCCCAACAAGAACAGAGAGAACCCCCTCCACACCCTAGTTGCTTTCATCACATATGAAGGCATAAGTCAGAAACTGTCTCCCACACCAGTTTATAATTATGATTATTTGAATGGTTATTTCTTTAAAGGGGAAAAATTTACAGATCACCATCCAAGTCAAGAGCCTTCTGCAGTATCAGGAAAGGAGCGTAGTAGTTGGAAGTGAAGCTTTCTATCTATCTATCTATCTATCTATCTATCTATCTATCTATCTATCCATCCATCCATCCATCTATCTATCTATCTATCTATCGATCTATCTATCTATCTATCTATTATTCATGTCCATAAAAGAGTCCATTACATTTTTAAATGAACTACACAATCACAATAACTTAATAAAGATAAAAAACGCAAATACATATTACAAATTTGACCTTAAATCTCTATCAATAAGGCAAAATCTACACTAATGCAAATTATTCTTATCTATATCATATCCCCCTTTAAATGTAAAAGAACGTTTATAAACCATATTTGGTAACATGGGTGCAGTTTTTTTTCTTTCCAAACTGTTTCCTGCTGAATGGGGGCATTGTTATTTTGGTCTTTCATGGTATAACCTGTGTGCTAGTTTCATCTCAGTTGGCAGTTGAGCGTAGCAATTTTTTGAAGGTGTGCACAGCAACCTTTCAGGAGGGCGTGGTCCATCATACCATATTGGACTAGAGGCAATCCACAGACTCTCACCCTTTGTGAAAACAAAATAAGAAACTCCTTTCCAAAGCATGTCCTTAGATCCAAATTTCAAAGTCAAGGTATTTTCAAAATATCTATGTTGGATTAGTTCACAAGCATTTATAAAAAAAATATCTTTTAGCAGCTATTACTCCTTCCTCAGAATTCAAACGATTCAAACAGAGCATAATAGCATACAATACCAAATTCTCTGTGTATTTTCCATCATTGTGTGTTTTATTTTAACCTCTATTTTGTTTATTTTTCTTTTTTTTTGCCTTTTGAGACAGGTTCTCTGTATCTTTGACCAGGACTAACTCTGTAGATCTCGGAGATCCACCTGTCTCTGCCTCCCAGTCATTGGGATTAAAGCTGTATGCTACTACACCTTGAACTCACAGAGATATGTTTGTCTCTGCTTAATAGGCACTGGGATTAAGGATGTGTGCTACCACACCTTGAAGTTACAGAGGTCAATCTCTCTCTGCCTCCCAATGTTGGGATTAAAGGTGTATACTACCGCACCCAACAACTCTCTTCCTTATTTTAACTTTAAGAACTTCAACTTTTAGCCTGCACATATTTTTAACACACTGTAAATCATTTAAAAATTTTCTTTGTCTTTGAATCTCTCTTTTTATCACTCTCAGTTTTTCTGACCACATGAGTCATTAATTTTCCGAGCAATCACAGTAGAAATAAAGCCATGGCTTTGCAGGCTAGATGTAGCCCCTTCATTAGCTTTCTGCCATTCCAAACTTGTGGCTGAGGTACAGGCCAGAGCTGCATTCAGTGCCGCAAGTCTACAGTGTTTCACGGTTCTTGCCATCAAACAATCTGCAAGAGAAAACACTCAAGCCCTCTCTCTGTAGATGGACCTCCTGCCTCAAACAGTCAGAGTTTGCCCTGGCAGAATGGCTCAGAAACTGACATTTTAAAACAACACAGGTTTTTTTTTCTGCTACTGCTGAAAACAAACAAGCATTCAGTTGGCTTTATCAACACCATTTAAATGTTTCGTGGCAGGACCTCCTAAGTGCTGCAGGGTTTTGCAGCTGAAGCTGAGTCAGGAAGCCTCTTTTAAATGAGTGTGCTTGCTTGCTTCTAGCAAGCAGAGCAGGCTCGAGAAATCGCTGTTACCAAGAAAACATGCTTTACTCTTTCCCGAGCTTTCTCAGGCTTTCTGTGGATTCAGTTGTCCACACGACTGAGTGCCATTCTGTAGTAATTTGAGCAGCAGGGCTGCATCCCCAGCACCATGATTGCCTTGGAGGCTTATGTCCTGAAATAATTACACACAAGCAGTATTCTTTTAAATACTAGCTGGCCCAGTAGTTCAGCCTCTTAACCCATTTCTAATAATCTATGTAGCACCACAAGCTGCGATTATCAGGAAAGATTCAGCATGTCTGACCTTCTGGCTGGCTGCATCGCCTTCTGTCTCAGAGCAGAGCTATCGTGTCTGCCCGGGAGAGGGGAGCATGGTGTCTCTGAGCTCACTTACTGTTCCTCCCAGCATTCTGTTCTTTTTACTCCACCCACATATGTTCAAACCTATCAGGGCAAGCAGTTTCGTTATTGAATTAACCAATGACCTTACTCCACCATTTCCCCTATTTCTGTTTAAACAAGAACGGAATCTTTAACTTTAATATAGAAAAATTACATAAAACAAAACAGTTATCAAGCAAGAATTACAGTTACAATATTTATATCTATTTATCTTTTACATAATAATGGAAAACTATAACTATCAATCTATTCTTCAACTCCATCAAAGACTCTAGAAGAATACAATATTACATAAGCAAAAAAAAGTAATCAATATTCAATCTCTCGAAATGACAGTGACCTCTCGCTGCCTGTACAGTCAACCAACATTCCTCTGTACTGTTGGGGTATCCATCTTCAGTCAACAGGCCCATAATTTCCAGCAGACATTTCCATGAAGCAGGACATTTCAAAGGCAGTCACTATCTGCTTGTCTTGAAGAATGTCTTGCAGACTCTTTCATAAATCAGGAAACCCGAAAGATCATCTCAACTTTAGGCAAGTTCGGTAGTCCTCTCTCTACGTGTTCTCTGTGTCCTTTATGCAATCGTTTAGGCAAGAGCAGTTTCTTGCCCAAATGTCTATCACACTCCAGAAGGATCCCATTTGAATCCCATCTTCTTCCTGATGTAGATTGGTGCTGCCAGGAGCAGAGTGTCTCATTGTCACGAAAAACCCTAAGATATTAAAACATTAAATAGCATATTTTGTAGTCTAAGAAAGATATGAAGAATGCCTATCTAACTGAAATATATATCTATAGAGCTAGAAAATCTAACTAACATGACTACAAACTTGACTATTATTAATGATTATCCATTAACAACCTATATACATTACATTTTTAAATGAACTACACAATCACAATACCTTAATAAAGATCATAAATGCATATATATATATATATATATATATATATATATATAGACCTTAAATCTCTATCAATAAAGCAAAATCTATACTAATGCAAATTATACATATCTATATCATATCCCCATTTAAATGTAAAAGAACGTTTATAAGCCATATTTGAGAACATGAGTTCAGAGTTTTATCTCCAAACTGCTTCCTGCTGAATTGGTGCCTCGTTACTTATGTCTTTAATGGAATAACCTTGTTGCGGTAGGTCTCCCCTTTCTCCAGCCTAGAGCTGCTGAGATACCAGCCAATTGGGGCATGGTCTCTCTCTCTTTATATAGCCGCAACTTCCCTCTCCTCGCTCTCTTCACCTCCTGCTGACCAGCGACTAGACTCCCTTCCTGGTTCCGCAGAGGGCTGATGGTGATCTGTACGTTTTTTTCCCCTTTAAATAAATACCACCCTATTAATCATAATTCCAAACTGGTGTGGCATTGTTTATGACTTCCGCCTTCAGTTGGCACCGAACGTTTGGTGTTAGGACCTCTCCTTCCCTTGCTCGGCCTCCGGGCGCGAGTTCAGCTTGGTGCGAGCCTCCCTTCCTCAGCTGCCGGGGCCGGCAGGTGGCCTTGTGGCCTGTGTCTTGTATGTGGAGCCAGCAGATTAATATAAATCCTCATGCACTGGCTTTTATTGCTGTAGTTCTTTATATTTTCTCTTTAGACACCTCAGATTGACTTCCAGTCCACATGCACCCTATCATATCCACAGGCCTACATAGTCACCGCCCGAATGGTTTGCTCTTTTCTGAGACATTTTTAAATCTCACTTGCAAACACAGCTCTTAATTGGCACGAACCAGAGCACGTGGTTGCTGAAAGCTGCAACCCCTCACGGTGACTCTGTCACGTGGAGGCATAAGGGGCTTCCAGGTTGGTCTTCTCTACCCTTGGATTCTGGGTTTCTGGTTCCATCTCTGGAAATGATTTAATTACATTTACTTTGTTGAGCAACTTACATTTTTTTCAGTTTTTATCAAATACTAGGCAGATTCTGAAAAAGGACCCTGTTTTCCTCGCGACTTGGCAACAGCGCCACCTGCTGGATAATAGGTAATATGACAGTTATTGTTTCCACCGCGAATTTTACTGTTCTGGTTACCAATACAATGGGTTATATCATGCAAGGTTTATATGACTATGGGGATAACTTAATTTACTGGTTACTGGGTTTCAGTATTCTTTTACATATTCTATCATTTCAGAAGAATATGGCACTCCTAAGAACCACAAATCTTTACTAGAATCTCATGCAGGTCATGAGATTCAGGATTCAAAAGAGACAAAAATAAAGACAATAATAAAAAGACTTGAAATGATTGAAGAAATGATTGGAGCTGGTGAACAGAGTAATAAGGCACAAGGACAGGATATAATACCAACACCGGCTATTAGTACTGGCTTACCAAGGATTTAGCAGCATAAACTATACTTAATTCTGACAAAGCGTCAACTTCTAAAGGCTCAAAGGGAGTCACAGAAGCTAGATGGACGCCAATAGCAATGAATGATCTAAAAGAAATTAAGCAAGCTATTGTTAATTTTGTCTTGCACTCTGCATATATAAATTAAAGGGTAAGGACTTGGGCTTCTAATGCTAGAGCTACCCCCCATGATTTCCATCCGTTAGTGTCTGCAGTTTTAGATAATGGAACTTCCTTGATGTTTGAAATTTATTTCAGTGAAGAATCCAAACATATGGAACAGCAAGGAAGAGCAAAAGGTGTGGAGGTTTCCCAAGATCAAATTCTTGGTGCAGGAGAATATGCTCATCCACAGGTCCAAGTTCTTTAGGACGATGAAGTACTGTGTCTAAGTCACCAAGCAGCTTTAAATGCTTGGAATAGGATACAAGATCCAGCAAAAAGGGTAGAATCATATACCAGAATTAGGCAGGGACAGAGAGAACCCTTTCTTGACTTTTGCAAAGATTAAAGAAGGCTCTGGACGTAGGGGTAACAGACCCAGAAGCTAGACGAATACTTCTTGAATCTCTAGCTTTTGAGAATGCAAACATAGAATGCAAAAAGATAACTGGGCCTTTAAAGTCTAGATCAGCACCTATGGATGAATGGATTCAGCATACGATGAATGTTGAGACGTTTAGCAATAACGATGAATCTTGGGTAGGAGAAGCGATTTCCACAGCAATGAGGAGACATCAAACTGCCAGGTGTTTTAATTGTGGTAAATTAGGACATCTGAGAAGTGATTGCAGGCACAGAATTTCTAGGAATAATATCTCCTCTAGGAATGGCATAAATAGGAGACCTAGGCCTTCAGGTATATGTAGGAGATGTGGTAAAGTCCTTAATTGGTCCAACGGATGCAGGTCAACAACCGACAAACAAGGCAACCCAATACCGTTGGGAAACTCCTTGAGGGGCCTCTCACAGGCCCCCAAGCCAACAGTGGCCCAGTCATTCCCAGTCACAGTGGAAAACGTGCCTCACCAAGAAAATTAAAAACTCCAATTTCTGCTGTAAAACGTAATACTGGTCTAAATGATGAATTATGTGTGGAGGATGAGTCAAAAAAACCTAGTAGGACAGAATAAACATATATTTTGGCAGACTTCTATTAACGATCAAAGACCAAAGTGAAGGGTCTGTATAAATGGCGTTTTATTGAAGGCTTCTTAGACACAGGTGCGGATGTAAGTATCATTACCCCAGAATCTTGGCATCAGAATTGGCCACATCAAGGGGTAGATGTTCAGTTTCTGGGAATGTGAACCCTGTCTCGTGTAAAACAAAGCACAAGATGGGTTGAATGCATAGGGCCCGAAGGACAAATAGGAAGACTAAGGCAATATATAGCCAATATTGCCATAAATCTGTGGGGCCGTGACCTGCTACAGCAATGGAATACCCAGATTAACATTCCTGTAGTTCCAGGAACTCAAATTCTGGGACAATATGATGAGGTATTATGGAAAAAGGTCACCAGCCATTCAGGCTCTACAAGAACATACAGCAAATATCAAACCTTTAGAGGGCCCAACAGCCCTACCTTTAAAATGGCTAACTGAGAAGCCAGTATGGAACAAACAGTGGCCTCTAGCTGAAGATAAAATACAGGCATTGAACAGCTGTTGTAAGAGCAAATAGATGCTCACCATATTGAAGAATCAACCAGCCCTTGGAATTCTCCTGTGTTTGTTGTAAAAAAGAAATCTGGTAAATGGAGAATGGTGACAGATCTAAGAGCTGTCAACAAAGTAATTCAACCTATGGGCCCACTACAATCTGGAATTCCTTTGCCTTCTCTGTTACCAAAATGATGGCCTCTTATAGTTATTGATTTGAAAGATTGTTTTTTCACTATACCGTTACAAGAAGAGGATAGAGAAAAAATTGCCTTCACAGTGCCTACTCATAATAATTCTCAGACTAATAGGATATATCAATGGACTGACCTCCCACAGGGTATGCTCAATAGTCCTACATCGTGCTAATATTTTGTAAGTAAGCCATTGGAAATAATTCATAAACAATTCCCAAGGTCCATAATTTATCATTACATGGATGACATCTTGTTATCTGATTCAAAAAAAAAAAGATACATTAGAAAGAATGTTTGAAGAAGTAAAGAAAGTCTTGCCTAGGTGTGGATACCAAATTGTCCCTGAAAAGATTCAAAGAGAAAATTCTATTAATTACCTAGGTTACAGAATAGGGTTAGAGAAAATTAAAATGCAAAAGGCACAAATTAGGAGCGACCAGTTAAACACCCTTAATGACTTCCAAAGATTGTTAGGAGACATTTCCAGTCTACGACCAGCTGTTGGGATAACACATGATCATTTAAACAAAACCTTAGATGGTGATAAAGATTTGAATAGTCCAAGAAAACTGACAGCTGAAGCAAAAAAGGAACTGACAATGATTGAGGAAAAATTACAGGAGGCACATGTGGATAGGGTGAACCCAAATCTTAGCTGCATCCTAGTCATATTGCCTTCCAGAATTTTTCCTACAGGGATTCTAATGCAGAGGTAAGATATTATTTTAGAGTGGATATTTATACCTAAGAAACCAAGTAAAACATTAAAAACTTATGTGGAAAAAGGCTCTGAATTAAGTATAAAAGGTAAGCTGAGACTTCGTCAACTAGCAGGTTTAGACCCAGCAGAAATTACAGTGCCTTTTACGACTGAAGAAAAAAAAAAGTTATGGGAAGACAATGAACCGTGGCTAAGAGCTTTTGCTAATTTTGGGGGAGAAATTAATAGCAACTATCCCAAAATGGTAGACTTAACCTTATTAAAAGAACTTCTTGGATTCTTCCTAGAATTGTACGTGATGCTCCAATAACTGGAGGCCGCACATTCTATACTGATGCAAATAAATCAGAGAAAGCAGGTTACAAGTCAGGTGAATTGAGTAAGGTGGAAAAAAGCCCTTATAATTCTGTTCAAAAGGCAGAATTATATGCCATTCTTATGGTGCTAAGGGATTTTAAAGAAACTCTTACTATAGTTATAGATTCACAATATGCAGAAAGAGTTATCTTGCATATTGAAACCGCTGAATTTATACCAGATGACACAGAGTTGACTTCATTGTTTATCCAGGTACAAGAGATAGTCAGGAATAGGCTTTGTCTGATGTACATAACACACATCTGGCCCTATACAGGTCTGCCTGGTCCTCTAGGCCAAGGCAATGCTGAGATTGATCAATTATTGATTGGAAGTGTGTTGCAGGCCTCAGAATTTCATAAGAAGCATCATGTCAATAGTAAAGGACTAAAGAAAGAATTTCCCATTACTTGGCAACAAGCTAAGGACATTATCAAGAGATGTCCTACTTGTTCTTTCTATAATCAAACAGCGTTGCCTGCAGGGAGTAACCCAAAGGGCACTAAGAGAAATGAAATCTGGCAGATGGATGTGTTCCACTTTATGGAATTTGGTAAATCAAAATATGTACACTACACCATAGACACGTATTCAGGTTTTCAATGGGCAACTGCCCTGAACTCAGAAAAGGCTGATTCAGTAATCACACATTTATTGGAAGTTATGGCCATCATGGGTATACCAGCACAAATAAAGATAGATAATGGTCCAGCATATGTATCTAAGAAAATGAAACACTTTTTTTGAGTATTATAGTATAAAACACATTACAGGTATACCAAATAATCCTACAGGTCAGGCAGTTATAGAAAGATCAAATCGTACTATAAAGCATATGCTGAACAAACAGAAAGGGACCATAAATACCCCCAGAAATAGATTACATAACGCTTTATCAACCTTGAATTTTCTTTATGCTAATGAGAAAGGAATGGCAGCAGCAGAAAGACATTGGATAATGGAAAAGTCTGCCGAACTAAATCAACCAATTTATTTCAAAGATGTGCTGACCTCTAAGTGGAAGCCAGGAGATGTGCTACGTTGGGGAATGGGATTTGCTCTTGTTTCCACAGAGGAGGAAAAATTGTGGATACCATCAAAATTAATAAAGTTTCAATTTGAAGAGGAGAAACCTCTTGGAAAGGAGAAATGACAACTCATCCACAATGATGATATTCATACAGGTAGTAAGAAAAAAATATAAAATGGGGGCAGGGTTCTGTTCTTATCTCCACAGGAAAACACTCATCTTTGAAAAATTCAAGGGACCCTGGATGTTTGGATACTGACAGATGGAAAAATACCTGCCCAATAGGAAATATCAAGAAAACTGAATGAGTTGTATAAGTAAAATATATTAAACCATATTTCTAAATTTATAAAGCTGGTGTTGAAGTTGGACTCTGGCTCAGTCCCTCTCTATTTCCAAGCCCATTAGTAAGAGAAAAACCCAGAATTTCTGGAGAGTCTGTCTCTTATTAAGAGCCATGATGTGGGACAGAAAGAAATATGAGTTTAGAAAACATCTTTGCTTTTCTTCATATCTATCATACTTATCATTGAATATATCTATCATGCCTTTCAATGAATATACATATATATATGACTAAAGTTTAATATTTTTCACAATGAACAATGAGTTTTTCCTTAAGTGACATTTGAAGTTTCCAGTAAGAAGATGGGGCCCCATAACAACAACTCCACCTGGTTGATATGACGTCATGATACTGATAGTGCTACTACAAGACCTGATTTGGGTACCAGCTGCACAAGACTATTCCAACTTGGTTAGCTGAAATGGTGCACATCTTATACAATATTTTGGCCAGACCAGCACAAAATACTCAGAGACTATTGCCAATTTTAGTAAACATGGACCTTGGAATTTAACCATCATTTTACTTTCACAGGATCCCCCAGAGAGCACGTCACCCCATGACAGCTGGAAGAAATTCTAGAGGACAACGCCCCTCTCCCAGTAAAGTTTGCCCTTGGGTTTAGGGACATAATTTAGGGGTTGATTATAATTAGTATACGATTGAGGGTTGGGGGAGGAATTTTATAAGTGCAGGAATCATTTGAAAAAAGGGGATGATAGGATAATAGATTTGTAAATCTGAGTTTCTGTTTTTAGACAAATATATTGGTATAGATACTTGTATATTGATACAAAGTTAAATTGTATTGACTTTTGTATGCCTGCATGTTTCTACCTCAGTTTAAAACATTTTTATGTATTGACATATATTGTATTGATATATATATTGTATATATTTACCATTTTGTAGTGTACATTTCTACCTCTGATTAAGATACTTATATAATGTTTGTGTATTGATATATATTTAACTACTGAAATAAATATTTGTACACTGTTTATATTTGGAGGTCATTGTCCTCATTTTTTTCATAGTCATTTATTGTCAGTCTTTAAGTTAGATAGATATTGAGAATTATATAGACTAATAGTCATCTAAGTTTGTCATTTATAATTAGACTAATCAGGTTCTTTAGATATATAGAGATCATACTCAGTATAGATAGATAATCTTCAACTTCTTCAAAGAGCTGTAGAAAATGGCCTTTAATCTAACTCAGAGTTTAGTGGGAATGAGATACAATTGCTCCTGGCAACACCACTCTATTCCCGAGAGAATGTTGAGCACGAAGACACTCCACCTGTAGCCTTTCTTTTAGGCAGAACTTGCCTTGGGGCAAAGAAATGACCATACCTCAACCACTGACAGAGATACAGAGCATGCATCAATGGATAAAACAAGACAGTCATGTCCTGCCTAGACAGGGTAAGATAGTTTCAAAAAGTTACCTGCCTTTGAAAATGATTTGTCAGTTATGTTAGGCCTTAGAAAAAGTTGGTTGCTTCTATGCTGCTAATGTGAATTTGGGTGATTGTCCAGGTAGCTAGTTGTCTCTGTGATTTGTTGCATGTTTTGGAAGTTGTTTTACTCAACTTCCTAATTAACCAGATAACATTATTTCCATTCTCAGATTTTTGATGGGGTTGTAGACTATATAAATGTAGTTACTTTCTCTCATGACTTGGCAAAGTTATTTTTTATACAAGACCTATCTAGTTAGAATAGGATATTTGTACTTATTGTATATAATTTCATAGTAGGTTTAGAACTCTCTTATTTAAACAAAAGGGGAGGTATTGTGGGAGGTCCTCCCGTTCCTCCAGCCTATAGCTGCTGAGATACCAGCCAATTGGGGCGTGGTCTCTCTCTCTTTAAAAAAGCGGCCACTTCCCTCTCCTCGCTCTATTCATTTTCTGCTCTGAAGGTGACTAGACTTCCTTCCTGGTTGCACAGAGGGCTGACGGTGTTCTGTAAGTTATTTCCCTTTAAGTAAATACCAGCGTATTAATCATAATTCCAAATTGGTGTGGCATTGTTTATGATATACGCCTTCATAACCTGTGGGCTAGTTTCATCCCAATTGGCAGTTGACCGAAGCTATTTTTTGAAGGTGTTCACAGCAACCATTCAGGAGGTCGTGATACGTACTACCATATTGGGATAGCGGCAGTCCAGAGACTCTCACCCTCTGTGAAAACAAAATAAGAACCTCCTTTCCAAAGCATCATGTCCTTAGATCCAAATTTTAAAGACAAGGCACTTTCAAAATATCTATGTGGGATTAGTTCAGCAGCATTTATAAACAAATATCTTTTAGCAGCTATTGCTCCTTCCTCAGCATTCAAATGATTCAAACAGAGCACAATAGCATAGAGTATCAAAATTCTCTGTGTATTTTCCATCTTTGTTAGCTTCAATTTAAGCTCTAATTTATTTTTCCTTTTTATTTTTTTTTCATTTTGAGACAGGTTCTCTGTATCTTTGACCTGGAATAACTCTGTAGAACAGGCTGTCCTTGAAGTTTCAGAGATCCACATGTCTCTGCCTCCCAGCATTGGGATCAAAGGTGTATGGTACTACACCTTGAACTCACATAGACCTGTTTGTCTCTGCCTTCTCGGCACTGGGATTAAAGGTATGTGCTACCACACCTTGAAGTTACAGAGGTCAATCTCTCTCTGCCTCCAAGTGTTGGGATTAAATGTGTTTACTACTGCAACCAACAACTCTCTTCATTTTTTTAACTTTAAGAACTTCGACTTTTAGCCTGCACATATTTTTAAGACACTGTAAATCATTTAAAAATTTTCTTTGTCTTTGAATCTCTCTTTACTCAATATCTCTCTTTTTTTTTTACCACAGGAGTCTTTAATTTACACAGCAATCTCAGTAGGATTAAGAGGTGTCTTTGCCAGCTAGATGTATCCCATTCCTTAGCTTTCTGCCATTCCAACCTTATGGCTGAGGTACCGGCCAGAGCCGCATTCAGTGCCACAAGTATACAGTATTTCAAGGTCCTTGCCATCAAACAAGCTGCAAAAGACAACACTAAAGCCCTCTCTTTGTAGCTGGCCCTCCTGACTCAAACAGTCAGAGTTTGTTCTGGCAGGATGGCCCAGAATTCCGGCATTTTAAAACATCACAGTTTTTTTTCCTGCTACTTCTAAAAACAAACAAGCATTCAGCTGGCTTTTATCAACACCATTTAAATGTTTCGTGGCAGGGCCACTTAACAGCAGCAGGGTTTTGCAGCTGAAGGTGAGTCAGGAATCTTCTCTTAAATGAATGTGCTTGCTTGCTACTAGCAAGTAGTGCAGACCCGAGATATAGCTGCTAAAAAGAAAACATGCTTTACTCGTTCCCGGGCTTTCTCATGCTTTCAGTGGATTCAGTTTTCCACATGTCTGAGTGCCATTCTGTAGTAATTTGAGCAGCGGAGCTGTGTAACCAGCACCAGGGCAGCCTCGCTAGCTAATGTCCAGAAATAATTACACAAAAACGATTATTTTAAACACTGCCTGACCCATTTCTAATAATCTATGTAGCATCACGAGTGTGCTCACCAGGAAAGATTCAACAGGTCTAACCTGGTTGCTGGCTGCATTGCCCTCTGCCTCAGAGAGGAGAGCTATCACGTCTTCCCACGAGAGTGGATCATGGTGTCTCTGAGCACACTGCTTCTTGCTCCCAGCATTCTGTTCCCTTTCTCCTCCCACCTATGTTCTAAATTAACAGGGGAAGCAGTTTCTTCATTTAATTAAGCAATGAATTACTACCATCACTTTATCCTTTCAAGAGCTTGCCCTAATAAATCTTCCATGTCTCTTCTGCTGTATAATCTTTCATTTGAAAAGAACTTGCCTTTTCAGGGGAGGATTTTTTTGACATCTCTGTGGATGGAGATCATATGAAGAGGATCAGATGAGCAACCATGACAACTCTTATGCTACAGAGTTAGGTGGACCAGAGATTGATTGCTGACAATCCTGTGCTATGCGTCAAATGCCCATGAACTCTGCCCCTGTTGTCAGACAGGCAGACATCAAGGTGGTCACACATACTTAACTCATTCAGTGTTCACAGACATTTATATTGAGTTTTAATCTTGTCCTAAACTAATAAAAAAAAACAACAATAGGAGAAGAGAGGAGCCTGAAGTAGGGCCTCCAAATGGGTCATTTGCAAAGGTAAGGTTTCCTGCCTCTATGTATGCTTTCTCCTCTCCTTAGTAAAATAATCCCCCACACCAGTTTAGAATTGTGATTAATAGAATGATTATATCTTTAAAGGGCAAAAACTAACAGATGACCATCCCTGACAAAAGCCCTCAGCGGGATCAGGAAAGAAGCATAGAGGCCGGAAGGGAAACTGGTAGCAAGAGATCAAGCTGTAGTAAATGTTGGTTTTTGAAAGTGAGAGAGACCAAAACTCAACGGGCGGGTATCTCAGTGGCTATTGGCTGAAGGAGTGGAAGAAACTCGTGCAACACACTTATTTGGATATAGCAAAAAAATGTTACTAGAAGGTGAGAAAAAAAAACTATTTTAGTTTATTTATTTCAGTCCTTCCAGACACATCACAGAGATAGGATCTCTTCATGCATGAGAGTCACCGATGATTTCCCTTTAAGAAAATACCCACAAAACTCCCAATAACATCATCAGCATTCAACAACATGTCTATGATTGCTTTGCCTTGCCTTTGCTTCTCAGTAAATGATGCTGTTAGTTAATCTCTGCAAACAATGCAAATTTCCCTGTACCTAAATAGACAGAATTGACAGGTTATCTTCAACACAACAGGGAGTCACACTACGATGGAATGGGTTAATCATCACCAGTGTGGCAGTGACATATTTAGGATCTTTCCTTTGTCTAAAAATCACAGAATTGTAAACATGATATGTTGTCATACAGATTTCTTAGGGTTTTTTCCCCCTGGTGGTTTCCTTGGTATGCTTCCATAATTTTTGCCAGATCCAATCAGATTTGCCATGCACTCTCAGCTCCACATCATTGTGTTCCCCTTATGTTCTAGTCCAGGCATTTTTGACATCTTGAAACTGTTGCAAGAGTATCTCATGTTCCACCTAAATGATTTGGAGTGTTATTTATGCTGAGTTTTATCTTCCATCCATGAGTTCATTGACTTTCCTTGGGCGTAATTCCTGGGACACTGAGCCTAACTCCTGGGGGATTCCTCTAGTTACTTCTCCTTGCTGAGACAGCTTACACTCTCAGTACTACTATGACAGTATTTCTGTAGCAAACATTCTTCTCAAGATGAGAAGAAATTTCAATATTACAATCCATTTGTTTTTATTGTGATTTAAACACACACACGCACACACACACACACACACACACACACACAAGTTAATGCACATACACTGATGATATTAATTGAGTAGGCCATTCTGGGGTTGTCAAGATCATTATCTCTCGAGGGGTTCTTAGAGGCATGGGGTGACCCCCTAGGGGAACTTGGGCAGGTGAGGAGAGGTTGACTGCACTGTGCCATGTCTATAGTCACAATGGGTGCCTTATCCTATAGTCAGACTGATGACTATCTTGAATATCACCATGGAACTTTTGTATGGCCAAGATGGAGATCAAGTCAGGGTAAAAATCAGAAAACTAGATGGAGCTTCCAAGCTCCAGTTGAATAGCCGACTGATGGAGAATAAGAGCAAGGATGTCAGGAATAAAATGGCTTGGTCCACACACTGAGACACTGTGCCTGAACAAAGGGGGTTTCAACTAAACCAGTGGCCAGGGAATGAAAGAACATGGAATCAACGTGGAAGCTCTGAATGTGGCTGACAATTGGACCAGACTGAGAAGCCAATGATAATGGCACTGACATTTGTCTGCACTTCATATACAGGCTTTTTTGTGATCATATTCTATGTGGATGCTTGACTTCCTAAATCTCGATGGATGAAGGGTAGGCTTGGACTTCAAACAGGTCAAGGTACCCCGCCCTCAATTTAAATTGGAGTAGGAGTGGAGAGGTTTGGTGGGGGAGCGAGAAGAAAGTGGGAGGAGGAAACGAAGTGAAAATATTGATATTCATTATTATGAAGTAATATAAAAATCAATAGTAGATAATAAATAAAGAGATTGGAGATAGAAAAAAAAACATACATGTGAGTTGTTGACTCAGACACCAAAGACTTTTTTACAGAAAAGGCACAAAAGAGATTGGATTACCTGGCAAAATATGACTCATGTATTTAGGAAGATGAGTGAGGTTTTATTTTGGGTCTCCATGGGGCTGTGTGAGCAGCATTATAGGACCTGCATGCTGGATATTTCTGTGGGTAAGTAGGGAAGAAACCTGCCTATGAGGGGTGTTATGACATAAGTATAGCCTTGGTGATGTCTCAAAACAGTGGTTTGGGATGGCAACTCTCTTCCACATGAAGCACTAGTCTTCTGTGAAGGTGTGCTTACTATCTTCACGGTTGCTGAGGAGGTGAGTTCAGCTCTTGGGCTCCACAACTGTTCAACAGGTTTAGGCAGCTGAACATTTCCAGAAGATGGAATCTGGAGAGCCAAGACATTTTCTTTTGGTAAATATGTTTAGGAAGCAACTGGGACCTCTGTAGTCCCAGAGAGGTTTCCATAAAATCTCCTCTGAGTCTAAAATTTATGTTGTTAACAGCTTCTATATTTGATAGCTGTGGGGACAGTGAATGGCAGGTATTCTTCCCACTTTATCTTTGCTATCAATGTCCAATTCATCAGTTCACGAAAGGGGCGAAGATCCTCTTTGTCCATATGTGTTTTAAAAGATATTAATTATTTCTAAATGGTGCTGTTGCCCACATTAATGAGTCTTTATTTTTGCAGTTTGTCTCACAAAACTCACTTCTCTAGTGAAGACATGGAATGGCTTTATGTAATAAACCTGGGTCTGGATCAGGAGACACAATACATAGAACCAGTGGAATGGAGTGCCATGACCTTGGGCAGGTGGTTTTGGATCAACCACCTAACCAACAGCTTGAGTGGGAAGGAGAAAAGTGGCTGTCCTTCGAATTCTTTGCCATCGGTTCAGATTTTTCTTTCTCACTTTGGGCATAGGCATCCAGTCTCCTCTCATTGACATAGTCAGTCCAGAATTAGGTTTCTCAGTAGAGGTCCATTGCCTTTGGGCAGCAGGAATATGTCTCTGATAAAAATATACTGAGCTGTAGACAATAGTTTGATAATTTTCCTATGAATTTCTTAAGACCAAATTACATTTAGGCAGCCCAAATCTATTCAGCACTGCCTTTATCACCTTCCCCAAAGATCTTCCAGAAAAGAATCTTGACATCGCATCCTCCCCTTCTTAACCTTGCAGGCACTTATGGTGGAGGAAACCACTTTGTGTCTGATTGAAACTGAAGAATTCTTCCAATGCAGAGATTGGCAGCTATGAAGCCCAAGCACAGAAAGAGAGCCAAGAGACAGTGGAACAGGAGTGTTGTGGCCTATCTCAGTAAATCTACCACCATGACTGCCAACATATCCCTCTCTCTATTTGTTGAAATATGATGGGATTGATTGTGTCTATGGCTTGGAGCTTCACAGCGATGAAAGGATTTTAAACCTTAAGATCCTGCCTAATAATGTGCCATTTCCTCAGGTGACAGACACTCATCTGTCAAACACCATAGTTGGCAGAGCAGTGAAACATACATTCACGGGCACAAATGGCTCTAAGGAAGACTGGAATGGGATGGTCCTAGAGGAGGTGCCAATCATGAAGACCTGGTACTATATTACCTACAAGAAAGATCCGGTCTTGTATATTTACCACCTCCTGGATGACTACCTTGAAGGCAACCTCCACATCATGCCAGGCTCTAAGGAGGAGTGCAGTGTCATGGTCCCAGATGAGGTGCAGACCAGGATGAACTGTTTCTACATTGTCAAGTAGAATGATCCAGTCCTGTACCTTTACCACCATCTTGATGACTCCATTGAAGGCAACGTCCACATCTGGCCTGAATGTCCTCCAGTAGAGGTGACTTTGGAATTAGTCAGGGATTCCTTGGCAGGCAAAGGTGTGCAGTACAACAAAAAAGATGGTACCAAAGAGATAGGTAAAATTATTTGCCAAGTTCCCACCAAACCTTCTGTGTATTTCATCAAGTTTAATAATGACTTCCATATCTATGTCTACGATTTGGTGAAGATCTGTTAAAGTGAAATTCTCAAAATTTGAGGGGCACACTTCAAACTGTGTTTGGGGAATGTGTTTTTTTCAGAGATACCGCAGGTCTTCTATTAATCCTGGTATTTTTTTCCAATGGAATATTCTTGCTCGAAAAATAAAAATTTGTGAACATGTTTTGTTCTTTGGTGAATGATGGATTATGTTTGGTGGATGGGACATCACAGAAATACATGCCTCAAAACAAAGCAGGATTTATGGTCTTTCCCCTTGGAGAGGATGGACTGGGAATGCTTGGTGTGGTAAAGGACAAGATGGCTGTCTAGGGAGTAGTGGAGAGGGGACAAAAGTTGTAGGATCTCTGGGCGGGATAAAGCTTGAGGGAAAAACATGTCAACTGGAAAGATGTGACAGATATCAGAGTGAGGTATTGGGACTTAAGAGGATAAAGAGTAGATTAATCAGGAAGGGACACAAATGTATACTCAAAATCAGAGGAAATTAGGTTTCATTTGATGAATAGTTTAATTCATACTGGCTGTAAGTCACTGGATGTTTGAACTCCACTGGAGCATGTTGAGTGACCAGGAGCCTCCTGCTTAGAGAAAAGTGTCTCCGCCCAGTTGCTCTTCTGCAGTGGGATGGACGTCATGCTATCTACTTCCTTTTGTCAGAATTCTGTCTGCCACCTACTTTGTCGTGCCTGGATTCGATATTCCTTGAACTCTCATTGGTCCTTTGAATGACATCAAACCCTTGTGAGTTCATTTAAATAATTGACCTGTCATATCTGGAAAACAGTGTTCCCTTTCATTGATCATGTTCTGTAGGACTTGGGCTATAAATCTCATCGACAGATGCATCCACACACAGGATAAACATGTACACATTGATGCCCACTAATGTGTGACATGCACACATAAGATGAATGCACCGATCTCCATCAAATCAGTAAACGAGGGAATCCCTGATGCTAGGTGGAGTGTGGCAAAGACCCCACAAACCCATCAGACCCCCAAATACCAGTATGGTATTGATGTCTGACTCCCATCATGTAAGGATCCTGCCATCCTGTAACGGGGCGATTTTTGCTTTCTTGATCTTCACAAACTTGGTTAAAATGTTAGAGTTGTCAAACTGCCAGTTAGGGTCCAGCATGTAGATCAGCTGTCTCAGGTCAGGTGATTTGGCTACAATTTGGGTGATAACTTATACCAGGGAATTCTGGTACACCGTCACCTCTTCTTCTCCCAGTCCTCATCATCACTCTTGTGGCTGGGCTTGGAGCACAAAGACGGCAAAATGGAAAAATCCTCCTCCTCAGTGCAAAACAACGTCCATCTTTCATATGACCTGACTCTCACAGGGAATGCAGCACATTTTATCCTTCTAGGTCTCCTCATTCTTTGGTTCACTCATTTTTCCAATGAATGATTGAATTCATCCATTCTTCCATCTCTCTCTCTCTCTCTCTCTCTCTCTCTCTCTCTCTTCTTCCTTCGCTTCTTCAATTTCCCCCTTTATAGTAGTAATTTGAGCAGCGGGGCTGCATCCCCAGCACCATGGCCGCCTACCTAGATTATGCCCCTAAATAAGAACACAAAAACTGTATTCTTTTAAACACTTCCTGGCCCAGTATTTTCAGCCTCTTAACCCATTTCTAATAATGTATGTTGCAGCATGAGGTGCGCTTACCAGGAAAGATTCAGCATGTCTGACCTGGTGGCTGGCTGCATTGCCATCAGCCTCAGGGAGCAGAGCTCTCGTGTCTGCCCGGGAGAGGGGTGCATGGCATCTCTGAGCTCACTTCCTCTTTCTAGCAGCATTCTGTTCTCTTTACTCCTCCCACCTATGTTCTAACCTATCAAGGGAAGCAGATTCTTTTTTTAATTAAGCAATGACCTTCTTCCATCACTTTATCCTTTCAACAGCTTGCCCAAAGAAATCTTCCATGTCTCTTCTGTTGTATAATCTTTCATTTGTAAAGAACTTGCCCTCTTAGGGAAGGATTTTTCTGACATCTCTGTGGATGGAGGTCATATGTGGAAAGTCGTGATCCGTAATACCATATTGGGATAGCGGCAGTCCACAGACTCTCACCCTCTCTGAAAACAAAATAAGAACCTCCTTTCCAAAGCATCATGTCCTTAGATCCAAATTTTAAAGTCAAGGCACTTTCAAAATATCTATGTGGGATTAGTTCAGCAGCATTTATAAACAAATATCTTTTAGCAGCTATTGCTCCTTCCTCAGCATTCAAATGTTTCAAACAGAGCACAATAGCATAGAGTATCAAAATTCTCTGTGTATTTTCCATCTTTGTTAGCTTCAATTTAAGCTCTAATTTATTTTTCCTTTTTATATTTTGCCTTTTGAGACAGGTTCTCTGTATCTTTGACCTGGAATAACTCTGTAGAACAGGCTGTCCTTGAAGTTTCAGAGATCCACATGTCTCTGCCTCCCAGCATTGGGATCAAAGGTGTATGGTACTACACCTGAATTCACAGAGACCTGTTTGTCTCTGCCTTCTCGGCACTGGGATTAAAGGTATGTGCTACCACACCTTGAAGTTACAGAGGTCAATCTCTCTCTGCCTCCCAAGTGTTGGGATTAAAGGTGTGTACTACTGTAACCAACAACTCTCTTCATTTTATTTTAACTTTAAGTACTTCAACTTTGTCCTGCACATATTTTTAACACACTGTAAATCATTTAAAAATTTTTTTTGTCTTTGAATCTCTCTTTACTCAATATCTCTCTTTGTTTTTTTGACCACATGAATGCTTAATTTACACAGCAATCTCAATATGACAAAAAGGTGGCTTTGCCAGCTAGATGTAGCCTATTCCTTAGCTTTCTGCCATTCCAACCTTATGGCTGAGGTACAGGCCAGAGCCGCATTCAGTGCCACAAGTCTACAGTGTTTAAGGTCCTTGCCATCAAACAAGCCACAAAAGACAACACTCAAGCCATCTCTTTGTAGCTGGCCCTCCTGACTCAAACAGTCAGAGTTTGTTCCGGCAGGATCGCCCAGAATTCCGGCATTTTAAAACAACACAGTTTTTTTTCTGCTACTGCTGAAAACAAACAAGCATTCAGCTGGCTTTTATCAACACCATTTAAATGTTTCGGGGCAGGGCCACTAAACAGCAGCACGGTTTTGCAGCTGAAGGTGAGTCAGGAATCTTCTCTTATATGAGTGTGCTTGCTTGCTACTAGCAAGTTGTGCAGACCCGAGATATAGCTGCTAAAAAGAAAACATGCTTTACTCGTTCCCGGGCTTTCTCAGGCTTTCAGTGGATTCAGTTTTCCACATGTCTGAGTGCCATTCTGTAGTAATTTGAGCAGCGGAGCTGTGTAACCAGCACCAGGGCAGCCTCGCTAGCTAATGTCCAGAAATAATTACACACAAACGATTCTGTTAAACACTGCCTGGCCCATTAGTTTAGCCTATTAACCCATTTCTAATAATCTATGTAGCATCACGAGTGTGCTCACCAGGAAAGATTCAACAGGTCTAACCTGTTTCCTGGCTGCATTGCCCTCTGACTCAGAGAGGAGGGCTATCACGTCTTCCCACGAGGGTGGATCATGGTGTCTCTGAGCACACTGCTTCTTGCTCCCAGCATTCTGTTCTCTTTCTCCACCCACCTATGTTCTAAATTAACAGGGGAAGCAGTTTCTTTATTTAATTAAGCAATGAATTACTACCATCACTTTATCCTTTCAAGAGCTTGCCCTAATAAATCTTCCATGTCACTTCTTCTGTATAAACTTTCATTTGAAAAGAACTTGCCATTTCAGGGGAAAATTTTTTTGACATCTCTGTGGATGGAGATCATATGAAGAGGATCAGATGAGTAGCCATGACAACTCTTATGCTGTAGAGTTAGGTGGACCAGAGATTGATTGCTGACAATCCTGTGCTATGTGTCAGATGCCCATGAACTTTGCCCCTGTTGTCAGACAGGCAGACATCAAGGTGGTCACACATACTTAACTCATTCAGTGTTCACAGACATTTATATTGAGTTTTAATCTTGTCCTAAACAAGAATAGGAGAAGAGAGGAGCCTGAAGTAGGGCCTCCATTTGGGTCATTTTCAAAGGTAATATTTCTTGCCTCTATGTATGCTTTCTCCTTTCCTTAGTCAAATAATCCCCCACACCTGTTTAGAATTGTGATTAAAAGAATGATTATATATTTAAAGAGCAAAAACTTACAGATGACCATCCCTGACAAAAGCCAGCAGCGGGATCAGGAAACAAGCATAGAGGCCTGAAGGGAAACTGGAAGCAAGAGATCAAGCTGAAGGTAAATATTGGTTTTTGAAAGAGAGAGAGACCACACCTCAATGGGCTGGTATCTCAGTGGCTATTGGCTGAAGGAGTGGAAGAAACTCATGCAACACACTTATTTGGATATAGCAAAAAAAATGTTACTAGAAGGTGATAAAAAAAAACTATTTTAGGTTTATTTATTTCAGTCCTTCTAGACACATCACAGAGATAGGATCTCTTCATGCATGAGAGTCACCGATGATATCCCTTTAAGAAAATACCCACAAAACTCCCAATAACATCATCAGCATTCAACAACATGTCTATGATTGCTTTGCCTTGCCTTTGCTTCTCAGTAAATGATGATCTTAACAAACTTGGTTAAAATGTTAGAGTTGTCAAACTGCCAGTTAGGGTCCAGCATGTAGATCAGCTGTCTCAGGTCAGGTGATTTGGCTACAATTTGGGTGATAACTTATACCAGGGAATTCTGGTACACCGTCACCTCTTCTTCTCCCAGTCCTCATCATCACTCTTGTGGCTGGGTTTGGAGCACAAAGAAGGCAAAATGGAAAAATCCTCCTCCTCAGTGCAAAACAATGTCCATCTTTCTTATGACCTGACTCTCACAGGGAATGCAGCACATTTTATCCTTCTAGGTCTCCTCATTCTTTGGTTCACTCATTTTTCCAATGAATGATTGAATTCATCCATTCTTCCATCTCTCTCTCTCTCTCTTTTCTTCCTTCCCTTCTTCAATTTCCCCCTTTATAGAAGTAATTTGAGCAGCGGGGCTGCGTCCCCAGCACCATGGCCGCCTACCTAGCTTATGCCCCTAAATAAGAACACAAAAATTGTATTCTTTTAAACACTTCCTGGCCCAGTATTTTCAGCCTCTTAACCCATTTCTAATAATGTATGTTGCAGCATGAGGTGCGCTTACCTGGAAAGATTCAGCATGTCTGACCTGGTGGCTGGCTGCATTGCCATCTGCCTCAGGGAGCAGAGCTCCCGTGTCTGCCCGGGAGAGGGGTGCATGGCATCTCTGAGCTCACTTCCTCTTTCTAGCAGCATTCTGTTCTCTTTCTCCTCCCACCTATGTTCTAAATTAACAGGGGAAGCAGTTTCTTTATTTAATTAAGCAATGACCTTCTTCCATCACTTTATCCTTTCAACAGCTTGCCCAAAGAAATCTTCCATGTCTCTTCTGTTGTATAATCTTTCATTTGTAAAGAACTTGCCCTCTTAGGGAAGGATTTTTCTGACATCTCTGTGGATGGACGTCATATGTGGAAAGTCGTGATCCGTAATACCATATTGGGATAGCGGCAGTCCACAGACTCTCACCCTCTCTGAAAACAAAATAAGAACCTCCTTTCCAAAGCATCATGTCCTTAGATCCAAATTTTAAAGTCAAGGCACTTTCAAAATATCTATGTGGGATTAGTTCAGCAGCATTTATAAACAAATATCTTTTAGCAGCTATTGCTCCTTCCTCAGCATTCAAATGATTCTAACAGAGCACAATAGCATACAGTATCAAAATTCTCTGTGTATTTTCCATCTTTGTTAGCTTCAATTTAAGCTCTAATTTATTTTTCCTTTTTATTTTTTTGCCTTTTGAGACAGGTTCTCTGTATCTTTGACCTGGAATAACTCTGTAGAACAGGCTGTCCTTGAAGTTTCAGAGATCCACATGTCTCTGCCTCCCAGCATTGGGATCAAAGGTGTATGGTACTACACCTGAATTCACAGAGACCTGTTTGTCTCTGCCTTCTCAGCACTGGGATTAAAGGTATGTGCTACCACATCTTGAAGTTACAGAGGTCAATCTCTCTCTGCCTCCCAATTGTTGGGATTAAAGGTGTGTACTACTGCAACCAACAACTCTCTTCATTTTATTTTAACTTTAAGAACTTCAACTTTTATCCTCCACATATTTTTAACACACTGTAAATCATTTAAAAATTTTCTTTGTCTTTGAATCTCTCTTTACTCAATATCTCTCTTTGTTTTTTTGACCACATGAATGCTTAATTTACACAGCAATCTCAATATGACGAAAAGGTGGCTTTGCCAGCTAGATGTAGCCTATTCCTTAGCTTTCTGCCATTCCAACCTTATGGCTGAGGTACAGGCCAGAGCCGCATTCAGTGCCACAAGTCTACAGTGTTTAAGGTCCTTGCCATCAAACAAGCTACAAAAGACAACACTCAAGCCATCTCTTTGTAGCTGGCCCTCCTGACTCAAACAGTCAGAGTTTGTTCCGGCAGGATCGCCCAGAATTCCGGCATTTTAAAACATCACAGTTTTTTTTTCTGCTACTGCTGAAAACAAACAAGCATTCAGCTGGCTTTTATCAACACCATTTAAATGTTTCGGGGCAGGGCCACTTAACAGCAGCAGGGTTTTGCAGCTGAAGGTGAGTCAGGAATCTTCTCTTATATGAGTGTGCTTGCTTGCTACTAGCAAGTAGTGCAGACCCGAGATATAGCTGCTAAAAAGAAAACATGCTTTACTCGTTCCCGGGCTTTCTCAGGCTTTCAGTGGATTCAGTTTTCCACATGTCTGAGTGCCATTCTGTAGTAATTTGAGCAGCGGAGCTGTGTAACCAGCACCAGGGCAGCCTCGCTAGCTAATGTCCAGAAATAATTACACACAAACGATTCTGTTAAACACTGCCTGGCCCATTAGTTTAGCCTATTAACCCATTTCTAATAATCTATGTAGCATCACGAGTGTGCTCACCAGGAAAGATTCAACAGGTCTAACCTGTTTCCTGGCTGCATTGCCCTCTGACTCAGAGAGGAGGGCTATCACGTCTTCCCACGAGGGTGGATCATGGTGTCTCTGAGCACACTGCTTCTTGCTCCCAGCATTCTGTTCTCTTTCTCCTCCCACCTATGTTCTAAATTAACAGGGGAAGCAGTTTCTTTATTTAATTAAGCAATGAATTACTACCATCACTTTATCCTTTCAAGAGCTTGCCCTAATAAATCTTCCATGTCACTTCTTCTGTATAAACTTTCATTTGAAAAGAACTTGCCATTTCAGGGGAAAATTTTTTTGACATCTCTGTGGATGGAGATCATATGAAGAGGATCAGATGAGTAGCCATGACAACTCTTATGCTGTAGAGTTAGGTGGACCAGAGATTGATTGCTGACAATCCTGTGCTATGTGTCAGATGCCCATGAACTTTGCCCCTGTTGTCAGACAGGCAGACATCAAGGTGGTCACACATACTTAACTCATTCAGTGTTCACAGACATTTATATTGAGTTTTAATCTTGTCCTAAACTAATAAAAAAAAAACAAGAATAGGAGAAGAGAGGAGCCTGAAGTAGGGCCTCCATTTGGGTCATTTTCAAAGGTAATATTTCTTGCCTCTATGTATGCTTTCTCCTTTCCTTAGTCAAATAATCCCCCACACCTGTTTAGAATTGTGATTAAAAGAATGATTATATATTTAAAGAGCAAAAACTTACAGATGACCATCCCTGACAAAAGCCAGCAGCGGGATCAGGAAACAAGCATAGAGGCCTGAAGGGAAACTGGAAGCAAGAGATCAAGCTGAAGGTAAATATTGGTTTTTGAAAGAGAGAGAGACCATACCTCAATGGGCTGGTATCTCAGTGGCTATTGGCTGAAGGAGTGGAAGAAACTCATGCAACACACTTATTTGGATATAGCAAAAAAAATGTTACTAGAAGGTGATAAAAAAAAACTATTTTAGGTTTATTTATTTCAGTCCTTCCAGACACATCACAGAGATAGGATCTCTTCATGCATGAGAGTCACCGATGATATCCCTTTAAGAAAATACCCACAAAACTCCCAATAACATCATCAGCATTCAACAACATGTCTATGATTGCTTTGCCTTGCCTTTGCTTCTCAGTAAATGATGATCTTAACAAACTTGGTTAAAATGTTAGAGTTGTCAAACTGCCAGTTAGGGTCCAGCATGTAGATCAGCTGTCTCAGGTCAGGTGATTTGGCTACAATTTGGGTGATAACTTATACCAGGGAATTCTGGTACACCGTCACCTCTTCTTCTCCCAGTCCTCATCATCACTCTTGTGGCTGGGTTTGGAGCACAAAGAAGGCAAAATGGAAAAATCCTCCTCCTCAGTGCAAAACAATGTCCATCTTTCATATGACCTGACTCTCACAGGGAATGCAGCACATTTTATCCTTCTAGGTCTCCTCATTCTTTGGTTCACTCATTTTTCCAATGAATGATTGAATTCATCCATTCTTCCATCTCTCTCTCTCTCTCTTTTCTTCCTTCCCTTCTTCAATTTCCCCCTTTATAGAAGTAATTTGAGCAGCGGGGCTGCGTCCCCAGCACCATGGCCGCCTACCTAGCTTATGCCCCTAAATAAGAACACAAAAATTGTATTCTTTTAAACACTTCCTGGCCCAGTATTTTCAGCCTCTTAACCCATTTCTAATAATGTATGTTGCAGCATGAGGTGCGCTTACCTGGAAAGATTCAGCATGTCTGACCTGGTGGCTGGCTGCATTGCCATCTGCCTCAGGGAGCAGAGCTCCCGTGTCTGCCCGGGAGAGGGGTGCATGGCATCTCTGAGCTCACTTCCTCTTTCTAGCAGCATTCTGTTCTCTTTCTCCTCCCACCTATGTTCTAAATTAACAGGGGAAGCAGTTTCTTTATTTAATTAAGCAATGACCTTCTTCCATCACTTTATCCTTTCAACAGCTTGCCCAAAGAAATCTTCCATGTCTCTTCTGTTGTATAATCTTTCATTTGTAAAGAACTTGCCCTCTTAGGGAAGGATTTTTCTGACATCTCTGTGGATGGACGTCATATGTGGAAAGTTGTGATCCGTAATCCCATATTGGGATAGCGGCAGTCCACAGACTCTCACCCTCTCTGAAAACAAAATAAGAACCTCCTTTCCAAAGCATCATGTCCTTAGATCCAAATTTTAAAGTCAAGGCACTTTCAAAATATCTATGTGGGATTAGTTCAGCAGCATTTATAAACAAATATCTTTTAGCAGCTATTGCTCCTTCCTCAGCATTCAAATGATTCAAACAGAGCACAATAGCATACAGTATCAAAATTCTCTGTGTATTTTCCATCTTTGTTAGCTTCAATTTAAGCTCTAATTTATTTTTCCTTTTTATTTTTTTGCCTTTTGAGACAGGTTCTCTGTATCTTTGACCTGGAATAACTCTGTAGAACAGGCTGTCCTTGAAGTTTCAGAGATCCACATGTCTCTGCCTCCCAGCATTGGGATCAAAGGTGTATGGTACTACACCTGAATTCACAGAGACCTGTTTGTCTCTGCCTTCTCAGCACTGGGATTAAAGGTATGTGCTACCACATCTTGAAGTTAGAGGGGTCAATCTCTCTCTGCCTCCCAATTGTTGGGATTAAAGGTGTGTACTACTGCAACCAACAACTCTCTTCATTTTATTTTAACTTTAAGAACTTCAACTTTTATCCTCCACATATTTTTAATACACTGTAAATCATTTAAAAATTTTCTTTGTCTTTGCATCTCTCTTTACTCAATATCTGTCTTTGTTTTTTTGACCACATGAATCCTTAATTTACACAGCAATCTCAATATGATGAAAAGGTGGCTTTGCCAGCTAGATGTAGCCTATTCCTTAGCTTTCTGCCATTCCAACCTTATGGCTGAGGAACCGGCCAGAGCCACATTCAGTGCCACAAGTCTACAGTGTTTCAAGGTCCTTGCCATCAAACAAGCTGCAAAAGACAACACTCAAGCCCTCTCTTTGTAGCTGGCCCTCCTGACTTAAACAGTCAGAGTTTTTTCTGGCAGGATGGCCCAGAATTCCGGCATTTTAAAACATCACCGTTTTTTTTTTTCAGCTACTGCTGAAAACAAACAAGCATTCAGCTGGCTTTTATCAACACCTTTTAAATGTTTCGTGGCAGGACCACTTAACAGCAGCAGGGTTTTGCAGCTGAAGGTGAGTCAGGAATCTTCTCTTAAATGAGTGTGCTTGCTTGCTACTAGCAAGTAGTGCAGACCCGAGATATAGCTGCTAAAAAGAAAACATGCTTTACTCGTTCCCGGGCTTTCTCAGGCTTTCAGTGGATTCAGTTTTCCACATGTCTGAGTGCCATTCTGTAGTAATTTGAGCAGTGGAGCTGTGTAACCAGCACCAGGGCAGCCTCACTAGCTAATGTCCAGAAATAATTACACACAATCGATTCTTTTAAATACTGCCTGGCCCATTAGTTTAGCCTATTAACCCATTTCTAATAATCTATGTAGCATCACGAGTGTGCTCACCAGGAAAGATTCAACAGGTCTAACCTGGTTGCTGGCTGCATTGCCCTCTGCCTCAGAGAGGAGAGCTATCACGTCTTCCCACAAGAGATGATCCTGGTGTCTCTGAGCACACTGCTTCTTGCTCCCAGCATTCTGTTCTCTTTCTCCTCCCACCTATGTTCTAAATTAACAGGGGAAGCAGTTTCTTTATTTAATTAAGCAATGAATTACTACCATCACTTTATCCTTTCAAGAGCTTGCCCTAATAAATCTTCCATGTCTCTTCTGCAGTATAATCTTTCATTTGAAAAGAACTTGCATTTTCAGGGGAGGATTTTTTTGACATCTCTGTGGATGGAGATCATCTGAAGAGGATTAGATGAGCAACCATGACAACTCTTATGCTGTAGAGATAGGTGGACCAGAGATTGATTGCTGACAATCCTGTGCTATGCGTCAGATGCCCATGAACTCTGCCCCTGTTGTCAGAAATGCAGACAACAAGGTGGTCACATATACTTAACTCATTCAGTGTTCACAGACATTTATATTGTTTTAATCTTGTCCTAAACTAATAAAAAAAAAACAAGAATAGGAGAAGAGAGGAGCCTGAAGTAGGGCCTCCAAATGGGTCATTTGCAAAGGTAAGGTTTCCTGCCTCTATGTATGCTTTCTCCTTTCCTTAGTCAAATAATCCCCCACACCAGTTTAGAATTGTGATTAATAGAATGATTATATCTTTAAAGGGCAAAAACTTACAGATGACCATCCCTGACAAAAGCCCTCAGCGGGATCAGGAAAAAAGCATAGAGGCCGGAAGGGAAACTGGAAGCAAGAGATCAAGCTGAAGGTAAATGTTGGTTTTTGAAACAGAGAGAGACCACACCTCAATGGGCTGGTATCTCAGTGGCTATTGGCTGAAGGAGTGGAAGAAACTCATGCAACACACTTATCTGGATATAGCAAAAAAAAATGTTACTAGAAGGTGAGAAAATAAACTATTTTAGTTTATTTATTTCAGTCCTTCCAGACACATCACAGAGATAGGATCTCTTCATTCATGAGAGTCACCGATGATTTCCCTTTAAGAAAATACCCACAAAACTCCCAATAACATCATCAGCATTCAACAACATGTCTATGATTGCTTTGCCTTGCCTTTGCTTCTCAGTAAATGATGCTGTTAGTTAATCTCTGCAAACAATGCAAATTTCCCTGTACCTAAATAGACAGAATTGACAGGTTATCTTAAACACAACAGGGAGTCACACTACGATGGAATGGGTTAATCATCACCAGTGTGGCAGTGACATATTTAGGATCTTTCCTTTGTCTAAAAATCACAGAATTGTAAACATGATATGTTGTCATACAGATTTCTTAGGGTTTTGTCCCCCTGGTGGTTTCCTTGGTATGCTTCCATAATTTTTGCCAGATCCAATCAGTTTTGCCATGCACTCTCAGCTCCACATCATTGTGTTCCCCTTATGTTCTAGTCCAGGCTTTTTGAAATCTTGAAACTGTTGCAACAGTATCTCATGTTCCACCTAAATGATTTGGAGTGTTATTTAGGCTGAGTTTTATCTTCCATCCATGAGTTCATTGACTTTCCTTGGGCGTAATTCCTGGGACAATGAGCCTAACACCTGGGGGATTCCTCTAGTTACTTCTCCTTGCTGAGACAGCTTACACTCTCAGTACTACTATGACAGTATTTCTGTAGCAAACATTCTTCTCAAGATGAGAAGAAATTTCAATATTACAATCCATTTGTTTTTATTGTGATTTAAACACACACATGGACACACACACACACACAGAAGTTAATGCACATACACTGATGATATTAATTGAGTAGGCCATTCTGGGGTTGTCAAGATCATTATCTCTCGAGGGGTTCTTAGAGGCATGGGGTGACCCCCTAGAGGAACTTGGGCAGGTGAGGAGAGGTTGACTGCACTGTGCTATGTCTATAGTCACAATGGGTGCCTTATCCTATAGTCAGACTGATGAGTATCTTGAATATCACCATGGAACTTTTGTATGGCCAAGATGGAGATCAAGTCAGGGTAAAAATCAGAAAACTAGATGGAGCTTCCAAGCTCCAGTTGAATAGCCGACTGATGGAGAATAAGAGCAAGGATGTCAGGAATAAAATGGCTTGGTCCACACACTGAGACACTGTGCCTGAACAAAGGGGGTTTCAACTAAACCAGTGGCCAGGGAATGAAAGAACATGGAATCAACGTGGAAGCTCTGAATGTTGCTGACAATTGGACCAGACTGAGAAGCCAATGATAATGGCACTGACATTTGTCTGCACTTCATATACAGGCTTTTTTGTGATCATATTCTATGTGGATGCTTGCCTTCCTAAATCTCGATGGATGAAGGGTAGGCTTGGACTTCAAACAGGTCAAGGTACCCCGCCCTCAATTTAAATTGGAGTAGGAGTGGAGAGGTTTGGTGGGGGAGCGAGAAGAAAGTGGGAGGAGGAAGCGAAGTGAAAATTTTGATATTCATTATTATGTAGTAATATAAAAATCAATAGTAGATAACGAATAAAGAGATTGGAGCTAGAAAAAAAAATGTGAGTTGTTGACTCAGACACCAAAGACTTTTTTACAGAAAAGGCACAAAAAGAGATTGGGTTACCTGGCAAAATATGACTCATGTATTTGGGAAGATGAGTGAGGTTTTATTTTGGGTCTCCAGGGGGCTGTGTGAGCAACATTATAGGACATGTATGCTGGATATTTCTGTGGGTAAGTAGGGAAGAAACCTGCCTATGAGGGGTTTAATGACCTAATTAGAGTCTTGATGATGTCACAAAGCTTTGGTTGGGGGTGCCAACACTGTTCCACATGAAGCACTAGTCTTCTGTGAAGGTGGGCTGACTATCTTCACGGTGGCTGAGGAGGTGAGTTCAGCTCTTGGGCTCCACAACTGTTCAACAGGATTAGGCAGCTGAACATTTCCAGAAGATGGAATCTGGAGAGCCAAGACATTTTCTTTTGGTAAATATGTTTTGGAAGAAACAGGGACCTCTGTAGTCCCAGAGAGGTTTCCTTCAAATCTCCTGTGAGTCTAAAATTTATGTTGTTAACAGCTTCTATATTTGATAGCTGTGGGGACAGTGAATGCCAGGTATTCTTCCCACTTTATCTTTGCTATCAATGTCCAATTCATGAGTTCACAAAAGGGGCGAAGATCCTCTTTGTCCATATGTGTGTTAAAAGATATTAATTATTTCTAAATGGTGCTGTTGCCCAGATTAATGAGTCTTTATTTTTGCAGTTTGTCTCACAAAACTCACTTCTCTAGTGAAGACATGGAATGGCTTTATGTAATAAACCTGGGTCTGGATTAGGAGACACAATACATAGAACCAGTGGACTGGAGTGCCATGACCTTGGGCAGGTGGTTTTGGATCAACCACCTAACCAACAGCTTGAGTGGGAAGGAGAGAAGTGGCTGTCCTTCGAATTCTTTGCCATCTGTTCAGATTTTTCTTTCTCACTTTGGGCATAGGCATCCAGTCTCCTCTCATTGACACAGTCAGTCCAGAATTAGGTTTCTCAGTAGAGGTCCATTGCCTTTGGGTAGCAGGAATATATCTCTAATACACATATACTGAGCTGTAGACAATAGTTTGATAATTTTCCTATGAATTTCTTAAGACCAAATTACATTTAGGCAGCCCAAATCTATTCAGCACTGCCTTTATCACCTTCCCCAAAGATCTTCCAGAAAAGAATCTTGACATCACATCCTCCCCTTCTTAACCTTGCAGGCACTTATGGTGGAGGAAACCACTTTGTGTCTGATTGAAACTGAAGAATTCTTCCAATGCAGAGATTGGCAGCTATGAAGCCCAAGCACAGAAAGAGAGCCACGAGACAGTGGAACAGGAGTGTTGTGGCCTATCTCAGTAAATCTACCACCATGATAAAGATGCCTCTTAGTATGAGATGCATGCCACCTCTCCAGAAGAAGAATGGGCCAACTCTCCAGAAGCAAAAACTGAGTAAGCCTTTTGAGGCCCTGGAGAATATTGTTGGCCGCCGAATTTCTCATGGCTGGAAGGAAGCCAATGAACCAGTCACCCAGTGGAAATCCATCATTCTAGATCAAATGCCAACATATCCCTCTCTCTATTTGTTGAAATATGATGGGATTGATTGTGTCTATGGCTTGGAGCTTCACAGCGATGAAAGGATTTTAAACCTTAATATCCTGCCTAATAATGTGCCATTTCCTCAGGTGACAGACACTCATCTGTCAAACACCATAGTTGGCAGAGCAGTGAAACATACATTCACGGGCACAAATGGCTCTAAGGAAGACTGGAATGGGATGGTCCTAGAGGAGGTGCCAATCTTGAAGACCTGGTTCTATATTACCTACAAGAAAGATCCGGTCTTGTATATTTACCACCTCCTGGATGACTACCTTGAAGGCAACCTCCACATCATGCCAGGCTCTAAGGAGGAGTGCAGTGTCATGGTCCCAGATGAGGTGCAGACCAGGATGACCTGTTTCTACATTGTCAAGGAGAATGATCCAGTCCTGTACCTTTACCACCATCTTGATGACTCCATTGAAGGCAACGTCCACATCATGCCTGAATGTCCTCCAGTAGAGGTGACTTTGGCATTAGGCAGGGATTCCTTGGCAGGCAAAGTTGTGCAGTACAACAAAAAAGATGGAACCCAAGAGATAGGTAAAATTATTTGCCAAGTTCCCACCAAACCTTCTGTGTATTTCATCAAGTTTAATAATGACTTCCATATGTATGTCTATGATTTGTTGAATATCAGTTAAAGTGAAATTCTCAAAATTTGAGGGACACACTTCAAACTGTGTTTGTGGAATGTGTTTTTTTCAGAGATACCGCAGGTCTTCTATTAATCCTGGTATTTTTTTCCAATGGAATATTCTTGCTCGAAAAATAAAAATTTGTGAACATGTTTTGTTCTTTGGTGAATGATGGATTATGTTTGGTGGATGGGACATCACAGAAATACATGCCTCAAAACAAAGCAGGATTTATGGTCTTTCCCCTTGGAGAGGATGGACTGGGAATGCTTGGTGTGGTAAAGGACAAGATGGCTGTCTATGGAGTAGTGGAGTGGGGACAAAAGTTGTAGGATCTCGGGGCGGGATAAAGCTTGAGGGAAAAACATGTCAACTGGAAAGATGTGACAGATATCAGAGTGAGGTATTGGGACTTAAGAGGATAAAGAGTAGATTAATCAGGAAGGGACACAAATGTATACTCAAAATCAGAGAAATTAGGTTTCATTTGATGAATAGTTTAATCCGTACTGGCTGTAAGTCACTGGATGTTCGAACTCCACTGGAGCATGTTGAGTGACCAGGAGCCTCCTGCTTAGAGAAAAGTATCTCCGCCGAGTTGCTCTTCTGCTGTGGGATGGACGTCACACTATCTACTTCCTTTTGTCAGAATTCTGTCTGCCACCTACTTTGTCATGCCTGGATTCGGTACTCCTTGCACTCTCATTTGTCCTTTGCATGCCATCCAACCCTTGTGAGTTCATTTAAATAATTGCCCTGTCATATCTGGAAAACAGTGCTCCCTTTCATTGATCATGTTCTGTAGGACTTGGGCTATAAATCTCATCGACAGACGCATCCACACACAGGATAAACATGTACACATTGATGCCCACTAATGTGTGACATGCACACATATGATGAATGCACCGATCTCCATCAAATCAGTAAACGAGGGAATCCCTGATGCTAGGTGGAGTGTGGCAAAGACCCCACAAACCCATCAGACCCCCAAATACCAATATGGTATTGATGTCTGACTCCCATCATGTAAGGATCCTGCCTCCCTTAACGGGGCGATTTTTGCTTTCTTGATCTTCACAATCTTGGTTAAAATGTTAGAGTTGTCAAACTGCCAGTTAGGGTCCAGCATGTAGATCAGCTGTCTCAGGTCAGGTGATTTGGCTACAATTTGGGTGATAACTTATACCAGGGAATTCTGGTACACCCTCACCTCTTCTTCTCCCAGTCCTCATCATCACTCTTGTGGCTGGGTTTGGAGCACAAAGAAGGCAAAATGGAAAAATCCTCCTCCTCAGTGCAAAACAATGTCCATCTTTCATATGACCTGACTCTCACAGGGAATGCAGCACATTTTATCCTTCTAGGTCTCCTCATTCTTTGGTTCACTCATTTTTCCAATGAATGATTGAATTCATCCATTCTTCCATCTCTCTCTCTCTCTCTCTCTCTCTCTCTCTCTCTCTCTCTTCTTCCTTCCCTTCTTCAATTTCCCCCTTTATAGTAGTAATTTGAGCTGCGGGGCTGAGTCCCCAGCACCATGGCCGCCTACCTAGCTTATGCCTTTAAATAAGAACACAAAACTGTATTCTTTTAAACACTTCCTGGCCCAGTATTTTCAGCCTCTTAACCCATTTCTAATAAGGTATGTTGCAGCATGACGTGCGCTTACCAGGAAAGATTCAGCATGTCTGACCTGGTGGCTGGCTGCATTGCCATCTGCCTCAGGGAGCAGAGCTCCCGTGTCTGCCCTGGAGAGGGGTGCATGGCATCTCTGAGCTCACTTCCTCTTTCTAGCAGCATTCTGTTCTCTTTACTCCTCCCACCTATGTTCTAACCTATCAAGGGAAGCAGATTCTTTATTTAATTAAGCAATGACCTTCTTCCATCACATTATCCTTTCAACAGCGTGCCCAAATAAATCTTCCATGTCTCTTCTGTTGTATAAACCTTCATTTGTAAAGAACTTGCCCTCTTAGGGAAGGATTTTTCTGACATCTCTGTGGACGGAGGTCATATGAGGAAAGTCGTGATCCGTAATACCATATTGGGATAGCGGCAGTCCACAGACTCTCACCCTCTCTGAAAACAAAATAAGAACCTCCTTTCCAAAGCATCATGTCCTTAGATCCAAATTTTAAAGTCAAGGCACTTTCAAAATATCTATGTGGGATTAGTTCAGCAGCATTTATAAACAAATATCTTTTAGCAGCTATTGCTCCTTCCTCAGCATTCAAATGATTCAAACAGAGCACAATAGCATACAGTATCAAAATTCTCTGTGTATTTTCCATCTTTGTTAGCTTCAATTTAAGCTCTAATTTATTTTTCCTTTTTATTTTTTGCCTTTTGAGACAGGTTCTCTGTATCTTTGACCTGGAATAACTCTGTAGAACAGGCTGTCCTTGAAGTTTCAGAGATCCACATGTCTCTGCCTCCCAGCATTGGGATCAAAGGTGTATGGTACTACACCTGAATTCATAGAGACCTGTTTTTCTCTGCCTTCTCGGCACTGGGATTAAAGGTATGTGCTACCACACCTCGAAGTTACAGAGGTCAATCTCTCTCTGCCTCCCAAGTGTTGGGATTAAAGGTGTGTACTACTGCAACCAACAACTCTCTTCATTTTATTTTAACTTTAAGAACTTCAACTTTTAGCCTGCACATATTTTTAACACACTGTAAATCATTTAAAAATTGTCTTTATCTTTGAATCTCTCTTTACTCAATATCTCTCTTTGTTTTTTTGACCACATGAATCCTTAATTTACACAGCAGTCTCAATATGACGAAAGGTGGCTTTGCCAGCTAGATGTAGCCTATTCCTTAGCTTTCTGCCATTCCAACCTTATGGCTGAGGTACCGGCCAGAGCCGCATTCAGTGCCACACGTCTACAGTGTTTCACGGTTCTTCCCATCAAATAATCTGCAACAGACAACACTCAAGCCCTCTCTTTGTAGCTGGACCTCCTGACTCAAACAGTCAGAGTTTGTCCTGGCAGGATGGCTCAGAATCTGACATTTTAAAACAACACTGGTTTTTTTTTCCTGCTACTGCTGAAAACAAACCAGCTTTCAGTTGGCTTTGTCAACACCATTTAAATGTTTCGTGGCAGGACCTCTTAAGTCTGCAGGGTTTTGCAGCTGAAGCTGAGTCAAGAAGCCTCTTTTAAATGAGTGTGCTTGCTTGCTTCTAGCAAGCAGAGCAGGCTCGAGGAATCGCTGTTACCAAGAAAACATGCTTTACTCTTTCCTGAGCTTTCTCAGGCTTTCTGTGGATTCAGTTTTCCACACGACTGAGTGCCATTCCATAGTAATTTGAGCAGCAGGGCTGCATCCCCACCACCACGATTGCCTTGGAGGCTTATGTCCTGAAATAATTACACACAAACAGTATTCTTTTAAACACTGCCTGGCCCAGTAGTTTAGCCTCTTAACCCATTTCTAATAATCTATGTATACCACAAGCTGCGATTATCAGGAAAGATTCAGCATGTCTGACCTTGTGGCTGGCTGCATCGCCTTCTCTCTCAGAGCAGAGCTATCGTGTCTGCCCGGGAGAGGGACCATGGTGTCTCTGAGCTCACTTACTGTTCCTCCCAGCATTCTGTTCTTTTTACTTCACCCACATATGTTCAAACCTATCAGGGCAAGCAGTTTCTTTATTGAATTAACCAATGACCTTACTCCATCATTTCCCCTATTTCTGTTTAAACAAGAACAGAATCTTTAACTTTAATATAGCAAAATTACATAAAACAAAACAGTTATCAAGCAAGAATTACAGTTACAATATTTATATCTATTTATCTTTTACATAATAATGGAAAACTATAACTATCAATCTATTCTTCAACTCCATCAAAGACTCTAGAAGAATACAATGTTACATAAGCTAAAAAAAAAGTAAGCAATATTCAATCTCTCGAAATGAAAGAGACCTCTCACTGCCTGTACAGTCCACCAACATTCCTCTGTACTGTTGGGGTATACATCTTCAGTCAACAGTCCCATAACTTCCAGCAGACATTTCCATGAAGCAGGACATTTCAAAGGCAGTCACTATCTGCTTGTCTTGAAGAATGTCTTGCAGACTCTTTCATAAATCAGGAAACCCGAAAGACCATCTCAACTTTAGGCAAGTTCGGTAGTCCTCTCTCTACGTGTTCTCTGTGTCCTTTATGCAATCGTTTAGGCAAGAGCAGTTTCTTGCCCAAATGTCTATCACACTCCAGAAGGATCCTATTTGATGCCCATCTTCTTCCTGATGTAGATTGGTGCTGCCAGGAGCAGAGTGTCTCATTGTCACGAAAAACCCTAAGGTATTAAAACATTAAATAGCATATTTTGTAGTCTAAGAAAGATATGAAGAATGCCTATCTAACTGAAATATATATCTATAGAGCTAGAAAATCTAACATGATTACAAACTTGACTATTATTAATGATTATCCATTACCAACCTATATACATTACATTTTTAAATGAACTACACAATCACAATACCTTAATAAAGATCAAAAATGCATATATATATATATATATATATATATATATATATATATAACAAAATTGACCTTAAATCTCTATCAATAAAGCAAAATCTATACTAATGCAAATTATACATATCTATATCATATCCCCATTTAAATGTAAAAGAACGTTTATAAGCCATATTTGAGAACATGAGTTCAGAGTTTTATCTCCAAACTGCTTCCTGCTGAATTGGTGCCTCGTTACTTATGTCTTTAATGGAATAACCTTGTTGCGGTAGGTCTCCCCTTTCTCCAGCCTAGAGCTGCTGAGATACCAGCCAATTGGGGCATGGTCTCTCTCTCTTTATATAGCCGCAACTTCCCTCTCCTCGCTCTCTTCACCTCCTGCTGACCAGCGACTAGACTCCCTTCCTGGTTCCGCAGAGGGCTGATGGTGATCTGTACGTTTTTTTCCCCTTTAAATAAATACCACCCTATTAATCATAATTCCAAACTGGTGTGGCATTGTTTATGACTTCCGCCTTCAGTTGGCACCGAACGTTTGGTGTTAGGACCTCTCCTTCCCTTGCTCGGCCTCCGGGCGCGAGTTCAGCTTGGTGCGAGCCTCCCTTCCTCAGCTGCCGGGGCCGGCAGGTGGCCTTGTGGCCTGTGTCTTGTATGTGGAGCCAGCAGATTAATATAAATCTTCATGCACTGGCTTTTATTGCTGTAGTTCTTTATATTTTCTCTTTAGACACCTCAGATTGACTTCCAGTCCACATGCACCCTATCATATCCACAGGCCTACATAGTCACCGCCCGAATGGTTTGCTCTTTTCTGAGACATTTTTAAATCTCACTTGCAAACACAGCTCTTAATTGGCACGAACCAGAGCACGTGGTTGCTGAAAGCTGCAACCCCTCACGGTGACTCTGTCACGTGGAGGCATAAGGGGCTTCCAGGTTGGTCTTCTCTACCCTTGGATTCTGGGTTTCTGGTTCCATCTCTGGAAATGATTTAATTACATTTACTTTGTTGAGCAACTTACATTTTTTCAGTTTTTATCAAATACTAGGCAGATTCTGAAAAAGGACCCTGTTTTCCTCGTGACTTGGCAACAGCGCCACCTGCTGGATAATAGGTAATATGACAGTTATTGTTTCCACCGCGAATTTTACTGTTCTGGTTACCAATACAATGGGTTATATCATGCAAGGTTTATATGACTATGGGGATAACTTAATTTACTGGTTACTGGGTTTCAGTATTCTTTTACATATTCTATCATTTCGGAAGAATATGGCACTCCTAAGAACCACAAATCTTTACTAGAATCTCATGCAGGTCATGAGATTCAGGATTCAAAAGAGACAAAAATAAAGACAATAATAAAAAGACTTGAAATGATTGAAGAAATGATTGGAGCTGGTGAACAGAGTAATAAGGCACAAGGACAGGATATAATACCAACACCGGCTATTAGTACTGGCTTACCAAGGATTTAGCAGCATAAACTATACTTAATTCTGACAAAGCGTCAACTTCTAAAGGCTCAAAGGGAGTCACAGAAGCTAGATGGACGCCAATAGCAATGAATGATCTAAAAGAAATTAAGCAAGCTATTGTTAATTTTGTCTTGCACTCTGCATATATAAATTAAAGGGTAAGGACTTGGGCTTCTAATGCTAGAGCTACCCCCCATGATTTCCATCCGTTAGTGTCTGCAGTTTTAGATAATGGAACTTCCTTGATGTTTGGAATTTATTTCAGTGAAGAATCCAAACATATGGAACAGCAAGGAAGAGCAAAAGGTGTGGAGGTTTCCCAAGATCAAATTCTTGATGCAGGAGAATATGCTCATCCACAGGTCCAAGTTCTTTAGGACGATGAAGTACTGTGTCTAAGTCACCAAGCAGCTTTAAATGCTTGGAATAGGATACAAGATCCAGCAAAAAGGGTAGAATCATATACCAGAATTAGGCAGGGACAGAGAGAACCCTTTCTTGACTTTTGCAAAAATTAATGAAGGCTCTGGACGTAGGGGTAACTGATCCAGAAGCTAGACAAATACTTCTTGAATTTCTAGCTTTTGAGAATGCAAACATAGAATGCAAAAAGATAACTGGGCCTTTAAAGTCTAGATCAGCACCTATGGATGAATGGATTCAGCATACGATGAATGTTGAGACGTTTAGCAATAACGATGAATCTTGGGTAGGAGAAGCGATTTCCACAGCAATGAGGAGACATCAAACTGCCAGGTGTTTTAATTGTGGTAAATTAGGACATCTGAGAAGTGATTGCAGGCACAGAATTTCTAGGAATAATATCTCCTCTAGGAATGGCATAAATAGGAGACCTAGGCATTCAGGTATATGTAGGAGATGTGGTAAAGTCCTTAATTGGTCCAACGGATGCAGGTCAACAACCGACAAACAAGGCAACCCAATACCGTCGGGAAACTCCTTGAGGGGCCTCTCACAGGCCCCCAAGCCAACAGTGGCCCAGTCATTCCCAGTCACAGTGGAAAACGTGCCTCACCAAGAAAATTAAAAGCTCCAATTTCTGCTGTAAAACGTAATACTGGTCTAAATGATGAATTACGTGTGGAGGATGAGCCAAAAAAACCCAGTAGGACAGAGTAAACATATATTTTGGCAGACTTCTATTAACGATCAAAGACCAAAGTGAAGGGTCTGTATAAATGGCATTTTATTGAAGGCTTCTTAGACACAGATGTGGATGTAAGTATCATTACCCCAGAACTTTGGCATCCGAATTGGCCACATCAAGGGGTAGATGTTCAGTTTCTGGGAAATGGAACCCTATCTCGTGTAAAACAAAGCACAAGATGGGTTGAATGCATAGGGCTCGAAGGACAAATAGGAAGACGAAGGCAATATATAGCCAATATTGCCATAAATCTGTGGGGCCGTGACCTGCTACAGCAATGGAATACCCAGATTAACATTCCTGTAGTTCCAGGAACTCAAATTCTGGGACAATATGATGAGGTATTATGGAAAAAGGTCACCAGCCATTCAGGCTCTACAAGAACATACAGCAAATATCAAACCTTTAGAGGTCCCAACAGCCCTACCTTTAAAATGGCTAACTGAGAAGCCAGTATGGAACAAACAGTGGCCTCTAGCTGAAGATAAAATACAGGCATTGAACAGCTGTTGTAAGAGCAAATAGATGCTCACCATATTGAAGAATCAACCAGCCCTTGGAATTCTCCTGTGTTTGTTGTGAAAAAGAAATCTGGTAAATGGAGAATGGTGACAGATCTAAGAGCTGTCAACAAAGTAATTCAACCTATGGGCCCACTACAATCTGGAATTCCTTTGCCTTCCCTGTTACCAAAATGATGGCCTCTTATAGTTATTGATTTGAAAGATTGTTTTTTCACTATACCGTTACAAGAAAAGGATAGAGAAAAAATTGCCTTCACAGTGCCTACTTATAATAATTCTCAGCCTAATAGGATATATCAATGGACTGTCCTCCCACAGGGTATGCTCAATAGTCCTACATCGTGCTAATATTTTGTAAGTAAGCCATTGGAAATAATTCGTAAACAATTCCCAAGGTCCATAATTTATCATTACATGGATGACATCTTGTTATCTGATTCAAAAAAAAGATACATTAGAAAGGATGTTTGAAGAAGTAAAGAAAGTCTTGCCTAGGTGGGGATACCAAATTGTCCCTGAAAAGATTCAAAGAGAAAATTCTATTTATTACCTAGGTTACAGAATAGGGTTAGAGAAAATTAAAATGCAAAAGGCACAAATTAGGAGAGACCAGTTAAACACCCTTAATGACTTCCAAAGATTGTTAGGAGACATTTCCAGTCTACGACGAGCTGTTGGGATAACACATGATCATTTAAACAAAAACTTAGGTGGTGATAAAGATTTGAATAGTCCAAGAAAACTGACAGCTGAAGCAGAAAAGGAACTGACAATGATTGAGGAAAAATTACAGGAGGCACATGTGGATAGGGTGAACCCAAATCTTAGCTGCATCCTAGTCATATTGCCTTCCAGAATTTTTCCTACAGGGATTCTAATGCAGAGGGAAGATATTATTTTAGAGTGGATATTTATACCTAAGAAACCAAGTAAAACATTAAAAACTTATGTGGAAATAGTCTCTGAATTAATTATCAAATGTAAGCTGAGAGTTCGTCAACTAGCAGGTATAGACCCAGCAGAAATTACAGTGCCTTTTACGACTGAAGAAAAAAAAAAGTTATCGGAAGACAATGAACCGTGGCTAAGAGCTTTTGCTAATTTTGGGGGAGAAATTAATATCAACTATCCCAAAATGGTAGACTTAACCTTATTAAAAGAACTTCTTGGATTCTTCCTAGAATTGTACGTGATGCTCCAATAACTGGAGGCCGCACATTCTATACTGATGCAAATAAATCAGAGAAAGCAGGTTACAAGTCAGGTGAATTGAGTAAGGTGGAAAAAAGCCCTTATAATTCTGTTCAAAAGGCAGAATTATATGCCATTCTTATGGTGCTAAGGGATTTTAAAGAAACTCTTACTATAGTTACAGATTCACAATATGCAGAAAGAGTTATCTTGCATATTGAAACTGCTGAATTTATACCAGATGACACAGAGTTGACTTCATTGTTTATCCAGGTACAAGAGATAGTCAGGAATAGGCTTTGTCCGATGTACATAACACACATCTGGCCCTATACAGGTCTGCCTGGTCCTCTAGGCCAAGGCAACGCTGAGATTGATCAATTATTGATTGGAAGTGTGTTGCAGGCCTCAGAATGTCATAAGAAGCATCATGTCAATAGTAAAGGACTAAAGAAAGAATTTCCCATTACTTGGCAACAAGCTAAGGACATTATCAAGAGATGTCCTACTTGTTCTTTCTATAATCAAACAGTGTTGCCTGCAGGGAGTAACCCAAAGGGCACTAAGAGAAATGAAATCTGGCAGATGGATGTGTTCCACTTTATGGAATTTGGTAAATCAAAATATGTACACTACACCATAGACACATATTCAGGTTTTCAATGGGCAACTGCCCTGAACTCAGAAAAGGCTGATTCAGTAATCACACATTTATTGGAAGTTATGGCCATCATGGGTATACCAGCACAAATAAAGACAGATAATGGTCCAGCATATGTATCTAAGAAAATGAAACACTTTTTTTGAGTATTATAGTATAAAACACATTACAGGTATTCCAAATAATCCTACTGGTCAGGCAGTTATAGAAAGATCAAAACGTACTATAAAGCATATGCTGAACAAACAGAAAGGGACCATAAATACCCCAGAAATAGATTACATAATGCTTTATCAACCTTGAATTTTCTTAACGCTAATGAGAAAGGAATGACAGCAGCAGAAAGACATTGGATAATGGAAAAGTCTGCCGAACTAAATCAACCAATTTATTTCAAAGATGTGCTGACCTCTAAGTGGAAGCCAGGAGATGTGCTACGTTGGGGAATGGGATTTGCTCTTGTTTCCACAGAGGAGGAAAAATTGTGGATACCATCAAAATTAATAAAGTTTCAATTTGAAGAGGAGAAACCTCTTGGAAAGGCAAATGACAACTCATCCACAATGATGATATTCATACAGGTAGTAAGAAAAACATATAAAATGGGGCAGTTTTCTGTTCTTATCTCCACAGGAAAACACTCATCTTTGAAAAATTCAAGGGACCCTGGATGTTTGGATACTGACAGATGGAAAAATACCTGCCCAATAGGAAATATCAAGAAAACTGGATGAGTTGTATAAGTAAAATATATTAAACCATATTTCCAAATTTATAAAGCTGGTGTTGAAGTTGGACTCTGGCTCAGTCCCTCTCTATTTCCAAGCCCGTTAGTAAGAGAAAAACCCAGAATTTCTGGAGTTTCTGTCTCTTATTAAGAGCCATGATATGGGACAGAAAGAAATATGAGTTTAGAAAACATCTTTGCTTTTCTTCATATCTATCATACTTATCATTGAATATATCTATCATGCCTTTCATTGAATATACATATATATATGACTAAAGTTTAATTTTTTTCACAATGAACAATGAGTTTTTCCTGAAGTGACATTTGAAGATTCCAGTAAGAAGATGGGGCCCCATAACAACAACTCCACCTGGTTGATATGACGTCATGATACTGATAGTGCTTCTACAAGACCTGATTTGGGTACCAGCTGCACAAGACTATTCCAACTTGGTTAGCTGAAATGGTGGACATCTTATACAATATTTTGGCCAGACCAGCTCAAAATACTCAGAGACTATTGGCAATTTTAATAAACATTGACCTTGGAATTTAACCATCATTTTACTTTCACAGGATCCCCCAGAGAGCACGTCACCCCATGACAGCTGGAAGAAATTCTAGAGGACAATGTCCCTCTCCCAGTAAAGTTTGCCCTTGGGTTTAGGGATATCATTTAGGGGTTGATTATAATTAGTATACGATTGAGGGTTGGGGGAGGAATTTTATAAGCGCAGGAATCATTTGAAAAAAAGGGGATGATAGGATAATAGATTTGTAAATCTGAGTTTCTGTTTTTAGACAAATATATTGGTATAGATACTTGTATATTGATACAAAGTTAAATTGTATTGACTTTTGTATGCCTGCATGTTTCTACCTCAGTTTAAAACATTTTTATGTATTGACATATATTGTATTGATATATATATATATATATATATATATATATATATATATATATATATATATTGTATATATTTACCATATTGTAGTGTACATTTCTACCTCTGATTAAGATACTTATATAATGTTTGTGTATTGATATATATTTAACTACAGCAATAAATATTTGTACACTGTTTATATTTGGAGGTAATTGTCCTCATTTGTTTCTTTTTTTTTTTTTTTTGATTTTTCGAGACAAGGTTTCTATGTGGTTTTTGAGCCTGTCCTGGAACTAGCTCTTGTAGACCAGGCTGGTCTCGAACTCACAGAGATCCGCCTGCCTCTGCCCCCCGAGTGCTGGGATTAAAGACGGGCGCCACCACCGCCCGGCTCTCATTTGTTTCATAGTCATTTATTGTCAGTCTTTAAGTTAGATAGATATTGAGAATTATATAGACTAATAGTCATCTAAGTTTGTCATTTATAATTAGACTAATCAGGTTCTTTAGATATATAGAGATCATACTCAGTATAGATAGATAATCTTCAACTTCTTCAAAGAGCTGTAGAAAATGGCCTTTAATCTAACTCAGAGTTTAGTGGGAATGAGATACAATTGCTCCTGGCAACACCACTCTATTCCCGAGAGAATGTTGAGCACGAAGACACTCCACCTGTAGCCTTTCTTTTAGGCAGAACTTGCCTTGTGGCAAAGAAATGACCATACCTCAACCACTGACAGAGATACAGAGCGTGCATAAATGGATAAAACAAGACAGTCATGTCCTGCCTAGACAGGGTAAGATAGTTTCAAAAAGTTACCTGCCTTTGAAAATGGTTTGTCAGTTATGTTAGGCCTTAGCCAAAGTTGGTTGCTTCAATGCTGCTAATGTGAATTTGGGTGATTGTCCAGGTAGCTAGTTGTCTCTGTGATTTGTTGCATGTTTTGGAAGTTGTTTTACTCAACTTCCTAATTAACCAGATAACATTATTTCCCTTCTCAGATTTTTGATGGGGTTGTAGACTATATAAATGTAGTTACTTTCTCTCATGACTTGGCCAAGTTATTTTTTATACAAGACCTATCTAGTTAGAATAGGATATTTGTACTTATTGTATATAATTTCATAGTAGGTTTAGAACTCTCTTATTTAAACAAAAGGGGAGGTATTGTGGGAGGTCCTCCCGTTCCTCCAGCCTATAGCTGCTGAGATACCAGCCAATTGGGGCGTGGTCTCTCTCTCTTTAAAAAAGAGGCCACTTTCCTCTCCTCGCTCTATTCATTTTCTGCTCTGCAGGTGACTAGACTCCCTACCTGGTTGCACAGAGGACTGACGGTGAACTGTAAGTTATTTCCCCTTTAAGTAAATACCAGCATAATAATCAGAATTCCAAACTGGTGTGGCATTGTTATGACATACGCCTTCATAACCTGTGGGCTAGTTTCATCTCAATTGGCAGTTGACCGAAGCTATTTTTTGCAGGTGTTCACAGCAACCTTCCAGGAGGTCGTGATACGTACTACCATATTGGGATAGAGGCAGTCCAGAGACTCTCACCCTCTGTGAAAACAAAATAAGAACCTCCTTTCCAAAGCATCATGTCCTTAGATCCAAATTTTAAAGTCAAGGCACTTTCAAAATATCTATGTGGGATTAGTTCAGCAGCATTTATAAACAAATATCTTTTAGCAGCAATTGCTCCTTCCTCAGCATTCAAATTCTCTGTGTATTTTCCATCTTTGTTAGCTTCAATTTGAGCTCCAATTCATTTTTCCTTTTTATTTTTTGCCTTTTGAGACAGGTTCTCTGTATCTTTGACCTGGAATAACTCTGTAGAACAGGCTGTCCATGAAGTTTCAGAGATCCACATGTCTCTGCCTCCCAGCATTGGGATCAAAGGTGTATGGTACTACACCTTGAACTCACAGAGACCTGTTTGTCTCTGCCTTCTCGGCCCTGGGATTAAAGGTATATGCGACCACACCTTGAAGTTACAAAGGTCAATCTCTCGCTGCCTCCAAGTGTTGGGATTAAATGTGTGTACTACTGCAACCAACAACTCTCTTCCTTTTTTTAACTTTAAGAATTTCAACTTTTAGCCTGCACATATTTTTAACACACTGTAAATCATTTAAAAATTTTCTTTGTCTTTGAATCTCTCTTTACTCTATATATCTCTTTTTTTTTACCACATGTGTCTTTAATTTACACAGCAATCTCAGTAGGATTAAGAGGTGTCTTTGCCAGCTAGATTTAGCCCATCCCTTAGCTTTCTGCCATTCCAACCTTATGGCTGAGGTACCGGCCAGAGCCGCATTCAGTGCCACGAGTCTACAGTGTTTCAAGGTCCTTGCCATCAAACAAGCTGCAAAAGACAACACTCAAGCCCCCTCTTTGTAGCTGTCCCTCCTGACTCAAACAGTCAGAGTTGTTCTGGCAGGATATCCCAGAATTCCGGCATTTTAAAACAACACAGTTTTTTTTTCCTGCTACTGCTGAAAACAAACAAGCATTCAGCTGGCTTTTATCAACACCATTTAAATGTTTTGTGGCAGGACCACTTAACAGCAGCAGGGTTTTGCAGCTGAAGGTGAGTCAGGAATCTTCTCTTAAATGAGTGTGCTTGCTTGCTACTAGCAAGTAGTGCAGACCCGAGATATAGCTGCTAAAAAGAAAACATGCTTTACTCGTTCCCGGGCTTTCTCAGGCTTTCAGTGGATTCAGTTTTCCACATGTCTGAGTGCCATTCTGTAGTAATTTGAGCAGCGGAGCTGTGTAACCAGCACCAGGGCAGCCTCGCTAGCTAATGTCCAGAAATAATTACACACAAATGATTCTTTTAAACACCGCCTGGCCCATTAGTTTAGCCTATTAACCCATTTCTAATAATCTATGTAGCATCACGAGTGTGCTAACCAGGAAAGATTCAACAGGTCTAACCTGGTTGCTGGCTGCATTGCCCTCTGCCTCAGAGAGGAGAGCTATCACGTCTTCCCACGAGAGTGGATCATGGTGTCCCTCTGAGCACACTGCTTCTTGCTCCCAGCATTCTGTTCTCTTTCTCCTCCCACCTATGTTCTAAATTAACAGGGGAAGCAGTTTCTTTATTTAATTAAGCAATGAATTACTACCATCACTTTATCCTTTCAAGAGCTTGCCCTAATAAATCTTCCATGTCTCTTCTGCTGTATAATCTTTCATTTGAAAAGAACTTGCATTTTCAGGGGAGGATTTTTTTGACATCTCTGTGGATGGAGATCATATGAAGAGGATCAGATAGCAACCATGACAACTCTTATGCTGCAGAGTTAGGTGGACCAAAGATTGATTGCTGACAATCCTGTGCTATGCGTCAGATGCCCATGAACACTGCCCCTGTTGTCAGACAGGCAGACATCAAGGTGGTCACACATACTTAACTCATTCAGTGTTCACAGACATTTATATTGAGTTTTAATCTTGTCCTAAACTAATAAAAAAAACAAGAATAGGAGAAGAGAGGAGCCTGAAATAGGGCCTCCAAATGGGTCATTTGCAAAGGTAAGGTTTCCTGACTCTATGTATGATTTCTCCTTTCCTTAGTCAAATAATGCCCCACACCAGTTTAGAATTGTGATTAATAAAATGATTATATCTTTAAAGGGCAAAAACTTACAGATGACCATCCCTGACAAAAGCCCTCAGCGGGATCAGGAAAGAAGCATAGAGGCCGGAAGGGAAACTGGAAGCAAGAGATCAAGCTGAAGGCCACCAGATGGGCCGTTGTGCAAAAGTAAGGTTACCTGCCTCTGTTTATGCTGTCTCCCTTTCTTAGTCAAATCCATCCTTCCATAGAGTAGCTATAGGCAAACCGATTTCTCGCCAACAGCTAAGCATAGGTTTGAACCCAACAGCCTTTGATTTCTGAAATAAGAACTCTCCCATTTAGGTCTCATAACAACACAGGAAGTTTTGTAAGACTGTACCAGCAACAAATTAAAGCAATTCTAGGACACCAAAGATGCAGCAATTTATGTTTAATGGTAATAAACATGGTTTGGATGGGACAAAAGAAAAACAGATTTGTGGACTCACAATGATTTCTTGTGATTTGGCACACACAGGATTCTGGTTCTGAATACTTCTCGCTCAGTGGGTTTTGGAGATTGTGGTGACCCTGAACCTAGCTGGAGGCTTTGGGGCCTGAAAGGACAAGCCTTGATATTTCAGGACATCCTTTTCCTTGGTTTCCAGTCTTTACTGATTTCCATGCAGAGAATGAGCATCCATCCACTCCTGGAGCCATGCCATCCCACATGAACAGAGAGAACACCCTCCACACCCAGGTTGCTTGTATCACATATGAAGGCATAAGTCACAAACAACCTCCCACACCAGTTTAGTATTTTGATTAATAGAATGATTATTTCATTAAAGGGCAAAAACATACAGATGACCATCCCTGACAAAAGCCCTCAGCGGGATCAGGAAAGGAGCCTAGAAGCCAGAAGTGAAACTGGAAGCAAGAGATCAAGCTGAAGGTAAATGTTGGTTTTTGAAAGAGAGAGAGACCACACCTCAATGGGCTTGTATGTCAGTGGCTATTGGCTGAAGGAGTGATAGAAACTCATGCAACACACTTATTTGGATATAGCAAAAAAACAAAAAAAATGTTACTAGGATGTGAGAAAACAAAAAACTATTTTAGTTTATTTATTTCAGTCCTTCCAGACACATCACAGAGATAGGATCTCTTCATGCATGAGAGTCACCGATGATTTCCCTTTAAGAAAAAACCCACAAAACTCCGAATGACATCATCAGCATTCAACAACATGTCTATGATTGCTTTGCCTTGACTTTGCATGTCAGTAAATGATGCTGCTAGTTAATCTCTGCAAGCAATGCAAATTTCCCTGTAACTAAATAGACAGAATTGAAAGGTTATCTTAAACACATCAGGGAGTCACACTACGATCGAATGGGTTAATCATCACCAGTGAGACAGTGACATATTTAAGATCTTTCCTTTGTCTATAAATCTCAGAATTGTCAACATCTGTTGTCATACAGATTTCTTAGGGTTTTGTCCCACTGGTGGTTTCCTTGGTATGCTTCCATAATTTTTGGCAGATCCAATCAGTTTTGCCATGCACTCTCAGCTCCACATCATTGTGTTCCCCTTATGTTCTAGTCCAGGCATTTTTGACATCTTGAAACTGTTGCAAGAGTATCTCATGTTCCACCTAAATGATTTGGAGTGTTATTTAGGCTGTGTTTTATCTTCCATCCATGAGTTCATTGACTTTCCTTGGGCATAATTCCTGGGACACTGAGCCTAACTCCTGGGAGATTTCTCTAGTTACTTATCCTTGCTGAGACAGCTTACACTCCCAGTTCTACTATGACAGTATGTCTGTAGCAAACATTCTTCTCAAGATGAGAAGAAATTTCAATATTAGAATACATTTGTTTTTATTGTGATTTAAACACACACACACACACACAAGTTAATGGAAATACACTGATGATATCAACTTAGTGGGCCATTCTGGGGTTGTCAAGATCTTTATCTTTCGAGGGGTTCTTAGAGAGCCATGGGGTGAGCCCCTGTAGTAACTTGGGCAGGTGAGGAGAGGTTGACTGCACTGTGCCATGTCCATAGTCACCATGGGTGACTTGTCCTATAGTCAGACTGATGACTATCTTGAATATCAACATGGAACTTTTGTATGGCAAATGATGGAGATCAAATCAGGGTAAAATTCACAAAACTAGATGGAGCTTCCAAGCTCCAGTTGAATAGCCGACTGATGGAGAATAAGAGCAAGGATGTCAGGAATAAAATGGCATGGTCCACTCACTGTGACACTGAGACACTGTGCCTGAACGAAGGGGATTTCAACTAAACCATTGGCCTGGTAATGAAAGAACATGGGATCAAAGTGGAAGCTCTGAATGTCCCTGACAATTGTGGCAGACTGGGAAGCCAATGGTAATGACACTGGCATTTGTCTGCACTTCATATACAGGCTTCTTTGTGATCCTATTCTATGTGGATGCTTGCCTTCCTAAATCTCGATGGATGAAGGCTGGGCTTGTACTTCCCACAGGTCAAGGAATGCCGCCAACAATTTGGATTGGAGTAGGAGTAGAGAGGTTTGGTGGGGAAGTGAGAAGAATGTGGGAGGAGGAAATGAAGTGGAAATTTTGATATTCATTATTATGAAGTAATATAAAAATCAATAGAAGATAACCAATGAAGAGCTTGGAGCTAGGAAAAAAAAAGATTCATGTGAGTTGTTGACTCAGACACCAAAGACTATTTTACGGAAAAAAAAAAAGCACACATAAAGAGATTGAGTTACTTTGCATAATATGACTCATGTATTTGGGAAGATGAGTGGGATTTTTATTTTGGGTCTCCAGGCGGCTGTGTGAGCAGCATTATAATACCTGCATGCTGGATATTTCTGTGGGCAAGTAGGGAAGAAACCTGCCTATGAGGGGTGTTATGACATAAGTATAGCCTTGGTGATGTCTCAAAACAGTGGTTTGGGATGGCAACTCTCTTCCACATGAAGCACTAGTCTTCTGTGAAGGTGGGCTTACTATCTTCACGGTTGCTGAGGAGGTGAGTTCAGCTCTTGGGCTCCACAACTGTTCAACAGGATTAGGCAGCTGAACATTTCCAGAAGATGGAATCTGGAGAGCCAAGACATTTTCTTTTGGTAAATATGTTTAGGAAGCAACTGGGACCTCTGTAGTCCCAGAGAGGTTTCCATAAAATCTCCTCTGAGTCTAAAATTTATGTTGTTAACAGCTTCTATTTTGATAGCTGTGGGGATGGTGATTGCCAGGTATTCTTCCCACTTTATCTTTGCTATCAATGTCCAATTCATCAGTATACAAAAGTGGCAAAGATCCTCTTTGTCCATATGTGTTTTAAAAGATATTAATTATTACTAAACAGTGCTGTTGCCCAGATTAATGAGTCTTTATTATTGGAGTTTGTCTCACAAAACTCACTTCTCTAATGAAGGCATGGAATGGCTTTATGTAATAAACCTGGGTCTGGATCAGCTGACACAATACAGAGAGCCAGTGGACTGGAGTGCCATGACTTATGTCAGGTGGTTTTGGTTCAACCACCTAACCAACAGATTGAGTGGCAAGGAGAGAAGTGGCTGTTCTTCGAATTCTTTGGCATCTGTTCAGATTTTTCTTTCTCACTTTGGGCATAGGCATCCAGTCTCTTCTCATTGACACAGTCAGTCCGGAATTAGGTTTCTCAGTAGAGGTCCATTGCCTTTGGGCAGCAGGAATGTGTCTCTGATACACATATACTGAGCTGTAGACAATAGTTTGATAATTTTCCTATGAATTTCTTAAGACCAAAATACATTTAGGCAGCCCAAATCTATTCACCACTGCCTTTGTCACCTTCCCCAAAGATCTTCCAGAAAAGAGTCTTGACCTCGCATCCTCCCCTCTTATCCTTGCAGGCATTTATGGTGGAGGAAACTACTTTGTGTCTGATTGAAACTGAAGTATTCTCCCAATGCAGAGATTATTAGCTATGAAGCCCAAGCACAGAAAGAGAGCCAAGAGACAGTGGAACAGGAGTGTTGTGGCCTATCTCAGTATGTCTACCGTCATGACAAAGATGCCTCTTAGTATGAGATGCATGCCACCTCTCCAGAAGAAGAATGGGCCAACTGTCCAGAAGAAAAAAACTGAGTAAGCCTTTTGAGGCCCTGGAGAATATTGTTGGCCGCAGCATTTCTCATGGCTGGAAGGAAGCCAATGAACCAGTCACCCAGTGGAAAGCCATCATTCTAGATCAACTGCCAATATTTCCCTCTCTCTATTTGTTGAAATATGATGGGATTGATTGTGTCTATGGCTTGTGGCTTCACAGCGATGAAGTGATTTTAAACCTTAATGTACTGTCGAATAATGAGCCATTTCCTCAGGTGACAGACACTCATCTGGCAAACACCATAGTTGACAGTGCTGTGAAACATACATTCACGGGCACAAATGGCTCTAAGGAAGACTGGAATGGGATGGTCCTAGAGGAGGTGCCAATCATGAAGACCTGGTTCTATATTACCTACAAGAATGATCCGGTCTTGTATATATACCACCTCCTGGATGACTACCTTGAAGGCAACCTCCACATCATGCCAGGCTCTAAGGAGGAGTGCAGTGTCATGGTCCCAGATGAGGTGCAGACAATGATGACCTGTTTCTACATTGTCAAGGAGAATGATCCAGTCCTGTACCTTTACCACCATCTTGATGACTCCATTGAAGGCAACGTCCACATCATGCCTGAATATCCTCCAGTAGAGGTGACTTTGGAATTAGGCAGGGATTCCATGGCAGGCAAAAGTGTGCAGTACAACAAAAAAGATGGAACACAAGAGATAGGTAAAATTATTTGCTAAGTTCCCACCAAAACTTCTGTGTGTTTCCTCAAGGTTAATTATGAATTCAATATCTATGTCTATGATTTGGTGAAGATCTGTTAAAGTGAAATTCTCAAATTTTGAGGGGCACACTTCAAACTGTGTTTGGGGAATGTGTTTTTTTTCAGAGATACCTCAGGTCTTCTATTAATCCTGGTATTTTTTCCAATGGAATATTCTTGAGCAAAAAATAAAAATTTGTGAACATGTTGTGTTCTTTGGTGAATGATAGATTGTGATTGGTGGATGGGACATCACAGAAATACATGGCTCAAACAAAGCAGGATTTATGATCTTTCCCCTTGGAGAGGATGGACTGGGGATGCTTGGTGTGGTAAAGGACAAGATGACTGTCTAGGAAGTAATGGAGAGGGGACAAATGCTGTAGGATCTCGGGACGGGATAAAGCTTGAGGGAAAAACATGTCAACTGGAAAGATGTGACAGATATCAGAGTGAGGTATTGGGACTTTAGAGGATAAAGAGTAGATTAATCAGGAAGGGACACAAATGTATACTCAAAATCAGAGAAAATTATGTTTCATTTGATGAATAGTTTAATTCATACTTGCTGTAAGTCACTGGATGTTTGATATCCACTGGAGCATGTTGAGTGACCAGGAGCCTCCTGCTTAGAGAAATGTGTCTCCCTGCTGCTCTTCAGCAGTGGGATGGATGTCAAGCTACCTTCTTACTTTTGTCAGAATTCTGTCTGCCACCTACTTTGTCATGCCTGGATTCGGTATGCCTTGAACTCTCATAGGTCCTTTGCATGCCATCCAACCCTTGTGAGTTCATTTAAATAATTGCCCTGTCATATATGGAAAACAGTGTTCCCTTTCATTGATCATGTTCTGTAGGACTTGGGCTATAAAACTCATTGACAGACGCACACACACACAGGATAAACATGTACACATTGATGCCCACTAATGTATGACATGCACACATATGATGAATGCACCGTTCTCCATCAAATCAGTAAACTAGGGAATCGCTGATTCAATGTGGAGCGTGGCAAAGGCCCCACAAACCCCTCAGACCCAAAAATACCAGTATTGTATTGATGTCTGACCCATCATGTAAGGATCCTGCCATCCTGTAACGGGGCGATTTTTGCTTCCTTGATCTTCACAAACTTGCTTAAAATGTTAGAGTTGTCAAACTGCCAGTTAGGGTCCAGCATGTAGATCAGCTGTCCCAGGTCAGGTGATTTGGCTACAATTTGGGTGAGAACTTGTACCAGGGCATTCTGGTACACCCTCATCTCTTCTTCTCCTAGTCCTCATCATCACTCTTGTGGCTGGGATTGGAGCTCAAAGAAGGCAAAATGGAAGAAGCCTCCTCCTCAGTGGAAATCAGTGTCCATCTTTCATATGACCTGACTCTCACAGGGAATGCAGCACATTTTATCCTTCTAGGTCTACTCATTCACTGGTTCACTCATTTTCCTAATGAATGTATGAATTCATCCATTCTTCCATATCTCTCTCTCTCTCTTCTTCCTTCCCTTCTTGCATTTCCCCCTTTATAGTAGTAATTTGAGCAGTGGGGCTGCGTCCCCAGCACCATGGCCGCCTAGCTATCTTATGCCCCGAAATAATACCACAAAAACTGTATTCTTTTAAACACGCCTTGGCCCATTATTTTCATCCTCTTAACACTTTTCTAATAATGTCTGTTGCAGCACGAGATACGCTTACCAGGAAAGATTCAGCATACCTGACCTGCTGGCTGGCTGCATCGCCATCTGCCTCAGAGAGCAGAGCTACAGTGTCTGCCCGGGTGAGGGGTGCATGGCATTTCTGAGCTCACTTTCTTTTTCTCTCAGCATTCTGTTCTCTTTACTCCTCCCACCTATGTTCTAACCTATCAAGGGAAGCAGATTTTTATTAAATTACGCAATGACATTCTTCCATCACTTTATTCTTTCAACAACTTGCCCCAAAAAATCGTCCATGTCTCTTCTGTTGTATAATCTTTAATTTGTAAAGAACTTGCCCTCTCAGGGAAGGATTTTTCTGACATCTCTGTGGATGGAGGTCATATGAGGAAGATCAGATGAGCAACCATGACAACTCTTATGCTGTAGAGTTTGGTGGACCAGAGATTGATTGCTGACTATCCTGTGCTATGTGTCAGATGCCCATGAACTCTGCCCCTGTTGTCAGACAGGCAGACAACAAGGTAGTCACACATACTTAACTCATTCAGTGTTCACAGATCATGTAGATTGAGTTCTAATTCTTCTCCTAAACTAATAAAGAAACCAAGATTAGGAGAAGAGAGGAGCCTGAAGTAAGGCCTCAAAATGGGTCGTTGTGCAAAAGCAAGGTTACCTGCCTCCATTAATGCTCTCTCCCTTTCTTAGTCAAATCCATCCTTCCATAGAGTAGCTATAGGCAACCGATTTTTCACCAACAGCGAAGCATAGGTTTGAACCCAACAGCCTTTGATTTCTGAAATAAGTGCTGTCCCCTTAAGGTCACATAACAACACAGGAAGCTTTGTAAGTGTGTCCCAGCAACAAGTTAAAGCAATTCTAGGACACCCAAGATGCAGCTAGTTATGTTTATTGGTAATAGACATGGTTCTGATGGGACAAAATAATGTAGCATTAAAAAGCATATTGGCGTACTCACGATGATTTCATGTGATTTGGCACACACAGTCTTCTGGTTCTGAATACTTCACGCTCAAGGGTTTTGGAGATTGTTGTGACCCTGCACCTAGCAGGAGGCTTTGGGGCCTGAAAGGACAAGCCTTGATATTTCAGGACATCCTTGTCCTTGGTTTCCACTGTTTACTGATTTCCATTCAGAGAATGAGCAGCCATCTACTCCTGGTGCCATGCCTTCCCACATGAACAGAGAGAACACCATTCACACCCAGGTTGCTTGACTCACAAATGAAGGCATAAGTCACAAACAATCTCCCACACCTGTTTAGAATTGTCATTAATAGAATGATTATTTCGTTAAAGGGCAAAAACTTACAGATGACCAGCCCTGACAAAAGCCCTCAGCAGGATCAGGAAAGGAGCCTAGAAACCAGAAGGAAAACTGGAAGCAAGAGATCAAGCTGAAGGTAAATGTTGGTTTTTGAATGAGAGAGAGACCACACCTCAATGGGCTGGTATGTCAGTGGCTATTGGTTGAAAGAGTGGAAGAAACTCATGCAACACACTTATTTGGATATAACAAAAAAAAGGTTACTAGAATGTGAGAAAACAAAAACTATTTTAGTTTATTTATTACAGTCCTTCCAGATACATCACAGAGATAGGATCTTTTCATGCATGAGAGTCACCGATGATTTCCCTTTAAGAAAAAAACCCACAAAAAATAAAAAAAAGAAAAAAAACCCACAAAACTCCCAATAACATCATCAGCATTCAACAACATGTCTATGATTGCTTTGCCTTGACTTTGCTTGTCAGTAAATGGTGCTGCTAGTTAATCTCTGCAAACAATGCAAATTTCCCTGTAACTAAATAGACAGAATTGACAGGTTATCTTAAAAACATCAGGGAGTCACACTACGATGGAATGGGTTAATCATCACCAGTGTGACAGTGACATATTTAAGATCTTTCCTTTGTCTATAAATCTCAGAATTGTCAACATGATATGTTGTCATAGAGATTACTTAGGGATTTGTCCCACTGTTGGTTTCCTGGGTATGCTTCCATAATTTTTGTCACATCCAATCAGATTTGCCATGCACTTTCAGCTCCACATCATTGTGTTCCCCTTATGTTCTAGTCCAGGCATTTTAGAGATCTTGAAACTGTTGCAAGTGTATCTCATGTTCCACCTAATTGATTTGGAGTGTTATTTATGCTGAGTTTTATCTTCCATCCATGAGTTCATTGACTTTCCTTGGGTGTAATTCCTGGGACACTGAGCCTAACTCCTGGGGGATTCCTCTAGTTACTTCTCCTTGCTGGAAAGCTTACACTCTCAGTACTACTATGACAGTATTTCTTTAGCAATCATTCTTCTCAAGATGAGAAAAAATTTCAATATTACAATCCATTTGTTTTTATTGTGATTTATGCACACACACACATACAAATTAATGCAAATGCACTGATGATATTAATTGAGTAGGCCATTCTGAGGTTGTCAATATCATTACCACTCGAGGGGTTCTTAGAAAGCCATGGGCTGACCCCATCTAGGAACTTGGGCAGGTGAGGAGAGATTGACTGCACTATGACAGTCCATAGCCACCATGGGTGCCTTTTCCTATAGTCAGACAGAGGACTATCTTGAATATCACCATGGAACATTTGTATGACAAATGATGGAGATCAAGTGGGTAAAAATAAGAAAACTAGATGATGCTTCAAAGCTCCAGTTGAATAGAAGACTAATGGAGAATAAGAGCAAGGATGTCAGGAATAAAATGGCTTGGTCCACACACTGTGACACTGAGACACTGTGCCGGTATGAAGGGGATTTCAACTAAACCATTGGCCTGGGAATGAAAGAACATGAGATCAAAGTGGAAGCTCTGAATGTGGCTGACAAGTGGGGCAGACTGAAAAGCCAATGATATTGGCACTGGCATTTGTCTGCACTTCATATACAGGCTTTTATGTGATCCTATTTGATGTGGATGCATACCTTCCTAAATCTCGATGGATGAAGTTTGGGCTTGGACTTCAAACAGGTCAAGGTACCCCACCCTCAATTTGGATTGGAGAAGGAGTGGAGATGTTTGGTGGGGGAGCGAGAAGAAAGTGGGAGGAGGAAACGAAGTGGAAATTTTAATACTCATTATTATGAAGTAATATAAAAATCAATAGTAGATAACCAATAAAGAGATTGGAGCTAGAAAAAAAACATACATGTGAGTTGTTGACTCAGACACCAAAGACTTTTTTACAGAAAAGGCACAAAAAGAGATTGGGTTACCTGGCAAAATATGACTCATGTATTTGGGAAGATGAGTGAGGTTTTATTTTGGGTCTCCAGGGGGCTGTGTGAGCAGCATTATAGGACATGTATGCTAGATATTTCTGTGGGTTAGTAGGGAAGAAAACTGCCTATGAGGGGTTTAATGACCTAAGTAGAGTCTTGATGATGTCACAAAGCTTTGGTTGGGGGTGGCAACACTGTTCCTCATGAAGAACTAGTCTTCTTTGAAGGTGGGCTGACTATCTTCACGGTGGCTGAGGAGGTGAGTTCAGCTCTTGGGCTCCACAACTGTTCAACAGGATTAGGCAGCTGAACATTTCCAGAAGATGGAATCTGGAGCGCCAAGACATTTTCTTTTGGTAAATATGTTTAGGAAGAAACAGGGACCTCTGTAGTCCTAGAGAGGTTTCCTTCAAATCTCCTGTGAGTCTAAAATTTATGTTGTTAACAGCTTCTATATTTGATAGCTGTGGGGACAGTGAATGCCAGGTATTCTTCCCACTTTATCTTTGCTATCAATGTCCAATTCATCAGTTCACGAAAGGGGCGAAGATCCTCTTTGTCCATATGTGTTTTAAAAGATATTAATTATTTCTAAATGGTGCTGTTGCCCAGATTAATGAGTCTTTATTATTGGAGTTTGTCTCACAAAACTCACTTCTCTAGTGAAGACATGGAATGGCTTTATGTAATAAACCTGGGTCTGGATCAGGAGACACAATACATAGAACCAGTGGACTGGAGTGCCATGACCTTGGGCAGGTGGTTTTGGATCAACCACCTAACCAACAGCTTGAGTGGGAAGGAGAGAAGTGGCTGTCCTTCGAATTCTTTGCCATCTGTTCAGATTTTTCTTTCTCACTTTGGGCATAGGCATCCAGTCTCCTCTCATTGACACAGTCAGTCCGGAATAAGGTTTCTCAGTAGAGGTCCATTGCCTTTGGGCAGCAGGAATATGTCTCTGATACACATATACTGAGCTGTAGACAATAGTTTGATAATTTTCCTATGAATTTCTTAAGACCAAATTACATTTAGGCAGCCCAAATCTATTCAGCACTGCCTTTATCACCTTCCCCAAAGATCTTCCAGAAAAGAATCTTGACATCACATCCTCCCCTTCTTAACCTTGCAGGCACTTATGGTGGAGGAAACCAGTTTTTGTCTTATTGAAACTGAAGAATTCTTCCAATGCAGAGATTGGCAGCTATGAAGCCCAAGCACAGAAAGAGAGCCAAGAGACAGTGGAACAGGAGTGTTGTGGCCTATCTCAGTAAATCTACCACCGTGATGAAGAAGCCTCTTAGTATGAGATGCATGCCACCTCTCCAGAAGAAGAATGGGCCAACTCTCCAGAAGCAAAAACTGAGTAAGCCTTTTGAGGCCCTGGAGAATATTGTTGGCCGCCGAATTTCTCATGGCTAGGAAGGAAGCCAATGAACCAGTCACCCAGTGGAAAGCCATCATTCTAGATCAACTGCCAACATATCCCTCTCTCTATTTGTTGAAATATGATGGGATTGATTGTGTCTATGGCTTGGAGCTTCACAGCGATCAAAGGATTTTAAACCTTAAGATCCTGCCTAATAATGTGCCATTTCCTCAGGTGACAGACACTCATCTGTCAAACACCATAGTTGGCAGAGCAGTGAAACATACATTCACGGGCACAAATGGCTCTAAGGAAGACTGGAATGGGATGGTCCTAGAGGAGGTGCCAATCTTGAAGACCTGGTTCTATATTACCTACAAGAAAGATCCGGTCTTGTATATTTACCACCTCCTGGATGACTACCTTGAAGGCAACCTCCACATCATGCCAGGCTCTAAGGAGGAGTGCAGTGTCATGGTCCCAGATGAGGTGCAGACCAGGATGACCTGTTTCTACATTGTCAAGGAGAATGATCCAGTCCTGTACCTTTACCACCATCTTGATGACTCCATTGAACGCAACGTCCACATCATGCCTGAATGTCCTCCAGTAGAGGTGACGATGGCATTAGGCAGGGATTCCTTGGCACACAAAGGTGTGCAGTACAACAAAAAAGATGGAACCCAAGAGATAGGTAAAATTATTTGCCAAGTTCCCACCAAACCTTCTGTGTATTTCATCAAGTTTAATAATGACTTCCATATCTATGTCTACGATTTGGTGAAGATCTGTTAAAGGGAAATTCTCAAAATTTGAGGGGCACACTTAAAACTGTGTTTGGGGAATGTTTTTTTTTCAGAGATACCGCAGGTCTTCTATTAATCCTGGTATTTTTTCCAATGGAATATTCTTGCTCGAAAACTAAAAATTTGTGAACATGTTTTGTTCTTTGGTGAATGATGGATTATGCTTGGTGGATGGGCCATCACAGAAATACATGCCTCAAAACAAAGCAGGATTTATGGTCTTTCCCCTTGGAGAGGATGGACTGGGAATGCTTGGTGTGGTAAAGGACAAGATGGCTGTCTATGGAGTAGTGGAGAGGGGACAAAAGTTGTAGGATCTCGGGGCGGGATAAAGCTTGAGGGAAAAACATGTCAACTGCAAAGATGTGACAGATATCAGAGTGAGGTATTGGGACTTAAGAGGATAAAGAGTAGATTAATCAGGAAGGGACACAAATGTATACTCAAAATCAGAGGAAATTAAGTTTCATTTGATGAATTTTTTAATTTGTACTGGCTGTAAGTCACTGGATGTTTGAACTCCACTGGAGCATGTTGAGTGACCAGGAGCCTTCTGCTTAGAGAAAAGTGTCTCCTCCAAGTTGCTCTTCTGCAGTGGGATGGACGTCATGCTATCTACTTCCATTTGTCAGAATTCTGTCTGCCACCTACTTTGTCATGCCTGGATTCGGTATTCCTTGAACTCTCTTTGGTCCTTTGCATGCCATCCAACCCTTGTGAGTTCATTTAAATAATTGCCCTGTCATATCTGGAAAACAGTGTTCCCTTTCATTGATCATGTTCTGTAGGACTTGGGCTATAAATCTCATCGACAGACGCATCCACACACAGGATAAACATGTACACATTGATGCCCACTAATGTGTGACATGCACACATATGATGAATGCACCGATCTCCATCAAATCAGTAAACGAGGGAATCCCTGATGCTAGGTGGAGTGTGGCAAAGACCCCACAAACCCATCAGACCCCCAAATACCAGTATGGTATTGATGTCTGACTCCCATCATGTAAGGATCCTGCCACCCTTAACGGGGCGATTTTTGCTTTCTTAATCTTCACAAACTTGGTTAAAATGTTAGAGTTGTCAAACTGCCAGTTAGGGTCCAGCATGTAGATCAGCTGTCTCAGGTCAGGTGATTTGGCTACAATTTGGGTGATAACTTATACCAGGGAATTCTGGTACACCCTCACCTCTTCTTCTCCCAGTCCTCATCATCACTCTTGTTGCTGGGCTTGGAGCACAAAGAAGGCAAAATGGAAAAATCCTCCTCCTCAGTGCAAAACAATGTCCATCTTTCATATGACCTGACTCTCACAGGAATTCAGCACATTTTATCCTTCTAGGTCTCCTCATTCTTTGGTTCACTCATTTTTCCAATGAATGATTGAATTCATCCATTCTTCCATCTCTCTCTCTCTCTCTCTCTCTCTTCTTCCTTCCCTTCTTCAATTTCCCCCTTTATAGTAGTAATTTAAGCAGCGGGGCTGCGTCCCCGGCACCATGGCCGCCTACCTAGCTTATGCCCCTAAATAAGAACACAAAAACTGTATTCTTTTAAACACTTCCTGGCCCAGTATTTTCAGCCTCTTAACCCATTTCTATTAATGTATGTTGCAGCATGAGGTGCGCTTACCAGGAAAGATTCAGCATGTCTGACCTGGTGGCTGGCTGCATTGCCATCTGCCTCAGGGAGCAGAGCTCCCGTGTCTGCCCGGGAGAGGGGTGCATGGCATCTCTGAGCTCACTTCCTCTTTCTAGCAGCATTCTGTTCTCTTTACTCCTCCCACCTATGTTCTAACCTGTCAAGGGAAGCAGATTCTTTATTTAATTAAGCAATGACCTTCTTCCATCACTTTATCCTTTCAACAGCTTGCCCAAATAAATCTTCCATGTCTCTTCTGTTGTATAATCTTTCATTTGTAAAGAACTTGCCCTCTTAGGGAAGGATTTTTCTGACATCTCTGTGGACAGAGGTCATATGAGGAAAGTCGTGATCCGTAATACCATATTGGGATAGCGGCAGTCCACAGACTCTCACCCTCTCTGAAAACAAAATAAGAACCTCCTTTCCAAAGCATCATGTCCTTAGATCCAAATTTTAAAGTCAAGGCACTTTCAAAATATCTATGTGGGATTAGTTCAGCAGCATTTATAAACAAATATTTTTACCAGCTATTGCTCCTTCCTCAGCATTCAAATGATTCAAACAGAGCACAATAGCATACAGTATCAAAATTCTCTGTGTATTTTCCTTCTTTGTTAGCTTCAATTTAAGCTCTAATTTATTTTTCCTTTTTATTTTTTGCCTTTTGAGACAGGTTCTCTGTATCTTTGAACTGGAATACCTCTCTAGAACAGGCTGTCCTTGAAGTTTCAGAGATCCACATGTCTCTGCCTCCCAGCATTGGGATCAAAGGTGTATGGTACTACACCTGAATTCACAGAGACCTGTTTGTCTCTGCCTTCTCGGCACTGGGATTAAAGGTATGTGCTACTACACCTTGAAGTTACAGAGTTCAATCTCTCTCTGCCTCTCAAGTGTTGGGATTAAAGGTGTGTACTACTGCAACCAACAACTCTCTTCATTTTATTTTAACTTTAAGAACTTCAAGTTTTAGCCTGCACATATTTTTAACACACTGTAAATCATTTAAAAATTTTCTTTGTCTTTGAATCTCTCTTTACTCAATATCTCTCTTTGTTTTTTTGACCACATGAATCCTTAATTTACACAGCAATCTCAATATGATGAAAAGGTGGCTTTGCCAGCTAGATGTAGCCTATTCCTTAGCTTTCTGCCATTCCAATCTTATGGCTGAGGTACCGGCCAGAGCCACATTCAGTGCCACAAGTCTACAGTGTTTCAAGGTCCTTGCCATCAAACAAGCTGCAAAAGACAACACTCAATCCCTCTCTTTGTAGCTGGCTGTCCTGACTCAAACAGTCAGAGTTTGTTCTGGCAGGATGGCCCAGAATTCCGGCATTTTAAAACATCACAGTTTCTTTTTCCTGCTACTGCTGAAAACAAACAAGCATTCTGTTTGCTTTTTCAACACCATTTAAATGTTTCGTGGCAGGACCTCTTAAGTGCTACAGGGTTTTGCAGCTGAAGCTGATTCAGGAAGCCTCTTTTAAATGAGTGTGCTTGCTTGCTTCTAGCAAGCAGAGCAGGCTCGAGAAATCTCTCTTACCAAGAAAACATGCTTTACTCTTTCCCGAGCTTTCTCAGGCTTTCTGTGGATTCAGTTTTCCACATGACTGAGTGCCATTCTGTAGTCCTTTGAGCAGCAGGGCTGCATCCCCAGCACCACGATTGCCTTGGAGGCTTATGTCCTGAAATAATTACACACAAACAGTATTCTTTTAAACACTGCCTCTTAACCCATTTCTAATAATCTATGTATCACCACAAGCTGCGATTATCAGGAAAGATTCAGCATGTCTGACCTTGTGGCTGGCTGCATCGCCTTCTGTCTCAGAGCAGAGCTATTGTGTCTGCCTGGGAGAGGGGAGCATGGTGTCTCTGAGCTCACTTACTGTTCCTCCCAGCATTCTGTTCTTTTTACTTCACCCACATATGTTCAAACCTATCAGGGCAAACAGTTTCTTTATTGAATTAACCAATGACCTATCCTCCATCATTTCCCCTATTTCTGTTTAAACAAGAAAGGAATCTTTAACTTTAACATAGGAACATAACACATAACAAAACAGAACAGATATCAAGCAAGAATGTCAGTCACAATATTTATATCTATTTTATCTTGTATCATAGTATTTGAAATCTATAACTATCTATGTATTTTCAACTCCATCAAAGTCTCCAGAAGAATACAATATTCCCGAAGCAAACAAAAAGTAAGCCATTATCAAAGTCTAGAAATGACAGAGACATCTCGCTGCCTGGTCAGTCACCCTAAGTTCCACTGTACCATTAGGGTATCCATCCTCAGCCTACAGGCCCACAGACTTTTCCAAAAACAGAAAATTTCAAAGGCAGTCACTATCTGCTTGTCTTGAAAAATGTCTTGCAGAATCATTCATGAATCAGGAATCCCAAAAGACCATCTCACCTTTTGGCAAGTTCAGTAGTCCTCTCTCTGCGTGTTCTGTGTGTCCAGTTTATGCAATCGTCCAGGTAAGAGCAGTTTCTTGCCCAAATAGCTATCAAACTCCATAAGGATCCTTGTCGATGCCCACCTTCTTCCTGAAGTAGATTGTTGCTGCCAGGAGCAGAGTGTCTCATTATCACAAAACCCTAAGATATAAAAACATTAAATAGCATATTTCATAGTCTAAGAAATATATGAAGAATGACTATCTAACTGAAATATATATCTATATAGCTAGAAATCTAACTAACATGACTACAAACATGACAATTATTAATGATTATCCATGAACAACCTATATACATTACATTTTTAAGTGAACTACACAATACCTTAATATAGAGCAAATATGCATATACATATAAGAAAATTGACCTTAAATCTCTATCAATATTGCAAAATCTATACTAATGCAAATTATTCATATCTATATTACATCCCCCTTTAAATATAAAAGAACATTTATAAAGCATATTTGGGAACATGGGTCAGTTTTTTTCTCTCCAAACTCCTTCCTGTTGAATGAGGGCGTCGGTAAGTAGGTGTTTCATGGTATAACCTGTGTGCTTGTTTCATCTCAGTTGGAAGTTGAGCGAAGAAGTGTTTCAAAGATGTTCACAGCAACCTTTCAGGAGGGCATGGTCCTTCATACCATGTTGGGATAGATGGAATCCACAGACTCTCACCCTCTGTGAAAACAAAATAAGAATCTCCTTTCCAATGCATCATGTCCTTAGATCTAAATTTCAAAGTCGAGGCATTTTCAAAATATCTATGTTGGATTAGTTCAGAAGCATTTATAAACAAATATCTTTTAGCAGCTATTGCTCCTTCCTCAGAATTCAGATGATTCAAACAGAGCATAATAGCATACAATATCAAAATTCTCTGTGCATTTTCCATCATTGTGAGCTTCAATTTAAGCTCTATTTTTTTCCATTGTCCTTGGCTTTTCAGCAGCCCTCATTGTCCGCCATATTCAGAGAGTCGGGTTTTATCCCCTGCTTTTTCAGTCACAGTCCAGCTGGCCTTCTTGAGCTCCCAATAGATCAGCCCCACTGTCTCCGTGGGTGGGTGCACCCCTCTTGGTCTTGACTTCCTTGCTCATCTTCTCCCTCCTTCTGTTCCTCATTGGGACTTTGGGAGCTCAGTCCAGTACTCCAGTGTGGATCTCTGTCTCTATCTCCATCCATCGCCAGATGAAGGTTCTATGGTGATATGCAAAATATTCATCAGTATGGCTATAGGATAGGATCATTTCAGGTTCCCTAGCTTCAGCTGCCCCAGGAACTAACTGGGGACCTCGCCTTGGGCACCTGAAAGCCCCTCTAGGTCCAAGTCTCTTCCCAACCCTAAGATGGCTCCCTTAATTAAGATATGTGCTTCCCTGCTCCCCTATCCAACCTTCCTTTATCCCAATCATCCTGTTGCCCCAAGTTCTCCCCATCCTACCCTTCTCACTTTTCTCTCCCCTCCCTTTATCCCCCTTCCCCTCCACCCTTAAGATCCCGATTTTTGCCTGGCAATCTTGTCTAATTCCCCTACCCAAAGGGTAGCTATATGTTTTTCTTTGTGTTCACCTTCTTATTTAGATTCTTTAGAATATCCAATTATAGACTCACTGACCTTTATTTAAGTCTAGAAACCAATTATGAGTGAGTACATCCCATGTTCATCAGGATACTCAGGATAGTATTTTCTATTTCCATCCAATTGCATGGAAAATTTAGAATTCATTGTTTTTTACCGCTGAGTAGTACTCTAATGTGTAGATATTCCACACTTTCTTCATCCATTCTTCCATTGAAGGACATCTAGGTTGTTTCCAGGTTCTGGCTATAAAAATAATGCTGCTATGAACATAGTTGAACAAATGCCCTTTTCAGATGATCGGGCATCTCTTGGGTATATTCCCAAGAGTGGCATTGTGGGGTCCAGGGGTAGGTTGATCCCGAATTTCCTGAGAAACTGAAACACTGCTTTCCAAAGTGGTTGCACAATTTTGCATTCCCACCAGCAATGGATTAGGGAACCCATTACTCCACAACCTCTCCAGCAGAGGCTATCATTGGGGTGTTTGATTTTAGCCAATCTGACAGGTGTAAGATGATATCTCATAGTTGTTTTGATTTGCATTTCCCTGATCGCTAAGGAGGTTTAGCATGACATTAAGTGTCTCTTGGCCATTTGAACTTCTTCTGTTGAGAATTCTTTGTTCAGATCAGTGCCCCATTTTTTAATTGGGTTAATTAGCATTTTAAAGTCTAGTTTTTTGAGTTCTTTATATATTTTGGAGATCATACCTTTGTCTGTTGCAGGGTTCGTGAAGATCTTCTCCCAGTCAGTAGGTTGCTTTTTTTGTCCTAGTGACAGTATCCTTTGCTTTACAGAAGCTTCTCAGTTTCAGTAGGTACCATTTATTCAATGTTGCCCTTAATGTCTGTACTTCTGTGGCTATTCCTAGGAAGCGATCACCTGTGCCCATCTGTTGTAGCGTACATCCCAATTTCTCTTCTATCAGGTTCAGTGTGCTTGGACTGATATTGAGGTCTTTGATCCATTTGGACTTGAGTTTTGTGCATGGAAATAAATATGGGTCAATTTTCATTCTTCTACAGGTTGACATCCAGTTGTGCCAGCACCATTTGTTGAAGATGCTTTCTTTCTTCCATTGTATACTTTTAGCTTCTTTATCGAAAATGGTTCATAGGTTAGTGGTTTAAAATCTGGGTCTTCTATACGATTCCATTGGTTGACTTCTCTGTTTTTATACCAATACCAAGCTGTTTTCAATACTGTAGCTCTGTAGTAGAGTTTGAAGTGAGGGATGGTAATCCCTCCCTACAATCCATTATTGTATCGGATTGTTTTGGCTATCCTGGGTTTTTTGTTTTTCCATATAAAGTTGATTATTGTCCTCTCAAGATCTGTAAAGAATTTTGATGGGACCTAGATGGGGATTGCATTGAATCTATAAATTGCCTTTGGTAGAATTGCCATTTTTACTATGTTGATCCTCCCATTCCAAGAGCAAGGGAGATCTTTCCACTTTCTGGTGTCCTCTTCAAATTCTTTCTTCAATTCCTTAAAGTTCTTCTCAAATAGATCTTTCACTTCCTTGGTTAGAGTTACCCCAAGATATTTTATGCTGTTTGTGCCTATCGTGAAAGTTGAAGCTTCTCTGATTTCCCTCTATGCTTCCATATCCTTTGTGTATAGGAGGGCAACTGATTATTTGGAGTTGATCTTGTATCCTGCCACATTACTAAATGTGTTTATCAGCTGTAAAAAGTTCTTTTGTGGAGTTTTGGGGGTCGCTTATGTACACTATCATATCATCTGCAAATAATGAAAGTTTAATCTCTTCCTTTTCAATTCGAATCCCCTTGATCCCCTTATGTTGTCTTATTGCAATTGCTAAAATTTCAAGCACTATATTGAAGAGGTATGGAGAAAGTGGACAGCCTTGCCATGTTCCTGATTTTAGTGGGATGGGTTTGAGTTTCTCTCCAGTTAGTTTGATGTTAGCTGTCAGTTTGCTGTAAATAGCTTTTATAATATTTAGGTATGACCCTTGTATCCCTAATCTCTCCAAGACTTTTATCATAAAGGGATGTTGAAATTGTCAAAAGCTTTTTCAGCATCTAATGAAATGATCGAATGTTTTTTTTTTTCTTTAAGTTTCTTTATATGATGGATTACATTGATAGATTTTCGTATGTTGAACCAGCCTTGCATCTCTGGGATGAGGCCTACTTGATCAAAATGGGTAATTTTTCTAATATATTCATGGATACAGTTTGCCAGAATTTTTAGAGTATTTTTGCGTCGATGTTCATGAGTGAGATTGGCGTGTAATTCTCTTTCTTGGTTGAGTCTCTGTGTAATTTTGGTATCAGGGTAACTATAGCTTCATAAAAGGAATTTGGCAATGAGTGTTCTGTTTCTATATTGTGAAATACATTAAGGAGTATAGGTATCAGCTCTTCTAGGAAGTTTGTTTGGCAAATGATGGAGATCAAGTCAGGGTAAATATCAGAAAACTAGATGGAGCCTCCAAGCTCCAGTTGAATAGCCGACTGAGGGAGAATACGAGCAAGGATGTCAGGATTAAATGGCTTGGTCCACACACTGAGACACTGTGCCTGAACGAAGGGGATTTCAACTAAACCAGTGGGCTGGGAATGAAAGAACATGGGTTATGATGGTACACCCTCTCCCTTCTTCTCGCTGTCCTCATCGTCACTCTCATGTGTGGGCCTGGGGCACAAAGAAGGCAAAATGGAATAAGCCTCCTCTTTAGTGGAAAACCTTGTCAATCCTCAATTTGGCCTGACTCTCAAAGGGAATGCAGCAGCACATTTTATCCTACTAGGTCTCCTCATTCATTGGTTCACTCATTTATCCAATGAATGATTGATTTCTTCCATTCTTCCATGTCTCTCTCTCTCTCTTCTTCCTTACCTTCTTCATTTCCCCCTTTATTGTAGTGACTTGAGCAGTGGGGCTTCATCCCCAGCACCATGGCCGCTTCGCTAGCTAATGCCCTGAAATAACAACACAAAAACTGTATTCTTTTAAACACTGCCTGGCCCATTATTTTCAGCCTCTCAATGCATTTCTAATAATGTATGAAGCACCACGAGGTGCTGGTAAAAATTCAGCATGTCTGACCTGTTGGCTGGCTGTATCGCCATCTGCCTCAGAGAGCAGAGCTATAGCATCTGCCCGAGTAGGGGAGCATGGCGTCTCTGAGCTCACTGCCGATGCAAGGTGATTTGTTGAGATTCCATCTCAATTGCCATTGGCTCCATTAGATATGTGGTCAACAATTTAGAAAGCCCTGTCTGTGGTGATGACATTACTTTTGTCTTGAAGAGGACGACACACTCATGGTCATCTGCTGCTATCACCCATCTAAATGCATCTCACCTTAGCAGAGACTGATTTTGTTTTATCATAAAAAGAATACCACTTTACTGCCTTAGGAAAAACTTAATGAAGATCAGTCAAAAAGAATGGGAAATAAGTCAAAAGTGGTTACCAGGTGGAGTGGATTTCTGAAAATAAATTGTATATTCAGAGTATCCCTTCAGAATCTCCTTTTTAATATCATTCTGCATCTGGAAGGCCACACAGCCCTCTATTAAGCCATATTTATATATATTTTCAGGGAAAAAGGTTGCATACAGAACTCTCTGGGAGTTCAAGGCAAGTCTGGTCTACAAGAGCTAGTTCCGGTACAGGAACCAAAGCTAAAAAAAAAAAAAAAACCCTGTTTCAAAAAAAAAAAAAAAGTAATGTTTAAATTCAGAGATGAAAGCTGTCCTCGGCTTTCCCAAGAATGAACCAGGGAGTATCAGAAAGATTTTCTTAATCATAAAATGTTGTCAGTGTTTTATTCATCTTATTTCTGAATAAGTCACCTATAGGATAATTCTTACCTCAGGGAAATTGCAGAAGAAAGGGTTAGCATATGTAAAACCTAGAAGATAACATAAAATGTTCTGAAAAGTATTCTCTAGCTACATTGGAAGCTAGAGATGGAGGGCCTATTTGAAGATAACTTGCAGAATGAGAAGATCTGAGGCTTTCTGGTAAATCATAGGCAGTAGAATGAAACTTCTTTGGTCACATCACAGTGGTATGTGGCCCAAGTATATTTACCTAGAGAGTGTACTCCCATATATTCAGAAGATCTGGGAACCCTTTTTATGTGGGTGGGCTGTACCTCTATATAAGAGCAGGCAGGTCTGAAACCGTTTTTCAGATGACACTACCAGGGAGTATATTTGGGTGAGGGAATAATCTAAAAGCAACTTCAGGAAGAAAAAGAGGACACTCTCAAATTTCTCTAAGTAGGTGGACCATATCCATGATTGTGGAGTTTCCTCTGTGTTCTGTGAATATGATAAATAAATAAAAATATATACTGTTTTGGACCTCTAGAAAGGCAGAACTTAGGTAGACACGGAAAGCTTAAATGTTCAGAAGAATTCCTGCTTCCACTTTAGGAGCAGGTGAAAGAGCTAAGCCTCTCTAGCTTAGAAGGAGGAATCAGATGCTTCTTAGGAATGGGTAGAATAATCTCAGCCTCCTTTGGTCATATTTCTATGAGCTTATTGGCCAGAAGCTAAAACTTGAATGATACCCTCTGAAAGAGAGGAAGTCCCAGGCCCTTCCTTCTTCATCGGCACAAAACTTGAAATCACAATCTATAATACATATTTTCTGAATGTGCACGTCAGGCTTGTCAGAAGTCGTAGAAGTCTGTGACTCAGTTTCTTCATCTGATTTAGGTCCATCCACAAATTCCTCTTCATGTAGGATAGGAAATTTCTGTCAAAGGGGCTAGAGTGAAGACATTATTCTATGTTATACTCAGCTTGCGGTTGTGTTCAGGGACCTCGGTCCAGAGAGCTGAGATCTATTGAGTCAGAACAGCACTATATAGACCACCCAAATTAGAAGTTATAGGTATGAAATCAAATGAAAATTACCTTGATCTAACATTGCAGGCCTGAGGCACTCTTTATTGATGTGAATCTAACTCTCACTAAGTAAGATAGAATGAAGCCTTGTTGATTTGGACAGAAATAAAAGGACAATTACAATCTTCCTCAAAAATGTAATGTGGCTGAATTCATGGGAATAATGAGAAATATTAATGCACTCTGGCCAGAACTGGAACTTTTGAGACATTTTGTGCACAGGTAAGGTCTACACCTTTTTGTCAGAGATGTGAAGTCTATGGCAATGTGCAATTAAACAGGAATGGTAATTTTCGATCAAGTGTAAAATAAGCACCTTGTAGAGCAGAGGAAGGTCTTGTCGGGGCTAATCAGCTTCCAAATGTTTTTCAGTATTGAGAATATCCATTGTGCGCTTGTGAAATGCTGGGAAGTAATCAATGCATATTTTCCAAGTGGATGGATGATGTTTTTCTGTGTAAGAAGCCATTGGTCAGATAAGATATTCCCATATATGGAGATGAAAGAATGTTTGAAGAATCCTAGATAGTTGGATATATACCAGACATACATTATCAAGAGAACAAGATCTATAGGCCGCATTGTAGAGGTGGTAGGCCTGAGTCATTTTTGTGCAAAATAGTGCATATTTCATGCCATCTTGGTCTTTGTGAGTAAGCTCTATTTCACCATAGATAGAGTGGAAACACAAGTATTTCCAAAGAGTGTATGATGCTATAATATTCTGAGTAAGACATTCTTAATCTCTATGAAAGCAAGGCATTTTCAGACTTCTCACAAGAGGACAGGAGTTTGAGGAACCTGGGAAAAATAACAAGGATAATGATGATGGTAACAGGTGATGTACTGGAGGTGAAACATATTTTAGTAAAAGGGGAGAAGGTCTTGCCATCCTTCATCAAGAAATAAATGATTGGATGCATGTTAAGTGACAGTAAGTTTTGAATGCCTTTTTGATTGGAATTTGAATGTTTTGGGCCTTGAGAAGGTAAAGACCTTCCCTGGCCATTCATTCAGGCAGGGTAAGTGTAAGGCTCTCTTGATTACCAAGTGTGCATTTGAGGTCAATTTGACTAAATAGATGGTGGTGATGAATGCAAGACTTTGGCAGACATAAAGAGAAAACCAAAGTCACAAACCACTTAGGTAACAGGTAGTATCCTAGTCGACCTTGTGCAGTGGAGGAAGGACTTCATCACAGACTAGAAGATTCACATCTTGAGGCAACTGTGGAAGGGCTGGCAGCAATCTGAACATCATGTATCAGTCATTGGCAGGCTCCAGTTCTCATCAGCGACATTGATGTGTGAATGAAGGTTGAGACCTCTTCAATCTGGTGACTTTAATGAAGCAAAGATGTCCTAATTTCAGTCTCTGTCACTTCAAAGCAGAGCAAGATTAAATTTCTTTGGGTACTCATATATTTTTAAAGTGGATGTAGTTAGAGGGGAAATATCTCCATTATGGGGATATTTCTGAGGCCAACAAGCAAAGAGGGGATGATCTGAGGATCCTTTGATCCTGTTCACCTTGAGAAAAATGGAAATTCTGGGATGACTTTAGTAAAACCCACATATTTTTATGAATTTCCTTAAACAGAGTGATAAAGCCTTGAGTGCTATTTGTAATTGCAGAAAGGCCAAACAGCTATTTTAATCATAAAGATCTTCAGATAACCAGTCATCAAAAATGCACAGTGTGAGATGCCTTGATAAAAGGAACATTTTGGGGAGATGATATTCATGGGGGAAACTTCTGAGGTCATTCTGAATAGTCTTGCTATGGGAGAAAATGCCTGACAATGTATGACCAAATATCAAGGTTTAATCACACCATTGTGTAGAAGGGAAAGAACAAGTTTAACTTGAGTAAGATTATTTTAGTCATCATTTGCTTCCTAATGTGTTTCCAACTTCCATGACCCATATATTACATCAAATATTGGGAAGATTACAAGAAACAATTACAATGCTCTTTCCTCATGATTTGTGGTGGTATAAACTTTCCTGCTTCCGAAGAGTTGTATTGGTCTGTGCATATCCACCAATGTAAGTGATGTAGGATGCCCTTGTATATGTGTTTTTCTTTCCAAGTTAATGAATAAATCTGCTTTGACCTATGGCAGGGTGGAATTTAGTCAGGCTGGAAGAGATATAGAAAGAGATTAGGTGGATTCCAGGAGAGGCCATGTGCCTGCTCATGGAGAAGTATACCGGAATTTTCCAGTAGGCCAGAGCCATACGGTGATACAAAGATGAACAGAAATGGGTTAATTTAAGATGTAAGAGTTAGCTAAAAAGAAGACTGAGTTAATTCATTAATTGATATTGTAATTTTCTCTGTAATTATTTGGGTGGGGGCAGTTGGGAAACATAAGTGCAGTCTTCATTTACATGAATGATATGAATATTTTGCATTTCTGACTGGTACATTTTAGGCAGAGTCCATGATTATTAGTTTTAGCTTTTTATATTTTTCCCTCTACCAAAAGTCTACTGAGGTCCCATGGTTACGAAAGTGTTTCCCTAGCAGTCGTAGACCCTGGGATTGGCACTGAGGTAATATGAGTCCAATGGTCAAGTTAAATGTGTCAATGGAAGCAGGGGGATGCTCTAAGGACTCCCAAGGTCATTGGCTAGATCAGAATCTCTATTTATACTAAGTGAATTATTTGCAATCCCTTTGGTCATGGAAACCAATTCTGACATGTTTTTCACCATTATGGACTCTTCCAGACACCCTATGGAAAAAATGGGATCTTTGTAAATTTTGTGGTTGAAGTTTGTATTCATAGTACCCCTTTCATTATACTGGACTGAATATGGACAAATCTGAATCTCACTTTCACATTGTCAGTGGTGAAAGGATTATTTAATCTGGGCCCTTTATATACAAAGGTAAAGCTTGAGGGATTTTGCCAAAAAATGAATCCTTGAGACCACCTTTGGCAAGTGGCGAAAGTCAGGAGTAAGCTTTGTCCTAGGAGGGATGTCTGACAGTTTCTTCAGTGAAATCAATGGAGGAAGCTAACTTGAGGAGAGTCCAGGCATTGGCTCCTCATGAGAAAGGGTAAATTTTGAGACCTCTGTAGGGCAAGTGTATAAGTTGGAAAACCCTTGCACACAAGGGAGAAGTATTATTCAACATCCTGTTGTAGGTACATGTTCTTACTAACCCATTTAGAGAAGGAAGGTCACATTATTGCACTTTAATTTCCAATACTTCTTTAGAGCTTTCTTATCTTTTTTTTTTGTCTCTTGGAGAGTTAGGCATCAGCAAGAGCTTTCTTCATTATGCCTTGGTGCCCGTCAGCAGCTAGATGTTTTCTTCTTTCTCTGGTTGTTTACTTATTCCATGTATGGGCAGCTGTGATGGGGCCAGTTGATTTCTAGTGATTCGATTGAAAAACTTAGCTTAGGATTCAGTTTCTAATTTTAAAGTTATGACAGGGACCCAAAACCTACAGGGAGCAATGCATTTCACTAACTACCTGTATCAAATATTAAAGGTTTAAATCATTTTTATTTAGAGCAGCATATTTTTGAGTTAGTTTAAAACGGAATAAAATTCTTGAGAGTTCTTAACAGAATCCTACAAGGTAGGATGCAGTATTATTCAAAATAACATCTCAAATGTCACCTTGTGAATAAAAGGAATGTATGAGTTTCCTTGAGTCAAAGACAATGCTTCCTAATCTTCCTGAGATAAGTGGATTAGGTGTAAGTACACATTCTTAATGGAGAAAAGGGTGATGGCCCAGTTTTACACAGGGTAGTTCTCATGAAACCTTCATTAAACAGTATATATGAGGTCTCTTGGAAACAGGACTACAGAAAACCTCTTCTTAGAATGGAAAGTTATGAGACTATCTTCAGCAAATGAGAAATCCCAATTGTTTTTATTCAAAGAGAGGAGGGCTCCAGTCATATTTGGTAAAATATTAATATGCAATTTATCCAGGATCAAAAGTGGAAGGTCGCAAGGCATCATGGGTAATCAATAAGAGTCTGGCTCTGCACTAGCATCCAGCTAATTTTCACAATGCAAACATACATACCCAATGAGAAATATTTGATAGTCTAAGGCAAATATCATAACAATCTTCCAAGAGCCTAAGTAGTAATGGAAGAATTAATGTTTCCTCAAGGATGTGTTGAGCTGTACATATCTGTACATATAGAAACCCTGCATTTAGGCAGCCTTCATGTTCTGAATGGGAAACATGAACAACTTCCATGTTAGAGGGGACCTGTTCCAATTTGATTTTGGTAGATTTGAAATATCTAGAAATTCCTTGGGAAGGAGGAGAAAATCTGAGGCCCTCCTAATAAGGTTGTGAGGATTTCAAACTCCCTTTGCAGAAGTAGTATTGAGGCTCTCTTTAGGCTCAGTGTTAAGCCTTGCAGCAACATTGATAGAAACAAAATCTCTGCCCGTTTTTGGGAGAATGGTGAAATTTCAAGCCTTCATCTTCTGTTGGCACAGATTTGAGGCATGATTCTTTAGAATCAAGTTTTGATTTTGTTTTCTTTGATTACAAATGTTTTGACCAACCTAGTCGAGAGGGAGAACATCTTTGATAATTTGTAGGAGTGGAACTAGATTTGAAGTTCAATTTTGATGATACTTTGTTTGGAAACAATCCTGGGAGTGGTAGCGGTAGAGCGTGAGTCCTTTCTGATATATATGCAAGTGCGAGCCTACTTTTGGCAGACGTGAATGATCTTAAGGCATCCATTTCTAAAAGTAAATATCTGATACTTCATTTAATAAATGAAGCATGCTTCACTATTTTTTGGAATTGGAACTTCTATGGCTTTTATTGTGATAAGAGTAAGAGCTCAGACAGTCACATGAGAAGGAATAGGAATGAACTGTCATGTGCACAAGTAGACATTCTTAAAGACTCCATTGAAAAGAAAGTTCCCACTCCTTCTTGGGTAGATAGTATAGGTTCTAGAAGCCATTGGGATGGTGTGGTATTTCCAAATGTAAACCAAATACGTCTTGGGGGCTCCATATTCTTGTGGTTATATACTGAAGGGCCTCAGGTACATTTTTCAGAATTACAAATTGTCTCAGAGCCTCTATAAAGAATGGTAAAGTTTCTAAAGCACCTGACACAGTATCTGAGGTCTTACAAACCTCTTTTGCTGTTGGCAAAGTTTCTGAGGTCTCTTGTGTAAGGGAAGGTTGCAGAGTCTACATTGGGGGAGGTTGATATTCTAAGGAATCTTGGGAAGTTGTTGAAGTTTCTGTAACCTTATTGTAAGAAGATGTTATTTCTAGAAAACTTTTGTGAAATGGTGGAGTTTAATTGTACCATAATGAGAGTAAGAAAGTTGAAGCGTTCCAGTATCAGATGATGACTGTCCTAAGTCTCAAGTGTCAAAGTAGGGACTGAAGCCCCTTGGGAGGACAAAAAATTATCTGGAGACTCTTGAGTAGATGATGAATGTCCAAGTGATTCCTATGCTGAGATGGACAGTCCCAGAGCTTCTTGGGAATGCAATGAATTTCCTGTATAGCCTTGCTGAGAGGAAAATCTACTTGTACAAGTTAAGATATTTCCTGACAATGTTGTGCTGAATGGGATAATGACCAAGTCCCAGATGCAGGTAGAGTGGGTCTTAGAAAACCTAGGTCCAGTGGAGGAGGTCCCAGAGATTCATCCAGAGATACCGATGGTCCAAAAATTTCTTTTGCAGATACAGATGGTCCTATAGTACTTTGGCCAGAGAATGAAATTTTGAGAGGTTCTAGCGTAGACAGAAAAGTTTCGAAATCCCTAAGTAAGAGTCTGATATAATACCATCTTCTTGGGGGATGCCAAATTTCTTATGTCTCTCGCATAAGGGGGCCCGGTTTTAGACTCTGTACTGAAAGACCCATATGTGCTACAGCATTTTGGGCAGGCGCTGAAGTATCTATAATCCCCTGGGTAGAAGACGCCTCTTCTAGAGTGCTATGCGTAGATGGTGATGTTTCTCATGGTCCTTTGAGTATTCCCTAGTCCAAGATTTCTTAGATCAGATAATGATAATGACTGTCCTTAATGCTATTGTTCAAAACAAGTGCCTGAAGCCTATTTAGGTATAAGGAAATATATGGAGACCCAAAAGCATTTATTAAATGTCTATCTGCTGAAATAGACAATCTCAGAGCCTTTTGTGAAATCATAAAACTCTGGCTTAGGTTTTCTGAGTTGGTGAATCCTCTTGTAAATATAACGATGTGTCCCGACAACATTTTTTCTGAGAGGGAGAGTGAACCTCTTTCCAGATGCAGGTGGAGTGGAACCCATAGATGCTTGCTCAGGAGTAGAAGTTTTCAGGGATTCCTCCAGAGATACTGATCCTCCTAAATTTGTTTCTCATATATAGATGATCCCACAGTACTTTGGCAGAGAATGAAATTTCCAGAGATCGTGAGGTAAATGGAAAAGTTTCTGAAGTTCTTGGGGAAGAGTCTGATATATTACAAGCCTCCTTTGTAGATGAAATATTCTGATGTCTCTGGCATACGGGGGCCTGTTTTAGAATCTGCACTGAATAAAGGAGATGTGCTAGAGTATTTTGGACAGGTGGTGTAGTTCTATATTCCTTTTGGTAGAAGATGGTATTTCTAGAGTGCTATGGGTAGATCATGGTGTTTCTAGTGACCCCATGAATATTCAGATAGCCCAAGGTCTCCTAGTTCAGATAATGCTAATGATAAGGACTGCCCTGAATGCCCTTGTTCCAAACAAGTGCCTGAAGCCTCTTCAAGTGACAGGGAAGTATCTGAAGAACTATGAAAATATGGTGAGTGTCAAAGAGATTCTTTTGCTGATACGGACATTCCTAGAGCCCCTTGTGCAGACAATGCATTTACTGGACAGTTTTGCTTCAGTGGTTTCATAAAGTAACCTGTTTGCATGAACACATTTGTTTTAAATATTTGTCCATACATGAAATTCTATCAGGCCCCCTTTGAGATGAGGCAGTATTCACAAATTGTTGGTTAGATGGAGAAAATCCCAGAGCTCTATAAGAAATTGTTGGTTATCTCAATGTCACTTGTTCAGTTATAGAAGGCCTGTGCACCTTTGGCAAATGTTGAAAATCTCATTGTCTCTAAAATAGATGTCAGAATGTATATAGACCTTGAGAGAGATTTCAAAATACTACAAATCTTTATATAAAATGGCAAAGGAACTTTTGTCTCTTTAGCAATATTCCGAAGAACGCAGAGGCCACTCCAAAGAAGCATGAATTTTTGGAACAATTTGAGCTAATAATGGTGCTGTTACTACAGACTTTTGGAGAGCACTGTGTGGAGATATTGATGTTCCTAAAGGATCTTTTTAAGACTGAGAAGGTCCACAATCTTGTAGAATATATGATGAATGGACACCAGCCTCTTGGGATAAAGAAGGTTCTAGGTCTTCTTGAGAAGATATGAACATTTCTAGAGGTTCTTTTTCAGATTTAGAATGTCCTACAAATGATTGTGCTGATATGGAAATTGCAAGAGCCTGGGTAATGAATCTCCTAAACACCCTTACTTAAGTGGTGATAATCTGAGAAATCGTTTGGCAGCTCTAGACAATTTTGAGTACAATTGAGCTGATAATAAATATTGGGATGTCCCTAGTACAGATGGGGTAGGTCTCAGTGAACATTTAGAAGATAGGGAAAATTGGACAGATTTTTGGAGAGATGATGTTTCCTGAATTTATTAGTCAGAACCAGAAAGGAACAGAGCACTTAGGGCAGACATTGAAAGTCCCAGATTAACCGGAAGAGGTGTCAATATTTCAAGACTCACAGATGAAAACTCTGAACATTTAAAAACCATTAGGCGAGATGTTATAGTTTCTGATGACTTTGGAATCCATTGGGAATTTCCCAACTACTCTGTGAATCAGGTTGAAGTTGCCTAGCACCGTGCACATCTAAAGAACCTTCTACTTTCTGGAGAGAAGAAGATGTTTCTAGAATAACTTGAGAAGCTGAAAAATATTACAATATTCCCTGGGCAGGAAATATGTGTTTCTTGTGGGAGAGATGGGAACTTTGCCACAAACCCTTGATGATAAGAAGTGTCTTGGACTTTGTGGGAAGGTCTAGATGATTCTGTAGACCCTTGGACTAATGGGCAATGTCCTAGAGACTCTTGTCCTGATATACACTATCACAAAGTACCTTGGAGAGATAATGAACGTCCTTCATATGCCTTCTAATGTGTTGTTTATCCTAGAGTCACTTTTGTGTATACAGATATTTTCTACCACAACTGATCAAGTGGGGAATGTTCCAGAGTACCTGGTGTAGGTGGGGTAGGTCCCAGAGACTCTTGGGAAGATAGAGAATATTTTAGATAAATCTGGACATTTGGTGAAGAATCTAGATGCTTCTAGTAGGTGTGTACAGTTCTGATTTATTTTGGGAAGATAGAGAAAAGCTCACAGTATGTTGCAGTGTAGAACTGAAAAGCCATTATGTCCTTGAGGCCGATAGAAATTTTTCTACAGGCCCTGAAATAGACAGAGCAGTTTTAAACACCCCTTTGGCAGATGACCAGTCTTTTAATTTCCCCTTGGAAAATTAAGAATTTGCATCAGTTCATCGGAAAGAGATAATCATTGGCATATGGAAAAGTCTCCGTTCTCCTCTGATTTACAATGCATTACTACACCTCTTGGTAAGATGTAGGTGTTCTTGGAAAAACCTGAATAGACACAGGAGGTCTGAGCATCCAGGAAACAGATGGAGATATTCCTAACTCCATTTGGTTATGTGGAAATAATCCTAGAGTCATGGGAGTAGATAATGAAGATATCAAATCCACTCTTGAGGAATTGGATAACACTAGATTTCCATGTGCACAGGTAGTAACTCCCAGAGTGTTTTTTCCACATGAATAAAGGCAAGATTCCACAACTTCTAGTAAAGATAATGAATGTCTGGAACTCACTTGAACAGATAAGAAAATTTCCAAAGACTCTAGGAAAGAGGATAGAGTGCTTTGCCCAGATAAAGGAATCATCATTTGCCCTTCTCAAGAAGTCAAAGTTCCTAAAGTGTCTGGAGCAGATGGATCTCTTTGGTGAACCCTTTGTGCAGAATTCCAATATCCAATAGGTCCCATAGAATGAAACATACGGCCCTAGATAGACTTGCATAGATTTAGAGTAATGAAAAGTTTCTTCTTCCGACAGTTTAGATTTTAAAAGGCACTGGAAAGAATGGACATAACTCAAGTTTTCTGGGGCATATACAGAATGTTCCCATGGATCACCAGATTCCACATGTCATCAGGTAGTTGTAGAAGTTTTGCATATTCCTGATGAAAATGATGAATATCTTGGGGAGTCCCAGGGTGGTAGCAAAAGTTCTACAAAAATTTTGGAGACCCTGGAACAGATTTCAAAGTTTCTATCATTTTTGGCATGCTGGCTATATCCCTGAGACTCTGCGGTACATGATGCATATGCTAATGTACTTTGTGCAGAGGTGAACATGATAATGTATGTTGTGTATATGAGGAAGTTCCTGGTAGCCCTTGAGCATGTATGTTGTCCTAGACTCCTTTGTGCAGTGTGGCTATACCCTTGTGTAAATACACAGGAACATAAAGTTTCTTGAGGACATTGAAAAGTTGATTAGCTCACCTGGGAAAAGGAGTAATATCCCAGAGTCTCCTGAGGACAAGGATCATATACTGAACTTCCTTCATGAGATGGAGAAGTTTCTAATGTCTCTCTTTTAAGTGACATTGCCCATGATAACTATTTGTATTTTGAACTTTTCCTTGGATGTCTGCAGAAGATAACAAAGGCCCCAGAGTTCCTTTTGAAGATGATGATGGACTCAGTGATCAGATACATTAACTTCTAGAGGCAGATGAGCAGAGATTAGAAATGCTGGATTACTTGGGACATGTGATGAAAATCTTCTAGGCACTTTATTAAATGGTGAAGATTATGTAGGACCTGGGATAAATGGACAGATTACCCCAGGCACTCTGACAGAAGACAAATGGCTGAGATTCATTCGGACAAGTTGAGATGATTATAGATTAGCAATAAAATGAGGTAAAGATAAAGTTCTCCATGAGGAAATGAAAAAATTACAGAGTTCCTTGTGCATACAAAGAAATTTCCGGAGGTGATCCAAAATATAGAAAATGTTCAGGATATCCTGAACTCACAGAAATTTGGAATATTTCCTGAGAACCAGAGCTAGATATTCCAGTACCTCGAAGAGAGGACAAAGACCCTCGTGTGCTCTTTTCAGATTGAGAAGGTTTCAGAGATCTGGCGACAGATTGTGGATACTGTAAAGAGTTTTGCACAGAATGGGAAGTTTTCTGAGGGATTTGTGATGAAGTAGGATGCTTCCTAGTTCCTTGATTACACAGCAATGTCACTAGTGTTCCTTCTACAGACACAGATAAGTCCAAACCCCCTTGGGGATATAGAAGGGGCCACAAGCCCTTCTGCACCCTGACACTCACAAATATACCTGACTGGAATTCAAGGATTCTAACAGTGTCTGGGTATTTTGTATAAACATCGGAGGTACTGTCCTTGATGCAAAATGTCCTACTGTATTTCTTACAGATGTCAAATTTCCAATTGTGGCTTTGGCAGCTAGAAACACTCCACAGTGTCCTTTGAAGCATAGGAACACTCTCAGAGTCCCTGTGCAGATTTGGACATTTTTAGAGTTCCTTGTGCTGGTGGGCATGTTCCCACAATAATTTCATCAGAACAAGAAGATGCTGGAGTTGTTTATCTTGATGCCAAACAGCCAGATGGCCTGGTACACATGGAATGTTCCCCTGGTCACTTGGGTAGATGGAGAATTTTTATGTGGCACTGGAACTGCTTTGAAAACTGTAGAAATTTGCAGAGTCTTTTCAGCTAATTATGCTAATTTCAGCATTTCCTCAGATGATATAACCTGTTCCAGAGGCCCATATGCAGGTTTCAAAGCTCTTATATTCCCTTAGCCAGAAGGGAAAAAAAAATCTGCAGATCTATGGCAGAACTTAGAAATCATCTAGGCACTAGAGTTTGTTACCAAGTTTCTATTATGCTTATAGCAGACTGAGAAGTTTACACACCCTCTCTCACACCTGAAAAATGCCCCAAGGTATTCTGGGAATATTGCTATTGCCTCAAAATTTTGAAGAATATACTGACTGTTTTGAAGACTTTGCATAAAGACAAAGTACTTGGGCAAGCAAAGTTACCTCTGTAGCTGTCGAGACTACTTTAGGAAATTTCAAAATAGCAAATTTCCTAGAGACCATGGATTATATAAGGGATTTTCCTGAGCACCTAGAGAAAATGATAAATGTTTTATGTGTTCTAGTGAAGACAAAAATTTCCCTGATGTTTCTGGCTAGATTTGTTATGTTCTGTACTCCTGGTAATCCTTACAGTATGTTGGATAGATGAAGATAAATTATAGACTATTGGGAAGAAATTAGATGTTTCAAAGCCCTATTAGACGGTAGCAGAGTCCCTAAAATTCATTGTGTTGATATAGATAGTGTTAGAGACCCTTGTTCACATAGGGAAGATCCTAGATTCTTGGGCAGATTCCCAAAATTCTACAGTTCCTTTTGTAGGTAAAGAAATTACCAGCAGCATTTGAGCAGATGGAGAAACACTGAGTTACTTATGGGCACATTGATTAGTCTCTAACGTAGAAGGTGGATGTCTTTCTGTGCTTTGTGCCTGTGTGGGCTTTACCAAAGTAGGTTCTATATAAGGAATAGCTTTTTCAGGAATTTGAGCAGTTTTCAGCATCACCTGCCTGATGTGTTCACTTCCAGTTTTTTGTGAAGATGGTCAAAATTAACCATCTTTTTTCAAAGATGGAGAAGGAGGCTCATTGGGCTACCAGCTGTCTTGTTTAGGTGCTGAGGATATTCACCTGGAGGGGTGAGTGTGTGTGATCCAGGGGTGGAAATCCCGGAAGAGAGCATAAACCCCCCTCCCCAAGCTCCTTCTGAAGGGTTGTCTTTCTTACCGACAACCCCACTCCAAGCCTGCTTGCTCTGAAAGGTCCTTGCTCAGGAACAGGTTTCTGCTCCTACACTGAGGCTAGCCACCCAGAGAGGTGAGTGCCTGCCTACCTGGCTGGCCTCAACAACCCCCAAAATTAGCATGGGCACCTTCAGCTTGGAGGCAGAGTCTCCTGTGCTATTCCGGAGCCTGCCCTGCCTGCCACGTTCTTCCTTTTATCCCAGGTTCATTGGGTTACCTGCTGTCCCTGTTTTGGTGCTGAGGAATTCCATCTGGACTGGTGAGTGTGTGTTATCCAGGGGCAGATTGTCCCAGAAGAGAGCACAAACCATTCTCCCCCAGCTCATTCAGCAAGGCTTTCTTTTTTAACACTCCCCCAAAGCTGGTGTGGTCTGCAAGGTCCTTTGCTCAGAACAGGTTTCTGTTCCTACACTAAGGCTACCCACCCAGAGAGGTGAGTGCCTGCCTACCGGGCAGGCCTCAAGGACCCCAAAGGTAGTATGGGGAAATTCAGCTTGGTGGCAGGGTCTCCTGTGCTCTACTGGACCCAGCTTTGCCACACAAGTTTGCCCAGTTGTCTGTGGGTCATTGGATTATGAGGCGTACATTTTTCGGTGCTGAAGAGTTTCATATGGAGTGGAATGATTCCTCCTTCTACACTGAGGAGATACACCCAGAGAGCCATCACAGCAAAGTCTGTACCAAGACACCAGGCCCCTCCTGGCTCCATTTGAAATAAAAGATGGGAAAGTGCGAAAGCAGGAATTCCTCCAGCAACCTGAAAGGCAACATGACATCACCAGAATCCAGGGACCCCGAAATAAGAAGAATTGTACAGCCTACTCCAGAAGAATTAGAAGAAATTGACCCAAAATGAATTATATGAAAATAATAGAGGACCTTAAAAAGGAGTTAAAAACTGCCATAAACAATTAGAGATTACAAACAAAAAGGTCAACTTCAAATTAAAATCAATCAGAGTAGATGGAGATGGACATTTTTACTCTTAACAGAAACAATTCATGAGGACAAAGTCTCAATCCTGAATATCTATGCCCATAATATAAAAGCACCCACTTATGTAAAAGAAACATTACTAAAATTCAAGGCAGTCATCAAACCACACACACTAACAGTAGGAGATTTCAACAATCCTCTCTCACCAATGGACAGGTCAATCAGACAGAAAACTAACAGAGAAAGAAGAGGATTAAGGGAGGTAATGAATCAAATGGAATTAACAGACCTCTATAGATCATTCCACCCAAATAGGAAAGAATATACCTTCTTCTCTGCAGCTCATGGAACCTTCTCGATAATTGACCACATAATTGTTAACAATGCAAACTTACACAGTTACAAGAAAATATTAGGAACCACCTATAGCTTATCCGATCACCATGGATTAAATTTAGAATTAAACAATGATGCTACCCCTAGAAAGCCTATGAAATCATGGAAACTGGACAGCCAACTACTGAACCACACCTGGATCAAGGAAGAAATAAAGAAAGAAATTAAAGTCTTTCTTGAACTCAATGAAAATGAAGACTCAACATACTCAAACCAATGGGACACTATGACAGCTGTGCTAAGAGGAAAGATCATAGCACTAAGTGCTCACTTAAAAAAAACAGAGAAAGCACATATTGGAGACTTAACAGCCCACCTGAAAGCTCTAGAAAAAAGAAGCAGACTCACATAGTAGGAGTAGAAGACTGGAAATAATCAAACTGAGGGATGAAATCAACAAAATAGAATCACAGAAAACAATCCAAAGAATCAATGAAACAAAAAGCTGGTTCCTGGAGAAAATGAACAAGAATGATAAATCCCTATTCAAACTAGGCAAACGAAAAGGAGTGAATACACAAATTAACATGATCAGTAATGAAAAAGGAGACATAACCCCAGACACAGAGGAAATTCAGAAAATCATTAGATCTTACTACAAAAGCCTATATGCCATAAAATTGGAAAATATTAAAGAAACAGACACTTTTTAGATAAGTTCCATATACAAAAGTTTGCCCAGAAACAAGTGAACAATCTAAACAGACCTGTTAGCGTGAAGAATTAGAAGTTGTTATACAAAAACTCCCAACCACAAACAGCCCACGTCCAAATAATTTCAATGAAGAATTCTACCAGAACTTCCAAGAAGACCTAATACCTATTCTCCTTAATGTACTTCACAGTAAAGAAACAGAAATGTCATTGCCAAATTTCTTTATGAAGCTACAGTTACCCTTAACCATAACCACACAAGACTCAACCAAGAAAAATAATTACAGGCCAATCTCACTCATGAACATCAACGCCAAAATCCTCAATAAAATAGTGGCAAACCGAATCCAAGAACACATTAGAAAAATTATCCATTATTATCAGGTAGGCTACATTCCAGGGATACAGGGCTGGTTCAACATACGCAAATCTATCAATGTAATCCATCATATAAATAAACAGAAAGAAAAAAATATGAACATTTCATTAGATGCTGAAAAAACATTTGACAAAATTCAAGATCCCTTTATGATAAAGGTGTTAGAGAGATTAAGGCTACAAGGGTCATACCTAACTATAATAAAAGCCATTTATAGCAAGCCAACAGGGTACATCAAATTAAATGCAGAGAAACTCAAAATTATCCCACTAAAATCAGAAGCACGACAAGGCTGTCCACTCTCTACATACATCTTCAATATAGGGCCTGAAGTTCTCACAATATCAATAAGGCAACATAGGGGGATCCAAAGGATTTGAATTGGAAAGGAAGAAGTTAAACTTTCATTATTTGCAGATTATATGATAGTGTACATGAGCGAGTCTATAAACTCCAGCAAAGAACTCCTACAGCTGATAAACACCTTTAGTTGCATGGCAGGATACAAGACCAATTCCAAAATATCAGTTGCCCTCCTATACACAAAGGATAAGGAAGCAGAGAAGGAAATCAGAGAAGCATCATCTTTCATGATAGCCACAAATAGCATAACATATCTTGGGGTAACTCTAACCAAGGATCTGAAGGACCCATTTGACAAGAACTTTAAGTCTTTGAAGAAAGAAATTGAGGAGGATACCAGAAAATGGAAGGACCTCCCTTGATCATGGATTGGGAGGATCAACATAGTAAAAATGGCAATTCTACCAAGGGTAATTTATAAATTCAATGCTGTTCTCATTTAAGTCCCATCAAAATTCTTCAAGATCTTGAGAGGATATTAATCAACGTTATATGAAAAACAAAGAACCCAGGATTGTCAAAACAGTCTTATACAATAAAAAGTCTTCTGAAGACATTACCATCCCTGACTTCAAATCTATTACAGAACTTCAGTAATGAAAACACCTTGGTATTGGCACAAAAACAGAGAAGTTGATCAATGGAATAGAGTAGAAGAGCTGGATTTTATCCCACAAATGTATGAACATCTGATATTTGATAAAGGAGCTAATATTATTCAATGGAAGAAAGAAAGCATCTTCAACAAGTGGTGCTGGCAGATCTGGTCGTCAACCTGTAGAATAATGAAAATAGATCTATATCTATCGCCATGGACAAAAATCAAGTGAGAATGGATTAAAGACCTCAATATCAGGCTGAACACACTGAACCTGATAGAAGAGAAAGTGGGAAGTACTCTACCACATATGGGCACAGGAGATCACTTCCTAGGTATATCCCCAGCAGCACAGACATTAAGGACAACATTGAATAAATGGAACCTCCTGAAACTGAGAAGCTTCTGTAAAGCAAAGGACACTGTCACTAAGAAAAGAAGGCAACCCACTGACTAGCAGAAAATCTTCACCAAATAGCAACAGACAAATATCTGATATCCAAAATATATAAAGAAACTGAATTTTAAAATGCTAATAAATACAATTCAAAAGTAGGGCACTGAACTGAAAGGAGAATTCAAAACAAAAGAAGTTCAAATGACCAAAAGACACTTAAGGTCATGCTCGTCCTCCATGGTGCTCAGGGAAATGCAAATTATAACAAATCAGAGATATCACCTTACACCAGTCAGAATGGCTAAAATCTAAAAGACAAATGATAGCCTTTGCTGGAGAGGTTGTGGAGTAAGGGGCACACTCATTCATTGTTGGTGGGAAGGCAAACTTGTGCAACCACTTTAGAAATCTGTGTCACGATTTCACAGGAAATTCGGGATCAACCTACCCCAAGATCCAGTAATACCACACTTGGGAATATACCCAAGAGATGCCATATCATATCTCAAAAGCATTTCTTCAACTATGTTCATAGCAGCATTATTTGTAATAGCCAGAACCTGGAAACAACCTAGATGCCATTCAATGGAAGAATGGATGATGAAAGTGTGGAGTATACACATATACTACTCAGCGGTAAAAAAAAAAAAAAAAAAAAAAAAAAAAAAATGACTTCGAGAATTTTGCCTGAGAATGGATGGAAATAGAGAACACTATCCTAAGTGAGGTATCCCTGACCCAAAAAGATAAGCAAGGGATGTACTCACTCCTAATTAGTCTCTAGCCATAAATTAAGGACATTGAGCATATAATTGATGATTCTAGAGAAGCTTAATAAAAACGTGCCCCCCCCTGAAGTAATAAGGACGGCAGCGGGGCTGCGTCCCCAACACCCCAGCCGCCTGCCCGGCTAGCTTATGCCCCGAAATAATTACACGGAAACTGTATTCATTTAATCACTGCTTGGCCCATTCTCTTCTAGGCTAATTCTCACATATTAATTTAGCCCATTTCTAATCATCTGTATGTAGCACCCCAAGGTGCGCTTACCGTTGAGATTCTAGCCTAGTCCATCCTGGGTCGCAGCTTCATGGCATGTGTCTGCCAGGGAGCGGGGCATGGCGTCTCTGCTGAGGCGTCTGCTCCGGAGAGCAGAGCTGTGGAGTCTCTGAGCTCACTTCCTCTTCCTCCCAGCATTTTGTTCTGTTTTCTCCTCCCACCTATCCTCTAACCAATAAAATGGGCCAGGGCAGTGCCTTTATTAGCCAATGACCTTCCTCCATCATTTCCCCTTTTTCGGTTTAAACAAAAAAAGGCTTTAACATAGTAAAATTACATATAACAAAACAGTTATCAAGTAAAAGTTACAATAATCTTTATCATAACTAAGGAAAACTATAACTATAACTAACTATTCTTAACTCCATCAAAGACTCCAGAAAGATATAATATTACCTAAGTAAACAAGAACTAAGAAACTTCAAACTCTAGAAATGACAAAGACATCTCGCTGCCTGGACAGTCACCCAAAGTTCTTTTGTACCGTTGGGGCATCCATCTTCAGCCTTCAGGCCCATGGTATCCAGCAGACATTTCCATAAAGCAGGAAAATTCAAAGTCAGTTCAGTCACTATCTGTTGTGTCCTGCAGAATGTTTCGCAGACTCTTTCATGAATCAGGAACCCCGAAAGATCAACTTAGGCAAGTTCAGTAGTCCTCTCTCTGCGGGTTCTCTGTGTCCAGTTTATGCAATAGTCCAGGCAAGAGCAGTTTCTTGCCCAAATGGCTATCAAACTCCATAAGGTGCCTCTTCGATGCCCATCTTCCTCTTGAAGTACATTGGTGCTGCCAGGAGCAGAGTGTCTCATTGTCATGAAAAGTCATCAGTTATTAAAACATTAAATGTCCTATTCTGTAATCTTTGAAAGACATGAAGAATGTCTATCTAAAATATATCTCTATATATCTAGAAAATATTAACTAACATGACTACAAACTTGACTATTACGATTATCTATCAACAACCTATATTTCCTAATTATACATTACATTTTAATAATGAACTACACAATCACAATACCTTAATAAAGATCAGAAATACATATACATATAACAAAATTGACCTTAAATCTCTATCAATAAAGCAAAATCTATACTAATGCAAATTATTCATATCTATATCATATCCCCCTTTAAATGTAAAAGGACGTTTATAAACCATATTTGGGAACATGGGCGCAGTTTTTTCTCTCCAAACTGCTTCCTGCTGAATGGGGGCGTCGTTAATTAGGTCTTTCATAGTATAACCTGTGTGCTAGTTTCATCTCAGTTGGCAGTTGAGCGAAGCAATTTTCTGAACATGTTCACTGCAACCCTTCAGGAGGGCGTGGTCCATCATACCACATCGGAATAGAAGAAATGAACAGCGTCTCATCCTCTGTGAAAACAAAATAAGAAACTCTTTTCCAAAGTATCATATCCTTAGATCCAAATTTTGAAATCATACCCTCATGATATCCGTTCTGGTTCCACTTGGCAGCCCATATAATGAAATGTCTCTCTGTACATAGCTCCTTCACAGTCAAAAAATTTAAAGAAAACACAATGTACATAATCCAGACTCTCTGTGAATTTTCCATTTTTACGTGGCTTATTTTTTACTCTATCACTTTACTTTATTCTGTCTCTTTAAAGACTTTACCTTTTTTTTTTAACATTAACTTTATTTTCTATATTTTTTTTTTCTTCTCTCTCTCAAGCCTACGTACATTCATCCAACAGTGTGACTCATTTAGTGGTCTGAATCTGTCCTATTGTGAATCAATTTTTTACTATACAGGAGCACTTTTGATTTGCGCCTTTAAATCACTAGGCGCTTAAGAATCTAAGCTGTGACATTCCTAGGTTAACTTTTTGCTTTTTGAGCGTATATCTTTGACCTGGAATAACCCTGTAGACCAGGCTGTCTTTGAACTATCAGAGATCCGCCTGTCTCTGCCTCCCAGGCATTGGGATTAAAGGTGTAAACTACTACACCTTGAACTCACAGAGAACTGTTTGTCTCTGCCTTCTAGGCACTGGGATTAAAGGTGTGTGCTACCACACACAACAATTCTCTTCCTTTTTTTGTTTTTTACTTTAAGAACTTCAACTTTTAGTCTGCATATATTTTTAACACACTTTAAACCATTCAGAAATTTTCTCTGTCTTTGAATCTCTCTTTACTGTATATCTCTCTTTTTCTGACCACATGAATTTTTAATTTACCAAGCAATAGCAGTAGGATTCAAGGCGTGGCTTTGCCACCTAGATCCAGTCCATTCCTTAGCTTTCCAGCCTCATGGCGGATATACAGGCTGTAGCCATGTTTACTGCAACAACTGTATGGCATTTCAAGGTCCCTGCCAGCAAGTGAGCTACAACAGACAACACTCAAGTTCTCTAGGTAGCCGGCCCTCCTGCCTCAAACAGTCAGAGTTTGCCCTGGCAGGATGGCCCAGAAAGCCGGCATTTTTAAACGGCGCAGCTTTTTTCCTGCTACGGCTGAAAACCGAAAAGCATGCGTTCAGCTTTTCGTCAACACCTTTTAAGTGTTTCGTGGCAGGACCTCTTAATGAGCTGCAGGCTTTGCAGCTAAAGCTGAGTCAGGAAGCCTCTCTTAGATGAGGTGCTTTCTTGCCTCTAGCAGGCAAAGTAGAACCGAGAAATTGCTGCTACCAAGAAACCAGGCACAATGCTTTCATTTTGTTCTAGAATTATTTCCCAAGCTGTCTCAGGCTTTATGTGGAAGCAGTTGTCCACGTGGGCGTAAGTGGGTGTAAGTAATATTAAACCATATTTCTAAATTTATAAAGCTGGTTTTGAAGTTGGACTCTGGCTCAGTCCCTCTCCAATTCCAAGCCTGTTAGTAAGAGAAAAACCCAGAGTTTCTGGAGTTTCTGTCTCATGTCAAGAGCCATGATATGGGACAGAAAGAAATATGAGTTTAGAAAACATCTTTGCTTCTCTTCATATCTATCATACTTTTCATTGAATATATCTATCATGTCTTTCATTGAATATATATATATATATGTCTATATGATTAATGTTTAAGTTTTTCATAATGAACAATGAGTTTTTCCTGAAGTGACATTTTAAGTTTCCAGGAAGAAGATGGGGCCCCATAACAACAACTCCACCTGGTTGATATGACGTCATGATACTGATAGCGCTACTACAAGACCTGCTTTTGATACCAGCTGCACAAGACAGTTCCAACTTGGTTAGCTGAAATGGTGCACATCTTATACAACATTTTGGCCAGACCTGCACGAAAATACTCAGAGACTATTTGCAATTTTAAAAGACATTATCTTGAAATTTAACCATCATTTTACTTTCACAGGATCCCCCAGAAAGAACGTCGCCCCTATGACAGCAGGAAGTAATTCTAGAGAACGACGTCCCCTCTCCCAGTAAAGTTTGCCCTTGGGTTTAGGGACATCATTTAGGGGTTGATTATAATTAGTATATGATTGAGGGTTGGGAGAGGAATTTTATAAGCTCAAGGATCATTTTGAAAAAAAAAAAAAAAGAGGGAATGATGGGATAATAGATTTATAATTGTGAGTTACTGCTTTTAGACAAATATATTGGTATCAATTCTTGTATAATGAAACAAAGTTAAATTATATGGACTATTGTACGCATGCATGTTTCTACCTCTGTTTAAAACATTTTTATGTATTGACATATATTGTATTGATATATATATTGTATATATTTACCATATTGCAGTGTACATTTCTACCTCTGATTAAGATACTTATATAATATTTGTGTATTGATATATATTTACCTACTGCAATGTATATTTGTACATTGTTTATATTTGGAGGTCATTGTCCTCATTTGTTTCACAGTTGTTTATTGTCTTATTCTTTAAGTTAGATAGATATTGAGAATTATATAGACTAATTGTCATCTAAGTTTGTCATTTATAATTAGACTAATCAGGTTCTTTAGATATATAGAGATTATACTCAGTATAGATAGATAATCTTCAACCTCTTCAAAGAGCTGTAGAAAATGGCCTTTAATCTAACTCAGAGTTTCGTGATAGTGAGACACAATTGCTCCTGGCAACACCGCTCTATTCCCGAGAGAATGTTGAGCACCAAAAACACTCCATCTGGAGCCTTTCTATTTGGCAGAACTGGCCTTTGGGGAAAGAAATGCCCATACCTCAACCACTGACACAGATACAGAGCGTGCATCAATGGATAAAACAGGACTGTCATATCCTGCCAAGACAGGGTAAGATAGTTTTGAAAAGTTCCTTGCCTTTAATAATGGTATGTCAGTTATGTTAGGCCTTAGCCAAAATTGGTTGACTCAACGTTGCAAACGAGACTTTGGGTGATTGCCCAGGTAGTCAGTTGTCTCTGTCAATTGTTGCACATTTTGGATATATCTCATTTGTTGAGTAGTGTTTATTACCTTCTCAGATCTTTGACTGAGTTGAAGATTATATAATTGTAGTTACTCTTTACATTATTTGGACTTCTTGAGATAGAATGTTTAGCAAAGCTTTTGTTCTCAATATTGTTTGTTATATTTATTATTTGTTGTTGTTATTGTATGTAGTTGTATTTGGTTTAGTTCTGTCTTATTTAGACAAAAAGGGGAGATGTAGGGATAAGTCCCGCCCCTTAGGGGGCGTGTTCGCCTCGGGCTAATGTCTGCCTATAAATTTGGCAAGCAAGCTCCGAGCGCTTGCTTCTGCTTTCCTGGTCTCCGCGGGAACGGTGGTTCTGTAAGTCTATTTCTACATTAAAGCTATATATATATATATTTACACTCTGTCTGCATTCGTTTACGCCGCTACACCCCCCCCCAAAAAAAGACATATAGTAATCTGCCTGGATGTGGGAAGTAGACAAGGTTGCAGGGCAAAACCTGGGATCTGGGGTGTGAGGTGGCTTGGGGCTATGGGGAAATGGGGTGAGAAATGTGAGAAAGGGAGAATGGGAGCAGCATGGGAGAATGGGATGTTTGCGATATAGGAAGGGTGGGCACGGGAGCAGAGAAATTTATATCCTAATTAAGGGAGCCATCCTAGAGTTGGCAAGAGACTTGACTCTAGTGGGGCTCGCAGGTGTCCAGGGAGATGTCCCCAGCTAGTACCTTTAGCAACTGAGGAGAGGGAACCTGAAATGACCCTATCCTATAGCCATACTGATGAATATCTTTCATATCACCTTAGAGCCTTCATCTGGCGATGGATCGAGATATAGACAGAGACCCAAATTGGAGCACTTGACTTAGCTTAAGATCCCAAGACCAGCTGAAATGTGACTGAAAAAGCATGGGATAAAACTGGACTCTCTGAATCTGGCGGACAATGATGGGTGCTGGGAAGCCAAGGACAATGACACTGTCAATGATCCTACTTCATGTTCTAGCTTTGTGGGATCCTAGCCAGGTTGGATGTTCACCTTCCTAGTTTAGGATGGGGGTGCACTTTGGACTTTCCACAGGGCAGGGAACCCTTACTGCTCTTCAGTCTGGAGAAGGAGGGTAGAGCAGTGGGGGGAGGGGAAGAAGAGTGGGATGAGGAGGAGGGAAATGGGAGGCTGGAAGAAGGCAGAATTTTTTTTCAATTAAAAAATTAGATCCAAATGAGGAGCAGAAGGAGGGAGAACATGAGCAAGGAAGTCAGGACAATGAGGGGTGCACCGACCCACTATGATAGTGGAACTGATCTATTGGGATCTCACCATGGCCAGCGGGACTGGGACTGAATAGCATGGAATGAAACCGTACTTTCTGAAACTGGCGGAGAAAGAAGGCTGATGAGAAGCCAAGGAAAATGGCACTAGATTTCGGTCCTAATACATGTACTGGATTTGTGGGAGCCTACCCTGTTTGGATGTTCACCTTCCTGGTCCTGGATAGAAGTGTGAGAACCTTGGACTTTGGAGAGGGCAGAGAATCTGGACTGCTCTTCAGTCTTGAGAGAGAGGGGAATGGAGTTGGGGGAGGGGAAAGGGTTACAGAAGTGAGGGAATGGGACACTGTGTGTGAGGATGGGGAGGGTAATGAGAAATGGGAAGGAGGTGGAAATTTTTTGCAATAACTAAAAAATAAAATAAACAAAAAAAGATGGAGAAGGAACTAGAAATGCTTCTGTTAGAGAGGAGAGTCCTTGAGTCATTGGAGTTTCCAAAGTAGATATGTAAAGTTGGTCATATAGAAAATGTGCTAGATATTTGGATGTAGATGAAAAACATTCATTGTATCTTGTGCAAGTTGTAAATGTCCTGTAGTTCCAGAAGGAAATCACCAAGGCCCTGTAGGCATTTGAAAAATGGTGAAAAATCTGTGCAAAACAAGTGTCCTCGCTTATTTTGCAAAGATGCTGGTGGACCCAGAATTGATGTGCAAGATGCTCAATATTCTTCATTCCCTGATTTTGATGAGAAAGAACTCAGTGTACCTTGGAGAGACATAGAATTTTCCCGATGCCTTTGACAACGCATGCAAGTTGGTTGATTCCTTAGAGTTGTTTGAAGAGGTAAATGAGCATCTGGTGAGTTCGTTTAAATATCTGCCCTACCATATCTGAGAAACATTGATCCATTGTCATTGAACATGTTCTGTGGGACTTGGGCTATAAAACTCATGAACAGTCTCACTGGCACACAGGATAAATATGTACACATCGATGAACACTGCTGTGTGATATGAACACATATGGTGAATGCACCAATATCCATACAATTACTTGACTAGGGAATCTGTGATGTTAGGTGGAGTGTGGGAAAGACACCACAAACTCATCATACCCCCAAATACCAGTGTTATATTGATGCCTGACTCCTATCATGCAAGGACCCTGCTCTCTTGTAAAGGGGCAATTTTTGGCTCCTTCATCTTCTCAAACTTGGTTAACAATTTGGAGGTATCAAACTGCCAGTCAGCATTCAGCATGTAGATCAGCTGTCCCTGGAGACGAGATTTGGCTAAAATGTGGGTGAGAACCTGTACCAGGAAACCCTGATACATCCTCACCCATTATCCTCGTCCTCATCATTACTCTCCTAGGTGGGCCTGAAGCACAAAGAAGAAAAACTGTAATAAGCCTCCTCCTTAGTAGAAAAACATGTAAATCCTCAATTTAGATTACTGTCAGAGGGAATGCAGCACATTTTATCTTACAAGGCATACTCATCCATTGGTTCACTCACTTATCCAATGAATGTTAAAATTCATCCATTTTCACGTCTCTCTCTCTTTCCTTCAATCCCTCTTCTATTTCCCCTTGTATCCTGTCAACATCTTGCCTAGATAAATCTTCTATGTCTCTTCTGCTCTAGAACCTTTCATTTGTAAAGAACTTGCCCTCTCAGGGAATTTTTCCCCCTTCTCTATGGATGGAGACCATATGAGGAAGATCTGATGAGCAACATGAAAACTAGTGTGCTGTAAAGATACGCAGACCATATAATGATGGCTGACATTCCTATACAATGAGTCAGAGGTCCATGAGCTCTGCCCCTGTTAACAGATATGCAGGCATCACTGTGGTCACACATATTTAACTCACTCTGTGTTTACAAATCCTGGAGATTGAGGTTTAATTCTTGACCTAATCTGATGAAGAAACCAAAATGAAGAGAACAGAGGAGCCTGAAGTAAGGCCTTCCATAGAGTACCAATGTCCAGCCTACTGCTAACCACACGTTGGAACCCAGCTGCCTTTGATTTCGAAAACAATTGCTGTACCCTTAAGGTCTCATAACAACACAAAATGGTACATCAGACGTCTCCAGCACAAAATTAGACCCATTATAAGATCCAAAAGTTGCAGCAAGTCATTTTTTTTTTTGGTAAGAAAGATGGTTCTAGTGGGACAAAATGATGTAGCATTAAAAAACAGATTGGGGTTAACAATATGATTGCATGTGATATGGCCCACACAGGCTTCTGGTTCTGAATACTTGGACCTCAGCAGGTTTTGGAGGTTGGGGACACCCAGAATTTAGCTGTAGGCATTGGGGTCTGAAAGGACAAGCCTTGATGTTTCAGGACATCCTTTCACTTGATCTCCACTGTTTACTGATTCTCTTACAGGGAACAAGCAGCCTCCTATTACTGGTGTCATGACTTCCCCAACAAGAACAGAGAGAACCCCCTCCACACCCTAGTTGCTTTCATCACATATGAAGGCATAAGTCAGAAACTGTCTCCCACACCAGTTTATAATTATGATTAATTGAATGGTTATTTCTTTAAAGGGGAAAAATTTACAGATCACCATCCAAGTCAAGAGCCTTCTGCAGTATCAGGAAAGGAGCCTAGTAGTCGGAAGTGAAGCTTTCTATCTATCTATCTATCTATCTATCTATCTATCTATCTATCTATCATTCATGTCCTTCAAAGATTCCAGAAGTGTACAATATTACATAAGCAAAAAAAAATTAAGCCATTTTCAAACTCTAGAAATGACAGAGTCATGTTGCTACCTGGACAGGCATTGAAAGTTCCACTGTACTGTTGGGGTATCCATCATCAGCCTACAGGCCCATAGTTTACAGCAGACATTTCCATGAAGCTGGAAATTTCAAAGACAGTCACTATCTGCTTGTCTTGAAGAATGTCTTTCAGAATCTTTCATGAATCAGGAACACCCAAAGATCATCTCCCCTTTAGGCAAGTTCAGTAGTCCTCTCTCTGTGTGTTCTCTGTGTCCATATTATGCAATATTCCAGGCAAGAGCAGTTGCTTGCCCATTTGGCTATCAAACTCCATAAAGATGCTTTTCGTTGTCCATCTTCTTTCTGAAATAGATCGGTGCTGCGAAGAGCAGAGTATCGCATTATCATGAAAAACACTAAGTTATTAAAATATTAAATAGCATATTTTGTAGTTTTGAAAAATATGAAGAATGCCTATGTAAATGAAAAATATATCTATATAGCTAGAAAATCTAACTGACTACAAACTTGACTATTATTAATGATGATCTATTGACAACGTATATACATTACATTTTTAAATGAACTACACAATCACAATAACTTAATAAAGATCAAAAATGCAAATACATATTACAAATTTGACCTTAAATCTCTATCAATAAGGCAAAATCTATACTAATGCAAATTATTCTTAACTATATCATATCCCCCTATAAATGTAAAAGAACGTTTATAAACCATATTTGCGAACATGGGTGCAGGTTTTTTCTTTTTTTTTTTTCTGTGTACTGGATTATTTTATTCTGTGCCCCCCCCAAAAAAAACTGATAAACATGAAAACTTCTAAATACAAAATAAATTATATTACATGTAAATTCTGCTGAAAAGGTAAAATAAAATATAAAATGAAGACAAAGAATACCCTGACTAAAATCTTAAGAGGAAAAACCACGTGATACCTTTCAGACTCAAACTGCCCTCATGAGTGGATTATCCCTTTCATAAGATGTATTGGTCTTTTCTTTCCAAACTGCTTCCTGCTTAATTGGGGGGTTGTTATTTTGGTTTTCATGGTTTAACCGGTGTGCAAGTTTCATCTCAGTTGGCAGTTGTGCGAAGGAATTTTTTGAAGGTGTGCACAGGAACCTTTCAGGAGGGCGTAGTCCATCATACCATATTGGACTAGAGGCAATCCACAGACTTTCACCCTTAGTGAAAACAAAATAAGAAACTCCTTTCCAAAGCATGTCCTTAGATCCAAATTTCAAAGTCTAGGTATTTTCAAAATATCTATGTTGGATTAGTTCACAAGCATTTATAAAATAATATCTTTTAGCAGCTATTACTCCTTCCTCAGAAATCAAACGATTCAAACAGAGCATAATAGCATACAATACCAAAATTCTCTGTGTATTTTCCATCATTGTGTGTTTTATTTTAACCTCTATTTTGTTTATTTTTATTTTTTCTTTTTTTTTGCCTTTTGAGACAGGTTCTCTGTGTCTTTGACCAGGAATAACTCTGTAGATCTCAGAGATCCACCTGTCTCTACTCTTCCCAGTCATTGGGATTAAAGCTGTATGCTACTACACCTTGAACTCACAGAGATATGTTTGTCTCTGCTTACTAGGCACTGGGATTAAGGATGTGTGCTACCACACCTTGAAGTTACAGAGGTCAATCTCTCTCTGCCTCCCAAGTGTTGGGATTAAAGGTGTATACTACCGCACCCAACAACTCTCTTCCTTATTTTAACTTTAAGAACTTCAACTTTTAGCCTGCACATATTTTTAACACACTGTAAATCATTTAAAAATTTTCTTTGTCTTTGAATCTTTCTTTTCATCTCTCTCAGTTTTTCTGACCACATGAGTCATTAATTTTCCAAGCACTCTCAGTAGAAATAAAGCCGTGGCTTTGCAGGCTAGATGTAGCCCCTTCCTTAGCTTTCTGATATTCCAAACTTGTGGCTGAGGTACAGACCAGAGCTGCATTCAGTGCCACAAGTCTACAGTGTTTCACGGTCCTTGCCATCAAACAATCTGCAACAGACAACATTCAAGCCCTCTCTCTGTAGCTGGCCCTCCTGCCTCAAACAGTCAGAATTTGCCCTGTCAGGATGGCCCATAAAGCCGACATTTTAAAACAACACAGGTTTTTTTCCTGCTACTGCTGAAAAAACAAGCATACAGTTGGCTTTATCAACACCATTTAAATGTTTCATGGCAGGACCTATTAAGTGCTGCAGGGTTTTGCAGCTGAAGCTGAGTCAGGAAGCCTCTTTTAAATGAGTGTGCTTGCTTGCTGCTAGCAAGTAGAGCAGGAACGAGAAATCGCTGCTACCAAGAAAACATGCTTTACTCTTTCCCGAGCCTTCTCAGGCTTTCAGTGGATTAAGTTGTCCATTCGACTGAGTGCCATTCTGTAGTAATTTGAGCAGCAGGGCTGCATCCCCAGCACCACGATTGCCTTGGAGGCTTATGTCCCGAAATAATTACACACAAACAGTATTCTTTTTTTTTTTTTTTTTTTTAATAATTTTTTTATTAAGAAAAGAAGAAAAAAAACATAAACAAAAAACAAGTTTCCACCTCCTCCCAGCCTCCCATCTCCCTCCCCCTCCTCCCACCCTTCTCCCCCTCCTCCCACCCTTCTACCCCTCCCCCCACTCCTCTCCCCCTCCCTCTCCAGTCCACAGAGTAGTCCAGGTTCCCTGCCCTGTGGCAAGTCCTAGGTCCTCCCCCCTCCGTCCATATCTAGGAAGGTGATCATCCAAACTGGCTAGGCTTCCACAAAGCCAGCACATTAAGTAGGATCAAAACCCCGTGCCATTGTCCTTGGCGTCTCATCAGCCCTCATTGTTCGCCATGTTCAGAGAGTCTGGCTTTATCCCATGCTTTTTCAGTCACAGTCCAGCTGGCCTTGGTGAGCTCCCAGTAGATCAGCTCCACTGTCTCAGTGGGTGGGTGCACGCCTCGTGGTCCCGACTTCTTTGCTCATGTTCTCCCTCCTTCTGCTCCTCATTGGGACCTTGGGAGCTCAGTCCAGTGCTCCAGTGTGGGTCTCTGTCTCTGTCTCCATCCATCACCAGATGAAGGTTCTATGATGATATGCAAGATATTCGTCAGTATTGCTCTCGGATAGGGTCATTTCAGGTTCCCAATCCTCAGCTACCCAAGGAACTAACTGGGAACCTCATGTTGGGCACTTGGGAGCCCCTCTAGGGTCAAATCTCTTGCTCACCCTAAAGTGGTTCCCTTAACTAAGAATTGTGGTTCCGTGCTCCCCTATCCACCTTTCCTTTATCCCAATTCTCCTGATTCCCCAAGTCCCCCCTCCTTCCCTTCTACCTTTTCTCTCCCCATCTCCCCTTACCCCCATCCCACCCCACCCCCAAAATCCTAATTTTCTCCCCGGCAATTGGGTCTACTTCCCTTAGCCAAGAGGATAACTATATGTTTTTCCTTGGGTTCACCTTCTTACTTAGCTTCTTTAGGTTCACCTATTGTAGACGCCGTGGCCCTAATTTATGGCTAGAAACCAATTATGAGCGAGTACATCCCATGTTCATCTTTTTGGGTCTGGGACACCTCACTCAGGATAGTGTTTTCTATTTCCATCCATTTGCCTGCAAAATTCGAGAAGTCATTGTTTTTTACCGCAGCGTAGTACTCTAGCGTGTATATATTCCATACTTTCTTCATCCATTCTTCCATTGAAGGGCATCTAGGTTGTTTCTGTGGAAATGATTTAATTACATTTCCTTTGTTGAGCAACTTACATTTTCCCGTTTTTAACAAATACTAGGCAGATTCTGAAAAAGGACCCTGTTTTCCTCGCGACTTGGCAACAGCGCCACCTGGTCGATAATATGTAATATGGCAGTTATCATTTCCAACGAGAATTTTACTGTTCTGGTTACCAATACAATGGATTATATCATGCAAGGTTTATATGACTATGAGGATAAGTTAATTTACTGGTTACTGGGTTTCAGTATTCTTTTGCATATTCTAACATTTTGGAAGAATATGGCACTGCTAAGAACCACACAATCTTTACTAGAAACTCATGCAGTTCAGGAGATTCAGGATTCAAAAGAGGCAATAATAAAGAGACTTGAAATGATTGAAGAAATGATTGGAGCTGGTGAACAGAGTAATAAGGCACAAGGACAGGATATAATGCCAACACCGGCTATTAGTACTGGCTTACCAAAGGATTTAGCGGCATAAAATATACTTAATTCTGACAAAGCTTCAACTTCTAAAGGCTCAAAGGAGTCAGAGAAGCTAGATGGACGCCAATAGCAATGAATGATCTAAAAGAAATTAAGCAAGCTATTGTTAATGTCTTGCACTCTGCATATGTAAAGGAAAGGATGAGGACTTGGGCTTCTAATGCTAGAGCTACCCCCCATGATTTCCATCCTTTAGTGTCTGCAGTTTTAGATAATGGAACTTCCTTGATGTTTGGAATTTATTTCAGTGAAGAATCCAAACATATGGAACAGCAAGGAAGAGCAAAAGGTGTGAAGGTTTCCCAAGATCAAATTCTTGGTGCAGGAGAATATGCTCATCCACAGGTCCAAGTTCTTTAGGACGATGAAGTACTGTGTCTAAGTCACCAAGCAGCTTTAAATGCTTGGAATAGGATACAAGATCCAGCAAAAAGGGTAGAATCATATTCCAGAATTAGGCAGGGACAGAGAGAACCCTTTCTTGACTTTTTGCAAAGATTAATGAAGGTTCTGGACGTAGGGGTAACAGACCCAGAAGCTAGACAAATACTTCTTGAATCTCTAGCTTTTGAGAATGCAAACATAGAATGCAAAAAGATAACTGGGCCTTTAAAGTCTAGATCAGCACCTATGGATGAATGGATTCAGCATACGATGAATGTTGTGACGTTTAGCAATAACGATGAATCTTGGGTAAGGGAAGTGATTTCCATAGCAACGAGGAGACATCAAACTGCCAGGTGTTTTAATTGTGGTAAATTAGGACATCTGAGAAGTGATTGCAGGCACAGAATTTCTAGGAGTAATATCTCCTCTAGGAATGGCATAAATAGGAGACCTAGGCCTTCAGGTATATGTAGGAGATGTGGAAAAGTCCTTAATTTGTCCAACGGATGCAGGTCAACAACAGACATACAAGGCAACCCAATACCGTTGGTAAACTCCTTGAGGGGCCTCTCACAGTCCCTCAAGCCAACAGTGGCCCAGTCATTCCCAGTCACAGTGGAAAATGTGCCTCACCAAGAAAATTAAAAGCTCCAATTTCTGCCTTAAAAAGTAATACTTGCGTAAATGATGAATTATGTGTGGAGGATGAGTCAAAAAAACCCAGTAGGACAGAGTAAACATAAATTTTGGCAGACTTCTATTAACGATCAAAGACCAAAGCTAAGGGTCTGTATAAATGGCATTTTATAGAAGGCTTCTTAGACACAGGTGCCGATGTATGTATCATTACCCCAGAATCTTGGCACCTGAATTGGCCACATCAAGGTGTAATTGTTCAGTTCCTGGGAAATAGAACCCTATCTCATGTAAAACAAAGCACAAGATGTGTTGAATGCATAGGGTCCGAAGGACAAATAGGAAGACTAAGGCAATATATAGCCAATATTGCCATAAATTTGTGGGGCTGTGACCTGCTACAGCAATGGAATACCCAGATTAACATTCCTGTAGTTCCAGGAACTCATAATTCTGGGACAATATGATGAGGTATTATGGAAATAGGTCACCAGCCATTCTGGCTCTATAAGAACATACAGCAAATATCAAACCTTTAGAGGTCCCAACAGGTCCCAAACTTTAAAATGGCTAACTGAGAATCCAATATGGAAGAAACAGTGGCCTCTAGCTGAAGATAAACTACAGGCCTTGGAACAGCTGTTGCAAGAGCAACTAGATGCTCACCATATTGAAGAATCAACCAGCCCTTGGAATTCTCCTGTGTTTGTTGTAAAAAAGAAGTCTGGTAAATGGAGAATGGTGACAGATCTAAGAGCTGTCAACAAAGTAATTCAACCTATGGGCCCACTACAATCTGGAATTCCTTTGCCTTCTCTGTTACCAAAATGATGGCCTCTTATAGTTACTGATTTGAAAGATTGTTTTTTTTTTCACTATTTCGTTACAAGAAAAGGATAGAGTAAAAATTGCCTTCACAGTGCCTACTTATAATAATTCTCAGCCTAATAGGAGATATTAATGGACTGTCCTCCCATAGGGTATGCTCAATAGTCCTACATCGTGCTAATATTTTGTAAGTAAGCCAATGGAAATAATACATAAACAATTCCTCAAGTCCATAACTTATCATTACATGGATGACATCTTGTTATCTGATTCAAAAAAAGATACATTAGAAAGGATGTTTGAAGAAGTAAAGAAAGTCTTGCCTAGATGGGGATTACAAATTGCCCCTTAAAAGATTCAAAGAGAAAATTCTATTAATTACCTGGTTACAGAATAGGGTTAGAGAAAATTAAAAGGCAAAAGGCACAAATTAGGAGAGACCAGTTAAACACCCTTAATGACTTCCAAAGATTGTTAGGAGACATTTCCAGTCTACGACCAGCTGTTGGGATAACACATGATCATTAAAAAAACTTAGATGGTGATAAAGATTTGAATAGTCCAAGAAAACTGGCAGCTGAAGCAGAAAATAACCTGACAATGATTTAGGAAAAATTACAGGAGGCACATGTGGATAGGTTGAACCCAAATCTTAGCTGCATCCTAGTCATATTGACTTCCAAAATTTTTCCTACAGGGATTCTAATGCAGAGGGAAGATATTATTTTAGAGTGGATATTTATACCTAAGAAACCAAGTAAAAAATTAAAATCTTATGTGGAAAAAGTCTCTGAATTAATTATAAAAGGTAAGCTGAGACTTCATCAACTAGCAGGTATAGACCCAGCAGAAATTATAGTGCCTTTTACGACTGAATAAATAAAAAAAAAGTTATGGGAAGACAATGAACCGTGGCTAAGAGCTTTTGCTAATTTTGGGGGAGAAATTAATAGCAACTATCCTAAAATGGTAGACTTAACCTTATTAAAAGAACTTCTGGGATTCTTCCTAGAATTGTATGTGATGCTCTAATAACTGGAGGCTGCACATTCTATACGGATGCAAATAAATTAGGGAAAGCAGGTTACAAGTCAGATGGATTGAGTAAGGTGGAACAAAACCCATTATCATTCTGTCTAAAAGGCAAAATTATATGCCATTCTTATGGTGCTAAGGGATTTTAAAGAAACTCTTACTATAGTTACAGATTCACAATATGCAGAAAGATTTATCTTGCATATTGAAACCGCTGAATTTATACCAGATGACACAGAGTTGACTTCATTATTTAACCAGGTACAAGAGATAGTCAGGAATAGGCTTTGTCCGATGTACCTAACACACATCTGGCCCTATACAGGTCTGCCTGGTCCTCTAGCCCTAGACAACGCTGAGATTGATCAATTATTGATTGGAAGTGTGTTGCAGGCCTCAGAATGTCATAAGAGGCATCATGTCAATAGTAAAGGCCTAAAGAAAGAATTTCCCATTACTTGGCAACAAGCTAAGGACATTATCAAGAGATGTCCTACTTGTTCTTTCTATAATCAAACAGTGTTGCCTGCAGGGAGTAACCCAAAGGGCACTAAGAGAAATGAAATCTGGCAGATGGATGTGTTCCACTTTATGGAATTTGGTAAATCAAAATATGTACACTACACCATAGACACGTATTCAGGTTTTCAATGGGCTACTGCCCTGAACTCAGAAAAGGCTGATTCAGTAATCACACATTTATTGGAAGTTATGGCCATCATGGGTGTACCAGCACAAATAAAGACAGATAATGGTCCAGCATATGTATCTAAGAAAATGAAACACTTTTTTGAGTATTATAGTATAAAACACATTACAGGTATACCAAATAATCCTACAGGTCAGGCAGTTATAGAAAGATCAAATCGTAATATAAAGCATATGCTGAACAAACAGAAAGGGACCATAAATAACCCCGGAAATAGATTACATAATGCTTTATCAACCTTGAATTTTCTTAACACTAACGAGAAAGGAACGACAGCAGCAGAAAGACATTGGATAATGGAAAAGTCTGCTGAACTAAATCAACCAATTTATTTCAAAGATGTGCTGACCTCTAAGTGGAAGCCAGGAGATGTGCTACATTGGGGAATGGGATTTGCTCTTGTTTCCACAGAGGAGGAAAAATTGTGGATACCATCAAAATTAATAAAGTTTCCATTTGAAGAGGAGAAACCTCTTGGAAAGGACAAATGACAACTCATCCACAATGATGATATTCATACAGGTAGTAAGAAAAACATATAAAATTGGGGCAGGGATCTGTTCTTATCTCCACAGGAAAACACCCATCGTTGAAAAATTCAAGGGACCCTGGATCTTTGGATACTGACAGATGGAAAAATACCTGCCCAATAGGAAATCTCAAAAAAAAAACTGAATGAGTTGTATAAGTAAAATATATTAAACCATATTTCTAAATTTATAAAGCTGGTGCTGAAGTTGGACTCTGGCTCAGTCCCTCTCAATTTCCAAGCCCGTTAGTAAGAGAAAAACCAGAATTTCTGGAGTTTCTGTCTCATATTAAGAGCGATGATGGGGTACAGAAAGAAATATGAATTTAGAAAACATCTTTGCTTTTCTTCATATCTATCATACTTTTCATTGAATATATAGATCATGCCTTTCAATGAATATACATGCATATATATATATGTGTGTGTGTGTGTGTGTGTGTGTGTATGTGTGTGTGTGGATATATATATGAAAAAAGTTTAAGTTTTTCACAATGAACAATGAGTTTTTCCTGAGGTGACATTTGAAGTTTCCAGGAAGAAGATGGGGCCCCATAACAACAATTCCACCCGGTTGATATGACGTCATGATACTGATAGTGCTACTACAAGACCTGCTTTTGGTACCAGCTGCACAAGACAATTCCAACTTGGTTAGCTGAAATGGTGCACATCTTATACAATCTTTTGGCCAGACCAGCACAAAATACTCAGAGACTATTGGCAATTTTAAAAGACATTGATCTTGAAATTTAACCATCATTTTACTTTTACACGATCCCCCAGAGAGAGCGTCACCCCCATGACCGCTGTAAGTAATTCTAGAGGTCAACGCCCCTCTCCCAGTAAAGTTTGCCCTTGGGTTTAGGGACATCATTTAGGGGTTGATTATAATTAGTATACGATTGAGGGTTGGAGGAGGAATTTAATAAGCTCAGGAATCATTTGAAAAAAAGTGGATGATAGGATAATAGATTTGTAATTCTGAGTTACTGTTTTTAGACAATATATTGGTATGGATACTTGTATATTGACACAAAGTTAAATTGTATTGACTTTTGTATGCCTGCATGTTTCTACCTCTGTTTAAAATATTTTTATGTATTGACATATATTGTATTGATATATATATATTGTATATATTTACCATATTGTAGTGTACATTTTTACCTCTGATTAAGATACTTATATAATGTTTGTGTATTGATATATATTTAACTACTGCAAAGTATATTTGTACATTGTTTATATTTGGAGGTCATTGTCCTCATTTGTTTCATAGTCGTTTATTGTCCTAGTCTTTAAGTTAGATAGATATTGAGAATTGTATAGACTAATAGTCATCTAAGTTTGTCATTTATAATTAGACTAATCAGGTTCTTTAGATATATAGAGATTATACTCAGTATAGATAGATAATCTTCAATTTCTTCAAAGAGCTGTAGAAAATGGCCTTTAATCTAACTCAGAGTTTAGTGGTAGTGAGACACAATTGCTCCTGGCAACACCACTCTATTCCCGAGAGAATGTTGAACACCAAAGACTCTCCACCTGGAGCCTTTCTTTTAGGCAGAACTTGCCTTGGGGCAAAGAAATGACCATACCTCAACCACTGACAGAGATACAGAGCGTGCATCAACGGATAAAACAAGACAGTCATGTCCTGCCTAGACAGGGTAAGATAGTTTCAAAAAGTTACCTGCCTTTGAAAATGATTTGTCAGTTATGTTAGGCCTTAGCCAAAGTTGGTTGCTTCAATGCTGCTAACGTGAATTTGGGTGATTGTCCAGGTAGCTAGTTGTCTCTGTGATTTGTTGCATGTTTTGGAAGTTGTTTTACTCAACTTCCTAATTAACCAGATAACATTATTTCCCTTCTCAGATCTTTGATGGGGTTGAAGACTATTTTAATGTAGTTACTTTCTCTCATCACTTGGCCAAGTTATTTATTATACAAGACCTAATCTAGCTAGAATAGGATATTTGTACTTATTGTATATAATTTCATAGTAGGTTTAGAACTCTCTTATTTAAACGAAAGGGGGAGTTGTTGTGGGAGGTCCTCCCGTTCCTCCAGCCTATAGCTGCTGAGATACCAGCCAATTGGGGCGTGGTCTCTCTCTCTTTAAAAAAGAGGCCACTTCCCTCTCCTCGCTCTGTTCATTTTCTGCTCTGCCGGTGACTAGACTTCCTTCCTGGTTGCGCAGAGGGCTGACGGTGATCTGTAAGTTATTTCCCCTTTAAGTAAATACCAGCCTATTAATCATAATTCCAAACTGGTGTGGCATTGTTTATGACTGATGCCTTCATAACCTGTGTGCTAGTTTCATGTCAGTTGGCAGTTGACCGAAGCTATTTTTTGAAGATTTTCACAGCAACCTTTTAGGAGGGTGTGATCCATCATACCATATAGGGATAGCGGCAATCCGCAGACTCTCACCCTCTGTGAAAACAAAATAAAAACCTCCTTTCCAAAGCATCATGTCCTTAGATCCAAATTTTAAAGTCAAGGCACTTTCAAAATATCTATGTTGGATTAGTTCAGCAGCATTTATAAACAAATATCTTTTAGCAGCTATTTCTCCTTCCTTAGCATTCAAATGATTCAAACAGAGCACAATAGCAAACAGTATCAAAATTCTCTGTGTATTTTCCATCTTTGTTAGCTTCAATTTAAGCTCTAATTTATTTTTATTTTTTATTTTGCCTTTTGAGACAGGTTCTCTGTATCTTTGACCTGGAATAACTCTGTAGAAGAGGGTGTACTTGAAGTTACAAAGATCCACATGTCTCTGCCTCCCAGCATTGGGATCAAAGGTGTATGCTCCTACACGTTGAACCCACAGAGACCTGTTTGTCTCTGCCTTCTTGGCACTGAGATTAAAGGTGTGTGCTACCAAACCTTGAAGTTACAGAGGTCAATCTCCCTATGCCTCCCAAGTGTTGGGATTAAAGGTGTGTACTACTGCAACCACCAACTCCCTTCCTTTTTTTATCTTTAAGAACTTCAACTTTTAGCCTGCACATATTTTTAACACACTGGAAATCATTTAAAAATTTTCTTTTTCTTTTAATCTCTCTTTACTCTATACCTCTCTTTGTTTTTTTGACTGCATGAGTCTTTAATTTACACAGCAATCTCAGTAAGACTAAAGAGGTGGCTTTGCCAGCTAGATGTAGCCCATACCTTAACTTTCTGAAATTCCAACCTTTTGGCTGAAGTAGCGGCCAGGGCCGCATTCAGTGCCACAAGTCTACAGTGTTTCAAGGTCCTTGCCATCAAAGAAGCTGCAAAAGACAACACTGAAGCCCTCTCTTTGTAGCGGGACATACTGACTCAAACTGTCAGAGTTTGCCCTGGCAGGATGTCCCAGAATTCCGGCAATTTAAAATAACACAAGTTGTTTTTCCTGCTACTGCTGAAAACAAACAAGCATTCAGCTGGCTTTTATCAACACCATTTAAATGTTTCGTGGCAGGACCTCTTAACAGCTGCAGGGTTTTGCACCTGAAGGTTAGTCAGGAATCTTCTCTTAAATGAGTGTGCTTGCTTGCTACTAGCAAGTAGTGCAGACCCGAGATATAGATGCTAAAAAGAAAACATGCTTTACTCGTTCCCGGGCTTTCTCAGGCTTTCAGTGGATTCAGTTTTCCACATGTCTGAGTGCCATTCTGTGGTAATTTGAGCAGCAGGGCTGCGTCACCAGCACCAGGGCAGCCTCGCTAGCTAATGTCCAGAAATAATTACACACAAACGATTCTTTTTAACACTGCCTGGCCCATTTGTTTAGCCTATTAACCCATTTCTAATAATCTATGTAGCATCACGAGTGTGCTCACCAGAAAAGATTCAACAGGTCTAACCTGGTTGCTGGCTGCATTGCCCTCTGCCTCAGAGAGGAGAGCTATCACGTCTTCCCACGAGAGTGGATCATGGTGTCTCTGAGCACACTGCTTCTTGCTCCCAGCATTCTGTTCTCTTTCTCCTCCCAAATATGTTCTAAATTAACAGGGGAAGCAGTTTCTTTATTTAATTAAGCAATGAATTACTACCATCACTTTATCCTTTCAAGAGCTTGCCCTAATAAATCTTCCATGTCCCTTCTGCTGTATAATCTTTCATTTGAAAAGAACTTGCCTTTTCAGGGGAGGATTTTTTTGACATCTCTGTGGATGGAGATCATATGAAGAGGATCAGATGAGCAACCATGACAACTCTTATGCTGTAGAGTTAGGTGGACCAGAGATTGATTGCTGACAATCCTGTGCTATGCGTCAGATGCCCATGAACTCTGCCCCTGTTGTCAGACAGGCAGACATCAAGGTGGTCACACATACTTAACTCATTCAGTGTTCACAGACATTTATATTGAGTTTTAATCTTGTCCTAAACTAATAAAAAAAACAAGAATAGTAGATGAGAGGAGCCTGAAGTAGGGCCTCCAAATGGGTCATTTGCAAAGGTAAGGTTTCCTGCCTCTATGTATGCTTTCTCCTTTCCTTAGTCAAATAATCCCCCACACCAGTTTAGAATCGTGATTAAAAGAATGATTATATCTTTAAAGGGCAAAAACTTACAGATGACCATCCCTGACAAAAGCCCTCAGTGGGATCAGGAAAGAAGCATAGAGGCCGGAAGGGAAACTGGAAGCAAGAGATCAAGCTGAAGGTAAATGTTGGTTTTTGAAAGAGAGAGAGACCACACCTCAATGGGCTGGTATCTCAGTGGCTATTGGCTGAAGGAGTGGAAGAAACTCATGCAACACACTTATTTGGATATAGCAAAAAAAAATGTTACTAGAAGGTGAGAAAAAAAACTATTTTAGTTTATTTATTTCAGTCCTTCCAGACACATCACAGAGATAGGATCTCTTCATACATGAGAGTCACCGATGATTTCCCTTTAAGAAAATACCCACAAAACTCCCAATAACATCATCAGCATTCAACAACATGGCTATGATTGCTTTGCCTTGCCTTTGCTTCTCAGTAAATGATGCTGTTAGTTAATCTCTGCAAACAATGCAAATTTCCCTGTACCTAAATAGACAGAATTGACAGGTTATCTTAAACACAACAGGGAGTCACCCTACGATGGAATGGGTTAATCATCACCAGTGTAGCAGTGACATATTTAGGATCTTTCCTTTGTCTAAATATCACAGAACTGTAAACATGATATTTTGTCATACAGATTTCTTAGGGTTTTGTCCCCCTGGTGGTTTCCTTGGTATGCTTCCATAATTTTTGCCAGATCCAATCAGATTTGCCATGCACTCTCAGCTCAACATCATTGTGTTCCCCTTATGTTCTAGTCCAGGCATTTTTGACATCTTGAAACTGTTGCAAGAGTATCTCATGTTCCACCTAAATGATTTGGAGTGTTATTTATGCTGAGTTTTATCTTCCATCCATGAGTTCATTGACTTTCCTTGGGCGTAATTCCTGGGACACTGAGTCTAACTCCTGGGGGATTCCTCTAGTTACTTCTCCTTGCTGAGACAGCTTACACTCTCCGTACTACTATGACAGTATGTCTGTAGCAAACATTCTTCTCAAGATGAGAAGAAATTTCAATATTACAATCCATTTGTTTTTATTGTGATTTAAACACACACACACACGCACACACACACACAAGTTAATGCACATACACTGATGATATTAATTGAGTAGGCCATTCTGGGGTTGTCAAGATCATTATCTCTCGAGGGGTTCTTAGAGGCATGGGGTGACCCCCTAGAGGAACTTGGGCAGGTGAGGAGAGGTTGACTGCAGTGTGCCATGTCTATAGTCACAATGGGTGCCTTATCCTATAGTCAGACTGATGACTATCTTGAATATCACCATGGAACTTTTGTATGGCCAAGATGGAGATCAAGTCAGGGTAAAAATCAGAAAACTAGATGGAGCTTCCAAACTCCAGTTGAATAGCCGACTGATGGAGAATAAGAGCAAGGATGTCAGGAATAAAATGGCTTGGTCCTCACACTGAGACACTGTGGCTGAACAAAGGGGGTTTCAACTAAACAAGTGGCCTGGGAATGAAAGAACATGGAATCAAAGTGGAAGCTCTGAATGTGGCTGACAATTGGACCAGACTGAGAAGCCAATGATAATGGCACTGACATTTGTCTGCACTTCATATACAGGCTTTTTTGTGATCATATTCTATGTGGATGCTTGCCTTCCTAAATCTCGATGGATGAAGGGTAGGCTTGGACTTCAAACAGGTCAAGGTATCCCGCCATCAATTTAAATTGGAGTAGGAGTGGAGAGGTTTGTTGAGGGAGTGAGAAGAAAGTGGGAGGAGGAAACGAAGTGGAAATTTTGACATTCATTATTATGAAGTAATATAAAAATAAATAGTAGATAACCAATAAAGAGATTGGAGCTAGAAAAAAAAATGTGAGTTGTTGACTCAGACACCAAAGACTTTTTTACAGAAAAGGCACAAAAAGAGATTGGGTTACCTGGCAAAATATGACTCATGTATTTGGGAAGATGAGTGAGGTTTTATTTTGGGTCTCCAGGGGGCTGTGTGAGCAGCATTATAGGACATATATTTCTGTGGGTTAGTAGGGAAGAAAACTGCCTATGAGGGGTTTAATGACCTAAGTAGAGTCTTGATGATGTCACAAAGCTTTGGTTGGGGGTGGCAACACTGTTCCACATGAAGCACTAGTCTTCTGTGAAGGTGGGCTGACTATCTTCACGGTGGCTGAGGAGGTGAGTTCAGCTCTTGGGCTCCACAACTGTTCAAAAGGATTAGGCAGCTGAACATTTCCAGAAGATGGAATCTGGAGAGCCAAGACATTTTCTTTTGGTAAATATGTTTAGGAAGAAACAGGGACCTCTGTAGTCCCTGAGAGGTTTCCTTCAAATCTCCTGTGAGTCTAAAATTTATGTTGTTAACAGCTTCTATATTTGATAGCTGTGGGGACAGTGAATGCCAGGTATTCTTCCCACTTTATCTTTGCTATCAAGGTCCAATTCATCAGTTCACGAAAGGGGCGAAGATCCTCGTTGTCCATATGTGCTTTAAAAGATATTAATTATTTCTAAATGGTGCTGTTGCCCAGATTAATGAGTCTTTATTTTTGCAGTTTGTCTCACAAAACTCACTTCTCTAGTGAATACATGGAATGGCTTTATGTAATAAACCTGGGTGATGGAGGAAGGTCATTGGCTAATAAAGGCACTGCCCTGGCCCATTTTATTGGTTAGAGGACAGGTGGGAGGAGTAAACAGAACAAAATGCTGGGAGGAAGAGGAAGTGAGCTCGGAGACTCGACCGCTTTCCTCGCGGGAGCAGACGCCTCAGCAGAGACGCCATGCCCCACTCCCGGGATGAAGCTCCGACCCAGGATGGACTAGGCTAGAATCTTCCTGGTAAGCGCACCTTGGGGTGCCATACACAGATGATTAGAGATGGGCTAAATTAATATGTGAGAATTAGCCTAGAAGAGAATGGGCCAAGCAGTGTTTAAATGAATACAGTTTGTGTGTTGTAATTTCGGGCATAAACTAGCCGAGCGGGCGGCTGGGGTGCTGGGGTGCTGGGGAAGAGGCCCCGCCACCCCTAATACTACATATGGCGCCCAACGTGGACAACTGCTTCCACATAAAGCCTGAGACAGCTTGGGAAGTAATTCTTGAACAAAATGAAAGCATTGTGCCTGGTTTCTTGGTAGCAGCAATTTCCTGTTCTACTCTGCTTGCTAGAGGCAAGCAAGCGCCTCATCTAAGAGAGGCTTCCTGACTCAGCTTTAGCTGCAAAGCCTGCAGCTCATTAAGAGGTCCTGCCACGAAACACTTAAACGGTGTTGACGAAAAGCTGAACGCATGCTTTTCGGTTTTCAGCCATAGCAGGAAAAAAGCTGCGCCATTTAAAAATGCCGGCTTTCTGGGCTGTCCTGCCAGGACAAACTCTGACTCTTTTACGCAGGCGGTCCCTGCGGTTTGCAAACACAGGCTGCTGAAGCTCGCTTGCTGGCTACAGCCAGTACCTCAGCCATGAGGCTGGAAAGCTAAGGAATGGACTGGATCTAGCTGGCAAAGCCACGCCTTTAATCCTACCCATATTGCTCAGTAATTTAAAGGCTGGTGTGGTCAGAAAAAGAGAGATATATAGTAAAGAGAGATTCAAAGACAAAGAAAATTTCTAAATGGTTTGAAGTGTGTTAAAAATATATGCAGACTAAAATTTAAAGTTCTTAAAGTAACAAAAAAAGGAAGAGAGTTGTTGTGTGTGGTAGCACACGCCTTTAATCCCAGTGCCTAGAAGGCAGAGACAAACAGATCTCTGTGAGTTCAAGGTGTAGTAGTGTACACCTTTAATCCCGAATGCCTGAGAGGCAGAGACAGGCAGATCTCTGAGAGTTCAAAGACAGCCTGGTCTACAGAGTTACTTCAGGTCAAAGATACAGAGAACCTGCCTCAAAAAGCAAAGAGTTAAAAGTAAAAATAAACAAAATAGAGGTTAAAACACAGCTGCACAAAGATGGAAAATACACAGAGAATTTTGATACTGTATGCTATTATGCTCTCTTTGAATTGTTTGAATGCTGAGGAAGGACAAACAACTGCTAAAAGATATTTGTTTATAAATGCTGCTGAACTAATCCAACATAGATACTTTGAAAATGCCTTAAATTTGAAATTTGGATCTAAGGACATGATACTTTGGAAAGGAGTTTCTTATTTTGTTTTCACAGAGGATGAGATGCTGTTCATTTCTTCTACTCCGATTTGGTATGATGGACCACGCCCTCCTGAAGGGTTGGTGTGAACACCTTCAGAAAATTGCTTCGCTCAACTGCCAACTGAGATGAAACTAGCACACAGGTTATACCATGAAAGACCTAATTAACGACGCCCCCATTCAGCAGGAAGCAGTTTGGAGAGAAAAAACTGCGCCCATGTTCCCAAATATGGTTTATAAACGTTCTTTTACATTTAAAGGGGGATATGATATAGATATGAATAATTTACATTAGTATAGATTTTGCTTTATTGATAGAGATTAAAGGTCAATTTTGTTATATATATAAGTGTTTCTTATTTTGATTAAGGTATTGTGATTGTGTAGTTCATTTAAATATGTACGGTATAATTAAGAAATATAGGTTGTTAATGGATAATCGATAATAGTAAAGTTTGTAGTCATGTTAGTTAATATTTTCTAGATGTGCGTAGATATATTTTAGATAGGCATTCTTCATATTTTTCAAAGATTATAGAATATGGCATTTTAAATGTTTTAATAACTTAGGACTTTTCATGACAATGAAACACTCTGCTCCTGGCAGCACCAATCTACTTCAAGAGGAAGATGGGCATCGAAGAGGCATCTTATGGAGTTTGATAGCCATTTGGGCAAGAAACTGCTCTTGCCTGGACTATTGCATAAACTGGACACAGAGAACCCGCAGAGAGAGGACTACTGAACTTGCCTAAGGTGAGATGATCTTTCGGGGTTCCTGATTCATGAAAGAGTCTGCGAGACATTCTGCAGGACACAACAGATAGTGACTGAACTGACTTTGAATTTTCCTGCTTTATGGAAATGTCTGCTGGATACCATGGGCCTGAAGGCTGAAGATGGATGCCCCAATGGTACAAAAGAACTTTGGGTGACTGTCCAGGCAGCGAGATGTCTTTGTCATTTCTAGAGTTTGAAGTTTCTTAGTTCTTGTTTACTTAGGTAATATTATATCTTTCTGGAGTCTTTGATGGAGTTAAGAATAGTTAGTTATAGTTATAGTATTCCTTAGTTATGATAAAGATTATTGTAACTTTTACTTGATAACTGTTTTGTTATATGTAGTTTTGCTATGTTAAAGTTAAAGCCTTTTTTTTTTTTGTTTAAACCGAAAAAGGGGAAATGATGGAGGAAAGTCATTGGCTAATAAAGGCACTGCCCTGGCCCATTTTATTGGTTAGAGGACAGGTGGGAGGAGTAAACAGAACAAAATGCTGGGAGGAAGAGGAAGTGAGCTCAGACTCCACAGCTCTGCTCTCCTGAGCAGACGCCTCAGCAGAGACGCCATGCCCCACTCCCGGGATGAAGCTCCGACCCAGGATGGACTAGGCTAGAATCTTCCTGGTAAGCGCACCTTGGGGTGCCATACACAGATGATTAGAGATGGGCTAAATTAATATGTGAGAATTAGCCTAGAAGAGAATGGGCCAAGCAGTGTTTAAATGAATACAGTTTGTGTGTTGTTATTTCGGGCATAAACTAGCCGAGCGGGCGGCTGGGGTGCTGGGGTGCTGGGGAAGAGGCCCCGCCACCCCTAATACTACACCTGGGTCTGGATCAAGAGACACAATACATAGAACCAGTGGACTGGAGTGCCATGACCTTGCGCAGGTGGTTTTGGATCAACCACCTAACCAACAGCTTGAGTGGGAAGGAGAGAAGTGGCTGTCCTTCGAATTCTTTGCCATCTGTTCAGATTTTTCTCTCTCACTTTGGGCATAGGCATACGAAATTAGGTTTCTTATTAGAGGTCCATTGCCTTTTGGCAGCAGGAATGTATCTATGATACACATATACTGAGCTGTAGACAATAGTTTGATAATTTTCCTATGAATTTCTTAAGACCAAATCATATTTAGGCAGCCCAAATCTATACAGCACACCAGCCCCAAAGATCTTCCAGAAAAGAGTCTTGACTTCACATCCGCCCCTTCTTATCCTTGCAGGCACTTATGGTGGAGGAAACCACTTCTTTTCTGTTTGAAACTGAAGAATTCTTCCAATGCAGAGATTGGCAGCTCTGATTCCCAAGCACAGAAAGAGAGCCAAGAGACAGTGGAACATGAGTGTTGTGGCCTATCTCAGTAAGTCTACCACCATGATAAAGATGCCTCTTAGTATGAGATGCATGCCACCTCTCCAGAAGACGAATGGTCCATCTCTCCAGAAGCAAAAACTGAGTAAGGCTTTTGAGGCCCTGGAGAATATTGTTGGCCGCAGAAATTCTAATGGCTGTATGGAAGCCAATGAACCAGTCTCCCAGTGGAAAGCCATCATTCTAGATCAACTGCCAACTTATGCCTCTCTCTATTTGTTGAAATAAGATGGGATTGATTGTGTCTATGGCTTGGAGCTTCACAGCGATGAAAGGATTTTAAACCTTAAGATCCTGCCTAATAATGTGCCATTTCCTCAGGTGACAGACACTCATCTGTCAAACACCATAGTTGGCAGAGCAGTGAAATATACATTCACGGGCACAAATGGCTCTATGGAAGACTGGAATGGGATGGTCCTAGAGGAGGTGCCAATCATGAAGACCTGGTTCTATATTACCTACAAGAAAGTTCCGGTCCTGTACATTTACATCCTCCAGTATGACTACAATGAAGGCAACCTCCATATCATGCCAGACTCTAAGGGGAAGTACAGTGGCATGGTCCCAGATGAGGTGCGGACCATAACAACCTGTTTCTTCATTGTCAAGGAGAATGATCCAGTCCTGTACGTTTACCACCATCTTGATGACTCCATTGAAGGCAACGTCCACATCATGCCTGAATGTCCTCCAGTAGAGGTGACTTTGGAATTAGGCAGGGATTACTTGGCAGGCAAAAGTGTGCAGTACAACAAAAACATGGAACCCGAGAGATAGGTAAAACTATTTGCCAATTTCGCACCAAACCTTCTGTGTATTTCATCAAGTTTGATAATGACTTCCGTATCTATGTCTATGATTTAGTGAAAATCTGTTGAAGTGAAATTCTCAAATTTTGAGGGGCACACTTAAAACTGTGTTTGGGGAATGTGTTTGTTTTTCAGAGATACCTCAGGTCTTCTATTAATCCTGGTATTTTTTCCAATGAAATATTCTTGCTCGAAAAAGAAAAATTTGTGAACATGTTTTGTTCTTTGGTGAATGATGGATTGTGTTTGGTGAATGGGGCATCACAAAAATACATGCCTCAAAACAAAGCAGGATTTATGGCCTTTCCCCTTGGAGAGGATGGACTGGGGATGCTTGGTGTTTTAAAGGACAAGATGTCTGTCTAGGAAGTAGTGGAGAGGGGACAAAAAGTTGTAGGATCTCGGGGCGGGATAAAGCTTGAGGGAAAAACATGTCAAATGGAAAGATGTGACAGATATCAGAGTGAGGTATTGGGACTTAAGAGAATTAAGAGTAAATTAATCAGGAAGGGACACAAATGTAGACTCAAATTCAGAGAAAATTAGGTTTCATTTGATGAATAGTTTAATTCGTAATGACTGTAAGTCACTGGATGTTTGATCTCCACTGGAGAATATTGAGTGACCAGGAGCCTCCTGCTTAGAGGAAAGTGTCTCCTCTGAGTTGCTCTTCTGCAATGGGATGGACGTCAAGCTACCTACTTCCTTTTGTCAGAATTCTGTCTGCCACCTACTTTGTCATGCCTGGATTGGACATGCCTTGAACTCTCATAGGTCCTTTGCATGACATCCAACCCTGTGAGTTTATTTAAATAATTGCCCTGCCATATCTGGAAAACAGTGTTCCTTTTCCTTGATCATGTTCTGTAGGACTTGGGCTATCAAACTCATCGACAGACGCACCCACACGCAGGATAAACATGTACACTCTGATGCCCACTAATGTATGACATGCCCACATATGATGAATACACCAATCTACATCAAATCAGTAAATTAGGGAATCCCTGATGCTAGGTGGAGTGTGGCAAAGACCCCACAAACCCATCAGACCCCCAAATACCAGTATGGTATTGATGTCTGACTCCCATCATGTAAGGACCCTGCCATCCTGTAACGGGGCGATTTTTGCTTCCTTGATCTTCACAAACTTGGTTAAAAGGTTAGAGATATCAAACTGCCAGTTTGGGTCCAGCATGTAGATAAGCTGTCACAGGTCAGGTGATTTGGCCATAATTTGTGTGAGAACTTCTACCAGGGCATTCTGGTACACCCTCACCTCTTCTTCTCCTAGTCCTCACCATCACCATTGTGGCTAGGCTTGGAGCAGAAAGAAGACAAAATGAAAGAAGCCTCCTCCTCAGTGGAAAACAATGTCCATCTTTCATATGACCTGACTTTCACAGGGAATGCAGCACATTTTATCCTTCTAGATTTCCTCATTCATCGGTACACTCATTTTTCCAATGAATGATTGAATTCATCCATTCTTCCATATCTCTCTCTCTCTTTTCTTCCTTCCCTTCTTCCATTTCCCCCTTTATAGTAGTAATTTGAGCAGCGGGGCTGCGTCCCCAGCACCATGGACGCCTAGCTAGCTTATGCCCCGAAATAAGAACACAAAAACTGTATTCTTTTAAACACTCCCTGGCCCATTATTTTCAGCCTCTTAACCCATTTCTAATAATGTATGTTTCAGCAGGTGGTGTGCTTACCAGGAAAGATTCAGCATGTCTGACCTGGTGGCTGGCTGCATCGCCATCTGCCACAGAGATCAGAGCTACCCTGTCTGCCCGGGAGAGGGGAGCATGGTGTCTCTAAGCTCACTTCCTATTCCTCCCAGCATTCTGTTATGTTTACTCCACCCACCTATGTTCTAACCTATCAGGGCAAACAGTTTCTTCATTTAATTTACCAATGACCTATCCTCCATCATTTCCCCTATTCCTGTTTAAACAAGAATTGAATCTTTAACTTTAACATAGGAATATAACACATAACAAAACAGAACACTTATCAAGCAAGAATGACAGTTACAATATTTATATCTATTTTATCTTTTATCATAATATTGGAAAACTATAACTATCTATCTATTTTCAACTCCATCAAAGACTCCAGAAGAATACAATATTACCTAAGCAAACAAAAGTAAGCCATTATCAAAGTCTAGAAATGACAGAGACATCTCGCTGCCTGGTCAGTCACCCAAAGTTCCACAGTACCATTAGGGTATCCATCCTCAGCCTACAGGCCCACAGACATTACCACAAAGCAGAAAATTTCAAAGGCAGTCACTATCTGCTTGTCTTGAAGAATGTCTTGCAGACTCTTTCATGAATCAGGAATACCAAAAGATCATCTCACCATTAGGCTAGTTTAGTAGTCCTCTCTCTGCGTGTTCTGTGTGTCCAGTTTATGCAATCATTCAGGCAAGAGCAGGTTCTTGCCCAAATAGCTATCAAACTCCATAAGTATCCTCTTCATTGCCCACCTTCTTCTTGAAGTAGATTGTTGCTGCCAGGAGCAGATTGTCTCATTGTCACAAAACCATAAGGTATAAAAACATTAAATAGCATATTTCGTAGTCTAAGAAAGATATGAAGAATGCCTATCTAACTGAAATATATATCTATATAGCTAGAAATCTAACTAACATGACTACTAACGTGACTATTATTAATGATTATCCATTAACAACCTATATACATTACATTTTTAAGTGAACTACACAATCACAATATCTTAATAACGATCAAATATGCATATACATATAAGAAAATTGACCTTAAATCTCTATCAATATTGCAAAATCTATACTAATGCAAATTATTCATATCTATATTACATCCCCCTTTAAATATAAAAGAACATTTATAAACCATACTTGGGAACATGGGTGCCATTTTTTTTCTCTCCAAACTCCTTCCTGTTGAATGGGGGCGTCGGTAAGTAGGCGTTTCATGGTATAACCTGTGTGCTAGTTTCATCTCAGTTGGCAGTTGATTGAAGCATTGTAAAGATGTTCACAGCTACCTTTCAGGAGGGCGTGGTCCTTCATACCATATTGGGATAGAGGCAATCCACAGACTCTCACCCTCTGTGAAAACAAAATAAGAAACTCCTTTTCAATGCATCATGTCCTTAGATCCAAATTTCATAGTCAAGGAATTTTCAAAATATCAATGTTGGATTAGTTCAGCAGCATTTATAAACAAATAATTTTTAGTAGCTATTGTTCCTTCCTCAGAATTCAGACAATTCAAACAGAGCAAAATAGCATACAATATCAAAATTCTCTGTGTATTTCCCATCATTGTGAGCTTCAATTTAAGCTCTATTTTGTTTATTTTTCCATTGTCCTTGGCTTCTCAGCAGCCCTCATTGTGTGCCATATTCAGAGAATTCGGTTTTATCCCCTGCTTTTTCAGTCACATTCCAGCTGGACTTGGTGAGCTCCCAATAGATCAGCCCTACTGTCTCCGTGGGTGGGTGCACTCCTCTTGGTCCTGACTTCCTTGCTCATCTTCTCCCTCCTTCTGTTCCTCAATGGGACTTTGCGAGCTCAGTCCAGTACTCCAGTGTGGATCTCTGTCTCTATCTCCATCCATCGCCAGATGAATGTTCTATGGTGATATGCAAAATATTCATCAGTATGGCGATAGGATACGATCATTTCAGGTTCCCTACCTTCAGATGCCCCGGGAACTAACTGGGCACCTTGCCTTGGGCACCTGGAAGCCCCTCTAGGTCCAAGTCTCTTCCCAACCCTAAGATGGCTCCATTAATTAAGATATGTGCTTCCCTGCTCCCCTATTCAATCTTCCTTTATCCCAATAATCCTGTTGCCCCAAGTTCTCCCCATCCTACCCTTCTCACTTTTCTCTCCCCTCCCTTTACCCCCCTCCCCATCCACCCTTAAGATCCCGATTTTTGCCTGGCAATCTTGTCTAGTTCCCCTACCCAAAGGATAGCTATATGTTTTTCTTTGTGTTACCTTCTTATTTAGCTTCTTTAGAATATCCAATTATAGACTCACTGACCTTTATTTAAGTCTAGAAACCAATTATGAGTGAGTACATCCCATGTTCATCAGGATACTCAGGATAGTATTTTCTATTTCCATCCATTTGCATGCAAAATTTAGAAGTTATTATTTTTTTAACACTGAATATCCCTTCAGAATCTCCTTTTGAATATCATCCTGCATCTGGAAGGCCACACAGCTCTCTATTAAGCCATATATATACATAGTTTCATGGAAAATGGTTGCATAAGGAAATATACACAGGATCTGGAATATGGTTTCTTTCTTCTCTGTTATGCTTGAAAAATTATTTTATGTTTCATTTTATTTGAAGCACAAAATATAGGATTAACTGTATTAAAATGAATACTTGATTGGTAACATAGAAATGTTTTTCTTTATGTTTTTACAATATAATTCTTCTGTGGTTTGTTAGTGTCTGCTTATCATCTATTGCCCCAACATGATTAGTTAAAGTTTAACATCAGGATGTATGTATTGTATAACGGTGTCTAATTCGGTTCAAACTGGTGGTGTCAATTGCCTTTTGTGGTCACAGAAGGGATTCATGAGAAATAAGGACACTCTTTAACAATTCATTATGTGATTATATTTTTCATTTTTCAGAGAAAGTAAGCTTGACACCTCTAACAAGTGAGGTCTAATATTTGCTTGTCCAAAAAGAATATCACAATTTGGTGGTCACAGGAAGAAAATTGTAGACCTTCTGGGTCAAAGGTATGGTATACCAATATTCAGGCAAAGCTTGAAAATACCCGTGGAACCTTGGCTATCAGGGTTTTTTTTTTTGAAAATCTCTTGGCAAAAAATGAGATTCCTGTGGCAGAATGGTAATGTCCAAGTATCATTACATCCTGGAAGTATCTATGGGGCTCTTATAACAACAGAGGCAATATTGCTCAGAGGTGGATTTCTGTATCACCCTTTATTAACATTGGAAAGATTGAAGTTCCATATTTTCTCAGTCCACCCTTATCTGGAGCACAACTCATTTGAATTACTTTTTAAAATGGTTTACTTCAATTGACCTCTGTGTAGGACAGGACAAAAAAGAGGCTCCATAGATACAAAGTCTTTTATCCTCTCTTCTGGACAGCATACAGTAGTACATCCACCCTGGAGAGCCACTTCTTCCCTCTCCTCCCACAATTTTCATTATCAAATCATACTTTGGTTCTTCCTCATGATAACTGCATACAGTATTTCTGCCCCAGCAAATTCATTGTGCTTATCCCTTCTTAGAAACTGGTCAAAACTGCTCTTTCTCTCATTTAAGAACCTTCTACTTCACGCAATGCTTCTCCTTGTCACTCTCTCTCTCTCTCCTTTGGTTCTGCTTAGTGTTTCTATGCCATCCTAGTTTCATTTGGTCTCAGAGCTGGCAAGCTCATTCTACCCCCATGAAGTCTTAAGCCAGTTTTACCCTAAAGCAAATTTCCTTGCACAAAGGAATGTTTGAGTTGGGTGGTGGTGACACACACTTTGAATGCCAGCACCCTGGGTGCAGAGGCAGGAGGATCTCTGGGAGTTTGAGGCAAGTCTGGTCTACAAGAGCTAGTTCCGGGACAGGAACCAAAGCCAAAAGAAACCCTGTTTCAAAAAAAAAGAGTAATGTTTAAATTCAGAGATGAAAGCGGTCCTCGGCTTTCCCAAGAATGAACCAGTGATTATCAGAAAGATTTTCTTAGTCATAAAATGTTGTCTGTGTTTTATTCATCTTATTTCTGAATAAGTCACCTATAGCATAATTCTTCCCTCAGGGAAATTACAGAAGAAAGGGTTAGCATATGTAAAACCTAGAAGATAACATAAAATGTTCTGAAAAGTATTCTCTAGCTACATTGGAAGCTAGAGATGGAAGGGCCTATTTGAAGATAACTTGCAGAATGAGAAGATCGGACGCTTTCTGGTAAATCATAGGCAGTAGAATGAAACTTCTTTGGTCACATCACAGTGGTATGTGGCCCAAGTATATTTACGTAGAGAGTGTACTCCCATATATTCAGAAGATCTGGGAACCCTTTTTATGTGGGTGGGCTGTACCTCTATATTAGAGGAGGCAGGTCTGAAACTGTTTATTCAGAAGACACTACCAGGAAGTATATTTGGGTGAGGGGATAATCTAAAAGCAACTTCAGGAAGAAAAGGAGGACACTCTCAAAATTCTCTAGGTAGGTAGACCATATCCATGATTGTGGAGTTTCCTCTGTGTTCTGTGAATATGACAAATAAATAAAAAAAAAACAGTTTTGGACCTCTAGAAAGGCAGAACTTAGGTACACATGGAAAGCTTAAGTGGTCAGGAGAATTCCTGCTTCCACTTTAGGAGCAGGTGAAAGAGCTAAGCTTCTCTAGCTTAGAAGGAGGAGTCAGATGCTTCTTAGGAATGGGTAGAATAATCTCAGCCTCCTTTGATCATATTTCTATGAGCTTATTGGCCAGAAGCTAAAACTTGAATGATACCCTGTGAAAGAGAGGAAGTCCCAGGCCCTTACTTCTTCATCGGCACCAAACTTGAAATCACAATCTATAATACATATTTTCTGAATGTGCACGTCAGGCTTGTCAGAAGTCGTAGAAGTCTGTGACTCAGTTTCTTCATCTGATTTAGGTCCATCCACAAATTCCTCTTCATGTAGGATAGGAAATTTCTGTCAAAGGGGCTAGAGTGAAGACATTAGTCTGTGTTATACTCAGCTTGCGGTTGTGTTCAGGGACGTCGGTCCAGAGAGCTGAGATCTATTTAATGTTTTAATACCTTAGGGTTTTTCGAGACAATGAGACACTCTGCTACTGGCAGGATCAATCTACATCAGGAAGAAGATGGGCATCAAAGAGGATCCTTCTGGAGTGTGATAGACATTTGGGCAAGAAACTGCTCTTGCCTAAATGATTGCATAAAGGACACAGAGAACACGTAGAGAGAGGACTACCGAACTTGCCTAAAGTTGAGATGATCTTTCGGGTTTCCAGATTAATGAAAGAGTCTGCAAGACATTCTTCAAGACAAGCAGATAGTGACTGCCTTTGAAATGTCCTGCTTCATGGAAATGTCTGCAGGAAATTATGGGCCTGTTGACTGAAGATGGATACCCCAAAAGTACAGAGGAATGTTGGTTGACTGTACAGGCAGCGAGAGGTCTCTGTCATTTCGAGAGATTGAATATTGCTTACTTTTTTTGGCTTATGTAATATTGTATTCTTCTAGAGTCTTTGATGGGGTTGAAGAATAAATTGATAGTTATAGATTTCCATTTTTATGTTAAAGATAAAATAGATATAAATATTGTAACTGTAATTCTTGCTTGATAACTGTTTTGTTATATGTAATTTTGCTATATTAAAGTTAAAGATTCCGTTCTTGTTTAAACAGAAATAGGTTAAATGATGGAGTAAGGTCATTGGTTAATTCAATAAAGAAACTGCTTGCCCTGATAGGTTTGAACATATGTGGGTTGAGTAAAAAGAACAGAATGCTGGAAGGAACAGTAAGTGAGCTCAGAGACACCATGCTCCCCTCTATATGGCAGACATGATAGCTCTGCTCTGAGACAGAAGGCGATGCAGCCAGCCACAAGGTCAGACATGCTGAATCTTTCCTGATAATCGCAGCTTGTGGTGATACATAGATTATTAGAAATGGGTTAAGAGGCTAAACTAATGGGCCAGACAGTGTTTAAAAGAATACTGTTTGTGTGTAATTATTTCGGGAGATAAGCCTCCAAGGCAATCGTGGTGGTGGGGATGCAGCCCTGCTGCTCAAATTACTACAGAATGGCACTCAGTCGTGTGGACAACTGAAACACTGAAAGCCTGAGAAAGCTCGGGAAAGAGTAAAGCATCTTTTCTTGGTAGCAGCGATTTCTCGGGCCTGCTCTGCTTGCTAGAAGCAAGCAAGCACACTCATTTAAAAGAGGCTTCCTGACTCAGCTTCAGCTGCAAAACCCTGCAGCACTTAAGAGGTCCTGGCATGAAACATTTAAATGGTGTTGATAAAGCCAACTGAATGCTTCTTTGTTTTCAGCAGTAGCAGGAAAAAAAACCTGTGTTGTTTTAAAATGTCAGTTTCTGAGCCATCCTGCCAGGGCAAACTCTGACTGTTTGAGGCAGGAGGGCCAGCTACAGTGAGAGTGCTTGAATTTGTCTGTTGCAGATTCTTTGATGGCAAGAACCGTGAAACACTGTAGACTTTTGCCACTGAATGCAGCTCTGGTCTGTACCTCAGCCAAAGTTTGGAATGGCAGAACGCTAAGGAAGGGGCTACATCTAGCCTGCAAAGCCACGGCTTTATTTCTACTGAGATTGCTTTGAAAATTAATGACTCATGTGGTCAGAAAAACTGAGAGTGATAAAAAGAGAGATTCAAAGACAAAAAAAAATTTAAATGATTTACAGTGTGTTAAAAATATGTGCAGGCTAAAAGTTGAAGTTCTTAAAGTTAAAATAAGGAAGAGAGTTGTTGGGTGCGGTAGTATACACCTTTAATCCCAACACTTGGGAGGCAGAGGGAGATTGACCTCTGTAACTTCAAGGTGTGGTAGCACACATCCTTAATCCCAGTGCCTAGTAAGCAGAGACAAACATATCTCTGTGAGTTCAAGGTGTAGTAGCATACAGCTTTAATCCCAATGACTGGGAGGCAGAGACAGGTGGATCTCCGAGATCTACAGAGTTAGTCCTGGTCAAAGATACCGAGAACCTGTCTCAAAAGGCAAAAAAAAAAGAAAAATAAACAAAATAGAGGTTAAAATAAAACACACAATGATGGAAAATACACAGAGAATTTTGGTATTGTATGCTATTATGCTCTGTTTGAATCGTTTGAATTCTGAGGAAGGAGTAATAGCTGCTAAAAGATATTTTTTTATAAATGCTTGTGAACTAATCCAACATAGATATTTTGAAAATACCTAGACTTTGAAATTTGGATCTAAGGACATGCTTTGGAAAGGAGTTTCTTATTTAGTTTTCACTAAGGGTGAGAGTCTGTGGATTTCCTCTAGTCCAAAATGGTATTATGGACCATGCCCTCCTGAAATGTTGCTGTGCACACCTTCAAAAAATTGCTACGCTCAACTGCCAACTGAGATGAAACTAGCACACTGCTTATACAATGAAAGACCAAAATAACAATGCCCCCATTCAGCAGGAAGCTGTTTGGAAAGAAAAAAAAAACTGCACCCATGTTCCCAAATATGGTTTATAAACGTTCTTTTACATTTAAAGGGGGATATGATATAGACAAGAATAATTTGCATTACTGTAGATTTTGCCTTATTGATAGAGATTTAAGGTCAAATTTGTAATATGTATTTGCATTTTTGATCTTTATTGAGTTATTGTGATTGTGTAGTTCATTTAAAAATGTAATGTATATACGTTGTCAATAGATAATCATTAATAGTCTAGTTTGTAGTAAGTTAGATTTTCTAGCTATACAGATATATATTTCATTTACATAGGCATTCTTCATATTTTTCAAAACTACAAAATATGCTATTTAATATTTTAATAACTTAGTGTTTTTCATGATATTGAGACACTCTGCTCTTGGCAGCACCGATCTACTTCAGAAAGAAGATGGACAACAAAAAGGATCTTTATGGAGTTTGATAGCCAATTGGGCAAGAAACTGCTCTTGCCTGGAATATTGCATAATATGGACACAGAGAACACACAGAGAGAGGACAACTGAACTTTCCTAAAGGTAAGATGATCTTTTGGTGTTCCTGATTCATGAAAGATTCTGCAAGACATTCTTCAAGACAAGCAGATAGTGACTGTCTTTGAAATTTCCAGCTTCATGGAAATGTCTGCTGTAAACTATGGGCCTGTAGCCTGATGATAGATACCCCAACAGTATGGAGGAACTTTCAATGCCTTTCCACGTAGCAACATGACTCTGTCATTTCTAGAGTTTGAAAAAGTCTTACTTTTTTTTTTGCTTACATAATATTGATTATTTATGGACTCTTTTATGGACATGAATAATAGATAGATACATAGATAGATAGATAGATAGATAGATAGATAGATAGATAGATAGCTTCACTTCGGACTACTAGGCTCCTTTCCTGATACTGCAGAAGGCTCTTGACTTGGATGGTGATCTGTAAATTTTTCCCCTTTACAGGAATAACCATTCAATTAATCATAATTATAAACTGGTGTGGGAGACAGTTTCTGACTTATGCCTTCATATGTGATGAAAGCAACTAGGGTGTGGAGAGGATTCTCTCTGTTCTTGTTGGGGAAGTCATGGCACCAGTAATAGGAGGCTGCTTGTTCCCTGTAAGAGAATCAGTAAACAGTGGAGATCAAGTGAAAGGATGTCCTGAAACATCAAGGCTTGTCCTTTCAGACCCCAATGCCTACAGCTAAATTCTGGGAGTCCACAATCTCCAAAACCTGCTGAGGTCCAAGTATTCAGAACCAGAAGCCTGTGTGGGCCATATCACATGCAATCATATTGATAACGCCAATCTGTTTTTTAATGCTACATCATTTTGTCCCACTAGAACCATCTTTCTTACCAATAAACATAACTTGCTGCATCTTTTGGGTCTTATACTTGGTCTAATTTTGTGCTGGAGACATCAGATGTACCTTTTTGTGTTGTTATGAGACCTTAAGGAGACAGCAATTCTTTCAGAAATCAAAGGCAGTTGGGTTCCAATGTGTGGTTAGCAGTTGGCTGGACATTGGTACTCTATGGGAGGCCTTACTTCAGGCTCCTCTGTTCTCTTCATTTTTGTTTCTTCATCAGATTAGGACAAGAATTAAACCTCAATCTCCAGGATTTGTGAACACTGAGTGAGTTAAGTATGTGTGACCACAGTGATGCCTGCATATCTGTTAACAAGGGCAGAGCTCATGGACCTTTGACTCATTGTATAGGAATGTCTGCCATCATTATATGGTCTGCCTACCTTTACAGCACACTAGTTTGTCATGGTTGCTCATGGGATATTGCACATATGGTCTCCTTCCATAGAGAAGAGAGAAAAAAATTCCCTGAGAGGGCAAGTTCTTTACAAATGAAAGTTCTAGAGCAGAAGAGACATAGAAGATTTATCTAGGCAAGATGTTGACCGGATACAGGGGGAAATAGAAGAGGGATTGAAAGAAAGAGAGAGAGACATGGGAAAATGGATGAATTTTAACATTCATTGGATAAGTGAGTGAACCAATGGATGAGTATGCCTTGTAAGATAAAATGTGCTGCATTCCCTCTGACAGTAATCTAAGTTGAGGATTTACATGCTTTTCTACTAAGGAGGAGGCTTATTGCATTTTTTCTTCTTTGTGCTTCAGGCCCACCCAGGAGAGTAACGATGAGGACGAGGATAATGGGTGATGATGTATCAGGGTTTCCTGGTACAAGTTCTCACCCACATTTTAGCCAAATCACGTTTCCAGGGACAGCTGATCTACATGCTGAATGCTGACTGGCAGTTTGATACCTCCAAATTGTTAAGCAAGTTTGAGAAGATGAAGGAGCCAAAAAATGCCCCTTTACAAGAGAGCAGGATACTTGCATGATAGGAGTCAGGCATCAATATAACACTGGTATTTGGGGGTATGATGAATTTTTGGTGTCTTTCCCAAACTCCACCTAACATCACAGATTCCCTAGTTAAGTAATTTTATGGAGATTGGTGCATTCACCATAGGTGCTCATATCACACAGCAGTGTTCATCGATGTGTACATATTTATCCTGTGTGCCAGTGAGACTGTTCATGAGTTTTATAGCCCAAGTCCCACAGAACATGTTCAATGACAATGGAGCAATGTTTCTCAGATATGGTAGGGCAGATATTTAAACGAACTCACCAGATGCTCATATACCTCCTCAAACAACTCTAAGGAATCAACCAACTTGCATGTGTTATCAAAGGCATTGGGAAAACTCTATGTCTCTCCAAGGTACACTGAGTTCTTTCTCATCAAGATCATGGAATGAAGAATATTGAGCATATTGCACATCAATTCTGGGTCCACCAGCGTCTTTGCAAAATAAGCTAGGACACTTGATTTGCACAGATTTATCACCATTTTTAAAAGGGCCTACAGGGCCTTGGTGATTTCCTTCTGGAACTACAGGACATTTACAACATGGCACCAGATCCAATGAATCTTTTTCATCTACATCCAAAGATCTAGCACATTTTTTATATGACCAACTTTACATATCTACGTTTGAAACTCTACCTTCTTCACCATATAACCAACAATCACTACAACAGTCAGCATCTTTCCATGAATAGTTGGCACTATATAAGTTTGACCAGTGCACACATAGCCATCTGTCTTTTATACCAGATGATTTGGGAATGTCTCCATTTGTCCCAGTTATTACAGGAACATTGCCACCAACACCAATGACTCAAGGACTTTCCTCTCTAACAGAAGCAAGTCTAGTTCATTCTCCATCTTTTTTTGTTTATTTTATTTTTTAGTTATTGCAAAAAATTTCCACCTCATTCCCATTTCTCATTACCCTCCCCATCCTCACACACATTGTCCCATTCCCTCACTTCTGTAACCCTTTCACCTCCCCCAACTCCATTCCCCCTCTCTCTCAAGACTGAAGAGCAGTCCAGATTCTCTGCCCTCCCTGAAGTCCAAGGTTCTCCCACTTCTATCCAGGACCAGGAAGGTGGGCATCGAAACAGGATAGGCTCCCACAAAGCCAGTTCATGTATTAGGATCGAAACCTAGTGCCGTTTTCCTTGGTTTCTCATCAGCCTTCTTTCTCCGCCAGTTTCAGAAAGTACGGTATCATTCCATGCTATTCAGTCCCACTCACACTGGCCATGTTGAGATCCCAATAGATCAGTTCCGCTATCATAGTGGGTGGATGCACCACTCATTGTCCTGACTTCCTTGCTCATGTTGTCCCTCCTCCTGCTCCTCATTTGGATCTAATTTTTTAATTGAAAAAAAAAATTCTGCCTTCTTCCAGCCTCCCATTTCCCTCCTCCTCAACCCACTCTTCTTCCCCTCCCCCCACTGTTCTACCCTCCTTCTCCAGACTGAAGAGCAGTCAGGGTTCCTGCCCTGTGAAAAGTCCAAAGTGCTCCCGCCTCCATCCTAACCTAGGAAGGTGAACATCCAACCTGGCTAGGATCCCACAAAGCCAGAACATGAAGTAGGATCATTGGCAGTGTCATTGTCCTTGGCTTCCCAGCACCCATCATTGTCCGCCAGATTCAGAGAGTCCAGTTTTATCCCATGCTTTTTCAGTCACATTCCAGCTGGCCTTGGGATCTTAAGCTAAGTCAAGTGCTCCAATTTGGGTCTCTGTCTATATCTCGATCCATCGCCAGATGAAGGCTCTAAGGTGATATGAAAGATATTCATCAGTATGGCTATAGGATAGGGTCATTTCAGGTTCCCTCTCCTCAGTTGCTAAAGGTACTAGCTGGGGACATCTCCCTGGACACCTGCGAGCCCCACTAGAGTCAAGTCTCTTGCCAACTCTAGGATGGCTCCCTTAATTAGGATATAAATTTCTCTGCTCCCGTGCCCACCCTTCCTATATCGCAAATATCCCATTCTCCCATGCTGCTCCCATTCTCCCTTTCTCACATTTCTCACCCCATTTCCCCATAGCCCCAAGCCACCTCACACCCCAGATCCCAGGTTTTGCCCTGCAACCTTGTCTACTTCCCATATCCAGGCAGATTACTATATGTCTTTTTTTGGGGGGGGGAACGTTTTTATTAAGCTTCTCTAGAATCATCAATTATATGCTCAATGTCCTTAATTTATGGCTAGAGACTAATTAGGAGTGAGTACATCCCTTGCTTATCTTTTTGGGTCAGGGATACCTCACTTAGGATAGTGTTCTCTATTTCCATCCATTCTCAGGCAAAATTCGCGAAATCATTTTTTTTTTTTTTTTTTTTTTTTTTTTACCGCTGAGTAGTATATGTGTATACTCCACACTTTCATCATCCATTCTTCCATTGAATGGCATCTAGGTTGTTTCCAGGTTCTGGCTATTACAAATAATGCTGCTATGAACATAATAACATATTTGAATAAATCATTCTGACTGGTGTAAGGTGATATCTCTAATTTGTTGTAATTTGCATTTCCCTGATCACCATGGAGGACGAGCATGACCTTAAGTGTCTTTTGGTCATTTGAACTTCTTTTGTTTGGAATTCTCCTTTCAGTTCAGTGCCCTACTTTTGAATTGTATTTATTAGCATTTTAAAATTCAGTTTCTTTATATATTTTGGATATCAGATATTTGTCTGTTGCTATTTGGTGAAGATCTTCTCCCAGTCAGTGGGTTGCCTTCTTGTCTTAGTGACAGTGTCCTTTGCTTTACAGAAGCTTCTCAGTTTCAGGAGGTTCCATTTATTCAATGTTGTCCTTAATGTTTGTGCTGCTGGGGATATGCCTAGGAAGTGATCTCCTGTGCCCATATGTGGTAGAGTACTTCCCACTTTCTCTTCTATCAGGTTCAGTGTGTTCAGCCTGATATTGAGGTCTTTAATCCATTTTCACTTGATTTTTGTCCATGGCGATAGATATAGATCTATTTTCAGTTTTCTATAGGTTGACGGCCAGATCTGCCAGCACCACTTGCTGAAGATGCTTTCTTTCTTCCATTGAATAATTTTAGCTCCTTTATCAAATATCAGATTTTCATACATTTGTGGGATAAAATCCAGCTCTTTTACTCTATTCCATTGATCAACTTCTCTGTTTTTGTGCCAATACCAAAGTGTTTTCATTACTGAAGTTCTGTAATAGATTTGAAGTCAGGGATGGTAATGTCTTCAGAAGATTTTTTATTGTATAAGACTGTTTTGACAATCCTGGGTTCTTTGTTTTTCATATAAAGTTGATTAATATCGTCTCAAGATCTTGAAGAATTTTGATGGGACTTAAATGGGAATAGAATTGAGTTTATAATTTACCCTTGGTAGAATTGCCATTTTTACTATGTTGATCCTCCCAATCCATGATCAAGGGAGGTCCTTCCATTTTCTGGTATCCTCCTCAATTTCTTTCTTCAAAGACTTAAAGTTCTTGTCAAATGGGTCCTTCAGATCCTTGGTTAGAGTTACCCCAAGATATGTTATGCTATTTGTGGCCATCATGAAAGATGATGCTTCTCTGATTTCCTTCTCTGCTTCCTTATCCTTTGTGTATAGGAGGGCAACGGATTTTTTTGGAATTGGTCTTGTATCCTGCCATGCAACTAAAGGTGTTTATCAGCTGTAGGAGTTCTTTGCTGGAGTTTTTAGACTCGCTCATGTACACTATCATATCATCTGCAAATAATGAAAGTTTAACTTCTGCCTTTCCAATTCAAATCCTTTGGAACCCCTTGTGTTGCATTATTGCTATTGTGAGAACTTCAAGCACTATATTGAAGATGTATGTAGAGAGTGGACAGCCTTGTCGTGCTTCTGATTTTAGTGGGATAATTTTGAGTTTCTCTGCATTTAATTTGATGTAAGCTGTCAGCTTGCTATAAATGGCTTTTATTATAGTTAGGTATGACCCTTGTAGCCTTAATCTCTCTAAGACCTTTATCATAAAGGGATGTTGAATTTTGTCAAATGTTTTTTCAGCATCTAATGAAATGATCATATTTTTTTCTTTCAGTTTATTTATATGATGGATTACATTGATAGATTTGCGTATGTTGAACCAGCCCTGTATCCCTGGGATGTAGCCTACCTGATAACAATGGATAATTTTTCTAATGTGTTCTTGGATTCGTATTGCAACTATTTTATTGAGGATTTTCGCGTTGATGTTCATGAGTGAGATTGGCCTGTAATTATTTTTCTTGGTTGAGTCTTTGTGTGGTTTTGGTATCAGGGTAACTGTAGCTTCATAAAGAAATTTGGCAATGACTTTTCTGTTTCTTTATTGTAAAATATATTAAGGAATATAGGTATTAGGTCTTCTTGGAAGTTCTGGTAGAATCCTTCATTGAAATTATTTGGACGTGGGCTTTTTGTGGTAGGGAGTTTTTGTATAACAACTTCTAATTCTTCACGACTAACAGGTCTGTTTAGATTGTTCACCTGGTGCTGGGCAAACTTTTGTATATGGAACTTATCTAAAAAGTATCTGTTTCTTTAATATTTTCCAATTTTATGGCATATAGGCTTTTGTAGTAAGATCTAATGATTTTCTGAATTTCCTCTGTGTCTGGGGTGATGTCTCCCTTTTCATTACTGTTCATGTTAATTTGTGTATTCACTCCTGGTCATTTGCTTAGTGTGAATAGGGATTTATCATTCTTGTTTATTTTCTCCAGGAACCAGCTTTTTGTTTCATTGATTCTTTGAATTGTTTTCTGTGATTCTGTTTTGTTGATTTCATCCCTTAGTTTGAGTATTTCCAGTCTTCTACTCCTACTATGTGAGTCTGCTTCTTTTTTTCTAGAGCTTTCAGGTGGGCTGTTAAGTCTCCAATGTGTGCTTTCTCTGTTTTCTTTAAGTGAGCACTTTGTGCTATGAACTTTCCTTTTTGCAAAGTTTTCATAGTGAACCATAGGTTTGAGTATGTTGAGTCTTTATTTTCATTGAGTTCAAGAAAGACTTTAATTTCTTTTTTTTTATTTTTTCCTTGATCAAGGTGTGGTTCAGTAGTTGGCTGTCCAGTTTCCATGAGTTCATAAGCTTTCTAGTGGTAGCATTATTGTTGAATTCTAAATTTAATCCATGGTGATCCGATAAGATACATGCTGCTCCTAATATTTTCTTGTAACTGTGTAAGTTTGTATTGTTAACAATTATGTGGTCAATTATCGAGAAGGTTCCATGAGCTGCCGAGAAGAAGGTATATTCTTTCCTATTTGGGTGGAATGATCTATAGAAGTCTGTTAATTCCATTTGATTCATTACCTCCCTTAATCCTCTTCTTTCTCTGTTAGTTTTCTGTCTGATTGACCTGTCCATTGGTGAGAGAGGATTGTTGAAATCTCCTACTGTTAGTGTGTGTGGTTTGATGACTGCCTTGAGTTTTAGTAATGTTTCTTTTACATAAGTGGGTGCTTTTATATTATGGGCATAGATATTCAGGATTGAGACTTTGTCCTCATGAATTGTTTCTGTTAAGAGTAAAAATGTCCATCTCCATCTACTCTGATTGGTTTTAATTTGAAGTTGACCTTTTTGTTTGTAATCTCTAATTGTTTATGGCAGTTTTTACCTCCTTTTAAAGGTCCTCTATTATTTTCATATAATTCATTTTGGGTCAATTTCTTCTAATTCTTCTGGAGTAGGCTGTACAATTCTTCTTATTTCGGGGTCCCTGGATTCTGGTGATGTCATGTTGCCTTTCAGGTTGCTGGAGGAATTCCTGCTTTCGCACTTTCCCATCTTTTATTTCAAATGGAGCCAGGAGGGGCCTGGTGTCTTGGTACAGACTTTGCTGTGATGGCTCTCTGGGTGTATCTCCTCAGTGTAGAAGCAGGAATCATTCCACTCCATATGAAACTCTTCAGCACCGAAAAATGTACGCCTCGTAATCCAATGACCCACAGACAACTGGGCAAACTTGTGGGGCAAAGCTGGGTCCAGTAGAGCACAGGAGACCCTGCCACCAAGCTGAAGATCCCCATACTACCTTTGGGGTCCTTGCGGCCTGCCCGGTAGGCAGGCACTCACCTCTCTGGGTGGGTAGCCTTAGTGTAGGAACAGAAACCTGTTCTGAGCAGAGGACCTTGCAGACCACACCGATTTGGGGGAGTGATAAAAAAGATAGCCTTGCTGAATGAGCTGTGGGAGAAGGGTTTGTGCTCTCTTCTGGGACAATCCTCCCCTGGATAACACACACTCACCAGTCCAGATGGAATTCCTCAGCACCAAAACAGGGACATCAGGTAACCCAATGAACCTGGGATAAAAGGAAGAACGTGGCAGGCAGGGCAGGTTCCGGAATAGCACAGGAGACTCTGCCTCCAAGCTGAAGGTGCCCGTGCTAATTTTGGGGGTTGTTGAGGCCAGCCCGGTAGGCAGGCACTCACATCTCTGGGTGGCTAGCCTCAGTGTAGGAGCAGAAACCTGTTCCTGAGCAAGGACCTTTCAGAGCAAGCAGGCTTGGAGTGGGGGTTGTCGGTAAGAAAGACAACCCTTCAGAAGGAGCTTGGGGAGGGGGGTTTATGCTCTCTTCCGGGATTTCCACCCCTGGATCACACACACTCACCCCTCCAGATGGATCTCCTCAGCACCTAAACAGGACAGCTGGTAGCCCAATGAGCCTCCTTCTCCATCTTTGAAAAAAGATGGTTAATTTTGACCATCTTCACAAAAAACTGGAAGTGAACACATCAGGCAGGTGATGCTGAAAACTGCTCAAATTCCTGAAAATCTATTCCTTATATAGACCCTACTTTGGTAAAGCCCACACAGGCACAAAGCACAGAAATACATCCACCTTCTACGTTAGAGACTAATCAATGTGCCCATAAGTAACTCAGTGTTTCTCCATCTGCTCAAACGCTGCTGGTAATTTCTTTAACTACAATAGGAACTGTAGAATTTTGGGAATCTGCCCAAGAATCTAGGATCTTCCCTATGTGAACAAGGGTCTCTAACACTATCTATATCAACACAATGAATTTTAGGGACTCTGCTACCGTCTAATAGGGCTTTGAAACATCTAATTTCTTCCCAATAGTCTAAAATTTTTCTTCATCTATCCAACATACTATAAGGTTTACAAGAAGTACAGAACATGACAAATCTAGCTAGAAACATCAGGGAAATTTTTGTCTTCACTAGAACACATAGAACATTTATCATTTTCTCAATGTGCTCACGAAAATCCTTAATATAATCCATGGTCTCTAGGAAATTTGCTATTTTGAAATTTCCTAACAGAGTCTCGACAGCTACAGAGGTAACTTTGCTTGCCCAAGTACTTTGTCTTTTATGCAAAGGACTTCAAAACAGTCAGTATATTCTTCAAAAAATTTGAGGCAATAGCAATATTCCCAGAATACCTTGGGGCATTTTTCAGGTGTGAGAGAGGGTGTGGAAACTTCTCAGTCTGCTGCAAGCATAATAGACACTTGGTAACAAACTCTAATGCCTAGATGATTTCTAAGTTCTGCCGTAGATCTGCAGATTCTTTTTTCCCTTCTGGCTATGGGAATATAAGAGCTTTGAAACCTGCATATGGGCCTCTGGAACATGTTATATCATCTGAGGAAATGCTGAAATTAGCATAATTAGCTGAAGAGACTCTGCAAATTTCTACACTTTTCAAAGCAGTTCCAGTGCCATATAAAAATTCTCCATCTACCCAAGTGACCAGGGGAACATTCCATGTGTACCAGGGCATCTGGGTGTTTTGTCATCAAGATAAACAACTCCAGCATCTTCTTGTTCTGATGAAATGATTGTGGGAACATGCCCAACATCACAAGGAACTCTGAAAATGTCCAAATCTGCACAGGGACTCTTAGAGTATTCCTATGCTTCAAAGGACACTGTGGAGAGTCTCTTACCTGCCAAAGGCACAATTGGAAATTTGACATCTGTAAGAAATACAGTAGGACATTTTGCATCAAGGATAGAACCTCTGATGTTTAAACAAAATACCCAGACACTGTTAGAATCTTTGCAATCTAGTCAGGTATATTTGTGAGTGTCAGGGTGCAGAAGGGCTTGTGGCCCCTTCTGTATCCACAAGGGTCTTTGGACTTATCTGTGTCTGCAAAAGGAACTCTAGTGACATTGCTGTGTAATCAAGGAACTAGGAAGTATCCTGCTTCATCCGAAATCCCTCAGAAAACTTCCCTGTCTGTGCAAAATTCTTTACAGTATCCACCATCTGTCGCCAGATCTCTGAAACCTTCTCAATCTGAAAAGAGCACACGAGGGTCTTTGTCCTCTCTTCGAGGTACTGGAATATCTAGCTCTGGTTCTCAGGAAATATTCCAAATTTCTGTGAGTTCAGGATATCCTGAACATTTTCTATATTTTGGATCACCTCTGGAAATTTCTTTGTATGCACAAGGTACTCTGTGATTTTTTTTTTTTCATTTCCTCATGGAGAACTTTATCTTTACCTCATTTTTTTGCTAATCTATAATCATCTCAACTTGTCTGAATGAATCTCAGCCATTTGTCTTCTGTCAGAGAGCCTGTGGTAATCTGTCCATTTATCCCAGGTCCTACATAATCTTCACCATTTAATAAAGTGCCTAGAAGATTTTCATCACATGTCCCAAGTAATCCAGCATTTCTAATCTCTGCTCATCTGCCTCTAGAAGTTAATGTATCTGATCACTGAGTCCATCAGCATCTTCAAAAGGAACTCTGGGGCCTTTGTTATCTTCAGCAGACATCCAAGTAAAAGTCCAAAATACAAATAGTTATCACGGGCAATGTCACTTAAAAGAGAGACATTAGAAACTTCTCCATCTCATGAAGGAAGTTCAGTATATGATCCTTGTCCTCAGGAGACTCTGGGACTTTACTCCTTTTCCCAGGTGAGCTAATCAACTTTTCAATGTCCTCAAGAAATTTTAGGTTCCTGTGTATTTACACAAGGGTCTAGCCACGCTGCACAAAGGAGTCTAGGACAACATACATGCTCAAGGGCTACCAGGAACTTCCTCATATACACAACATACATTATCATGTTCACCTCTGCCCAAAGTACATTAGCATATGCATCATGTACCGCAGAGTCTCAGGGATATAGCCAGCATGCCAAAAATGGTAGAAACTTTGAAATCTGTTCCAGGGTCTACAAAATTTTTGTAGAACTTTTGCTACCACCCTGGGACTCCCCAAGATAATCATCATTTTCATCAGGTATATGCAAAACTTCGACAACTACCTGATGACATGTGGAATCTGATGAGCCATGGGAACATTCTGTATATACCCCAGAAAACTTGAGTTATGTCCATTCTTTCCAGTGCCTTTTAAAATCTAAACTGTCAGAAGAAGAAACTTTTCATTACTCTAAATCTATGCAAGGCTATCTAGGGCCCTATGTTTCATTCTATGGGAACTCTTGGATATTGGAATTCTGCACAAAGGGTTCACCAAAGAGATCCATCTGCTCCAGACACTTTATGACCTTTGACTTCTTAAAAAGGGCAAATGATGATTCCTTTATCTGGGCAAAGCACTCTATCCTCTTTCCTAGAGTCTTTGGAAATTTCCTTATCTGTTCAAGTGAGTTCCAGACATTCATTATCTTTACTAGAAGTTGTGGAATCTTGCCTTTATTCATGTGGAAAAAACACTCTGGAAGTTACTACCTGTGCACATGGAAATCTAGTATTATCCAATTCCTCAAGAGTGGATTTGATATCTTCATTATCTACTCCCATGACTCTAGGATTAATTCCACATAACAAAGTGGAGTTAGGAATATTTCCATCTGTTTCATGGATGCTCAGACCTCCTGTGTCTATTCAGGGTGTTCCAAGAACACCTGCACCTTCCCAAGAGGTATAGGAATCCATCGTTAATCAGAGGAGAACAGAGACTTTTCCATATGCCAATGATTATCTCTTTCCGATGAACTGATGCAAATTCTTAATTTTCAAAGTGGAAATTAAAAGACTGGTTATCTCCCAAAGGGGTGTTTAAAACTGCTCTGTCTATTTCAGGGCCTGTAGAAAAATTTCTATCTGCCTCAAGGACAAAACGCCTTTTCTGTTCTACACTCCAACATACTGGGAGCTTTTCTCTCTCTTCCCAAAATAAATCAGAACTGTACACACCTACTAGAAGCATCTAGATTCTTCACCAAATGTCCAAACTTATCTAAAACATTCTCTATCTTCCCAAGAGTCTCTGGGACCTACCCCACCTACACCAGGTACTCTGGAACATTCCCTACTTGATCAGTTGTGGTAGAAAATATCTGTATACACAAAAGTGACTCTAGGATAAACAACACATAAGAAGGCATATGAAGGACGTTCATTATCTCTCCAAGGTACTTTGTGATAGTGTATATCAGGACAAGAGTCTCTAGGACATTGCCCATTTGTCCAAGGGTCTACAGAATCATCCAGACCTTCCCACAAAGTGCAAGACACTTCTTATAATCAAGGGTTTGTGGCAAAGTTCCCATCTCTCCCACAAGAAACACATATTTCCTGCCCAGGGAATATTGTAATATGTTTTAGCTTCTCAAGTTATTCTAGAAACATCTTCTTCTCTCCAGAAAGTAGAAGTTCTTTAGATGTGCACGGTGCTCGGCAACTTCAACCTGATTCACAGAGTAGTTGGGAAATTCCCAATGGATTCCAAAGTCATCAGAAACTATAACATCTTGCCTAATGGTTTTTAAATATTCAGTGTCTTCATCTGTGAGTCTTGAAACATTGACACCTCTTCTAGTAAATCTGGGACTTTCAATGTTTGCCTTAAGTGCTCTGTTCCTTTCTGTTTCTGATTAATAAATTCAGGAATCATCATCTCTCCAAAAATCTGTTCAAATTTCTCTATCTTCTAAATGTTCACTGACACCTACCCCTTCTGTAGTAGGGACCTCCCAATATTTATTATCAGCCCAATTGTACTCAAAATTGTCTAGAGCTGCCAAAGGGATTCTCAGATTATCACCACTTAAGTAAGGGTTTTTAGGAGATTCATTATCCTGGCTCTTGGAACTTCCATATCAGCACAATCATTTGTAGGACATTCAAAATCTGAAAAAGAACCTCTAGAAATGTTCATATATTCTCAAGAAGACCTAGAACCTTCTTTATCCCAAGAGGCTGGTGTCCATTCATCATATATTCCACAAGATTGTGGACCTTCTCGATCTTCAAAAGATCCTTTAGGAACATCAATATCTACACATGGTGCTCTCCAAAAGTCTGCAGTAACAGCACCATTATTAGCTCAAATTGTTCCAAAAATTCATGCTTCTTTGGAGTGGCCTCTGTGTTCTTCCCAATATTGCTTAAGAGACAACAGATTCTTTGACATTTTATATAGAGATTTGTAGTATTTTGAAATCTCTCTCAAGGTCTATAGACACTCTGACATCTATTATAGAGACAATGAGATTTTCAACAATTGTCAAAGGTGCACAGGCCTTCTATAACTGAACAAGTGACATTGAGATAACCAACAATTTCTTATAGAGCTCTGGGATTTTCTCCATCTAACCAACACGTTGTGAATACTGCCTCATCTCAAAGGGGGCCTGATAGAATTTCATTTATGGACAAAGATTTAAAACAAATGTGTTCATGCAAACAGCTTACTTTATGAAACCACTGAAGCAAAACTGTCCAGTAAATGCATTGTCTGCACAAGGGGCTCTAGGAATGTCCATATCAGCAAAGGAATCTCTTTGACACTCACCATATTTTCATAGTTCTTCAGATACTTCCCTGTCACTTGAAGAGGCTTCAGGCACTTGTTTGGAACAAGGGCATCCAGGGCAGTCCTTAGCATTAGCATTATCTGATCTAGGAGACCTTGGGCTATCTGAATATTCATGGGGGCACTAGAAACACCATGATCTACCCATAGCACTCTAGAAAAACCATCTTCTACCAAAAGGAATATAGAACTACACCACCTGTCCAAAATACTCTAGCACATCTCCTTTATTCAGTGCAGATTCTAAAACAGGCCCCCGTATGCCAGAGACATCAGAATATTTCATCTACAAAGGAGGCTTGTAATATATCAGACTCTTCCCCAAGAACTTCAGAAACTTTTCCATTTACCTCACGATCTCTGGAAATTTCATTCTCTGCCAAAGTACTGTGGGACCATCTATATCTGAGAAAGAAATTTAGGAGGATCAGTATCTATGGAGGAATCCCTGAAAACTTCTACTCCTGAGCAAGCATCTATGGGTTCCACTCCACCTGCATCTGGAAAGAGGTTCACTCTCCCTCTCAGAAAAAATGTTGTCGGGACACATCGTTATATTTACAAGAGGATTCACCAACTCAGAAAACCTAAGCCAGAGTTTTATGATTTCACAAAAGGCTCTGAGATTGTCTATTTCAGCAGATAGACATTCAATAAATGCTTTTGGGTCTCCAGATATTTTTCTTATACCTAAATAGGCTTCAGGCACTTGTTTTGAACACTGGCATTAAGGACAGTCATTATCATTATCTGATCTAAGAAATCTTGGACTAGGGAATACTCAAAGGACCATGAGAAACATCACCATCTATGCATAGCACTCTAGAAAAGGCGTCTTCTACCCAGGGGATGATAGATACTTCAGCACCTGCCCAAAATGCTGTAGCACATATGGGTCTTTCAGTACAGACTCTAAAACTGGCCCCCCTTATGCGAGAGACATAAGAAATTTGGCATCCCCCAAGAAGCTGGTAACATATCAGACTCTTATCTAGGGATTTCAGAAACTTTTCCGTCTACCCTAGAAACTCTCAAAATTTCATTCTCTGGCCAAAGTACTATAGGACCATCTGTATGTGCAAAAGAAAATTTTGGACCATCAGTATCTCTGGATGAATCTCTGGGACCTCCTCCACTGGACCTAGGTTTTCTAAGACCCACTCTACCTGCATCTGGGACTTGGTCATTATCCCATTCAGCACAACATTGTCAGGAAATATCTTAAGTTGCACAAGTAGATTATCCTCTCAGCAAGGCTATACAGGAAATTCCTTGCATTCCCAAGAAGCTCTGGGACTGTCCATATCAGCATAGGAATCACTTGGACATGCATCATCTGCTCAAGAGTCTCCAGATAATTTTTGTTCTCCCAAGGGGCTTCAGTCCCTCCTTTGACACTTGAGACTTTAGGACAGTCATCATCTGATACTGGAATGCTTCAACTTTCTTACTCTCATTATGGTACAATTAAACTCCACCATTTCACAAAAGTTTTCTAGAAATAACATCTTCTTACAATAAGGTTACAAAAACTTCAACAACTTCCCAAGATTCCTTAGAATATCAACTTCCCCCAATGTAGACTCTGCAACCTTCCCTTACACAAGAGACCTCAGAAACTTTGCCAACAGCAAAAGAGTTTTGTAAGACCTCAGATACTGTGTCAGGTGCTTTAGAAACTTTACCATTCTTTATAGAGGCTCTGAGACAATTTGTAATTCTGAAAAATGTACCTGAGGCCATTCAGTATATAACCACAAGAATATGGAGCCCCGAAGACCTATTTATTTTACATTTGGAAATACCACATCATCCCAATGGCTTCTAGAACCTATACTATCTACCCAAGAAGGAGTGGGAACTTTCTTTTCAATGGAGTCTTTAAGAATGTCTACTTGTGCACATGACAGTTCATTCCTATTCCTTCTCATGAGACTGTCTGAGCTCTTACTCTTATCACAATAAAAGCCATAGAAGTTCCAATTCAACCAAAAAATAGTGCAGCATGCTTCATTTATTAAATGAAGTATCAGATATTTACTTTTAGAAATGGATGCCTTAAGATCATTCACGTCTGCCAAAAGTAGGCTCGCACTTGCATATATATCAGAAAGGACTCACGCTCTACCGCTACCACTCCCAGGATTGTTTCCAAAGTATCATCAGAATTGAACTTCAAATCTAGTTCCACTCCTACAAAATATCAAAGATGTTCTCCCTCTCGACTAGGTTGGTCAAAACATTTGTAATCAAAGAAAACAAAATCAAAACTTGATTCTAAAGAATCATGCCTCAAATCTGTGCCAACAGAAGATAAAGGCTTGAAATTTCACCATTCTCCCAAAAACGGGCAGAGATTTTGTTTCTATCAATGTTGCTGCAAGGCTTAACACTGAGCCTAAAGAGAGCCTCACTACTACTTCTGCAAAGGGAGTTTGAAATCCTCACAACCTTATTAGGAGGGCCTCAGATTTTCTCCTCCTTCCCAAGGAATTTCTAGATATTTCAAATCTACCAAAATCAAATTGGAACAGGTCCCCTCTAACATGGAAGTTGTTCATGTTTCCCATTCAGAACATGAAGGCTGCCTAAATGCAATGTTTCTATATGTACAGATATGTACAGCTCAACACATCCTTGAGGAAACAATAATTCTTGCATTACTACTTAGGCTCTTGGAAGATTGTTATGAGATTTGCCTTAGACTATCAAATATTTCTCATTGGGTATGTATGTTTGCATTGTGAAAATTAGCTGGATGCTAGTGCAGAGCCAGACTCTTATTGATTACCCATGATGCCTTGCGACCTTCCACTTTTGATCCTGGATGAATTGCATATTACTATTTTATCAAATATGACTGGAGCCCTCCTCTCTTTGAATAAAAACAATTGGGATTTCTCATTTGCTGAAGATAGTCTCATAACTTTCCATTCTAAGAAGAGGTTTTCTGTAGTCCTGTTTCCAAGAGACCTCATATATACTTTGTTTAATGAAGGTTTCATGAGAACTACCCTGTGTAAAACTGGGCCATCATCCTTTTCTCCATTAAGAATGTGTACTTACTCCTAATCCACCTATCTCAGGAAGATTAGGAAGCATTGTCTTTGACTCAAGGAAACTCATACATTCCTTTTATTCACAAGGTGACATTTGAGATGTTATTTTGAATAATACTGCATCCTACCTTGTAGGATTCTGTCAAGAACACTCAAGAATTTTATTCTGTTTTAAACTAATTCCAAATTATGCTGCTCTAAATAAAAATGATTTAAACTTTTACTATTTGGTACAGGTAGTTAGTGAAATGCATTGCTCCCTGTAGGTTTTGGGTCCCTGTCATAACTTTAAAATTAGAAACTGAATCCTAAGCTATGTTTTTCAATCGAATCACTAGAAATCAACTGGCCCCATCACAGCTGCCCATACATGGAATAAGTAAACAACCAGAAAAAGAAGAAAAAATCTAGCTGCTGACGGGCACCAAGGCATAATGAAGAAAGCTCTTGCTGATGCCTAACTCTCCTAGAGAGAAATAATGATAAGAAAGCTCTCAAGAAGTATTGGAAGTTAAAGTGCAATAATGGGACCTTCCTTCTCTAAATGGGTTAGTAAGAACATGTACCAACAACAGGATGTTGAATAATACTTCTCCCTTGTGTGCAAGGGTTTTCCAACTTATACACTTGCCCTACAGAGGTCTCAAAATTTACCCTTTCTCATGAGGAGCCAATGCCTGGACTCTCCTCAAGTTAGCTTCCTCCATTGATTTCACTGAAGAAACTGTCAGACATCCCTCCTAGGACAAAGCTTACTCCTGACTTTCGCCACTTGCCAAAGGTGGTCTCAAGGGTTCATTTTTTGGCAAAAACCTTCAAGCTTTACCTTTGAATATAAAGGGCCCAGATTAAATAATCCTTTCTCCACTGACAATGTAAAAGTGAGATTCATGTTTTGCCCATATTCAGTCCAGTATAGTGAAAGGGGTACTATGAATACAAACTTCAACCACAAAATTTACAAAGATCCCATTTTTTCCATAGGGTGTCTGGAATAGTCCATAATGGTGAAAAACATGTCAGAATTGGTTTCCATGACCAAAGGGATTGCAAATAATTCACTTAGTATAAATAGAGATTCAGATCTAGCCAATGACCCTGGGAGGCCTTAGAACACCCCCCTGCTTCCATGGACACATTTAACTTGACCATTGGACTCATATTACCTCAGTGCCAATCCCAGGGCCTACGACTGCTAGGGAAACATTTTCGTAAACATGGGACCTCACAAGACTTTAGGTAGAGGGAAAAATATAAAAAGCTAAAATTAATAATCATGGACTCTGCCTAAAATGTACCAGTCAGAAATGCAAAAGGTTCATATCATTCATGTAAATGAAGAGTGCCTGTATGTTTCCCAACTGCCCCCACCCAAATAATTACAGAGAAAATTACAATATCACTTAAAGAATTAACACAGTCTTCTTTTTAGCTAACACTTACATCTTTAATTAACCCATTTCTGTTCATCTTTGTATCACCGTATGGCTCTGGCCTACTGGAAAATTCTGGTATACTTCTCCTTGAGCAGGCACATGGCCTCTCCTGGAATCCACCTAATCTCTTTCTATATCTCTTCCAGCCTGACTAAATTCCACCCTGCCATAGGTCAAAGCAGATTTATTCATTAACCGGGAAAGAAAAACACATATACAAGGGCATCCTACATCACTTACATTGATGGATATGCACAGACCAATACAACTCTTCGGAAGCAGGAAAGTTTATACTACCACTAATCATGAAGAAAGAGCATTGTAATTGTTTCTTGTAATCTTCCCAATATTTGATGTAATATATGGGTCATGGAAGTTGGAAACACATTAGGAAGCAAATGATGACTAAAATAATCTTACTCAAGTTAAACTTGTTCTTTCCCTTCTACACAATGGTGTGATTAAACCTTGATATTTGGTCATACATTGTTAGGCATTTTCTCACATAGCAAGACTATTCAGAATGACCTCAGAAGTTTCCCCCATGAATATCATCTCCCGAAAATGTTCCTTTTATCAAGGCATCTCACACTGTGCATTTTTGATGACTGAAGATCTTTATGATTAAAATAGCTGTTTGGCCTTTCTGCAATTACAAATAGCACTCAAGGCTTTATCACTCTGTTTACGGAAATTCATAAAAATATGTGGGTTTTACTAAAGTCATCCCAGAATTTCCATTTTTCTAAAGGTGAACAGGATCAAAGGATCCTCAGATCATCCCCTCTTTGCTTGTTGGCCTCAGAAATATCCCCATAATGGAGATCTTTCCCCTCTAACTACATCCACTTTAAAAATACATGAGTACCCAAAGAAATTTAATCTTGCTCTGCTTTGAAGTGACAGAGTCTGAAATTAGGACATCTTTGCTTCATTAAAGTCACCAGAATGAAGAGGTCTCATCCTTCATTCACACATCAATGTAGCTGATGAGAACTGGAGCCTGCCAATGACTGATACATGATGTTCAAATTGCTGCCAGCCCTTCCACAGTTGCCTCAAGATGTGAATCTTCTAGACTGTGATGCAGTCCTTCCTCCACTGCACAAGGTCTACTAGGATACTACCTGTTACCTAAGTGGTTTGTGACTTTGGTTTTCTCTTTATGTCTGCCGAAGACTTCCATTCATCACCACCATCTATTTAGTCAAATAGACCTCAAATGCACACTTGGTAATCAAGAGAGCTTTACACTTACCCTGCCTGACTGAGGGGGCCAGGGATGGTCTATACCTTCTCAAGGCCCAAAACATTCAAATTCCAATCAAAAAGGCATTCAAACTTACTGTCACTTAACAAGCATCCAATCATTTATTTCTTGATGAAGGATGGCAAGACCTTCTCCCCTTTTACTAAAATATGTTTCACCTCCAGTACATCACCTTTTACCATCATCATTATCCTTGTATTTCCCCAGGGTCCTCAAACTCCTGCCCTCTTGTCAGAAGTCTGAAAATGCCTTCCTTTCATAGAGATTTAGAATGTCTTACTCAGAATAATATAGCATCATACACTCTTTGGAAATACTTGTGTTTCCACTCTATCTATGGTGAAATAGAACTTACTCACAAGACCAAGATGGCATGAAATATACACTATTTTGCACAAAAATGACTCAGGCCTACCACCTCTTGTTCTCTTGATAATGTATGTCTGGTATACATCCAACTTTCTAGGATTCTTCAAACTTTCTTTCATATACATATATGGGAATATCTTATCTGACCAATGGCTTCTTACACAGAAAAACATCATCCATCCACTTGGAAAATATGCATTGATTACTTCCCAGCATTTCACAAGCACACAATGGATATTCTCAATACTGAAAAACATTTGGAAGCTGATTAGCCCCGACAAGACCTTCCTCTGCTCTACAAGGTGCTTATTTTACACTTGATGGAAAATTGCCATTCCTGTTTTATTGCACATTGTCATAGACTTCACATCTCTGACAAAAAGGTGTAGACCGTACCTGTGCACAAAATGTCTCATAAGTTCCAGTTCTGGCCAGAGTGCATTAATATTTCTCATTATTCCCATGAATTCAGCCACATTACATTTTTGATGAAGATTGTAATTGTCCTTTTATTTCTGTCCAAATCAACAAGGCTTCATTCTATCTTACTTAGTGAGAGTTAGATTCACATCAATAAAGAGTGCCTCAGGCCTGCAATGTTTGATCAAGGTAATTTTCATTTGATTTCATACCTATAACTTCTAATTTGGGTGGTCTATATAGTGCTGTTCTGACTCAATAGATCTCAGCTCTCTGGACCGAGGTCCCTGAACACAACCGCAAGCTGAGTATAAAACAGACTAATGTCTTCACTCTAGCCCCTTTGACAGAAATTTCCTATCCTACATGAAGAGGAATTTGTGGATGGACCTAAATCAGATGAAGAAACTGAGTCACAGACTTCTATGAGTTCTGACAAGCCTGACGTGCACATTCATAAAATATATATTATAGATTGTGATTTCAAGTTTGGTGCTGATGAAGAAGGAAGGGCCTGGGACTTCCCCTCTTTCACAGGGTATCATTCAAGTTTTAGCTTCTGGCCAATAAGCTCATAGATATATGACCAAGGGAGGCTGAGATTATTCCACCCAATCCTAAGAAGCATCTGACTCCTCCTTCTAAGCTAGAGAGGCTTAGCTCTTTCACCTGCTCCTAAAGTGGAAGCAGGAATTCTCCTGACCACTTAAGCTATCCGTGTCTACCTAAGTTCTGCCTTTCTAGAGGTCCAAAACAATTTTGATTTTTATTTATTTATCATATTCACAGAACACAGAGGAAACTCCACAAACATGGATATGGTCTACCTACCTAGAAAATTTTCAGAGTGTCCTCTTTTTCTTCCTGAAGTTGCTTTTAGATTATTCCCTCACCCAAATATACTCCCTGGTAGTGTCTTCTGAATAAACGGTTTCAGACCTGCCTGCTCTAATATAGAGGTACAGCCCAAAACATAGAAAGGGTTACACTCTCTAGGTAAATATACTTGGGCAACATACCCCTGTGATGTGACCAAAAAAGTTTCATTCTACTGCCTATGATTTACCAGAAAGCCTCAGATCTTCTCATTCTGCAAGTTATCTTCAAATAGGCCCTTCCATCTCTAGCTTCCAATGTAGCTAGAGAATACATTTCAGAACATTTTATGTTATCTTCTAGGTTTTACATATGCTAACCCTTTCTTCTGCAATTTCCCTGAGGTAAGAATTATGCTATAGGTGACTTATTCAGAAATAAGATGAATAAAATGCAGACAACATTTTATGACTAAGAAAATCTTTCTGATAATCACTGTTTCATTCTTGGGAAAGCCGAGGGCCGCTTTCATCTCTGAATTTAAACATTACTCTTTTTTTTTGAAACAGGGTTTTTTTTAGCGTTGGTTCCTGTCCCGGAACTAGCTCTTGTAGACCAGACTTGCCTCGAACTCCCAGAGATCCTCCTGCCTCTGCACCCAGGGTGCTGGGATTAAAATTGGGTGTCACCACCGCCCAACTCAAACATTCCTTTGTGCAAGGAAATTTGCTTTAGGGTAAAACTGGCTTAAGTCTTCATGGGGGTAGAATGAGCTTGCCAGCTCTGAGACCAAGTGAAACAAGGATGGCATAGATACACTAAGCAGAACCAAAGGAGAGAGAGAGAGTGAGAAGGAGAAGCATTGCGTGAAGTAGAAGGTTCTTACATGAGAGAAAGAGCAGATTTGACCAGGATCTAAGAAGGGATAAGCACAATGAATTTGCTGGGGCAGAGATACTGTATGCAGTTATCATGAGGAAGAACCAAAGTATGATTTGATAATGAAAGTTTTCGGAGGAGAGGGAAGAAGTGGCTCTCCAGGGTGGATGGACTACTGTTTGCTGTCCAGAAGAGAGGATAAAAGACTTTGTATCTATGGAGCCTCTTTTTTGTCCTGTCCTACACAGAGGTCTATTGAAGTAAACCATTTTAAAAAAGTAATTCAAAGGAGTTGTGTTCCAGATAAGGGTGGGCTTTGAAAATATGGAACATCGATCTTTCCCATGTTAATAAAGGGTGATACAGAAATCTACCTCTGAGCAATATTGCCTCTGTGTTTATAAGAGCCCCATAGACCCTTCCAGGTGGTAATTATACTTGGACATTCCCATTCTGCCCCATGAAGCTCATTTTTTGCCAAGAGAATTTCAAAAAAAGTCCTTGATAGCCAAGGTTCCACAGGTATTTTCAAGCTTTGCCTGAATATTGGTATAACATACCTTTGACACAGAAGGTCTAAAATTTTCTTCCTGTGACCACCAAATTGTCATATTCTTATTGGACAAGCAAATATTAGACAACAATTGTTAGAGTTGTCAAGCTTACTTTCTCTGGAAAATGAAAAATATAATCACATAATGAATTGTTAAAGAGTGTCCTTATTTCTCACGAATACCTTCTGTGACCACAAAAGGCAATTGACACCACCAGGTTGAACCCCATTAGACACCATTCTACATTACATACATCCTGATGTTAAACTTTAACTAATCATGTTGGGGAAATAGATGATAAGCAGACACTAACAAACCACAGAAGAATTATATTGTAAAAACATAAAGAAAAACTTTTCTATGTTACCAATCAAGTATTCATTTTAATACAGTTAATCTTATATTTTGTGCTTCAAATAAAATGAAACATAAAAGAATTTTTCAAGCATAACAGAGAAGAAAGATACCATATTCCAGATCCTGTGTATATTTTCTGTATGCAACCTTTTTCCCTGAAAATATATATAAATATGGCTTAATAGAGAGCTGTGTGGCCTTCCAGATGCAGGATGATATTCAAAAGGAGATTCTGAAGGGTTTCTCTGAATATACAGTTTATTTTCAGAAATTCACTCCACCTGGTAACCACCTTTGACTTGTTTCCCATTCTTTATGACTGACCTTCATTAAGTTTTTCTTTAAGGCTGTAAAGTGGAATTCTTTTTATGATAAAACAAATCAGTCTCAGCAAAGGTGAAATGCATTTAGATGGGTGATAGCAGCAGATGTCCATGAGTGTATCCTCCTCTTCAAGACACTAATAATATCATCACCACAGACAGGGCTTTCTAAATTGTTGAGCACATATCTCATGGAGCCAATGTCAATTGAGATGGAATCTCAACAAATCACCTTGCAATGGGCAGTGAGCTCAGAGACGCCATGCTCCCCTACTCGGGCAGACACTATAGCTCTGCTCTCTGAGGCAGATGGCGATACAGCCAGGAAACAGGTCAGACATGCTTAATTTTTACCAGCACCTCGTGGTGCATCATACATTATTAGAAATGTGTTGAGAGGCTGAAAATAATGGGCCAGGCAGTGTTTAAAAGAAAACAGTTTTTGTGTTGTTATTTCAGGGTATAAGCTAGCGAGGCGGCCATGGTGCAGGGGATGCAGCCCCGCTGCTCAAGTTACTACAATAAAGGGGGAAATGGAATAAGGTAAGGAAGAAGAGAGAGAGAGAGAGAGAGAGAGAGAGAGACATGGAAGAATGGATGAATTCAATCATTCATTGGATAAATGAGTGAACCAATGAATGAGGAGACCTAATAGGATAATATGTGCTGCATTCCTTTTGAGAGTCAGGACAAATTGAGGATTGACAAGGTTTTCCACTAAAGAGGAGGCTTATTCCATTTTGCCTTCTTTGTGCTCCAGGCCCACACATGAGAGTGACGATGAGGACAGGGAGAAGAAGGGGGAGGGTGTACCATCATAACCTGGTATAAGTTTTCACCCAAATTGTAGCCAAATCACCTGAACTGGGTCAGCTGATCTACATGCTGGACCCTAAATGGCAGTTTGAAAACTCTAATATTTTAATTAACTTTGGGAAGAAGAACAACCAAAAATCGCCTCTTTACAGTATGGCAGGATCCTTACATGATGGAAGTCAGATATCAATACCATACTGGTATATTAGGTTCTGATGGGTTTGTGGGGTCTTTGTCACACTCCACTTCGCATCATAGATACCCTAGTTAACTGATTTTATGGAGTTCAGAGCATACATCATATGTTTACATGTCACAAACCAGTATGCATCAATGTGTTTATGTTTATCCTGTGTGTGGATGAGTCTGTTCATTAGTTTTCTAGCCCAAGTCCTACAGAAAATGATGAATGAAAGGGAACACGGTAGAAAAAGGCTCTACTTATGACATAAAACCCCTCATAGGCAGGTTTCTTCCCTACTAACCCATGGAAATACCTAGCATACAGGTCCTATAATGCTGCTCATACAGACCCCTGAGACCCAAAATAAAAACCCCACACATCTTCCCAAATACATGAGTCATTTTACCAAGTAACTCAATCCTTTTATGTGTTTTATTCTGTAAAATGTCTTTGGTGTCTGAGTCAACATCTCACATGAATGTTTTTTTTTTCCTAGCTCCAATCTCTTCATTGGTTATCTTCTATTGATTTTTACTTCATAAATAATAAATATCAAAATTTCCATTACCTTTCCTCCTCCCACATTCTTCTCTCTCCTCCATCAAACCGCTCCACTCCAACTCCATTCTAAATAGAGGGCAGGGTGCCTTAGCTGTGGGAAGTCCAAGCCTACCCTTCATCCATCGAGATTTGGGAAGGTATGCATCCACATAGAACAGGATCACAAAAAAGCCTGTATATGAAGTGCAGACAAATGACAGTGCCATTATCATTGGCTTCTCAGTCTGCCCCAATTTTCATCCTCATTCAGAGCTTCCAGTTTGATCCCATGTTCTTTCATTCCCAGCCCACTGGTTTAGTTGAAATCCCCTTCGTTCAGGCACAGTGTCTCTGTGTGTGGACCAAGCCATTTAATCCTGACATCCTTGCTCGTATTCTCCATCAGTCGGCTATTCAACTGGAGCTTGGAAGCTACATCTAGTTTTCTGATTTTTACCCTGACTTGATCTCCATCATTTGCCAAACAAACTTCCTAGAAGAGCTGATACCTATACTCCTTAATGTATTTCACAATATAGAAACAGAAGACTCATTGCCAAATTCCTTTTATGAAGCTACAGTTACCCTGATACCAAAACTACACAGAGACTCAACTAAGAAAGAGAATCACACGCCAATCTCACTCATGAACATTGACGCAAAAATCCTCAACAAAATACCGGCTAACTGTATTCATGAACATATTAGAAAAATTACCCATTTTGATCAAGTAGGCCTCATCCCAGAGATGCAGGGCTGGTTCAACATATGAAAATCGATCAATGTAATCCATCATATAAAGAAAATTAAAGAAAAAAAAACATATGATCATTTCATTAGATGCTGAAAAAGCTTTTGACAAAATTCAACATCCCTTTATGATAAAAGTCTTGGAGAGATTAGGGATACAAGGGTCATACCTAAATATAATAAAAGCTATTTACAGCAAACCGACAGCTAACATCAAACTAACTGGAGAGAAACTCAAACCCATCCCACTAAAATCAGGAACATGGCAAGGCTGTCCACTTTCTCCATACCTCTTCAATATAGTCCTTGAAGTTTTAGCAATTGCAATAAGACAACATAAGGGGATCAAGGGGATTCGAATTGAAAAGGAAGAGATTAAACTTTCATTATTTGCAGATGATATGATAGTGTACATAAGCGACCCCCAAAACTCCACAAAAGAACTTTTTACAGCTGATAAACACATTTAGTAATGTGGCAGTATACAAGATCAACTCCAAATAATCAGTTGCCCTCCTATACACAAAGGATATGGAAGCAGAGAGGGAAATCAGAGAAGCATCACCTTTCCTGATTGCCAAAAATAGCATAAAATATCTTGGGGTAACTCTAACCAAGGAAGTGAAAGATCTATTTGAGAAGAACTTTAAGGAATTGAAGAAAGAAATTGAAGAGGACACCAGAAAGTTTAAAGATCTCCCTTGCTCTTGGATTGGGAGGATCAACAGAGTAAAAATCGCAATTCTACCAAAGGCAATTTATAGATTCAATGCAATCCCCATCAAGGTCCCATCAAAATTCTTTACAGATCTTGAGAGGACTATAATCAACTTTATATGGAAAAACAAAAAACCCGGGATAGCCAAAACAATCATATACAATAAAGGATTGTCTGGAGGCATTACCATCCCTCACTTCAAACTCTACTACAGAGCTACAGTATTGAAAACAGCTTAGTATTGGTATATGAACACCTCATTTTCGATAAAGGAGCTAAAAGTATACAATGGAAGAAAGAAAGCATCTTCAACAAATGGTGCTGGCACAACTGGATGTCAACCTGTAGAGGAATGAAAATTGACTTATATCTATTTCCATGCACAAACTCAAGTCCAAATGGATCAAAGACCTCAATATCAGTCCAAGCACACTGAACCTGATAGAAGAGAAATTGGGAGGTACCCTACAACAGATGGGCACAGGTGATCGCTTCCTAGGTATAACCACAGAAGCACAGATATTAAGGGCAACATTGAATAAATGGTACCTACTGAAACTGAGAACCTTCTGTAAAGCAAAGGATACTGTCACTAGGACAAAAAAGCAACCTACTGACTGGGAGAAGATCTTCACCAACCCCACAACAGACAAAGGTATGATCTCCAAAATATATAAAGAACTCAAGAAACTAGACTTTAAAATGCTAATTAACCCAATTAAAATATGGGGCACTGATCTGAGCAGAGAATTCTCAACAGAAGTTCAAATGGCCAAGAGACACTTAAGGTCATGCTCAACCTCCTTAGCGATCAGGGAAATGCAAATCAAAACAACTATGAGATATCATCTTACACCTGTCAGATTGGCTAAAATCAAAAACACCAATGATAGCCTCTGCTGGAGAGGTTCTGGAGTAATGGGTTCCCTCATCCATTGCTGGTGGGAATGCAAAATTGTGCAACCACTTTGGAAAGCAGTGTTTCGGTTTCTAAGGAAATTCGGGAACAACCTACCCCTGGACCCAGCTAAACCACTCTTGGGAATATACCCAAGAGATGCCCGATCATCTGAAAAGGGCATTTGTTCAACGATGTTCATAGCAGCATTATTTTAATAGCCAGAACCTGGAAACAACCTAGATGTCCTTCAATGGAAGAATGGATGAAGAAAGTGTGGAATGTCTACACATTAGAGTACTACTCAGCGGTAAAAACCAATGAATTCTAAATTTTGCATGCTATTGGATGGAAATAGAAAATACTATCCTGAGTATCCTGATGAACATGGGATGTACTCGCTCATAATTGGTTTCTAGACTTAAATAAAGTCAGTGAGTCTATAATTGGATATTCTAAAAAAATCTAAATAAGAAGGTGAACACAAAGAAAAACATATAGCTATCCTTTGGGTAGGGGAAGTAGACAAGATTGCCAGGCAAAAATCGGGATCTTAAGGGTGGAGGGGTAGGGGATAAAGGGAGGGGAGAGAAAAGTGAGAAGGGTAAAATGGGGAGAACTTGGGGCAACAGGATGATTGGGATAAAGGAAGGTTGGATAGGGGAGCAGGGAAGCACATATCTTAATTAAGGGAGCCATCTTACGGTTGGGAAGAGACTTGGACCTAGAGGGGCTTCCAGGTGCCCAAGGCAATGTCCCCAGTTAGTTCCTGGGGCAGCTGAAGATAGGGAACATGAAATGATCGTATCCTATTGCCATACTGATGAATATTTTGCATATAACCATAGAACTTTCATCTGGCGATGGATGGAGATAGAGACAGAGATACACACTGGAGTACTGGACTGAGCTCCCAAAGTCCCAATGAGGAACAGAAGGAGGGAGAAGATGAGCAAGGAAGTCAGGACCAAGAGGGGTGCACCCACCCACGGAGACAGTGGGGCTGATCTATTGGGAGCTCACCAAGTCCAGCTGGACTGTGACTGAAAAATCAGGGGATAAATCCGGACTCTCTGAATATGGCGGACAATGAGGGCTGCTGAGAAGCCAAGGACAATGGAAAAATAAACAAAATAGAGCTTAAATTGAAGCTCACAATGATGGAAAATACACAGAGAATTTGATATTGTATGCTATTATGCTCTGTTTGAATCATCTGAATTCTGAGGAAGGAGCAATAGCTGCTAAAAGATATTTGTTTATAAATGCTTCTGAACTAATCCAACATAGATACTTTGAAAATGCCTTGACTTTGAAATTTAGATCTAAGGACATGATGCATTGGAAAGGAGATTCTTATTTTGTTTTCACAGAGGGTGAGAGTCTGTGGATTGCGTCTATCCCAACATGGTATGAAGGACCACACCCTCCTGAAAGGTTGCTGTGAACATCTTCGAAACACTGCTTCGCTCAACTGCCAACTGAGATGAAGCTAGCACACAGGTTATACCATGAAACATCTAATTAATGATGACCCCATACAACAGGAAGCAGTTTGGAGAGAAAAAACTGACCAATGTTCCCAAATATGCTTTATAAATGTTCTTTTATATTTAAAGGGGGATGTAATATAGATATGAATAATTTGCATTAGTATAAATTTTGCAATATTGATAGAGATTTAAGGTCAATTTTCTTATATGTATATGCATATTTGATCTTTATTAAGGTATTGTGATTGTGTAGTTCACTTAAAAATGTAATGTATATAGGTTGTTCATGGATAATCATTAATAATTGTCAGGTTTGTAGTCATGTTAGTTAGATTTCTAGCTATATAGATATATATTTCAGTTAGATAGGCATTCTTCATATCTTTCTTAGACTACGAAATATGCTATTTAATGTTTTTATACCTTAGGGTTTTGTGACAATGAGACACTCTGCTCCTGGCAGCAACAATCTACTTCAGGAAGAAGGTGGGCATCAACGAGGATCCTTATGGAGTTTGATAGCTATTTGGGTAAGAAACTGCTCTTACCTGGACAATTGCATAAACTGGACACACAGAACACGCAGAGAGAGGACTACAGAACTTGCCTAAAGGTGAGATGGTCTTTTGGTATTCCTGATTCATGAAAGAGTCTGCAAGACATTCTTCAAGAAAAGCAGATAATGACTGCCTTTGAAATTTTCTGCTTTGTGGAAATGTCTGTGGGCCTGTAAGCTGAGGATGGATACCCTAATGGTACAGTGGAACTCTCGGTGACTGACCAGGGAGCGAGATGTCTCTGTCATTTCTAGACTTTGATAATGGCTTACTTTTTGTTTGCTTTAGGAATATTGTATTCTTCTGGAGACTTTGATGGAGTTGAAAATAGATAGATAGTTATAGATTTCAAATATTATGATAAAAGATAAAATAGATATAAATATTGTGACTGACATTCTAGCTTGATAACTGTTCTGTTTTGTTATGTGTTATATTCCTATGATAAAGTTAAAGATTCCTTTCTTGTTTAAACAGAAATAGGGGAAATGATGGTCATTGGTTAATTAAATGAAGAAACTGTTTGCCCTGATAGGTTAGAACATAGGTGGGTGGAGTAAATATAACAGAGTGATGGGAGGAAGAGGAAGTGAGCTTAGAGACACCAGGTTATCCCTCTCCCGGGCTGACAGGGTAGCTCTGCTCTCTGAGGCAGATGACGATGTAGCCAGCCAGCAGGTCAGACATGCTGAATCTTTCCTGGTAAGCACACCACATGCTGCAACATATATTATTAGAAATGGGTTAAGAGGCTGAAAATAATGGGCCAGGGAGTGTTTAACAGAATACAGTTTTTGTGTTGTTATTTCAGTGCATAAGCTAGCTAGGCATCCATGGTGCTGGGAACGCAGCCCCGCTGCTCAAATTACTACTATAAACGGGGAAATGGAAGAAGGGAAGGAAGAAGAGAGAGAGAAGAGATAAGGAAGAATGGATGAATTCAATCATTCATTGGAAAAATGAGTGAACCAATGAATGAAGAGACCTAGGAGGATACAATGTGCTGCATTCCCTGTGAGAGTCAGGTCAAATGAAAGATGGACATTGATTTCCACTGAGGAGGAGGCTTCTTCCATTTTGCATTCTTTGTGCTCCAAGCCCAGCCACAAGAGTGATGATGAGGACTGGGAGAAGAAGAGGTGAGGGTGTACCAGAATGCCCGGTACAGGCTCTCACACAAATTGTAGCTAAATCACCTGACCTGGGACAGCTGATCTACATGCTGGACCCTAACTGGCAGTTTGACAAGTCTAACATTTTAACCAAGTTTGGGAAGATGAAGGAAGAAAAAATCGCCCCGTTACAAGATGGCAGGATCCTTACATGATGGGAGTCAGACATCAATACCATACTGGTAGTTGGGGGTCTCATGGGTTTGTGGGGTCTTTGCCACACTACACCTACCATCAGGAATTCCCTCGTTTACTGATTTGATGGCACTCATCATATGTGTGCATGTCACACATTAGTGGGCATCAATGTGTACATGTTTATCCTGTGTGTGGGTGCGTCTGTCGATGAGTTTTATAGCCCAAGTCCTACAGAACATGATCAATGAAAGGGAACACTGTTTTCCAGATATGGCAGGGCAATTATTTAAATGAACTCACAAGGGTTGGATGGTATGCAAATGACCTATGAGAATTCAAGGAATACCCAATGCAGGCATGACGGAGTAGGTGGCAGAAAGAATTCTGACAAAAGGAAGTAGGTAGCTTGACGTCCATCCCACTGCGGAAGAGCAACTTGGAGGAGACACTTTTCTCTAAGCAGGAGGCACCTGGTCACTCAACATGCTCCAGTGGAGTTCAAACATCCAGTGACTTACAGCCAGTACGAATTAAACTATTCATCAAATGAAACCTAATTTTCTCTGATTTTGAATATACATTTGTGTCCCTTCCTGATTAATCTACTCTTTATCCACTAAAGTCCCAATATCTCACTCTGATATCTGTCACATCTTTCCAGTTGACATGATTTTCCCTCAAGCTTTATCCCGCCCCGAGATCCTACAACTTTTTCTCCCCTCTCCACTACTTCCTAGACAGCCATCTTGTCCTTTACTACACCAAGCGTCCCCAGTCCATCCTCTCCAAATGGAAAGACCATCCATCCTGCTTTGTTTTGAGGCATGTATTTCTGTGATGTCCCATCCACCAATCACAATCCATCATTCACCAAAGATCACAACAGGTTCACAAATTTTTATTTTTCAAGCAAGAATATTCCATTGGAAAAAATACCAGGATTAATAGAAGAACTGAGGTATCTCTGAAAAAAAAAACACATTCCAGAAACAGCGTTTTAAGTGTGCCCCTCAAAATTTGAGAATTTCACTTTAACATTTCTTCACCAAATCATTGACATAGATATGGAAGTCATTATTAAACTTGATGAAACACACAGAAGGTTTGGTGGGAACTTGGCAAATAATTTTACCTATCTCTTGGGTTCCATCTTTTTTGTTGTACTGCAAAATTTTGCCTGCCAAGGAATCCCTGCCTAATTCCAAAGTCACCTCTACTGGAAGACATTCAGGCATGATGTGGAGATTGCCTTCAATGGAGTCATCAAGATGGTGGTAAAGGTACAGGACTGGATCATTCTCCTTAACAATGTAGAAACAGGTCACCATGGTCTGCTCCTCATCTGGGACCACGCCACTGCACTCCTCCTTAGAGCCTGGCATGATGTGGAGGTTGCCTTCAAGGTAGTCATCCAGGAGGTGGTAAATGTACAAGACCGGATCTTTCTTGTAGGTAATATAGAACCAAGTCATCATGATTGGCACCTCCTCTAGGACCATCCCATTCCAGTCTTCCTTAGAGCCATTAGTGCCAGTGAATGTATGTTTCACTGCTCTGTCAACAACGGTGTATGACAGATGAGTGTCTGTCACCTGAGAAAATGGCACATTATTAGGCAGGACCTTAAGGATTAAAATCCTTTCATCACTGTGAAGCTCCAAGCCATAGACACAATCAATCCCATCATATTTCAACAAATAGATAGAGGGATATGTTGGCAGTTGATCTAGAATGATGGCTTTCCACTGGGTGACTGGTTCATTGGCTTCCTTCCAGCCATGAGAAATTCGGCGGCCAACAATATTCTCCAGGGCCTCAAAAGGCTTACTCAGTTTTTGCTTCTGGAGAGTTGGCCCATTCTTCTTCTGGAGAGGTGGCATGCATCTCATACTAAGAGGCATCTTTATCATGGTGGTAGACTTACTGAGATAGGCCACAACACTCCTGTTCCCCTGTCTCTTGGCACTCTTTCTGTGCTTGGGCTTCATCGCTACCAATCTCTGCATTGGGAGAATTCTTCAGTTTCAATCAGACACAAAGAGGTTTCCTCCACCTTAAGTGCATGCAAGGATAAGAAGGGGAGGATGGGAGGTCAAGACTCTTTTCTGGAAGATCTTTGAGGAAGGTGAAAAGGCAGTGATGAATAGATTTGGGCTGCCTAAATGTAATTTGGTCTTAAGAAATTCATAGGAAAATTATCAAACTATTGTCTACAGCTCAGTATATGTGTATCAGAGACACATTCCTGCTGCCCAAAGGCAATGGACCTCTACTGAGAAACCTAATTCCTGACTGACTGTGTCAATGAGAGGAGACTGGATGCCTATGCCCAAAGTGAGACAGAAAAATCTGAACAGATGGCAAAGAATTCAAAGGACAGCCACTTTTCTCCTTCCCATTCAAGGTGTTGGATAGGTGGTTGATCCAAAACCACCTGCCCAAGGTCATGGCACTCCAGTCAACTGGCTCTCTGTATTGTGTCTCCTGATCCAGACCCAGGTTTATTACATAAAGCCATTCCATGTCTTCATTAGAGAAGTGAGTTTTGTGAGACAAACTGCAAAAATAAAGACTCATTAATCTGGGCAACAGCACCATTTTGAAATAAATAATATCTTTTAAAACACATATTGACAAAGAGGATCTTTGCCACTTTCGTGGACTGATGAATTGGACATTGATAGCAAAGATAAACTTGGAAGAATACCTGGCATTCACCGTCCCCACAGCTATCAATATTGAAGCTGTTAACAACATAAATTTTAGACTCACAGGAGATTTGACGGAAACCTCTCTGGGACTACAGAGGTCCCAGTTGCTTCCTAAACATATTTAACAAAAGAAAATGTCTTGGCTCTCCAGATTCCATCTTCTGGAAATGTTCAGCTGCCTAATCCTGTTGAACAGTTGTGGAGCCCAAGAGCTGAACTCACCTCCTCAGCAACCGTGAAGATAGTAAGCCCACCCTCACAGAAGACTAGTGCTTCAAGTGGGAGAGAGTTGCCAACCCCAACCACAGCTTTGTCACATCATCAAGGCTATATTTACGTCATGACACCCCTCATAGGCAGGTTTCTTCCCTACTTATGCTCAGAAATATCCAGCATGCAGGTCCTATAATGCTTCTCACACAGCCCCCTGCAGACCCAAAAAAAAAACCCCACTCATCTTCCCAAATACATGAGTCATATTTTGCCAAGTAACTCAATCCCTTTATGTGTTTTTTTCTGTAAAAAATTTTGGTGTCTGAGTCAACAACTCACATGAATGTTTTTTTCCTAGCTCCAATCTCTTCATTGGTTATCTTCTATTGATTTTATATTACTTCATATTAATGAATACCAAAATTTCCACTTTATTTCCTCCTCCCACTTTCTTCTCGCTCCCCCTCCAAACCTCTCCACTCCTAATTCAATCGAAATTGTCATGGTTGCTCATCTGATCCTCTTCATATGATCTCCATCCACAGAGATGTCAAAAAAATCCTGCCCTGAAAAGGCAAGTTCTTTACAAATAAAAGATTATACAACAGAATCGACATGGAAGATTTATATGGGTAAGCTCTTAAAAGGATAAAGTTATGGTAGTATATCATTTTTTAATTAAATAAAGTAACTGCTTCCCCTGTTAATTTAGAACATAGGTGGGAGGAGAAAGAGAACAAAATGCTGGGAGTAAGAAGCAGTGAGCTCAGAGACACCATGATACCCTCTCGCGGGAAGACGTGATATCTCTCCTCTCTGAGGCATATGGCTATGCAGCCAACAACCAGGTCAGACCTGTTGAATCTTTTCTGGTGAGCACACTCGTGATGCTACATAGATTATTAGAAATAGATTAAGAGGCTAAACTAATGGGCAAGGCTGTATTTAAAAGAATCGTTTGTGTGTAATTATTTCTGTACATTAGCTAGCGAGGCTGCCCTGGTGCTGGGAACGCAGCCCCGCTGCTCAAATTACTACAGAATGGCACTCAGACATGTGGAAAACTGAATCCACTGAAAGCCCGAGAAAGCCTGGGAAAGAGTAAAGCATGTTTTCTTTTTCGCAGCTATATCTCAGGTCTGCTCTACTTGCTAGTAGCAAGCAAGCACACTCATTTAAGAGAAGATTCCTGACTCACCTTCAGCTGCAAAACCCTGCTGCTGTTAAGTGGTCCTGCCACGAAACATTTAAATGGTGTTGATAAAGCCAACTGAATGCTTGTTTGTTTTCAGCAGTAGCAGGAAAAAAAACTGTGTTGTTTTAAACTGCCGGAATTCTGGGCCATCCTGCCAGGGCAAACTCTGACTGTTTGAGTCAGGAGGGCCAGCTCCAAAGAGAGGGCTTGAATGATGTCTTTTTCAGCTTGTTTGATGGCAAGGACCTTGAAACACTGTAGACTTGTGGCACTGAATGCAGCTCTGGCCGTTACCTCAGCCATAAGGTTGGAATGGCAGAAAGCTAAGGAATAGGCTACATCTTGCTGGCAAAGCCACTTTTTCGTCATACTGAGATTGCTGTGTAAATTAAAGATTCATGTGGTGAAAAAAACAAAGTGAGATATATAGAAAAGAGAGATTCAAAGAAAATAGAATTTTTAAATGATTTACAGTGTGTTGAAAATATGTGCAGGCTAAAAGTTGATGTTCTGAAAGTTAAAAAAAGAAAGAGTTTTTGGTTGCAGTAGTACACACCTTTAATCCCAACACATGGGAGGCAGAGGGAGATTGACCTCTGTAACTTCAAGGTGTGGTAGCACACACCTTTTATCCCAGTGCCAAGATGGCAGAGACAAACAGGTCTCTGTGAATTCAGGTGTAGTACCATACACCTTTGATCCCAATGCTTGGAGGCAGAGACATGTGGATCTCTGAAACTTCAAGGACAGCCTGTTCTACAGAGTTATTCCAGGTCAAAAGATACAGAGAACCTGTCTCAAGAGGCAAAAAATAAAAAGGAAAAATAAATTAGAGCTTAAATTGAAGCTAACAAAGATGGAAAATACACAGAGAATTTTGATATTGTATGCTATTGTGCTCTGTTTGCATCATTTGAATGCTGAGGAAGGAGCAATAGCTGCTAAAAGATATTTGTTTATAAATGCTGCTGAACTAATCCAACATAGATATTTTGAAAGTGCCTTGACTTTAAAATTTGGATCTAAGGACATGATGCTTTGGAAAGGAGGTTTTTATTTTGTTTTCTCACAGGGTGAGAGTCTGTGGATTGCCGCTATCCCAATATGGTATGATGGATCACACCCTCCTGAAAGGTTGCTCTGAACACCTTCAAAATTAGCTTCAGTTAACTGCGATTTGAGATGAAACTAGCACACAGGTTATGAAGGAATCAGTCATAAACAATGCCACACCAGTTTGGAATTATGATTAATAGGCTGGTATTTACTTAAAGGGGAAATAACTTACAGATCACTGTCTGCCCTCTGCGCAAACAGGAAGGGAGTCTAGTCACCGGCAGAACAGAAAATGAATTGAGCTAGGAGAGGGAAGTGTCCGCTTTTTTAAAGAGAGAGAGACCACGCCCCAATTGGCTGGTATCTCAGCAGCTATAGGCTATAGCAATGGGAGGACCTCCCACAACAACTCCCCCTTCGTTTAAATAAGAGAGTTCTAAACCTACTATGAAATTATACACAATAAGTACAAACATCCTATTCTAACTAGATAGGTCTTGTTTAATAATTAAATTGGCCAAGTCATGAGAGAATGTAACTACATTTATATAGTCTTCAACCCCATCAAAGATCTGAGAATGGAAATAATGTTATCTGGTTAATTAGGAAGTTCAGTAAAACAACTTCCAAAACATGCAACAAATCACAGAAACAACTAGCTACCTGGATAATCACCCAAATTCACGGTAGCAGCATTGAAGCAACCAACTTTGGCTAAGGCCTAACATAACTGACATACTATTTCAAAGGCAGGCAACTTGTCAAAATTATCTTACCCTGTCTAGGCAGGATATGACCATCTTGTTTTATCCATTGATGCACGCTCTGTATGTCTGTCAGTGGTTGAGGTATGGGCATTTTTTGCCCCAATGCAAGTTCAAATATACTTTGCAGTAGGTAAATATATATCAATACACAAACATTATATAAGCATCTTAATCAGAGGTAGGAATGTACACTACAATATGGTAAATATATAATATATATATATATATATATATATATATATATATATATATCAATACAATATATGTCAATACATAAAATTGTTTTAAACAGAGGTAGAAACATGCATGCATACAATAGTCAATAAAATTTACATTTATTGTAAATTGTATCAATATAAAAGTATCTATAGCAATATATTAGTCTAAAAAAAGGAACTCAGAATTACAAATCTATTATCCTATCATCCACTTTTTTTAAAATGATTCCTGAGCTCATAAAATTCCTCCCCCAACCCTCAATCGTATAATAATTATAATCAACCCCTAACTGATGTCCCTAAACCCAAAGGCAAACTTTACTGGGAGAGGGGCGTTGTCCTCTAGAATTACTTCCAGCTGTCATGGGGGTGACGTTCTCTCTGGGGGATCCTGTGAAAGTAAAATGATGGTTAAATTTCAAGATAAATGTCTTTTAAAATTGCCAATAGTCTCTGAGTATTTTGTGCTGGTCTGGCCAAAATATTGTATAAGATGTGCACCATTTCAGCTAACCAAGTTGGAATTGTCTTGTGCAGCTTGTACCAAAAGCAGGTCTTGTAGTAGCACTATCAGTATCATGACGTCATATCAACCAGGTGGAGTTGTTGTTATGGGGCCCCATCTTCTTCCTGGAAACTTCAAATGTCACTTCAGGAAAAACTCATTGTTCATTGTGAAAAAAATTAAACTTTAGTCATATATATATGTATATTCATTGAAAGTCATGATAGAAATATTCATTGAAAAGTATGATAGATATGAAGAAAAGCAAAGATGTTTTCTAAACTCATATTTCTTTCTGTCCCACATCATTTCTCTTAATATGAGACAGAAACTCCAAACATTCTGGGTTTTTCTCTTACTAACAGGCTTGGAAATAGAGAGGGACTGAGCCAGAGTCCAACTTCAACACCAGCTTTATAAATTTAGAAATATGGTTTAATATATTTTACTTATACTACTAATTCAGTTTTCTTGATATTTCCAATTGGGCAGGTATTTTTCCATCTGTCAGTATCCAAACATCCAGGGTCCCTTGAATTTTTCAAAGATGAGTGTCTTCCTGTGGAGATAAGAACAGAACCCTGCCCCCACTTTATATGTTTTTCTTACTACCTGTATGAATATCATCATTGTGGATGAGTTGTCATTTCTTTTTTCCGGATGTGTGTTATGTACATCGGACAAAGCCTATTCCTGACTATCTCTTGTACCTGGATATACAATGAAGTCAACTCTGTGTAATATGATATAAATTCAGCGGTTTCAATATGCAAGATAACTCTTTCTGCATATTGTGAATCTGTAACTATAGTAAGAGGTTCTTTAAAAACCCTTAGCACCATAAGAATGGCAGATAATTCTGCCTTTTGAACAGAATTATAAGGGCTTTGTTCCACCTTACTCAATTCATCTGACTTGTAACCTGCTTTCCCTGATTTATTTGCATCAGTATAGAATGTGAAGCCTCCAGTTATGGGAGCATCACATACAATTCTAGGAAGAATCCAATAAGTTCTTTTAATAAGGTTAAGTCTACCATTTTAGTATAGTTGCTATTAATTTCTCCCCCAAAATTAGCAAAAGCACTAAGCCACGGTTTATTGTCTTCCCATAACTTTTTTTTTATTTCTTCATTAGTAAAAGGCACTATAATTTCTGCTCGGTCTATACCTGCTAGTTGACGAAGTCTCAGCTTACCTTTTATAATTAATTCAGAGACTTTTTCCACATAAATTTTTAATGTTTTACTTGGTTTCTTAGGTATAAATGTCCACTCTAAAATAATATCTTCCCTCTGCATTAGAATCCCTGTAGGAAAAATTCTGGAAGGCAATATGAATAGGAGGCAGCTAAGATTTTGGTTCACCCTATCCATATGTGCCTCCTGTAATTTTTCCTCAATCATTATCACTTCCTTTTCTGCTTCAGCTGTCAGTTTTCTTGGACTATTCAAATCTTTATCACCATCTAAGGTTTTGTTTAAATGATCATGTGTTATCCCAACAGCTGGTCGTAGACTGGAAATGTCTCCTAACAATCTTTGGAAGTCATTAAGTGTGTTTAACTGGTCTCTCCTAATTTGTGCCTTTTGCATTTTCATTTTCTCTACCCCTATTCTATAACCTAGGTAATTAATAGAATTTTCTCTTTGAATCTTTTCAGGGGCAATTTGTAATACCCACCTAGGCAAGACTTTCTTTACTTCTTCAAACATCCTTTCTAATGTATCTTTTTTTGAATCAGATAACAAGATGTCATCCATGTAATGATAAATTATGGACTTGGGGAATTGTTTACTAATTATTTTCAATGGCTTACCTAAAAAATATTAGCACGATGTAGGACTATTGAGCATACCCTGTCCGAGGATAATCCATTGATATCCTATTAGACTGAGAAGTATTATAAGTAGGCACTGTGAAGGCAAATTTTTCTCTATCCTTTTCTTGTAACGGTATAGTGAAAAAACAATCTTTCAAATCAATAACTATAAGAGGCCATCCTTTTGGTAACAGAGAAGGCAAAGGAATTCCAGATTGTAGTGGGACCATAGGCTGAATTACTTTGTTGACAGCTCTTAGATCTGTCACCATTCTCCATTTACCAGATTTCTTTTTTACAACAAACACAGGAGAATTCCAAGGGCTGGTTGATTCTTCAATATGGTGAGCATCTAGTTGCTCTTGCAGCAGCTGTTCCAAGGCCTGTAGTTTATCTTCAGCTAGAGGCCACTGTTTCTTCCATATTGGCTTCTCAGTTAGCCATTTTAAAGGTAGGGCTGTTGGGACCTCTAAAGGTTTGATATTTGCTGTATGTTCTTATAGAGCCTGAATGGCTGGTGACCTTTTTCCATAATACCTCATCATATTGTCCCAGAATTATGAGTTCCTGGAACTACAGGAATGTTAATCTGGGTATTCCATTGCTGTAGCAGGTCACGGCCCCACAAATTGATGGCAATATTGGCTATTAATTGCCTTAGTCTTCCTATTTGTCCTTCGGGCCCTATGCATTCAACCCATCTTGTGCTTGTTTTACACGAGATAGGGTTCAAATTCCCAGGAACTGAACAATTACACCTTGATGTGGCCAATTCGGATGCCAAGATTCTGGGGTAATGATACTTACATCCGCACCTGTGTCTAAGAAGCCTTCAATAAAATGCCATTTATACAGACCCTTAGCTTTGGTCATTGGTCGACAATAGAAGTCTGCCAAAATTTATGTTTACTCTGTCCTACTGGGTTTTTTTGACTCATCCTCCACACGTAATTCATCATTTAGACCAGTATTACTTTTTACAGCAGATATTGGAGCTTTGAATATTCTTGGTGAGGCACGTTTTCCACTGTGACTGGGAATGACTGGGCCACTGTTGGCTTGGGGGCCTGTGAGAGGCCCCTCAAGGAGTTTCCCGATGGTATTGGGTTGCCTTGTTTGTCTGTTGTTGACCTGCATTCGTTGGACCAATTAAGGCATTTACCACATCTCCTACATATACCTGAAGTCCAAGGTCTCCTATTTTTGCCATTCCTAGAGGAGATATTATTCCTAGAAATTCTGTGCCTGCAATCACTTCTCAGATGTCCTAATTTACCACAATTAAAACACCTGGCAGTTTGATGTCTCCTCATTGCTATGGAAATCGCTTCTCCTACCCAAGATTCATCGTTATTGCTAAACGTCTCAACATTCATCGTATGCTGAATCCATTCATCCATAGGTGCTGATCTAGACTTTAAAGGCCCAGTTATCTTTTTGCATTCTATGTTTGCATTCTCAAAAGCTAGAGATTCAAGAAGTATTCGTCTAGCTTCTGGGTCTGTTACACCTACGTCCAGAGCCTTCTTTAATCTTTGCAGAAAGTCAAGAAAGGGTTCTCTCTGTCCCTGCCTAATTCTGGTATATGATTCTACCCTTTTTGCTGGATCTTGTATCCTATTCCAAGCATTTAAAGCTGCTTGGTGACTTAGACACAGTACTTCATTGTCATAAAGAACTTGGACCTGTGGATGAGCATATTCTCCTGCACCAAGAATTTGATCTTGGGAAACCTCCACACCTTTTGATCTTCCTTGCTGTTCCATATGTTTGGATTCTTCACTGAAATAAATTCCAAACATCAAGGAAGTTCCATTATCTAAAACTGCGGACACTAACGGATGGAAATCATGGGGGCTAGCTCTAGCATTAGAAGCCCAAGTCCTTACCCTTTCCTTTACATATGCAGAGTGCAAGACAAAATTAACAATAGCTTGCTTAATTTCTTTTAGATCATTCATTGCTATTGGCATCCATCTAGCTTCTGTGACTCCCTTTGAGCCTTTAGAAGTTGACGCTCTGTCAGAATTAAGTATAGTTTATGCCGCTAAATCCTTGGGTAAGCCAGTACTAATAGCCGGTGTTGGCATTATATCCTGTCCTTGTGCCTTATTACTCTGTTCACCAGCTCCAATCATGTCTTCAATCATTTCAAGTCTTTTTATTATTGTCTTTATTTTTGTCTCTTTTGAATCCTGAATCTCCTGACCTGCATGAGTTTCTAGTAAAGATTGTGTGGTTCTTAGGAGATCCATATTCTTCCGAAATGATAGAATATGTAAAAGAATACTGAAACCCAGTAACCAGTAAATTAAGTTATCCCCATAGTCATATAAACCTTGCATGATATAACCCATTGTATTGGTAACAAGAACAGTAAAATTCGCGTTGGAAACGATAACTGCCATATTACCTATCATCCAGCTGGTGGCGCTGTTGCCAACTCGCGAGGAAAACAGGGTCCTTTTTCAGAATCTGCCTAGTATTTGATAAAACTGAAAAATGTAAGTTGCTCAACAAAGTAAATGTAATTAAATCATTTCCAGAGATGGAACCAGAAACCCAGAATCCAAGGGTAGAGAAGACCAACCTGGAATCCCCTTATGCCTCCACGTGACAGAGTCACCCTGAGGGGTTGCAGCTTTCCGTAACCACGTGCTCTGGTTCATGCCACTTAAGAGCTGTGCTTGCAAGTGAGATTTAAAAATGACTCAGAAAAGAGCAAACCATGCGGCGGTGACTATGCAGGCCTGTGGATCTGATAGGGTGCATGTGGACTGGAAGTCAATCTGAGGTGTCTAAAGAGAAAATATAAAGAACTGCAGCAATAAAAGCCAGTGCATGAAGATTTATATTAATCTGCTGGCTCCACATACAAGACACAGGCCACAAGGCCGCCTGCTGGCCTTGGCAGCTGAGGAAGGGAGGCTCGCGCCAAGCTGAACTCGTTGCCGGAGGCCGAGCAAGGGAAGGAGAGGTCCTAATACCAAATGTTGGGTGCCAACTGAAGGCAGAAGTCATAAACAATGCCACACCAGTTTGGAATTATGATTAATAGGGTGGTATTTATTTAAAGGGGAAAAAACATACAGGTCACCATCAGCCCTCTGCGCAACTAGGAAGGGAGTCTAGTCGCTGGTCAGCAGGAAGTGAAGAGAGCGAGGAGAGGGAAGTTGCGGCTTTTTAAAAGAGAGAGAGACCATGCCCCATTTGGCTGGTATCTCAGCAGCTATAGGCTGGAGAAAGGGGAGACCTACCGCAACAAGGTTATTCCATTAAAGACATAATTAACGAGGCACCAATTCAGCAGGAAGCAGTTTGGAGATAAAAAACTGAACTCATGTTCTCAAATATGGCTTATAAACGTTCTTTTACATTTAAATGGGGATATGATATAGATATGTATAATTTGCATTAGTATAGATTTTGCTTTATTGATAGAGATTTAAGGTCAATTTTGTTATATATATATGCTTTTTTGATCTTTATTAAGGTATTGTGATTGTGTAGTTCATTTAAAAATGTAATATATATAGGTTGTTAATGGATAATCATTAATAATAGTCAAGTGTGTAGTCATGTTAGTTAGATTTTCTAGCACTATAGATATATATTTCAGTTAGATAGGCATTCTTCATATCTTTCTTAGACTACAAAATATGCTATTTAATGTTTTATTTATTTTTTTTTTTAATTTATTTATGTATTAAGGATTTCTGCCTCGTCCCCACAACCGCTTCCCATTTCCCTCCCCCTCCCCCGATCAAGTCCCCCTCCCTCATCTGCTCGAAGAGCAATCAGGGTTCCCTGACCTGTGGGAAGCCCAAGGACTGCCCACCTCTATCCAGGTCTCCTAAGGTGAGCATCTAAACTGCCTAGGCTCCCACAAAGCCAGTACGTGCAGTAGGATCAAAAACCCACTGCAATTGTTCTTGAATTCTCAGTATTCCTCATTGTCCGCTATGTTCAGCTAGTCCGGATTTATCCCATGCTTTTTCAGACCTAGGCCAGCTGGCCTTGGTGAGATCCCAATAGAACATCCCCATTGTCTTAGTGTGTGGGTGCACCCCTCGTGCAGGGTCATTGGCTAGATCTGAATCTCTATTTATACTAAGTGAATTATTTGCAATCCCTTTGGTCATGGAAACCAATTCTGACATGTTTTTCACCATTATGGACTATTCCAGACACCCTATGGAAAAAATGGGATCTTTGTAAATTTTGTGGTTGAAGTTTGTATTCATAGTACCCCTTTCACTACACTGTACTGAATATGGGCAAATCTGAATCTCACTTTTACAGTGTCAGTGGTGAAAGGATTATTTAATCTGGGCCCTTTGTATTCAAAGGTAAAGCTTGAGTGTTTTTGCCAAAAAATGAATCCTTGAGACCACCTTTGGCAAATGGCGAAATTCAGGAGTAATCTTTGTCCTAGGATGGATGTCTGACAGTTTCTTCAGTGAAATAAATGCAGGAAGCTAACTTGAGGAGATTTGAGGCATTGACTCTTCGTGAGACAGGGTAAATTTTGAGACCTCTGTAGGGCAAGTGATATAGATATGAATAGTGTGCATTAATGTAGATTTTGCTTTATTGACAGAGATTTAAGGTCAATTTTGTTATATGTATAAGTGTTTCTGATTTTGATTAAGGTATTGTGATTGTGTAGTTCATTAAATACGTACTGTATAATTAAGAAATATTGGTTGTTAATGGATAATCATCGATAATAGTAAAGCTTGTAGTCATGTTAGTTAGATTTTCTAGACATATAGAGATATATTTCAGATAGGCATTCTTCATATCTCTCAAAGGCAGCAGAATATGGCATTTTAAATGTTTTAATAACTTAGGACTTTTCATGACAATGAGACACTCTGCTCCTGGCAGCACCAATGTACTTCAAGAGGAAGATGGACATTGAAGAGGCACCTTATGGAGTTTGATATCCGTTTGGGCAAGAAACTGCTCTTGCCTGGACTATTGCATAAACTGGACACAGAGAACCCACAGAGAGAGGACTACTGAACTTGCCTAAGGTGAGATGATCTTTCGGGGTTCCTGATTCATGAAAGAGTCTGCGAGACATTCTGCAGGACACAACAGATAGTGACTGAACTGACTTTGAATTTTCCTGCTTTATGGAAATGTCTGCTGGATACCATGGGCCTGAAGGCTGAAGATGGATGCCCCAACAGTACAGAGGAACTTTGGGTGACTGTCCAGGCAGCGAGATGTCTCTGTCATTTCTAGAGTTTTAAAAGTTGCTTTTTTCTTGTTTGCTTAGGTAGTATTGTATCTTTCTGGAGTCTTTGATGGAGTTACGAATAGTTAGTTATAGTTACAGTTTTCCTTAGTTTTGATACAGATTATTGTAACTTTTACTTGATAACTGTTTTGTTATATGTAATTTTGCTATGTTAAAGTTAAAGCCTTTTTTTTTTTTTTTTGTTTAAACCGAAAAAGGGGAAATGATGGAGGAACGTCATTGGCCAATAAAGAAACTGCTTGGCCCTGTGGGTGGAGTAAACCGAACAAAATGCTGGGAGGAAGAGGAAGTGAGGTCAGAGAATCCACTGCTCTGCTCTCAGGAGCAGACGCCTCAGGGAGACGCCATCCTTCCAGCTCCCAAGCAGACACACGCCATGAAGCTCGACCGAGGATGGACTAGCCTAGAATCTTCCCGGTAAGACTGGTGCTCACCGATTATTACAGATGGGTTGATCGGGATATCAGAATTAGCCAGTAAGGGCTAGGGCAGAAGGGCCAAGCAGTGATTAAATGAATACAGTTTGTGTGTTGTTATTTCAGGCATAAGCTAGCCAGGCAGGCTGCTGGGGTGTTGGGGACGCAGCCCCGCTGTTGCCCTTATTACTTCAGGCAAGTGTATAAGTTGGAAAACCATTGTACACAAGGGAGAAGTATTATTCACCATCCTGTTGTAGGTACATGTTCTTACTAACCCATTTAGAGAAGGAATGTCCCATTATTGCACTTCAACTTACAATATTTCCTTAGAGCTTTCTTATCTTTTTTGTCTCTTGGAGAGTTAGGCATCAGCAAGAGCTTTCTTCATTATGCCTTGGTGCCCGTCAGCAGCTAGATGTTTTCTTCTTTCTCTGGTTGTTTACTTATTCCATGTATGGGCAGCTGTGATGGGGCCAGTTGATTTCTAGTGATTTGATTGAAAAACATAGCTTAGGATTCAGTTTCTAATTTTAAAGTTATGATAGGGAACCAAAACCTACAGGGAGCAATGCATTTCACTAACTACCTGTACCAAACATTAAAGGTTTAAATCATTTTTATTTAGAGCAGCATATTTTGGAGTTAGTTTAAAACAGAATAAATTCTTGAGAGTTCTTGACAGAATCCTACAAGGTAGGATGCAGTATTATTCAAAATAACATCTCAAATGTCACCTTGTGAATAAAAGGAATGTATGAGTTTCCGTGAGTCAAAGACAATGCTTCCTAATCTTCCTGAGATAGGTGGATTAGGTGTAAGTACACATTCTTAATGGAGAAAAGGATGATGGCCCAGTTTTACACAGGGTAGTTCTCATGAAACCTTTATTAAACAAAGTATATATGAGGTCTCTTGGAAACAGGACTACAGAAAACCTCTTCTTAGAATGGAAAGTTATGAGACTATCTTCAGCAAATGAGAAATCCCAATTGTTTTTATTCAAAGAGAGGAGGGCTCCAGTTATATTTGGTAAAATAGTAATATGCAATTTATCCAGGATCAAAAGTGGAAGGTCGCAAGACATCATGGGTAATCAATAAGAGTCTGGCTCTGCATTAGCATCCAGCTAATTTTCACAATGCAAACATACATACCCAATGAGAAATATTTGATAGTCTAAGGCAAATCTCATAACAATCTTCCAAGAGCCTAAGTAGTAATGCAAGAATTATTGTTTCCACAAGGATGTGTTGAGCTGTACATATCTGTACACATAGATACACTGCATTTTTTGTTTATGTCAGTTTATTTATTTATTAATAATTTCTGTCTCCTCCCCACCTCCTCCTCCTATTCCCACCCCCTCCCCCTCCCCCAATCAAGTTCGTTTTCCTTGTCAGCCCATAGAGCTCTCCCGGTTCCCTGTCCAGTGGAAGGTCCAAGGACCACCCACCTCCATCCAGGTCTAGTAAGGTGAGCATCCATACTGCCTAGGCTCCCACAAAGCCAGTACATGCAGTAGGATCAAAAACCCACTGACATTGTTCTTGAGTTCTCAGTAGTCCTTATTGCCTGCTACGTTCAGTGAGTCCGGTTTGATCCCAGTTTTTTTTCAGACCCAAGCCAGCTGGCCTTGGTGAGTGAACCATAGAACATCCCCATTATCTCAGTGTGTGGGTGCACCCCTCGCGGTCCTGAGTTCCATGCTCGTTCTCTCTCTCTACTTCTGCTCCTGATTTGGACCTTGAGATTTCTTTGAATAGTCAAGAAGCATACAGAAAACCAAAAAGACTGGATCAAAGAAAATCATCCCCTCACCATTTAATAATCAAAACACTAAATACACAGGTTAAAGAAAGAATATTAAGAAACAGTGCATTTTTGAAAACATATTTGTAGACAGATGGCTTCAGAGCTAATTTTCTCTTTCCACCTTCTGTCCTGTGATCTAAAAGCAGAAAGTTGTAAGATCCCATAGATCACATATGTGTTTGTCTGATTATCTTTGTCAGAGGGGTTTCTTTGCCTTTTGGACACGAAAAATGTCTAAATCCTCTTTGTGACAAAGAGAGATGATTACAGCCCCCATGTTCTTTATGGGAAGCATGAATATCTGCTTTGTTAGAGCTGGTTCTCATTTAGTTTTGATAGGTCTTGAATATTGATGGCTGCCTTTGGGAGAAGCAATACCTCTACCACACTTCTCATGTGATTGCAAGGATCTGCAGCCTCCCTTAGACATGGAAGGTTCTATGCACTCTTGAGTAGTAGCTTTTTGTTTCTGGCTCACTTTTGGAGGGTGAATCCTTGAACTCTATTGTGGACAAAGAGCATATTAGGCAGCCTTCATGTTCTGAATGGGAAACATGAACAACTTCCATGTTAGAGGGGACCTGTTCCAATTTGATTTTGGTAGATTTGAAATATCTAGGAATTCCTTGGGAAGAAGGAGAAAATCTGAGGCCCTCCTAATATGGTTGTGAGGATTTCAAACTCCCTTTGCAGAAGTAGTAGTGAGGCTCTCTTTAGGCTCAGTGTTAAGCCTTGCAGCAACATTGATAGAAACAAAATCTCTGCCCCGTTTTTGGGAGAATGGTGAAATTTCAAGCCTTCATCTTCTGTTGGCACAGATTTGAGGCATGATACTTTAGAATCAAGTTTTGATTTTGTTTTCTTTGATTACAAATGTTTTGACCAACCTAGTCGAGAGGGAGAACATCTTTGATATTTTGTAGGAGTGGAACTAGATTTGAAGTTCAATTTTGATGATACTTTGTTTGGAAACAATCCTGGGTGGGGTAGCGGTAGAGCGTGAGTCCTTTCTGATATATATGCAAGTGCGAGCCTACTTTTGGCAGATGTGAATGATCTTAAGGCATTAAATTCTAAAAGTAAAAATCTGATTCTTCATTTAATAAATGAAGCATGCTTCACTATTTTTTGGTTGAATTGGAACTTCTATGGCTTTTATTGGAAAAGAGTAAGAGCTCAGACAGTCTCATGAGAAGGAATAGGAATGAACTGTCATGTGCACAAGTAGACATTCTTAAAGACTCCATTGAAAAGAAAGTTCCCACTCCTTCTTGGGTATATGGTATAGGTTCTAGAAGCCATTGGGATGGTGTGGTATTTCCAATTGTAAAATAAATAAGTCTTGGGGGCTCCATATTCTTGTGGTTATATACTGAAGGGCCTCGAGTACATTTTTCAGAATTACAATGTCTCAGAGCCTCTTCAAAGAATGGTAAAGATTCTAAAGCACCTGACACAGTATCTGAGGTCTTACAAACCTCTTTTGCTGTTGGCATAGTTTCTGAGGTCTCTTGTGTAAGGGAAGGTTGCAGAGTCTATATTGGGGGAAGTTGATATTCTAAGGAATCTTGGGAAGTTGTTGAAGTTTTTGTAACCTTATTGTAAGAAGATGTTATTTCTAGAAAACTTTTGTGAAATGGTGGAGTTTAATTGTACCATAATGAGAGTAAGAAAGTTGAAGCGTTCCAGTATCAGATGATGACTGTCCTAAAGTCTCAAGTGTCAAAGGAGGGACTGAAGCCCCTTGGGAGAACAAAAATTATCTGGAGACTCTTGAGCAGATGATGCATGTCCAAGTGATTCCTATGCTGATATGGACAGTCCCAGAGCTTCTTGGGAATGCAAGGAATTTCCTGTATAGCCTTGCTGAGAGGATAATCTACTTGTGCAACTTAAGATATTTCCTGACAATGATGTGCTGAATGGGATAATGACCAAGTCCCAGATGCAGGTAGAGTGGGTCTTAGAAAACCTAGGTCCAGTGGAGGAGGTCCCAGAGATTCATCCAGAGATACTGATGGTCCAAAATTTTCTTTTGCACATACAGATGGTCCTATAGTACTTTGGCCAGAGAATGAAATTTTGAGAGTTTCTAGGGTAGACGGAAAAGTTTCTGAAATCCCTAGATAAGAGTCTGATATGTTACCAGCTTCTTGGGGAATGCCAAATTTCTTATGTCTCTCGCATAAGGGGGGCCAGTTTTAGAGTCTGTACTGAAAGACCCATATGTGCTACAGCATTTTGGGCAGGTGCTGAAGTATCTATAATCCCCTGGGTAGAAGACGCCTTTTCTAGAGTGCTATGCATAGATGGTGATGTTTCTCATGGTCCTTTGAGTATTCCCTAGTCCAAGATTTCTTAGATCAGATAATGATAATGACTGTCCTTAATGCCAGTGTTCAAAACAAGTGCCTGAAGCCTATTTAGGTATAAGAAAATATCTGGAGACCCAAAAGCATTTATTAAATGTCTATCTGCTGAAATAGACAATCTCAGAGCCTTTTGTGAAATCATAAAACTCTGGCTTAGGTTTTCTGAGTTGGTGAATCCTCTTGTAAATATAACGATGTGTCCCGACAACATTTTTTCTGAGAGGGAGAGTGAACCTCTTTCCAGATGCAGGTGGAGTGGAACCCATAGATGCTTGCTCAGGAGTAGAAGTTTTCAGGGATTCCTCCATAGATACTGATCCTCCTAAATTTCTTTCTCAGATATAGATGGTCCCACAGTACTTTGGCAGAGAATGAAATTTCCAGAGATCGTGAGGTAAATGGAAAAGTTTCTGAAGTTCTTGGGGAAGAGTCTGATATATTACAAGCCTCTTTGTTAGATGAAATATTCTGATGTCTCTGGCATACGGGAGCCTGTTTTAGAATCTGCACTGAATAAAGGAGATGTGCTAGAGTATTTTGGACAGGTGGTGTAGTTCTATATTCCTTTTGGTAGAAGATGGTATTTCTAGAGTGCTATGGGTAGATCATGGTGTTTCTAGTGCCCCCATGAATATTCAGATAGCCCTAGGTCTCCTAGTTCAGATAATGCTAATGCTAAGGACTGCCCTGGATGCCCTTGTTCCAAACAAGTGCCTGAAGCCTCTTCAAGTGACAGGGAAGTATCTGAAGAACTATGAAAATATGGTGAGTGTCAAAGAGATTCCTTTGCTGATATGGACATTCCTAGAGCCCCTTGTGCAGACAATGCATTTACTGGACAGTTTTGCTTCAGTGGTTTCATAAAGTAAGCTGTTTGCATGAACACATTTGTTTTAAATCTTTGTCCATAAATGAAATTCTATCAGGCCCCCTTTGAGATGAGGCAGTATTCACAACGTGTTGGTTAGATGGAGAAAATCCCAGAGCTCTATAAGAAATTGTTGGTTATCTCAATGTCACTTGTTCAGTTATAGAAGGCCTGTGCACCTTTGGCAATTGTTGAAAATCTCATTGTCTCTATATTAGATGTCAGAGTGTCTATAGACCTTGAGAGAGATTTCAAAATACGACAAATCTCTGTATAAAATGGCAAAGGAGCTGTTGTCTCTTAAGCAATATAGGGAAGAGTGCAGAGGCCACTCCAAAGAAGCATGAATTTTTGGAACACTTTGAGCTAATAATGGTGCTGTTACTACAGACTTTTGGAGAGCACCATGTGTAGATATTGATGTTCCTAAAGGATCTTTTGAAGATCGAGAAGGTCCACAATCTTGTGGAATTGATGATGAATGTACACCAGCCTCTTGGGATAAAGAAGGTTCTAGGTCTTCTTGAGAAAATATGAACATTTCTAGAGGTTCTTTTTCAGATTTTGAATGTCCTACAAATGATTGTGCTGATATGGAAGTTCCAAGAGCCAGGATAATGAATCTCCTAAACACCCTTACTTAAGTGGTGATAATCTGAGAATCTCTTTGGCAGCTGTAGACAATTTTGAGTACAATTGAGCTGATAATAAATATTGGGAGGTCCCTAGTACAGAAGGGGTAGGTCTCAGTGAACATTTAGAAGATAGAGAAAAATGAACAGATTTTTGGAGAGATGATGTTTCCTGAATTTATTAGTCAGAAACAGAAAGGAACAGGGCATTTAGGGCAGACATTGAATGTCCCAGATTTACCGGAAGAGGTGTCAATGTTTCAAGACTCACAGATGAAGACTCTGAACATTTAAAAACCATTATGCGAGATGTTATAGTTTCTGATGACTTTGGAATCCATTGGGAATTTCCCAACTACTCTGTGAATCAGGTTGAAGTTGCCGAGCACCATGCACATCTAAAGAACTTCTACTTTCTGGAGAGAAGAAAATGTTTCTAGAATAACTTGAGAAGCTGAAACATATTACAATATTCCCTGGGCAGTAAATATATGTTTCTTGTGGGAGAGATGGGAACTTTGCCACAAACCCTTGATTATAAGAAGTGTCTTGCACTTTGTGGGAAGGTCTGGAAGATTCTGTAGACCCTTGGACAAATGGGCAATGTCCTAGAGACTCTTGTCCTGATATAGACTATCACAAAGTACCTTGGAGAGATAATGAACAACCTTCATATGCCTTCTGATGTGTTGTTTATCCTAGAGTCACTTTTGTGTATACAGATATTTTCTACCACAACTGATCAAGTGGGGAATGTTCCAGAGTACCTGGTGTAGGTGGGGTAGGTCCCAGAGACTCTTGGGAAGATAGAGAATGTTTTAGATAAGTTTGGACATTTGGTGAAGAATCTAGATGCTTCTAGTAGGTGTGTACAGTTCTGATTTATTTTGGGAAGAGAGAGAAAAGCTCCCAGTATGTTGGAGTGTAGAACAGAAAAGGCGTTTTGTCCTTGAGGCAGATAGAAATATTTCTACAGGCCATGAAATAGAAAGAGCAGTTTTAAACACCCCTTTGGCAGATGAACAGTCTTTTAAGTTCCACTTTGAAAATTAAGAATTTGCATCAGTTCATAGGAAAGAGATCATCATTGGCATATGGAAAAGTCTCTGTTTTCCTCTGATTAACGATGCATTCCTATACCTGACAGTTTAGATTTTAAAAGGCACTGGAAAGAATGGAAATAACTCAAGTTTTCTGGGGCATATACAGAATATTCCCATGGCTCATCAGATTCCACATGTCATCAGGTAGTTGTAGAAGTTTTGCATATGCCTGATGAAAATGATGATTATCTTGGGGAGTCCCAGGGTGGTAGAAAAAGTTCTACAAAAATTTTGGAGACCCTGGAACAGATTTCAAAGTTTCCACCATTTTTGGCATGCTGGCTATATCCCCGAGACTCTGCAGTACATGATGCATATGCTAATGTACTTTGTGCAGAGGGGAACTTGATAATGTATGTTGTGTATATGAGGAAGTTCCTGGTAGCCCTTGAGCATGTATGTTGTCCTAGACTCCTTTGTGCAGCGTGGCTAGACCCTTGTGTAAATACACAGGAACCTAACGTTTCTTGAGGACATTGAAAAGTTGATTAGCTCACCTGGGAAAAGGAGTAAAGTCCCAGAGTCTCCTGAGGACAAGGATCATATACTGAACTTCCTTCATGAGATGGAGAAGTTTCTAATGTCTCTCTTTTAAGTGACATTGCCCGTGATAACTATTTGTATTTTGGACTTTTACTTGGATGTCTGCAGAAGATAACAAAGGCCCCAGAGTTCCTTTTGAAGATGCTGATGGACTCAGTGATGAGATACACTAACTTCTAGAGGCAGATGAGCAGAGATTAGAAATGCTGGATTACTTGGGACATGTGCTGAAAATCTTCTAGGCACTTTATTAAATGGTGAAGACTATGTAGGACCTGGGATAAATGGACAGATTACCACAGGCTCTCTGACAGAAGACAAATTGCTGAGTTTCATTCAGACAAGTTGAGATGATTATAGATTAGCAAAAAAATGAGGTAAAGATAAAGTTCTCCATGAGGAAATGAAAAAAAAATCACAGAGTTCCTTGTGCATACAAAGAAATTTCCAGAGGTGATCCAAAATATAGAAAATGTTCAGGATATCCTGAACTCACAGAAATTTGGAATATTTCCTGAGAACCAGAGCTAGATATTCCAGTACCTCGAAGAGAGGACAAAGACCCTCGTGTGCTCTTTTCAGATTGAGAAGGTTTCAGAGATCTGGCGACAGATGGTGGATACTGTAAAGAATTTTGCACAGACAGGGAAGTTTTCTGAGGGATTTCGGATGAAGCAGTATACTTCCTAGTTCCTTGATTACACAGCAATATCACTAGAGTTCCTTTTGCAGACACAGATAAGTCCAAAGACCCTTGTGGATACAGAAGAGGCCACAAGCCCTTCTGCACCCTGACACTCACAAATATACCTGACTAGATTGCAAAGATTCTAACAGTGTCTGGGTATTTTGTATAAACATCAGAGGTTCTGTCCTTGATGCAAAATATCCTACTGTATTTCTTACAGATGTCAAATTTCCAATTGTGCCTTTGGCAGGTAAGAGACTCTCCACAGTGTCCTTTGAAGCATAGGAATACTCTAAGAGTCCCTGTGCAGATTTGGACAATTTCAGAGTTCCTTGTGATGGTGGGCATGTTCCCACAATCATTTCATCAGAACAAGAAGAAGCTGGAGTTGTTTATCTTGATGACAAAACACCCAGATACCCTGGTACACATGGAATGTTCCCCTGGTCACTTGGGTAGATGGAGAATTTTTATATGGCACTGGAACTGCTTTGAAAAGTGTAGAAATTTGCAGAGTCTCTTCAGCTAATTATGCTAATTTCAGCATTTCCTCAGATGATATAACATGTTCCAGAGGCCCATATGCAGGTTTCAAAGCTCTTATATTCCCATAGCCAGAAGGGAAAAAAGAATCTGCAGATCTACGGCAGAACTTAGAAATCATCTAGGCATTAGAGTTTGTTACCAAGTGTTTATTATGCTTGCAGCAGACTGAGAAGTTTCCACACCCTCTCTCACACCTGAAAAATGCCCCAAGGTATTCTGGGAATATTGCTATTGCCTCAAATTTTTTGAAGAATATACTGACTGTTTTGAAGTCCTTTGCATAAAAGACAAAGTACTTGGGCAAGCAAAGTTACATCTGTAGCTGTTGAGACTCCATTAGGAAATTTCAATATAGCAAATTTCCTAGAGACCATGGATTATATAAGGGATTTTCCTGAGCACCTAGAGAAAATGATAAATGTTCTATGTGTTCTAGTGAAGACAAAAATTTCCCTGATGTTTCTAGCTAGATTTGTTATGTTCTGTACTTCTTGTAAACCTTATAGTATGTTGGATAGATGAAGAAAAATTTTAGACTATTGGGAAGAAATTAGATGTTTCAAAGCCCTATTAGACGGTAGCAGAGTCCCTACAATTCATTGTGTTGATATAGATAGTGTTAGAGACCCTTGTTCACATAGGGAAGATCCTAGATTCTTGGGCAGATTCCCAATATTCTACAGTTCCTTTTGTAGGTAAAGAAATACCAGCAGTGTTTGAGCAGATGGAGAAACACTGAGTTACTTATGGGCATATTGATTAGTCTCTAACTTAGAAGGTGGATGTCATTCTGTTCTGTGTGCCTGTGTGGGCTTTACCAAAGTAGGTTCTATATAAGGAATAGCTTTTTTTCAGGAATTTGAGCAGTTGTCAGCATCACCTGCCTGATGTGTTCACTTCCAGTTTTTTGTGAAGATGGTCAAAATTAACCATCTTTTTTTCAAAGATGGAGAAGGAGGCTCATTGGGCTACCAGCTGTCCTGTTTAGGTGCTGAGGAGATCCATCTGGAGGGGTGAGTGTGTGTGATCCAGGGGTGGAAATCCAGGAAGAGAGCATAAACCCCCCTCCCCAAGCTCCTTCTGAAGGGTTGTCTTTCTTACTGACAACCCCCACTCCAAGCCTGCTTGCTCTGAAAGGTCCTTGCTCAGGAACAGGTTTCTGCTCCTACACTGAGGCTAGCCACCCAGAGATGTGAGTGCCTGCCTACCGGGCTGGCCTCAACAACCCCCAAAATTAGCACGGGCACCTTCAGCTTGGAGGCAGAGTCTCCTGTGCTATTCCGGAACCTGCCCTGCCTGCCACGTTCTTCCTTTTATCCCAGGTTCATTGGGTTACCTGATGTCCCTGTTTTGGTGCTGAGCAATTCCGTCTGGACTGGTGAGTGTGTGTTATCCAGGGGAGGATTGTCCCAGAAGAGAGCACAAACCCTTCTCCCACAGCTCATTCAGCAAGGCTATCTTTTTTAACACTCCCCCAAAGCCGGTGTGGTCTGCAAGGTCCTCTGCTCAGAACAGGTTTCTGTTCCTACACTAAGGCTACCCACCCAGAGAGGTGAGTGCCTGCCTACCGGGCAGGCCTCAAGGACCCCAAAGGTAGTATGGGGATCTTCAGCTTGGTGGCAGGGTCTCCTGTGCTCTACTGGACCCAGCTTTGCCCCACAAGTTTGCCCAGTTGTCTGTGGGTCATTGGATTATGAGGCGTACATTTATCGGTGCTGAAGAGTTTCATATGGAGTGGAATGATTCCTGCTTCTACACTGAGGAGATACACCCAGAGAGTCATCACAGCAAAGTCTGTACCAAGACACCAGGCCTCTCCTGGCTCCATTTGAAGGAAAAGATGGGAAAGTGCCAATGCAGGAATTCTTCCAGCAACCTGAAAGGCAACATGACATCACCAGAATCCAGGGACCCCGAAATAAGAAGAATTGTACAGCCTACTCCAGAAGAATTAGAAGAAATTGACCCAAAATGAATTATAAGAAAATAATAGAGGACCTTAAAAAGGAGGTAAAAACTGCCATAAACAATTAGAGATTACAAACAAAAAGGTCAACTTCAAACTAAAATCAATCAGAGTAGATGGAGATGGACATTTTTACTCTTAACAGAAACAATTCATGAGGACAAAGTCTCAATCCTGATTATCTATGCCCATAATATAAAAGCACCCACTTATGTAAAAGAAACATTACTAAAACTCAAGGCAGTCATCAAACCACACACACTAACAGTAGGAGATTTCAACAATCCTCTCTCTCCAATGGACAGGTCAATCAGACAGAAAACTAACAGAGAAAGAAGAGGATTAAGGGAGGTAATGAATCAAATGGAATTAACAGACCTCTATCGATCATTCCACCCAAATAGGAAAGAATATACCTTCTTCTCTACAGCTCATGGAACCTTCTCGATAATTGACCACATAATTGTTAACAATGCAAACTTACACAGTTACAAGAAAATATTAGGAACAACCTGTATCTTATCGGATCACCATGGATTAAATTTAGAATTCAACAATGATGCTACCCCTAGAAAGCCTATGAACTCATGGAAACTGCACAGCCAACTACTGAACCACACCTGGATCAAGGAAGAAATAAAGAAAGAAATTAAAGTCTTTCTTGAACTCAATGAAAATAAAGACTCAACATACTCAAACCTATGGGACACTATGAAAACTGTGCAAAAAGGAAAGTTCATAGCACTAAGTGCTCACTTAAAGTAAACAGAGAAAGCACACATTGGAGACTTAACAGCCCACCTGAAAGCTCTAGAAAAAAAGAAGCAGACTCACATACTAGGAGAAGAAGACTGGAGATAATCAAACTGAGGAATGAAATCAACAAAATAGAATCACAGAAAACAATCCAAAGAATCAATGAAACAAAAAGCTGGTTCCTGGGGAAAATAAACAAGACTGATAAATCCCTATTCATACTAAGCCAATGACCAGGAGTGAATACACAAATTAACAATTAACATGAACAGTAATGAAAAGGGCGACATAACCCCAGAGACAGAGGAAATTCAGAAAATCATTAGATCTTACTACAAAAGCCTATATGCCATAAAATTGGAAAATATTAAAGAAACAGATACTTTTTAGATAAGTTCCATATACAAAAGTTTGCCCAGAACCAGGTGAGCAATCTAAACAGACCTGTTACTCGTGAAGAATTAGAAGTTGTTATACAAAAACTCCCTACCACAAAAAGCCCACGTCCAAATAATTTCAATGAAGAATTCTACCAGAACTTCCAAGAAGACCTAATACCTATACTCCTTAATATATTTTACAATAAAGAAACAGAAAAGTCATTGCCAAATTTCTTTATGAAGCTACAGTTACCCTGATACCAAAACCACACAAAGACTCAACCAAGAAAAATAATTACAGGCCAATCTCACTCATGAACATCAATGCGAAAATCCTCAATAAAATAGTTGCAATACGAATCCAAGAACACATTAGAAAAATTATCCATTGTTATCAGGTAGGCTACATCCCAGGGATACAGGGCTGGTTCAACATACGCAAATCTATCAATGTAATCCATCATATAAATAAACTGAAAGAAAAAAAATATGATCATTTCATTAGATGCTGAAAAAACATTTGACAAAATTCAACATCCCTTTATGATAAAGGTCTTAGAGAGATTAAGGCTACAAGCGTCATACCTAATTATAATAAAAGCCATTTATAGCAAGCTGACAGCTTACATCAAATTAAATGCAGAGAAACTCAAAATTATCCCACTAAAATCAGAAGCATGACAAGGCTGTCCACTCTCTACATACATCTTCAATATAGTGCTTGAAGTTCTCACAATAGCAATAATGCAACACAAGGGGTTCCAAAGGATTTGAATTGGAAAGGAAGAAGTTAAACTTTCATTATTTGCAGATGATATGATAGTGTACATGAGCGAGTCTAAAAACTCCAGCAAAGAACTCCTACAGCTGATAAACACCTTTAGTTGCATGGCAGGATACAAGACCAATTCCAAAAAAAATCCGTTGCCCTCCTATACACAAAGGATAAGGAAGCAGAGAAGGAAATCAGAGAAGCATCTTCTTTCATGATAGCCACAAATAGCATAAAATATCTTGGGGTAACTCTAACCAAGGATCTGAAGGACCCATTTGACAAGAACTTTAAGTCTTTGAAGAAAGAAATTGAGGAGGATACCAGAAAATGGAAGGACCTCCCTTGATCATGGATTGGGAGGATCAACATAGTAAAAATGGCAATTCTACCAAGGGTAATTTATAAATTCAATGCTATTCCCATTTAAGTCCCATCAAAATTCTTCAAGATCTTGAGACGATATTAATCAACTTTATATGAAAAACAAAGAACCCAGGATTGTCAAAACAGTCTTATACATAAAATATCTTCTGAAGACATTACAATCCCTGACTTCAAATCTATTACAGAACTTCAGTAATGAAAACACTTTGGTATTGGCACAAAAACAGAGAAGTTGATCAATGGAATAGAGTAGAAAAGCTGGATTTTATCCCACAAATGTATGAACATCTGATATTTGATAAAGGAGCTAAAATTATTCAATGGAAGAAAGAAAGCGTCTTCAGCAAGTGGTGCTGGCAGATCTGGCCGTCAACCTATAGAAAAATGAAAATAGATCTATATCTATCGCCATGGACAAAAATCAAGTGAAAATGGATTAAAGACCTCAATATCAGGCTGAACACACTGAACCTGATAGAAGAGAAATTGGGAAGTACTCTACCACATATGGGCACAGGAGATCACTTCCTAGGCATATCCCCAGCAGCACAAACATTAAGGACAACATTGAATAAATGGAACCTCCTGAAACTGAGAAGCTTCTGTAAAGCAAAGGACACTGTCACTAAGACAAGAAGGCAACCCACTGACTGGGAGAAGATCTTCACCAAATAGCAACAGACAAATATCAGATATCCAAAATATATAAAGAAACTGAATTTTAAAATGCTAATAAATACAATTCAAAAGTAGGGCACTGAACTGAAAGGAGAATTCCAAACAAAAGAAGTTCAAATAACCAAAAGACACTTAAGGTCATGCTCGTCCTCCATGGTGATCAGGGAAATGCAAATTACAACAAATTAGAGATATCACCTTACACCAGTCAGAATGGATTAAATCTAAAAGACAAATGATAGCCTTTGCTGGAGAGGTTGTGGAGTAAGGGGCACACTCATTCATTGTTGGTGGGAAGGCAAACTTGTGCAACCACTTTAGAAATCTGTGTGGCAATTTCTCAGGAAATTTGGGATCAACCTATCCCAAGATCCAGTAATACCACACTTGGGAATATACCCAAGAGATGCCATATCATATCTCAAAAGCATTTCTTCAACTATGTTCATAGCAGCATTATTTGTAATAGCCAGAACCTGGAAACAACCTAGATGCCCTTCAATGGAAGAATGGATGATGAAAGTGTGGAGTATATACATATACTATTCAGCGGTTAAAAAAAAAGAAAAAGAAAAGAATTCGCGAATTTTGCCTGAGAATGGATGGAAATATAGAACACTATCCTAAGTGAGGTATCCCTGACTGAAAAAGATGAGCATGGGATGTACTCACTCCTAATTGGGCTCTAGCCATAAATTAAGGACATTGAGCATATAATTGATGATCCTAGAGAAGCTAAATAAGAACGTGAACACCCCCCCCAAAAAAAAAGACATATAGTCATCTGCCTGGATATGGGAAGTAGACAAGATTGCAGGGCAATACCTGGGATCTCCAGGGTGAGGTGGCTTGGGGCTATGGCAAAATGGAGTGAGAAATGTGAGAATGGGAGAATGGGTGCATCATGGGAGAATGGGATGTTTGGGATATAGGAAGGGTGGGCACGGGAGCAGAGAAATTTATATCCTAATTAAGGGAGCCATCTTAGAGTTGGCAAGAGACTTGACTCTAGTGGGGCTCGCAGGTGTCCAGGGAGATGTCCCCAGCTAGTACCTTTAGCAACTGAGGAGAGGGATCCTGAAATGACCCTATCCTATAGCCATACTGATGAATATCTTTCATATCACCTTAGAGCCTTCATCTGGCGACGGATCGAGATATAGACAGAGACCCAAATTGGAGCACTTGACTTAGCTTAAGATCCCAAGGGCAGCTGAAATGTGACTGAAAAAGCATGGGATAAAACCGGACTCTCTGAATCTGGCGGACAATGATGGGTGCTGGGAAGCCAAAGACAATGACACTGTCAATGATCCTACTTCATGTTCTGGCTTTGTGGGATCCTAGCCAGGTTGCATGTTCACCTTCCTAGGTTAGGATGGAGGCGGGAGCACTTTGGAATTTTCACAGGGCAGGGAACCCTGACTGCTCTTCAGTCTGGAGAAGGAGGGTAGAGCAGTGGGGGGAGGGGAAGAAGAGTGGGATGAGGGGGAGGGAAATGGGAGGCTGGAAGAAGGCAGAATTTTTTTCAATTAATAAATTAGATCCAAATGAGGAGCAGGAGGAGGGAGAACATGAGCAAGGAAGTCAGGACAATGAGGGGTGCACCCAGCCACTATGATAGTGGAACTGATCTATTGGGATCTCAACATGGCCAGTGGGACTGGGACTGAATAGCATGGAATGAAACCATACTCTTTGAAACTGGCGGAGAAAGAAGGCTGATGAGAAGCCAAGGAAAATGGCACTAGGTTTCGATGCTAATATATGAACTGGCTTTGTGGGAGCCTATCCTGTTTGGATGCTCACCTTCCTGGTCCTGGATAGAAGTGGGAGAACCTTGGACTTTGGGGAGGTCAGAGAATCTGGACTGCTCTTCAGTCTTGAGAGAGAGGGGGAATGGAGTTGGGGGAGGGGAAAGGGTTACAGAAGTGAGGGAATGGGACACTGTGTGTGAGGATGGGGAGGGTAATGAGAAATGGGAAGGAGGTGGAAATTGTTGGCAATAACTAAAAAATAAAATAAACAAAAAAAGATGGAGAAGAAACTAGACTTGCTTCTGTTAGAGAGGAAAGTCCTTGAGTCATTGGTGTTGGTGGCAATGTTCCTGTAATCATTGGGACAAATGGAAACATTCCCAAATCATCTGGTATAGAAGACAGATGGCTATGTGTGCACTGGTCAAACTTATATAGTCCCAACTATTCATGGAAAGATGCTGACTGTTGTAGTGTTTGTTGGCTATATGGTGAAGAAGGTAGAGTTTCAAAAGTAGATATGTAAAGTTGGTCATATAGAAAATGTGCTAGATCTTTGGATGTAGATGAAAAAGATTCATTGGATCTGGTGCCATGTTGTAAATGTTCTGTAGTTCCAGAAGGAAATCACCAAGGCCCTGTAGGCCCTTTTGAAAATGGTGATAAATCTGTGCAAAACAAGTGTCCTCGCTTATTTTGCAAAGATGCTGGTGGACACAGAATTGATGTGCAAGATGCTCAATATTCTTCATTCCCTGATCTTGATGAGAAAGAACTTAATGTACCTTGGAGAGACATAGAATTTTCCCAATGCCTTTGATAACACATGCAAGTTGGTTGATTCCTTAGAGTTGTTTGATGAGGTAAATGAGCATCTGGTGAGTTCGTTTAAATATCTGCCCTACCATATCTGAGAAACATTGATCCATTGTCATTGAACATGTTCTGTGGGACTTGGGCTATAAAAACTCATGAACAGTCTCACAGGCACACAGGATAAATATGTACACATCGATGAACACTGCTGTGTGATATGAACACCTATGGTGAATGCACCAATCTCCATAAAATTACTTAACTAGGGAATCTGTGATGTTAGGTGGAGTGTGGGAAAGACACCACAAACTCATCATACCCCCAAATACCAGTGTTATATTGATACCTGACTCCTATCATGCAAGGATCCTGCAGTCTTGTAATGGGGCAATTTTTGGCTCCTTCATCTTCTCAAACTTGGTTAACAATTTGGAGGTATCAAACTGCCAGTCAGCATTCAGCATGTAGATCAGCTGTCCCTGGAAACGTGATTTGGCTAAAATGTGGGTGAGAACTTGTACCAGGAAACCCTGATGCATCATCACCCATTATCCTCGTCCTCATCGTTACTCTCCTGGGTGGGCCTGAAGCACAAAGAAGAAAAAATGCAATAAGCCTCCTCCTTAGTAGAAAAGCATGTAAATCCTCAATTTAGATTACTGTCAGAGGGAATGCAGCACATTTTATCTTACAAGGCATACTCATCCATTGGTTCACTCACTTATCCAATGAATGTTAAAATTCATCCATTTTCCCATGTCTCTCTCTCTCTTTTTCTTCAATCTATCTTCTATTTCCTCCTGTATCCTGTCAACATCTTGCCTAGATAAATCTTCTATGTCTCTTCTGCTCTAGAACCTTTCATTTTTAAAGAACTTGCCCTCTCAGGGAAATTTTTTCTCTCTTCTCTATGGATGGAGACCATATGACGAAGATCCGATGAGCAACCATGACAACTAGTGTGCTGTAAAGATAGGCAGACCATATAATGATGGCTGAAATTCCTATACAATGAGTCAGAGGTCCATGAGCTCTGCCCCTGTTAACAGATATGCAGGCATCACTGTGGCCACACATACTTAACTCACTCAGTGTTCACAAATCCTGGAGATTGAGGTTTAATTCTTGTCCTAATCTGATGAAGAAACCAAAATGAAGAGAACAGAGGAGCCTGAAGTAAGGCCTTCCATAGAGTACCAATGTCCAGCCAACTGCTAACCACACGTTGGAACCCAACTGCCTTTGATTTCTGAAACAATTGCTGTCTCTTTAAGGTCTCATAACAACACAAAAAGGTACATCAGACGTCTCCAGCACAAAATTAGACCAATTATAAGACCCAAAAGATGTAGCAAGTTATGTTTATTGTTAAGAAAGATAGTTCTAGTGGGACAAAATGATGTAGCATTAAAAAACAGATTGGCGTTATCAATATGATTGCATGTGATATGGCCCACACAGGCTTCTGGTTCTGAATACTTGGACCTCAGCAGGTTTTGGAGATTGTGGACTCCCAGAATTTAGCTGTAGGCATTGGGGTCTGAAAGGACAAGCCTTGATGTTTCAGGACATCCTTATACTTGATCTCCACTGTTTACTGATTCTCTTACAGGGAACAAGCAGCCTCCTATTACTGGTGCCATGTTCCCCACTCTGTTCCCCAACAAGAACAGAGAGAACCCCCTCCACACCCTAGTTGCTTTCATCACATATGAAGGCATAAGTCAGAAACTGTCTCCCACACCAGTTTATAATTATGATTAATTGAATGGTTATTTCTTTAAAGGGGAAAAATTTACAGATCACCATCCAAGTCAAGAACCTTCTGCAGTATCAGGAAAGGAGCCTAGTAATTGGAAGTGAAGCTTTCTATCTATCTATGTATCTATCTATCTATCTATCTATCTATCTATCCTTCTATCTATCTATCTATCTATCTATCTATCTATCTATCTATCTATCTATTATTCATGTCCATAAAAGAGTCCAGAAGTATACAATATTACGTAAGCAAAAAAAAAAGTAAGACTTTTTCAAACTCTAGAAATGACAGAGTCATGTTGCTACGTGGAAAGGCATTGAAAGTTCCTCCATACTGTTGGGGTATCCATCATCAGCCTGGAGGCCCATAGTTTACAGCAGACATTTCCATGAAGCTGGAAATTTCAAAGACAGTCACTATCTGCTTGTCTTGAAGAATGTCTTTCAGAATCTTTCATGAATCAGGAACATCAAAAGATCATCTCACCTATAGGCAAGTTCAGTAGTCCTCTCTCTGTGTGTTCTCTGTGTCCATATTATGCAATATTCCAGGCAAGAGAAGATTCTTGCCCAATTGGCTATCAAACTCCATAAAGATCCTTTTTGTTGTCCATCTTCTTTCTGAAGTAGATCGGTGCTGCCAAGAGCAGAGTGTCTCATTATCATGAAAAACACTAAGTTATTAAAATATTAAATAGCATATTTTGTAGTTTTGAAAAATATGAAGAATGCCTATGTAAATGAAATATATATCTATATAGCTAGAAAATCTAACTGACTACAAACTAGACTATTAATGATTATCTATTGACAACATATATACATTACATTTTTAAATGAACTACACAATCACAATAACTTAATAAAGATCAAAAACGCAAATACATATTACAAATGTGACCTTAAATCTCTATCAATAAGGCAAAATCTGCACTAATGCAAATTATTCTTATCTATATCATATCCCCCTTTAAATGTAAAAGAACGTTTATAAACCATATTTGGGAACATGGGTGCAGTTTTTTTTCTTTCCAAACTGTTTCCTGCTGAATGGGGGCATTGTTATTTTGGTCTTTCATGGTATAACCTGTGTGCTAGTTTCATCTCAGTTGGCAGTTGAGCGTAGCAATTTTTTGAAGGTGTGCACAGCAACCTTTCAGGAGGGCGTGGTCCATCATACCATATTGGACTAGAGGCAATCCACAGACTCTCACCCTTTGTGAAAACAAAATAAGAAACTCCTTTCCAAAGCATGTCCTTATATCCAAATTTCAAAGTCAAGGTATTTTCAAAATATCTAGTTCACAAGCATTTATAAAAAAAATATCTTTTAGCAGCTATTACTCCTTCCTCAGAATTCAAACGATTCAAACAGAGCATAATAGCATACAATACCAAATTCTCTGTGTATTTTCCATCATTGTTTGTTTTATTTTAACCTCTATTTTGTTTATTTTTCTTTTTTTTTGCCTTTTGAGACAGGTTCTCTATATCTTTGACCAGGACTAACTCTGTAGATCTCGAGATCCACCTGTCTCTGCATCCCAGTCATTGGGATTAAAGCTGTATGCTACTACACCTTGAACTCACAGAGATATGTTTGTCTCTGCTTACTAGGCACTGGGATTAAGGATGTGTGCTACCACACCTTGAAGTTACAGAGGTCAATCTCCCTCTGCCTCCCAAGTGTTGGGATTAAAGGTGTATACTACCGCACCCAACAACTCTCTTCCTTATTTTAACTTTAAGAACTTCAACTTTTAGCCTGCACATATTTTTAACACACTGTAAATCATTTAAAATTTTTCTTTGTCTTTGAATCTCTCTTTTTATCACTCTCAGTTTTTCTGACCACATGAGTCATTAATTTTCCGAGCAATCACAGTAGAAATAAAGCCGTGGCTTTGCAGGCTAGATGTAGCCCCTTCATTAGCTTTCTGCCATTCCAAACTTGTGGCTGAAGTAGAGGCCAGAGCTGCATTCAGTGCCACAAGTCTACAGTGTTTCACGGTTCTTGCCATCAAACAATCTGCAACAGAAAACACTCAAGCCCTCTCTCTGTAGCTGGACCTCCTGCCTCAAACAGTCAGAGTTTGCCCTGGCAGGATGGCTCAGAAACTGACATTTTAAAACAACACAGGTTTTTTTTCTGCTACTGCTGAAAACAAACAAGCATTCAGTTGGCTTTATCAACACCATTTAAATGTTTCGTGGTAGGACCTCTTAAGTGCTGCAGGGATTTGCAGCTGAAGCTGAGTCAGGAAGCCTCTTTTAAATGAGTGTGCTTGCTTGCTTCTAGCAAGCAGAGCAGGCTCGAGAAATCGCTGTTACCAAGAAAACATGCTTTACTCTTTCCCGAGCTTTCTCAGGCTTTCTGTGGATTCAGTTGTCCACACGACTGAGTGCCATTCTGTAGTAATTTGAGCAGCAGGGCTGCATCCCCAGCACCATGATTGCCTTGGAGGCTTATGTCCTGAAATAATTACACACAAACAGTATTCTTTTAAACACTGCCTGGCCCAGTAGTTTAGCCTCTTAACCCATTTCTAATAATCTATGTAGCACCACAAGCTGCGATTATCAGGAAAGATTCAGCATGTCTGACCTTCTGGCTGGCTGCATCGCCTTCTGTCTCAGAGCAGAGCTATCGTGTCTGCCCGGGAGAGGGGAGCATGGTGTCTCTGAGCTCACTTACTGTTCCTCCCAGCATTCTGTTCTTTTTACTGCACCCACATATGTTCAAACCTATCAGGGCAAGCAGTTTCTTTATTGAATTAACCAATGACCTTACTCCACCATTTAACCTATTTCTGTTTAAACAAGAACGGAATCTTTAACTTTAATATAGCAAAATTACATATAACAAAACAGTTATCAAGCAAGAATTACAGTTACAATATTTATATCTATTTATCTTTTACATAATAATGGAAAACTATAACTATCAATCTATTCTTCAACTCCATCAAAGATTCTAGAAGAATACAATATTACATAAGAAAAAAAATAAGCAATATTCAATCTCTCGAAATGACAGACACCTCTCGCTGCCTGTACAGTCAACCAACATTCCTCTGTACTGTTGGGGTATCCATCTTCAGTCAACAGGACCATAATTTCCAGCAGTCATTTCCATGATGCAGGACATTTCAAAGGCAGTCACTATCTGCTTGTCTTGAAGAATGTCTTGCATACTCTTTCATAAATCAGGAAACCCGAAAGATCATCTCAACTTTAGGCAAGTTCGGTAGTCCGCTCTCTACGTGTTCTCTGTGTCCTTTATGCAATCATTTAGGCAAGAGCAGTTTCTTGCCCAAATGTCTATCACACTCCAGAAGGATCCTATTTGATGCCCATCTTCTTCCTGATGTAGATTGGTGCTGCCAGGAGCAGAGTGTCTCATTGTCACGAAAAACCCTAAGGTATTAAAACATTAAATAGCATATTTTGTAGTCTAAGAAAGATATGAAGAATGCCTATCTAACTGAAATATATATCTATAGAGCTAGAAAATCTAACTAACATGACTATAAACTTGACTATTATTAATGATTATCCATTAACAACCTATATACATTACACATTACATTTTTAAATGAACTACACAATCACAATACCTTAATAAAGATCAAAAATGCATATATATATATATATATATATATATATATATATATATATATAACAAAATTGACCTTAAATCTCTATCAATAAAGCAAAATCTATACTAATGCAAATTATACATATCTATATCATATCCCCATTTAAATGTAAAAGAACGTTTATAAGCCATATTTGAGAACATGAGTTCAGAGTTTTATCTCCAAACTGCTTCCTGCTGAATTGGTGCCTCATTAATTATGTCTTTAATAGAATAACCTTGTTGCGGTAGGTCTCCCCTTTCTCCAGCCTATAGCTGCTGAGATACCAGCCAATTGGGGCATGGTCTCTCTCTCTCTTTTAAAAAGCCTCAACTTCCCTCTCCTCGCTCTCTTCACTTCCTGCTGACCAGCGACTAGACTCCCTTTCTGGTTGCGCAGAGGGCTGATGGTGATCTGTACGTTTTTTCCCCTTTAAATAAATACCACCCTATTAATCATAATTCCAAACTGGTGTGGCATTGTTTATGACTTCCGCCTTCAGTTGGCACCGAACGTTTGGTGTTAGGACCTCTCCTTCCCTTGCTCGGCCTCCGGGCGCGAGTTCAGCTTGGTGCGAGCCTCCCTTCCTCAGCTGCCGGGCCGGCAGGTGGCCTTGTGGCCTGTGTCTTGTTTGTGGAGCCAGCAGATTAATATAAATCTTCATTCACTGGCTTTTATTGCTGTAGTTCTTTATATTTTCTCTTTAGACACCTCAGATTGACTTCCAGTCCACATGCACCCTATCATATCCACAGGCCTACATAGTCACCGCCCGAATGGTTTGCTCTTTTCTGAGTCATTTTTAAATCTCACTTGCAAGCACAGCTCTTAAGTGGCACGAACCAGAGCACGTGGTTGCTGAAAGCTGCAACCCCTCAGGGTGACTCTGTCACGTGGAGGCATTAGGGGCTTCCAGGTTGGTCTTCTCTACCCTTGGATTCTGGGTTTCTGGTTCCATCTCTGGAAATGATTTAATTACATTTACTTTGTTGAGCAACTTACATTTTTCAGTTTTTATCAAATACTAGGCAGATTCTGAAAAAGGACCCTGTTTTCCTCGCGACTTGGCAACAGTGCCACCTGCTGGATAATAGGTAATATGACAGTTATCGTTTCCACCCCGAATTTTACTGTTCTGGTTACCAATACAATGGGTAATATCATGCAAGCTTTATATGACTATGGGGATAACTTAATTTACTGGTTACTGGGTTTCAGTATTCTTTTACATATTCTATCATTTCGGAAGAATATGGCACTCCTAAGAACCACAAATCTTTACTAGAATCTCATGCAGGTCATGAGATTCAGGATTCAAAAGAGACAAAAATAAAGACAATAATAAAAAGACTTGAAATGATTGAAGAAATGATTGGAGCTGGTGAACAGAGTAATAAGGCACAAGGACAGGATATAATGCCAACACCGGCTATTAGTACTGGCTTACCAAGGATTTAGCAGCATAAACTATACTTAATTCTGACAAAGCGTCAACTTCTAAAGGCTCAAAGGGAGTCACAGAAGCTAGATGGACGCCAATAGCAATGAATGATCTAAAAGAAATTAAGCAAGCTATTGTTAATTTTGTCTTGCACTCTGCATATGTAAAGGAAAGGGTAAGGACATGGGCTTCTAATGCTAGAGCTAGCCCCCATGATTTCCATCCGTTAGTGTCTGCAGTTTTAGATAATGGAACTTCCTTGACGTTTGGAATTTATTTCAGTGAAGAATCCAAACATATGGAACAGCAAGGAAGAGCAAAAGGTGTGGAGGTTTCCCAAGATCAAATTCTTGGTGCAGGAGAATATGCTCATCCACAGGTCCAAGTTCTTTAGGACGATGAAGTACTGTGTCTAAGTCACCAAGCAGCTTTAAATGCTTGGAATAGGATACAAGATCCAGCAAAAAGGGTAGAATCATATACCAGAATTAGGCAGGGACAGAGAGAACCCTTTCTTGACTTTTGCAAAGATTAATGAAGGCTCTGGACGTAGGTGTAACAGACCCAGAAGCTAGACGAATACTTCTTGAATCTCTAGCTTTTAGAGAATGCAAACATAGAATGCAAAAAGATAACTGGGCCTTTAAAGTCTAGATCAGCACCTATGGATGAATGGATCCAGCATACGATGAATGTTGAGACGTTGAGCAATAACGATGAATCTTGGGTAGGAGAAGCGATTTCCACAGCAATGAGGAGACATCAAACTGCCAGGTGTTTTAATTGTGGTAAATTAGGACATCTAAGAAGGGATTGCAGGCACAGAATTTCTAGGAATAATATCTCCTCTAGGAATGTCATAAATAGGAGACCTAGGCCTTCAGGTATATGTAGGAGATGTGGTAAAGTCCTTAATTGGTCCAACGGATGCAGGTCAACAACCGACAAACAAGGCAACCCAATACCATCTGGAAACTCCTTGAGGGGCCTCTCACAGGCCCCGAAGCCAACAGTGGCCCAGTCATTCCCAGTCACAGTGGAAAACGTGCCTCACCAAGAAAATTAAAAGCTCCAATTTCTGCTGTAAAACGTAATACTGGTCTAAGTGATGAATTACGTGTGGAGGATGAGTCAAAAAAAACCCAGTAGGACAGAGTAAACATATATTTTGGCAGACTTCTATTAACGATCAAAGACCAAAGTGAAGGTTCTGTATAAAGGCCATTTTATTGAAGGCTTCTTAGACACAGGTGCGGATGTAAGTATCATTACCCCAGAATCTTGGCATCCGAATTGGCCACATCAAGGGGTACATGTTCAGTTTCTGGGAATTTGAACCCTATCTCGTGTAAAACAAAGCACAAGATGGGTTGAATGCATAGGGCCCGAAGGACTAATAGGAAGACTAAGGCAATATATAGCCAATATTGCCATAAATCTGTGGGGCCGTGACCTGCTACAGCAATGGAATACCCAGATTAACATTCCTGTAGTTCCAGGAACTCATAATTCTGCGACAATATGATGAGGTATTATGGAAAAAGGTCACCAGCCATTCAGGCTCTACAAGAACATACAGCAAATATCAAACCTTTAGAGGGCCCAACAGCCCTACCTTTAAAATGGCTAACTGAGAAGCCAGTATGGAACAAACAGTGGCCTCTAGCTGAAGATAAAATACAGGCATTGAACAGCTGTTGTAAGAGGAAATAGATGCTCATCATATTGAAGAATCAAGCAGCCCTTGGAATTCTCCTGTGTTTGTTGTAAAAAAGAAATCTGGTAAATGGAGAATGGTGACAGATCTAAGAGCTGTCAACAAAGTAATTCAACCTATGGGCCCACTACAATCTGGAATTCCTTTGCCTTCTCTGTTACCAAAATGATGGCCTCTTATAGTTATTGATTTGAAAGATTGTTTTTTCACTATACCGTTACAAGAAGAGGATAGAGAAAAAATTGCCTTCACAGTGCCTACTTATAATAATTCTCAGCCTAATAGGATATATCAATGGACTGTCCTCCCACAGTGTATGCTCAATAGTCCTACATCGTGCTAATATTTTGTAAGTAAGCCATTGGAAATAATTCGTAAACAATTCCCAAGGTCCATAATTTATCATTACATGGATGACATCTTGTTATCTGATTAAAAAAAAAGATACATTAGAAAGGATGTTTGAAGAAGTAAAGAAAGTCTTGCCTAGGTGGGGATACCAAATTGTCCCTGAAAAGATTCAAAGAGAAAATTCTATTAATTACCTAGGTTACAGAATAGGGTTAGAGAAAATTAAAATGCAAAAGGCACAAATTAGGAGAGACCAGTTAAACACCCTTAATGACTTCCAAAGATTGTTAGGAGACATTTCCAGTCTACGACCAGCTGTTGGGATAACACATGATCATTTAAACAAAACCTTAGATGGTGATAAAGATTTGAATAGTCCAAGAAAACTGACAGCTGAAGCAGAAAAGGAACTGACAATGATTGAGGAAAAATTACAGGAGGCACATGTGGATAGGGTGAAACCAAATCTTAGCTGCATCCTAGTCATATTGCCTTCCAGAATTTTTCCTACAGGGATTCTAATGCAGAGGGAAGATATTATTTTAGAGTGGATATTTATACGTAAGAAACCAAGTAAAACATTAAAAACTTATGTGGAAAAAGTCTCTGAATTAATTATAAAAGGTAAGCTGAGACTTCGTCAACTAGCAGGTATAGACCCAGCAGAAATTACAGTGCCTTTTACGACTGAAGAAAAAAAAAGTTATGGGAAGACAATGAACCGTGGCTAAGAGCTTTTGCTAATTTTGGGGGAGAAATTAATAGCAACTATCCCAAAATGGTAGACTTAACCTTATTAAAGTACTTCGTGGATTCATCCTAGAATTGTACGTGATGCTCCAATAACTGGAGGCCGCACATTCTATACTGATGCAAATAAATCAGAGAAAGCAGGTTACAAGTCAGGTGAATTGAGTAAGGTGGAAAAAAGCCCTTATAATTCTGTTCAAAAGGCAGAATTATATGCCATTCTTATGGTGCTAAGGGATTTTAAAGAAACTCTTAATATAGTTACAGATTCACAATATGCAGAAAGAGTTATCTTGCATATTGAAACCGCTGAATTTATACCAGATGACACAGAGTTGACTTCATTGTTTATCCAGGTACAAGAGATAGTCAGGAATAGGCTTTGTCCGATGTACCTAACACACATCTGTCCCTATACAGGTCTGCCTGGTCCTCTAGGCCAAGGCAACGCTGAGATTGATCAATTATTGATTGGAAGTGTGTTGCAGGCCTCAGAATTTCATAAGAAACATCATGTCAATAGTAAAGGCCTAAAGAAAGAATTTCCCATTACTTGGCAACAAGCTAAGGACATTATCAAGAGATGTCCTACTTGTTCTTTCTATAATCAAACAGCGTTGCCTGCAGGGAGTAACCCAAAGGGCACTAAGAGAAATGAAATCTGGCAGATGGATGTGTTCCACTTTAAGGAATTTGGTAAATCAAAATATGTACACTACACCATAGACACGTATTCAGGTTTTCAATGGGCAACTGCCCTGAACTCAGAAAAGGCTGATTCAGTAATCACACATTTATTGGAAGTTATGGCCATCATGGGTATACCAGCACAAATAAAGACAGATAATGGTCCAGCATATGTATCTAAGAAAACGAAACACTTTTTTTGAGTATTATAGTATAAAACACATTACAGGTATACCAAATAATCCTACTGGTCAGGCAGTTATAGAAAGATCAAATCGTACAATAAAGCATATGCTGAACAAACAGAAAGGGACCATAAATACCCCCAGAAATAGATTACATAATGCTTTATCAACCTTGAATTTTCTTAACGCTAATGAGAAAGGAATGGCAGCAGCAGAAAGACATTGGATAATGGAAAAGTCTGCCGAACTAAATCAACCAATTTATTTCAAAGATGTGCTGACCTCTAAGTGGAAGCCAGGAGATGTGCTACGTTGGGGAATGGGATTTTCTCTTGTTTCCACAGAGGAGGAAAAATTGTGGATACCATCAAAATTAATAAAGTTTCAATTTGAAGAGGAGAAACCTCTTGGAAAGGAGAAATGACAACTCATCCACAATGATGATATTCATACAGGTAGTAAGAAAAACATATAAAATGGGGGCAGGGTTCTGTTCTTATCTCCACAGGAAAACAATCATCTTTGAAAAATTCAAGGGACCCTGGATGTTTGGATACTGACAGATGGAAAAATACCTGCCCCATAGGAAATATCAAGAAAAATGAATGAGTTGTATAAGTAAAATATATTAAACCATATTTCTAAATTTATAAAGCTGGTGTTGAAGTTGGACTCTGGCTCAGTCCCTCTCTATTTCTAAGCCCGTTAGTAAGAGAAAAACCCAGAATTTCTGGAGTTTCTGTCTCTTATTCAGAGCCATGATGTGGGACAGAAAGAAATATGAGTTTAGAAAACATCTTTGCTTTTCTTCATATCTATCATACTTATCATTGAATATATCTATCATGCCTTTCAATGAATATACATATATATGACTAAAGTTTAATTTTTTTCACAATGAACAATGAGTTTTTCCTGAAGTGACATTTGAAGTTTCCAGTAAGAAGATGGGGCCCCATAACAACAACTCCACCTGGTTGATATGACGTCATGATACTGATAGTGCTACTACAAGACCTGATTTGGGTACCAGCTGCACAAGACAATTCCAACTTGGTTAGCTGAAATGGTGCACATCTTATACAATATTTTGGCCAGACCAGCACCAAATAGTCAGAGACTATTGGCAATTTTAATAAACATTGACCTTGGAATTTAACCATCATTTTACTTTCACAGGATCCCCCAGAGAGCACGTCACCCCATGACAGCTGGAAGAAATTCTAGAGGACAACGCCCCTCTCCCAGTAAAGTTTGCCCTTGGGTTTAGGCACATCATTTAGGGGTTGATTATAATTAGTATACGATTGAGGGTGGGGGGAGGAATTTTATAAGTGCAGGAATCATTTGAAAAAAAGGGGATGATAGGATAATAGATTTGTAAATCTGAGTTTCTGTTTTTAGACAAATATATTGGTATAGATACTTGTATATTGATACAAAGTTAAATTGTATTGACTTTTGTATGCCTGCATGTTTCTACCTCAGTTTAAAACATTTTTATGTATTGACATATATTGTATTGATATATATATACATATATATATATATATATATATATATATAGTATATATTTACCATATTGTAGTGTACATTTCTACCTCTGATTAAGATACTTATATAATGTTTGTGTATTGATATATATTTAACTACAGCAATAAATATTTGTACACTGTTTATATTTGGAGGTCATTGTCCTCATTTGTTTCATAGTCATTTATTGTCAGTCTTTAAGTTAGATAGATATTGAGAATTATATAGACTAATAGTCATCTAAGTTTGTCATTTATAATTAGACTAATCAGGTTCTTTAGATATATAGAGAACATACTCAGTATAGATAGATAATCTTCAACTTCTTCAAAGAGCTGTAGAAAATGGCCTTTAATCTTACTCAGAGTTTAGTGGGAATGAGATACAATTGCTCCTGGCAACACCACTCTATTCCCGAGAGAATGTTGAGCACGAAGACACTCCACCTGTAGCCTTTCTTTTAGGCAGAACTTGCCTTGGGGCAAAGAAATGACCATACCTCAACCACTGACAGAGATACAGAGCGTGCATCAATGAATAAAACAAGACAGTCATGCCCTGCCTAGACAGGGTAAGATATTTTCAAAAAGTTACCTGCCTTTGAAAATGATTTGTCAGTTATGTTAGGCCTTAGCCAAAGTTGGTTGCTTCAATGCTGCTAACGTGAATTTGGGTGATTGTCCAGGTAGCTAGTTGTCTCTGTGATTTGTTGCATGTTTTGGAAGTTGTTTTACTCAACTTCCTAATTAACCAGATAACATTATTTCCCTTCTCAGATTTTTGATGGGGTTGTAGACTATATAAATGTAGTTACTTTCTCTCATGACTTGGCCAAGTTATTTTTTATACAAGACCTATCTAGTTAGAATAGGATATTTGTACTTATTGTATATAATTTCATAGTAGGTTTAGAACTCTCTTATTTAAACAAAAGGGGAGGTATTGTGGGAGGTCCTCCCGTTCTTCCAGCCTATAGCTGCTGAGATACCATCCAATTGGGGCGTCGTCTCTCTCTTTAAAAAAGCGGCCACTTCCCTCTCCTCGATCTATTTATTTTCTGCTATGCAGGTGACTAGACTCCCTTCCTGGTTGCACAGAGGGCTGACGGTGATCTGTAAGTAATTTCCCCTTTAAGTAAATACCAGCATATTAATCATAATTCCAAACTGGTGTGGCATTGTTTATGACATACGCCTTCATAACCTGTGGGCTAGTTTCATCTCAATTGGCAGTTGACCGAAGCTATTTTTTGAAGGTGTTCACAGCAACCTTTCAGGAGGTCGTGATCCGTACTACCATATTGGGATAGCGGCAGTCCACAGACTCTCACCCTCTGTGAAAACAAAATAAGAACCTCCTTTCCAAAGCATCATGACCTTAGATCCAAATTTTAAAGACAAGGCACTTTCAAAATATCTATGTGGGATTAGTTCAGCAGCATTTATAAACAAATATCTTTTAGCAGCTATTGCTCCGTCCTCAGCATTCTAATGATTCAAACAGAGCACAATAGCATACAGTATCAAAATTCTCTGTGTATTTTCCATCTTTGTTAGCTTCAATTTAAGCTCTAATTTATTTTTCCTTTTTATTTTTTTGCATTTTGAGACAGGTTCTCTGTATCTTTGACCTGGAATAACTAGGTAGAACAGGCTGTCCTTGAAGTTTCAGAGATCCACATGTCTCTGCCTCCCAGCATTGGGATCAAAGGTGTATGGTACTACACCTTGAACTCAGAGACCTGTTTGTCTCTGCCTTCTCGGCACTGGGATTAAAGGTATATGATACCACACCTTGAAGTTACAGAGGTCAATCTCTCTCTGCCTCCAAGTGTTGGGATTAAATGTGTGTACTACTGCAACCAACAATTCTCTTCCTTCTTTTAACTTTAAGAACTTCAACTTTTAGCCTGCAAATATTTTTAACACACTGTAAATCATTTAAAAATTTTCTTTGTCTTTGAATCTCTCTTTAATCTATCTGTCTCTTTTTTTTTTTACCACATGAGTCTTTAATTTACACAGCAATCTCAGTAGGATTAAGAGGTGTCTTTGCCAGCTAGATGTAGCCCATTGCTAAGCTTTCTGCCATTCCAACCTTATGGCTGAGGTACCGGCCAGAGCCACATTCAGTGCCACATGTCTACAGTGTTTCAAGATCCTTGCCATCAAACAAGCTGCAAAAGACAACACTCAAGCCCTCTCTTTGTAGCTGGCCCTCCTGACTCAAAAAATCAGAGTTTGTTCTGGCAGGATGGCCCAGAATTCCGGCATTTTAAAACATCACAGTTTTTTTTTCCTGCTACTGCTGAAAACAAACAAGCATTCAGCTGGCTTTGATCAACACCATTTAAATGTTTCGTGGCAGGACCACTTAACAGCAGCAGGGTTTTGCAGCTGAAGGTGAGTCAGGAATCTTCTCTTAAATGAGTGTGCTTGCTTGCTACTAGCAAGTAGTGCAGACCCGAGATATAGCTGCTAAAAAGAAAACATGCTTTACTCGTTCCCGGGCTTTCTCAGGCTTTCAGTGGATTCAGTTTTCCACATGTCTGAGTGCCATTCTGTAGTAATTTGAGCAGCGGAGCTGTGTAACCAGCACCAGGGCAGCCTCGCTAGCGAATGTCCAGAAATAATTACACACAAACGATCCTTTTAAACACTGCCTGGCCCATTAGTTTAGCCTATTAACCCATTTCTAATAATCTATGTAGCATCACGAGTGTGCTCACCAGGAAAGATTCAACAGGTCAAACCTGGTTGCTGGCTGCATTGCCCTCTGCCTCAGAGAGGAGAGCTATCACGTCTTCCCACGAGAGTGGATCATGGTGTCTCTGAGCACACTGCTTCTTGCTCCCAGCATTCTGTTCTCTTTCTCCTCCCACCTATGTTCTAAATTAACAGGGGAAGCAGTTTCTTTATTTAATTAAGCAATGAATTACTACCATCACTTTATCCTTTCAAGAGCTTGCCCTAATAAATCTTCCATGTCTCTTCTGCAGTATAATCTTTCATTTGAAAAGAACTTGCATTTTCAGGGGAGGATTTTTTTGACATCTCTGTGGATGGAGATCATCTGAAGAGGATTAGATGAGCAACCATGACAACTCTTATGCTGTAGAGATAGGTGGACCAGAGATTGATTGCTGACAATCCTGTGCTATGCGTCAGATGCCCATGAACTCTGCCCCTGTTGTCAGACATGCAGACAACAAGGTGGTCACATATACTTAACTCATTCAGTGTTCACAGACATTTATATTGTTTTAATCTTGTCCTAAACTAATAAAAAAAAAACAAGAATAGGAGAAGAGAGGAGCCTGAAGTAGGGCCTCCAAATGGGTCATTTGCAAAGGTAAGGTTTCCTGCCTCTATGTATGCTTTCTCCTTTCCTTAGTCAAATAATCCCCCACACCAGTTTAGAATTGTGATTAAAAGAATGATTATATCTTTAAAGGGCAAAAACTTACAGATGACCATCCCTGACAAAAGCCCTCAGCGGGATCAGGAAAGAAGCACAGAGCCCGGAAGGGAAACTGGAAGCAAGAGATCAAGCTGAAGGTAAATGTTGGTTTTTGAAAGAGAGAGAGACCACACCTCAATGGGCTGGTATCTCAGTGGCTATTGGCTGAAGGAGTGGAAGAAACTCATGCAACACACTTATTTGGATATAGCAAAAAAAAATGTTACTAGAAGGTGAGAAAAAAAAACTATTTTAGTTTATTTATTTCAGTCCTTCCAGACACATCACAGAGATAGGATCTCTTCATGCATGAGAGTTACCGATGATTTCCCTTTAAGAAAATACCCACAAAACTCCCAATAACATCATCAGCATTCAACAACATGTCTATGATTGCTTTGCCTTGCCTGTGATTCTCAATAAATGATGCTGTTATTTAATCTCTGCAAACAATGCAAATTTCCCTGTACCTAAATAGACAGGATTGACAGGTTATCTTAAACACAACAGGGAGTCACACTACGATGGAATGGGTTAATCATCTCCAGTGTGGCAGTGACATATTTAGGACCTTTCCTTTGTCTAAAAATCACAGAATTGTAAACATGATATGTTGTCATACAGATTTCTTAGGGTTTTGTCCCCCTGGTGGTTTCCTTGGTATGCTTCCATAATTTTTGCCAGATCCAATCAGTTTTGCCATGCACTCTCAGCTCCACATCATTGTGTTCCCCTTATGTTCTAGTCCAGGCATTTTTGACATCTTGAAACTGTTGCAAGAGTATCTCATGTTCCACCTAAATGATTTGGAGTGTTATTTAGGCTGAGTTTTATCTTCCATCCATGAGTTCATTGACTTTCCTTGGGCGTAATTCCTGGGACACTGAGCCTAACTCCTGGGGGATTCCTCTAGTTACTTCTGCTTGCTGAGACTGCTTACACTCTCAGTACTACTATGACAGTATTTCTGTAGCAAACATTCTTCTCAAGATGAGAAGACATTTCAATATTACAATGCATTTGTTTTATTGTGATTTAAACACACACGCACACACGCACACACACACACAAGTTAATGCACATACACTGATGATATTAATTGAGTCGGCCATTCTGGGGTTGTCAAGATCATTATCTCTCGAGGGGTTCTTAGAGGCATGGGGTGACCCCCTAGAGGAACTTGGGCAGGTGAGGAGAGGTTGACTGCACTGTGCCATGTCTATAGTCACAATGGGTGCCTTATCCTATAGTCAGACTGATGACTATCTTGAATATCACCATGGAACTTTTGTATGGCCAAGATGGAGATCAAGTCAGGGTAAAAATCAGAAAACTAGATGGAGCTTCCAAGCTCCAGTTGAATAGCCAACTGGTGGAGAATAAGAGCAAGGATGTCAGGAATAAAATGGCTTGGTCCACACACTGAGACACTGTGCCTGAACAAAGAGGGTTTCAACTAAACCAGTGGACTGGGAATGAAAGAACATGGAATCAAAGTGGAAGCTCTGAATGTGGCTGAAAATTGGACCAGACTGAGAAGCCAATGATAATGGCACTGACATTTGTCTGTACTTCATATACAGGCTTTTTTGTGATCATATTCTATGTGGATGCTTGCCTTCCTAAATCTCAATGGATGAAGGGTAGGCATGGATTTCAAACAGGTCAAGGTACCCCGCCCTCAATTTAAATTGGAGTAGGAGTGGAGAGGTTTGGTGGGGGAGTGAGAAGAATGGGGGAGGAGGAAACGAAGTGAAAATTTTGATATTCATTATTATGAAGTAATATAAAAATCAATAGTAGATAACCAATAAAGAGATTGGAGCTAGAAAAAAAAACATTCATGTGAGTTGTTGACTCAGAAACCAAAGACTTTTTTAAAGAAAAGGCACAAAAAGAGATTGGTTTACCTGGCAAAATATGACTCATGTATTTGGGAAGATGAGTGAGGTTTTATTTTGGGTCTCCAGGGGGCTGTGTGAGCAGCATTATAGGACATGTATGCTGGATATTTCTGTGGGTTAGTAGGGACGAAAACTGCCTATGAGGGGATAAATGACCTAAGTAGAGTCTTGTTGATGTCACAAAGCTTTGGTTGGTGGTGGCAACACTGTTCCACATGAAGCACTAGTCTTCTGTGAAGGTGGGCTGACTAATTTCACGGTGGCTGAGGAGGTGAGTTCAGCTCTTGGGCTCCACAACTGTTCAACAGGATTAGGCAGCTGAACATTTCCAGAAGATGGAATCTGGAGAGTCAAGACATTTTCTTTTGGTAAATATGTTTAGGAAGAAACAGGGACCTCTGTAGTCCCAGAGAGGTTTCCTTCAAATCTCCTTTGAGTCTAAAATTTATGTTGTTAACAGCTTCTATATTTGATAGCATGGGGACAGTGAATGCCAGGTATTCGTCCCATTTTATCTTTGCTATCAATGTCCAATTCATCAGTTCACAAAAGGGGCGAAGATCCTCTTTGTCCATATGTGTTTTAAAAGATATTAATTATTTCTAAATGGTGCTGTTGCCCAGATTAATGAGTCTTTATATTTGCAGTTTGTCTCACAAAACTCACTTCTCTAGTGAAGACATGGAATGGCTTTATGTAATCAACCTGAGTCTGGATCAGGAGACACAATACATAGAACCAGTGGACTGGAGTGCCATGACCTTGGGCAGGTGGTTTTGGATCAACCACCTAACCAACAGCTTGAGTGGGAAGGAGAGAAGTGGCTGTCCTTCGAATTCTTTGCCATCTGTTCAGATTTTTCTTTCTCACTTTGGGCATAGGCATCCAGTCTCCTCTCATTGACACAGTCAGTCCGGAATTAGGTTTCTCAGTAGAGGTCCATTGCCTTTGGGCAGCAGGAATATGTCTCTGATACACATATACTGAGCTGTAGACAATAGTTTGATAATTTTCCTATGAATTTCTTAAGACCAAATTACATTTAGGCAGCCCAAATCTGTTCAGCACTGCCTTTATCACATTCCCCAAAGATCTTCCAGAAAAGAATCTTGACATCGCATCCTCCCCCTCTTAACCTTGCAGGCACTTATGGTGGAGGAAACCACTTTGTGTCTGATTGATACTGAAGAATTCTTCCAATGCAGAGATTGGCAGCTATGAAGCCCAAGCACAGAAAGAGAGCCAAGAGACAGTGGAACAGGAGTGTTGTGGCCTATCTCAGTAAATCTACCACCATGATAAAGATGCCTCTTAGTATGAGATGCATGCCACCTCTCCAAAAGAAGAATAGGCCAACTCTCCAGAAGTAAAAACTGAGTAAGCCTTTTGAGGCCCTGGAGAATATTGTTGGCCGCCGAATTTCTCATGGCTGGAAGGAAGCCAATGAACCAGTCACCCAGTGGAAAGCCATCATTCTAGATCAACTGCCAACATATCCCTCTCTCTATTTGTTGAAATATGATGGGATTGATTGTGTCTATGGCTTGGAGCTTCACAGCGATGAAAGGATTTTAAACCTTAAGATCCTGCCTAATAATGTGCCATTTCCTCAGGTGACAGACACTCGTCTGTCAAACACCATAGTTGGCAGTGCAGTGAAACATACATTCACAGGCACAAATGGCTCTAAGGAAGACTGGAATGGGATGGTCCTAGAGGAGGTGCCAATCATGAAGACCTGGGTCTATATTACCTACAAGAAAGATCCGGTCTTGTATATTTACCACCTCCTGGATGACTACCTTGAAGGCAACCTCCACATCAAGCCAGGCTCTAAGGAGGAGTGCAGTGTCATGGTCCCAGATGAGGTGCAGACCAGGATGACCTGTTTCTACATTGTCAAGGAGAATGATCCAGTCCTGTACCTTTACCACCATCTTGATGATTCCATTGAGGGCAACGTCCACATCATGCCTGAGTGTCCTCCAGTAGAGGTGACTTTGGCATTAGGCAGGGATTCCTTGGCAGGCAAAGTTGTGCAGTACAACAAAAAAGATGGAACCCAAGAGATAGGTAAAATTATTTGCCAAGTTCCCACCAAACCTTCTGTGTATTTCATCAAGTTTAATAATGACTTCCATATCTATGTCTACGATTTGGGGAAGATCTGTGAAAGTGAAATTCTCAAAATTTGAGGGGCACACTTAAAACTGTGTTTGGGGAATGTGTTTTTTTCAGAGATACCGCAGGTCTTCTATTAATCCTGGTATTTTTTTCCAATGGAATATTCTTGCTCGAAAAATAAAAATTTGTGAACATGTTTTGTTCTTTGGTGAATGATGGATTATGTTTGGTGGATGGGACGTCACAGAAATACATGCCTCAAAACAAAGCAGGATTTATGGTCTTTCCCCTTGGAGAGGATGGACTGAAAATGCTTGGTGTGGTAAAGGACAAGATGGCTGTCTAGGGAGTAGTGGAGAGGGGACAAAAGTTGTAGGATCTCGGGGCGGGATAAAGCTTGAGGGAAAAACATGTCAACTGGAAAGATGTGACAGATATCAGAGTGAGGTATGGGGACTTAAGAGGATAACGAGTAGATTAATCAGGAAGGGACACAAATGTATACTCAAAATCAGAGGAAATAAGGTTTCATTTGATGAATAGCTTAATTTGTACTGGCCGTAAGTCACTGGATGTTTGAACTCCACTGGAGCATGTTGAGTGACCAGGAGCCTCCTGCTTAGAGAAAAGTGTCTCCGCCCAGTTGCTCTTCTGCAGTGGGATGGACGTCATGCTATCTACTTCCTTTTGTCAGAATTCTGTCTGCCACCTACTTTGTCATGCCTGGATTCGGTATTCCTTGATCTCTCATTGGTCCTTTGCATGCCATCCAACCCTTATGAGTTCATTTAAATAATTGCCCTGTCATATCTGGAAAACAGTGTTCCCATTCATTGATCATGTTCTGTAGGACTTGGGCTATAAATCTCATCGACAGACGCATCCACACACAGGATAAACATGTACACATTGATGCCCACTAATGTATGACATGCACACATATGATGAATGCACCGATCTCCATCAAATCAGTAAACGAGGGAATCCCCGATGCTAGGTGGAGTGTGACAAAGACCCCACAAACCCATCAGACCCCCAAATACCAGTATGGTATTGATGTCTGACTCCCATCATGTAAGGATCTTGCCATCCTGTAACGGGGCGATTTTTGCTTCCTTGATCTTCACAAACTTGGTTAAAATGTTAGAGTTGTCAAACTGCCAGTTAGGGTCCAGCATGTAGATCAGCTGTCTCAGGTCAGGTGATTTGGCTACAATTTGGGTGATAACTTATACCAGGGAATTCTGGTACACCCTCACCTCTTCTTCTCCCAGTCCTCATCATCACTCTTGTGGCTGGGCTTGGAGCACAAAGAAGGCAAAATGGAAAAATCCTCCTCCTCAGTGCAAAACAATGTCCATCTTTCATATGACCTGACTCTCACAGGGAATGCAGCACATTTTATCCTTCTAGGTCTCCTCATTCTTTGGTTCACTCATTTTTCCAATGAATGATTGAATTCATCCATTCTTCCATCTCTCTCTCTCTCTCTCTCTCTCTCTCTCTCTCTTCTTCCTTCCCTTCTTCAATTTCCCCCTTTATAGTAGTAATTTGAGCAGCGGGGCTGCGTTCCCAGCACCATGGCCGCCTACCTAGCTTATGCCCCTAAATAAGAACACAAAAACTGTATTCTTTTAAACACTTCCTGGCCCAGTATTTTCAGCCTCTTAACCCATTTCTAATAATGTATGTTGCAGCATGAGGTGCGCTTACCAGGAAAGATTCAGCATGTCTGACCCTTGGCTGGCTGCATTGCCATCTGCCTCAGGGAGGAGAGCTAACGTGCGCCTAGGAGAGGGTGCATGGCATCTCTGAGCTCACTTCCTCTTTCTATTAGCATTCTGTTCTCTTTACTCCTCCCACCTATGTTCTAACCTATCAAGGGAAGCAGATTCTTTATTTAATTAAGCAATGACCTTCTTCCATCACTTTATCCATTCAACAGCTTGCCCAAACAAATCTCCCATTTCTCTCCTGTTGTATAATCTTTCATTTGTAAACAACTTGCCCTCTTAGGGAAGGATTTTTCTGACATCTCTGTGGACGGAGGTCATATGAGGAAAGTCGTGATCCGTAATACCATATTGGGATAGCGGCAGTCCACAGACTCTCACCCTCTCTGAATACAAAATAAGAACCTCCTTTCCAAAGCATCATGTCCTTAGATCCAAATTTTAAAGTCAAGGCACTTTCAAAATATCTACGTGGGTTTAGTTCAGCAGCATTTATAAACACATATCTTTTAGCAACTATTGCTCCTTCCTCAGCATTCAAATGATTCAAACAGAGCACAATAGCATACAGTATCAAAATTCTCTGTGTATTTTCCATCTTTGTTAGCTTCAATTTAAGCTCTAATTTATTTTTCCTTTTTATATTTTGCCTTTTGAGACAGGTTCTCTGTATCTTTGACCTGGAATAACTCTGTAGAACAGGCTGTCCTTGAAGTTTCAAAGATCCACATGTCTCTGCCTCCCAGCATTGGGATCAAAGGTGTATGGTACTACACCTGAATTCACAGAGACCTGTTTGTCTCTGCCTTCTCGGCACTGGGATTAAAGGTATGTGCTACCACACCTTGAAGTTACAGAGGTCAATCTTTCTCTGCCTCCCAAGTGTTGGGATTAAAGGTGTGTACTACTGCAACCAACAACTCTCTTCATTTTATTTTAACTTTAAGAACTTCAACTTTTAGCCTGCACATATTTTTAACACAATGTAAATCATTTAAAAATTTTCTTTGTCTTTGAATCACTCTTTACTCAATATCTCTCTTTGTTTTTTTGACCACGAGAATCCTTAATTTACACAGAAATCTCAATATGTTGAAAAGGTGGCTTAGCCAGCTAGATGTAGCCTATTCCTTAGCTTTCTGCCATTCTAACCTTATGGCTGAGGTACCGGCCAGAGCCGCATTCAGTGCCACATGTCTACAGTGTTTGAAGGTCCTTGCCATCAAACAAGCTGCAAAAGACAACACTCAAGCCCTCTCTTTGTAGCTGGCCCTCCTGACTCAAACAGTCAGAGTTTGTTCTGGCAGGATGGCCCAGAATTCCGGCATTTTAAAACATCACAGTTTTTTTTTTTCCTGCTACTGCTGAAAACAAACAAGCATTCAGCTGGCTGTTATCAACACCATTTAAATGTTTCGTGGCAGGACCACTTAACAGCAGCAGGGTTTTGCAGCTGAAGGTGAGTCAGGAATCTTCTCTTAAATGAGTGTGCTAGCTTGCTACTAGCAAGTAGTGCAGACCCGAGATATAGCTGCTAAAAAGAAAACATGCTTTACTCGTTCCCGGGCTTTCTCAGGCTTTCAGTGGATTCAGTTTTCCACATGTCTGAGTGCCATTCTGTAGTAATTTGAGCAGCGGAGCTGTGTAACCAGCACCAGGGCAGCCTCTCTAGCTAATGTCCAGAAATAATTACACACCAACGATTCTTTTAAACACTGCCTGGCCCATTAGTTTAGCCTACTAACCCATTTCTAATAATCTATGTAGCATCACGAGTGTGCTCACCGGGGAAGATTCAACATGGCTAACCTGGTTGCTGGCTGCATTGCCCTCTGCCTCAGAGAGGAGAGCTATCACGTCTTCCCATGAGAGTGGATCATGGTGTCTCTGAGCACACTGCTTCTTGCTCCCAGCATTCTGTTCTCTTTCTCCTCCCAACTATGTTCTAAATTAACAGGGGAAGCAGTTTCTTTATTTAATAAAGCAATGAATTACTACCATCACTTTATCCTTTCAAGAGCTTGCCCTAATAATTCTTCCAAGTCTCTTCTGCTGTATAATCTTTCATTTGAAAAGAACTTGCCTTTTCAGGGGAGGATTTTTTTGACATCTCTGTGGATGGAGATCATATGAAGAGGATCAGATGAGCAACCATGACAACTCTTATGCTGTAGAATAAGGTGGACCAGAGATTGATTGCTGACAATCCTGTGCTATGCGTCATTTGCCCATGAAATCTGCCCCTGTTGTCAGACAGGCAGACATCAAGGTGGTCACACATACTTAACTCATTCAGTGTTCACAGACATTTATATTGACTTTTAATCTTGTCCTAAACTAATAAAAAAAAACAAGAATAGGAGAAGAGAGGAGCCTGAAGTAGGGCCTCCAAATGGGTCATTTGCAAAGGTAAGGTTTCCTGCCTCTATGTATGCTTTCTCCTTTCCTTAGTCAAATAATCCCCCACACCAGTTTAGAATTGTGATTAAAAGAATGATTATATCGTTAAAGAGCAAAAACTTACAGATGACCATCCCTGACAAAAGCCCTCAGCGGGATCAGGAAAGAAGCATAGAGGCCGGAAGGGAAACTGGAAGCAAGAGATCAAGCTGAAGGTAAATGTTGGTTTTTGAAAGAGAGAGAGACCACACCTCAATGGGCTGGTATCTCAGTGGCTATTGGCTGAAGGAGTGGAAGAAACTCATGCAACACACTTATTTGGATATAGCAAAAAAAAATGTTACTAGAAGGTGAGAAAAAAAAACTATTTTAGTTTATTTATTTCAGTCCTTCCAGACACATCACAGAGATAGGATCTCTTCATGCATGAGAGTTACCGATGATTTCCCTTTAAGAAAATACCCACAAAACTCCCAATAACATCATCAGCATTCAACAACATGTCTATGATTGATTTGCCTTGCCTTTGCTTCTCAGTAAATGATGCTGTTAGTTAACCTCTGTAAACAATGCAAATTTCCCTGTACCTAAATAGACAGAATTGACAGGTTATCTTAAACACAACAGGGAGTCACACTACGATGGAATGGGTTAATCATCACCAGTGTGGCAGTGACATATTTAGGATCTTTCCTTTGTCTAAAAATCACAGAATTGTAAACATGATATGTTGTCATACAGATTTCTTAGGGTTTTGTCCCCCTGGTGGTTTCCTTGGTATGCTTCCATAATTTTTGCCAGATCCAATCAGTTTTGCCATGCACTCTCAGCTCCACATCATTGTGTTCCCCTTATGTTCTAGTCCAGGCATTTTTGACATCTTGAAACTGTTGCAAGAGTATCTCATGTTTCACCTAAATGATTTGGAGTATTATTTAGGCTGAGTTTTATCTTCCATCCATGAGTTCATTGACTTTCCTTGGGCGTAATTCCTGGGACACTGAGCCTAACACCTGGGGGATTCCTCTAGTTACTTCTCCTTGCTGAGACAGCTTACATTCTCAGTACTTCTATGACAGTATTTCTGTAGCAAACATTCTTCTCAAGATGAGAAGAAATTTCAATATTACAATCCATTTGTTTTTATTGTGATTTAAACACACACACGCACACACACACACAAGTTAATGCACATACACTGATGATATTAATTGAGTAGGCCATTCTGGGGTTGTCAAGATCATTATCTCTCGAGGGGTTCTTAGAGGCATGGGGTGACCCCCTAGAGGAACTTGGGCAGGTGAGGAGAGGTTGACTGCACTGTGCCATGTCTATAGTCACAATGGGTGCCTTATCCTATAGTCAGACTGATGACTATCTTGAATATCACCATGGAACTTTTGTATGGCCAAGATGGAGATCAAGTCAGGGTAAAAATCAGAAAACTAGATGGAGCTTCCAAGCTCCAGTTGAATAGCCGACTGATGGAGAATAAGAGCAAGGATGTCAGGAATAAAATGGCTTGGTCCACACACTGAGACACTGTGCCTGAACAAAGGGGGTTTCAACTAAACCAGTGGCCTGGGAATGAAAGAGCATGGAATCAAAGTGGAAGCTCTGAATGTGGCGGACAATTGGACCACACTGAGAAGCCAATGATAATGGCACTGACATTTGTCTGCACTTCATATACAGGCTTTTTTGTGATCATATTCTATGTGGATGCTTGCCTTCCTAAATCTCGATGGATGAAGGGTAGGCTTGGACTTCCAACAGGGCAAGGTATCCTGCCCTCAATTTAAATTGGAGTAGGAGTGGAGAGGTTTGGTGGGGGAGTGAGAAGAAAGTGGGAGGAGGAAACGAAGTGAAAATTTTGATATTCATTATTATGAAGTAATATAAAAATCAATAGTAGATAAACAATAAAGAGATTGGAGCTAGAAAAAAACATTCATGTGAGTTGTTGACTCAGACACCAAAGACTCTTTTACAGAAAAGGCACAAAAAGAAATTGGGTTACCTGGCAAAATATGACTCATGTATTTGGGAAGATGAGTGAGGTTTTATTTTGGGTCTCCAGGGGGCTGTGTGAGCAGCATTATAGGACATGTATGCTGGATATTTCTGTGGGTTAGTAGGGAAGAAAACTGCCTATGAGGGGTTTAATGACCTAAGTAGAGTCTTGATGATGTCACAAAGCTTTGGTTGGGGGTGGCAACACTGTTCCACATGAAGCACTAGTCTTCTGTGAAGGTGGGCTGACTATCTTCACGGTGGCTGAGGAGGTGAGTTCAGCTCTTGGGCTCCACAACTGTTCAACAGGATTAGGCAGCTGAACATTTCCAGAAGATGGAATCTGGAGAGCCAAGACATTTTCTGTTGGTAAATATGTTTAGGAAGAAACAGGGACCTCTGTAGTCCCAGAGAGGTTTCCTTCAAATGAAGGCGTAAGTCACAAACAATGCCACACCAATTCGGGGTTATGATTATTAGGGTGGTATTTATTTAAAGGGGAAAAAACTTACAGATCACTGTCCCAGGCAACAGCCCTCTTCGCAACCAGGAAAGGAGTCTAGTCGCAGGCGGAGCAGGAAGTGAAGAGAGAGAGAAGAGGGAAGTGGCCGCTTTTTTAAAGGGAGAGAAACCACGCCCCAGTGGGCTGGTACCTCAGCGGTGATAGGCTGGAGGAGTGGGAGGACCTCCCGCAACATTCAAATCTCCTGTGAGTCTAAAATTTATATTGTTAACAGCTTCTATATTTGATAGCTGTGGGGACAGTGAATGCCAGGTATTCGTCCCACTTTATCTTTGCTATCAATGTCCAATTCATCAGTTCACGAAAGGGGCGAAGATCCTCTTTGTCCATATGTGTTTTAAAAGATATTAATTATTTCTAAATGGTGCTGTTGCCCAGATTAATGAGTCTTTATTTTTGCAGTATGTCTCACAAAACTCACTACTCTAGTGAAGACATGGAATGGCTTTATGTAATCAACCTGGGTATGGATCAGGAGACACAATACATAGAACCAGTGGACTGGAGTGCCATGACCTTGGGCAGGTTGTTTTGGATCAACCACCTAACCAACAGCTTGAGTGGGAAGGAGAGAAGTGGCTGTCCTTCGAATTCTTTGCCATCTGTTCAGATTTTTCTTTCTCACTTTGGGCATAGGCATCCAGTCTCCTCTCATTGACACAGTCAGTCCGGAATTAGGTTTCTCAGTAGAGGTCCATTGCCTTTGGGCAGCAGGAATATGTCTCTGATACACATATACCGAGCTGTAGACAATAGTTTGATAATTTTCCTATGAATTTCTTAAGACCAAATTACATTTAGGCAGCCCAAATCTATTCAGCACTGCCTTTATCACCTTCCCCAAAGATCTTCCAGAAAAGAATCTTGACATCGCATCCTCCCCTTCTTAACCTTGCAGGCACTTATGGTGGAGGAAACCACTTTGTGTCTGATTGAAACTGAAGAATTCTTCCAATGCAGAGATTGGCAGCTATGAAGCCCAAGCACAGAAAAAGCCAAGAGACAGTGGAACAGGAGTGTTGTGGCCTATCTCAGTAAATCTACCACCATGATAAAGATGCCTCTTAGTATGAGATGCATGCCAACTCTCCAGAAGAATAATGGGCCAACTCTCCAGAAGCAAAAACTGAGTAAGCCTTTTGAGGCCCTGGAGAATATTGTTGGCCGCCAAATTTCTCATGGCTGGAGGGAAGCCAATGAACCAGTCACCCAGTGGAAAGCCATCATTCTAGATCAACTGCCAACATATCCCTCTCTCTATTTGTTGAAATATTATGGGATTGATTGTGTCTATGGCTTGGAGCTTCACAGCGATCAAAGGATTTTAAACCTTAAGATCCTGCCTAATAATGTGCCATTTCCTCAGGTGACAGACACTCATCTGTCAAACACCATAGTTGGCAGAGTAGTGAAACATACATTCACGGGCACAAATGGCTCTAAGGAAGACTGGAATGGGATGGTCCTAGAGGAGGTGCCAATCATGAAGACCTGGTTCTATATTACCTACAAGAAAGATCCGGTCTTGTATATTTACCACCTCCTGGATGACTACCTTGAAGGCAACCTCCACATCATGCCAGGCTCAAAGGAGGAGTGCAGTGACATGGTCCCAGATGAGGTGCAGACCAGGATGACCTGTTTCTACATTGTCAAGGAGAATGATCCAGTCCTGTACCTTTACCACCATCTTGATGACTCCATTGAAGGCAACATCCACATCATGCCTGAATGTGCTCCAGTAGAGGTGACTTTGGCATTAGGCAGGGATTCCTTGGCAGGCAAAGTTGTGCAGTACAACAAAAAAGATGGAACCCAAGAGATAGGTAAAATTATTTGCCAAGTTCCCACCAAACCTTCTGTGTATTTCATCAAGTTTAATAATGACTTCCATATCTATGCCTACGATTTGGTGAAGATCTGTTAAAGTGAAATTCTCAAAATTTGAGGGGCACACTTAAAACTGTGTTTGGGGAATGTGTTTTTTTCAGAGATACCGCAGGTCTTCTCTTAATCCTGGTATTTTTTTCCAATGGAATATTCTTGCTCGAAAAATAAAAATTTGTGAACATGTTTTGTTCTTTGGTGAATGATGGATTATGTTTGGTGGATGGGACATCACAGAAATACATGCCTCAAAACAAAGCAGGATTTATGGTCTTTCCCCTTGGAGAGGATGGACTGGGAATGCTTGGTGTGGTAAAGGACAAGATGGCTGTCTAGGGAGTAGTGGAGAGGGGACATAAGTTGTAGGATCTCGGGGCGAATAAAACTTGAGGGAAAAACATGTCAACTGGAAAGATGTGACAGATATCAGAGTGAGGTATTGGGACTTAAGAGGATAAAGAGTAGATTAATCAGGAAGGGACACAAATGTATACTCAAAATCAGAGGAAATTAGGTTTCATTTGATGAATAGTTTAATTCGTACTGGCTGTAAGTCACTGGATGTTTGAACTCCACTGGAGCATGTTGAGTGACCAGGAGCCTCCTGCTTAGAGAAAAGTGTCTCCGCCCAGTTGCTCTTCTGCAGTGGGATGGACGTCACGCTATCTACTTCCTTTTGTCAGAATTCTGTTTGCCACCTACTTTGTCATGCCTGGATTCGGTATTCCTTGATCTCTCATTGGTCCTTTGCATGCTATCCAACCCTTGTGAGTTCATTTAAATAATTGCCCTGTCATATCTGAAAAACAGTGTTCCCTTTCATTGATCATGTTCTGTCTGACTTGGGCTATAAATCTCATCGACAGACGCATCCACACACAGGATAAACATGTACACATTGATGCCCACTAATGTGTGACATGCACACATATGATGAATGCACCGATCTCCATCAAATCAGTAAACGAGGGAATCCCTGATGCTAGGTGGAGTGTGGCAAAGACCCCACAAACCCATCAGACCCCCAAATACCAGTATGGTATTGATGTCTGACTCCCATCATGTAAGGATCCTGCCATCCTGTAACGGGGCGATTTTTGATTCCTTGATCTTCACAAACTTGGTTAAAATGTTAGAGTTGTCAAACTGCCAGTTAGGGTCCAGCATGTAGATCAGCTGTCTCAGGTCAGGTGATTTGGCTACAATTTGGGTGATAAATAATACCAGGGAATTCTGGTACACCCTCACCTCTTCTTCTCCCAGTCCTCATCATCACTCTTGTGGCTGGGCTTGGAGCACAAAGAAGGCAAAATGGAAAAATCCTCCTCCTCAGTGCAAATCAATGTCCATCTTTCATATGACCTGACTCTCACAGGGAATGCAGCACATTTTATCCTTCTAGGTCTCCTCATTCTTTGGTTCACTCATTTTTCCAATGAATGATTGAATTCATCCATTCTTCCATCTCTCTCTCTCTCTCTCTCTCTCTCTCTCTCTCTCTTCTTCCTTCCCTTCTTCAATTTCCCCCTTTATAGTAGTAATTTGAGCAGCGGGGCTGCGTCCCCAGCACCATGGCCGCCTACCTAGCTTATGCCCCTAAATAAGAACACAAAAACTGTATTCTTTTAAACACTTCCTGGCCCAGTATTTTCAGCCTCTTAACCCATTTCTAATAATGTATGTTCCAGCATGAGGTGCCCTTACCAGGAAAGATTCAGCAAGTCTGCCCTGGTGGCTGGCTGCATTGCCATCTGCCTCAGGGAGCAGAGCTCCCATGTCTGCCCGGGAGATGGGTGCATGGCATCTCTGAGCTCACTTCCTCTTTCTAGCAGCATTCTGTTCTCTTTACTCCTCCCACCTATGTTCTAACCTATCAAGGGAAGCAGATTCTTTATTTAATTAAGCAATGACCTTCTTCCATCACTTTATCCATTCAACAGCTTGCCCAAAGAAATCTTCCATGTCTCTTCTGTTGTATAATCTTTCATTTGTAAAGAACTTGCCCTCTTAGGGAAGGATTTTTCTGACATCTCTGTGGACGGAGGTCATATGAGGAAAGTCGTGATCCGTAATACCATATTGGGATAGCGGCAGTCCACGGACTCTCACCCTCTCGGAAAACAAAATTAGAACCTCCTTTCCAAAGCATCATGTCCTTAGATCCAAATTTTAAAGTCAAGGCACTTTCAAAATATCTATGTGGGATTAGTTCAGCAGCATTTATAAACAAATATCTTTTAGCAGCTATTGCTCCTTCCTCAGCATTCAAATGATTCAAACAGAGCACAATAGCATACAGTATCAAAATTCTCTGTGTATTTTCCATCTTTGTTAGCTTCAATTTAAGCTCTAATTTATTTTTCCTTTTTATATTTTGCCTTTTGAGACAGGTTCTCTGTATCTTTGACCTGGAATAACTCTGTAGAACAGGCTGTCCTTGAAGTTTCTGAGATCCACATGTCTCTGCCTCCAAGCATTGGGATCAAAGGTGTATGGTACTACACCTGGATTCACAGAGACCTGTTTGTCTCTGCCTTCTCGGCACTGGGATTAAAGGTATGTGCTACCACACCTTGAAGTTACAGAGGTCAATCTCTCTCTGCCTCCAAGTGTTGGGATTAAAGGTGTGTACTACTGCAACCAACAACTCTCTTCATTTTATTTTAACTTTAAGAACTTCAACTTTTAGCCTGCACATATTTTTAAAACATTGTAAATCATTTAAAAATTTTCTTTGTCTTTGAATCTCTCTTTACTCAATATCTCTCTTTGTTTTGTTGACCACATGAATCCTTAATTTACACAGCAATCTCAATATGACGAAAAGGTGGCTTTGCCAGCTAGATGTAGCCTATTCCTTAGCTTTCTGCCATTCCAACCTTATGGCTGAGGTACCGGCCAGAGCCGCATTCAGTGCCACAAGTCTACAGTGTTTCAAGGTCCTTGCCATCAAACAAGCTGCAAAAGACAACACTCAAGTCCTCTCTTTGTAGCTGGCACTCCTGACTCAAACAGTCAGAGTTTGTTCTGGCAGGATGGCCCAGAATTCCGGCATTTTAAAACATCAGAGTTTTTTTTTTCCTGCTACTGCTGAAAACAAAGAAGCATTCAGCTGGCTTTTATCAACACCATTTAAATGGTTTGTGGCAGGACTACTTAACAGCAGCAGGGTTTTGCAGCTGAAGGTGAGTCAGGAGTCTTCTCTTAAATGAGTGTGCTTGCTTGCTACTAGCAAGTAGTGCAGACCCGAGATATAGCTGCTAAAAAGAAAACATGCTTTACTAGTTCCCGGGCTTTCTCAGGCTTTCAGTGGATTCAGTTTTCCACATGTCTGAGTGACATTCTGTAGTAATTTGAGCAGTGGAGCTGTGTAACCAGCACCAGGGCAGCATCGCTAGCTAATGTCCAGAAATAATTACACACAAACGATTCTTTTAATCACTGCCTGGCCCATTAGTTTAGCCTATTAACCCATTTCTAATAATCTATGTAGCATCACGAGTGTGCTCACCAGGAAAGATTCAACAGGTCTAACCTGGTTGCTGGCTGCATTGCCCTCTGCCTCAGAGAGGAGAGCTATCACGTCTTCCCACGAGAGTGGATCATGGTGTCTCTGAGCACACTGCTTCTTGCTCCCAGCATTCTGTTCTCTTTCTCCTCCCAACTATGTTCTAAATTAACAGGGGAAGCAGTTTCTTTATTTAATTAAGCAATGAATTACTACCATTACTTTATCCTTTCAAGAGCTTTCCCTAGTAATTCTTCCATGTCTCTTCTGCTGTATAATCTTTCATTGGAAAAGAACTTGCCGTTTCAGGGGAGGATTTTTTTGACATCTCTGTGGATGGAGATCATATGAAGAGGATCAGATGACCAACCATGACAACTCTTATGCTGTAGAGTTAGGTGGACCAGAGATTGATTGCTGACAATCCTGTGCTATGCATCAGATGCCCATGAACTCTGCCCCTGTTGTCAGACAGGCAGACATCAAGGTGGTCACACATACTTAACTCATTCAGTGTTCACAGACATTTATATTGAGTTTTAATCTTGTCCTAAACTAATAAAAAAAAACAAGAATAGGAGAAGAGAGGAGCCTGAAGTAGGGCGTCCAAATGGGTCATTTGCAAAGGTAAGGTTTCCTGCCTCTATGTATGCTTTCTCCTTTCCTTAGTCAAATAATCCCCCACACCAGTTTAGAATGGTGATTAAAAGAATGATTATATCTTTAAAGAGCAAAAACTTACAGATGACCATCCCTGACAAAAGCCCTCAGCGTGATCAGGAAAGAAGCATAGAGGCCGGAAGGGAAACTGGAAGCAAGAGACCAAGCTGAAGGTAAATGTTGGTTTTTGAAAGAGAGAGAGACCACACCTCAATGGGCTGGTATCTCAGTGGCTATTGGCTGAAGGAATGGAAGAAACTCATGCAACACACTTATTTGGATATAGCAAAAAAAAAAAATGATACCCGAAGGTAAGAAAAAAAAAACTATTTTAGTTTATTTATTTCAGTCCTTCCAGACACATCACAGAGATAGGATCTCTTCATGCATGAGAGTCACCGATGATTTCCCTTTAAGAAAATACCCACAAAACTCCCAATAACATCATCAGCATTCAACAACATGTCTATGATTGCTTTGCCTTGCCTGTGCTTCTCAGTAAATGATGCTGTTAGTTAATCTCTGCAAACAATGCAAATTTCCCTGTACCTAAAAAGACAGAATTGACAGGTTATCTTAAACACAATAGGGAGTCACACTACGATGGAATGGGTTAATCATCACCAGTGTGGCAGTGACATATTTAGGATCTTTCCTTTGTCTAAAAATCACAGAATTGTAAACATGATATGTTGTCATACAGATTTCTTAGGTTTTTGTCCCCCTGGTGGTTTCCTTGGTATGCTTCCATAATTTTTGCCAGATCCAATCAGTTTTGCCATGCACTCTCAGCTCCACATCATTGTGTTCCCCTTATGTTCTAGTCCAGGCATTTTTGACATCTTGAAACTGTTGCAAGAGTATCTCATGTTCCACCTAAATGATTTGGAGTGTTATTTAGGCTGAGTTTTATCTTCCATCCATGAGTTCATTGACTTTCCTTGGGCGTAATTCCTGGGACACTGAGCCTAACTCCTGGGGGATTCCTCTAGTTACTTCTCCTTGCTGAGACAGCTTACACTCTCAGTACTACTATGACAGTGTTTCTGCAGCAAACATTCTTCTCAAGATGAGAAGAAATTTCAATATTACAATCCATTTGTTTTTATTGTGATTTAAACACACACACACGCACACACACACACAAGTTAATGCACATATACTGATGATATTAATTGAGTAGGCCATTCTGGGTTGTCAAGATCATTATCTCTCGAGGGTTCTTAGAGGCATGGGGTGACCCCCTAGAGGAACTTGGGCAGGTGAGGAGAGGTTGACTGCACTGTGCCATGTCTATAGTCACAATGGGTGCCTTATCCTATAGTCAGACTGATGACTATCTTGAATATCACCATGGAACTTTTGTATGGCCAAGATGGAGATCAAGTCAGGGTAAAAATCAGAAAACTAGATGGAGCTTCCAAGCTCCAGTTGAATAGCCGACTGATGGAGAATAAGAGCAAGGATGTCAGGAATAAAATGGCTTGGTCCACACACTGAGACTCTGTGCCTGAACAAAGGGGGTTTCAACTAAACCAGTGGCCTGGGAATGAAAGAACATGGAATCAAAGTGGAAGCTCTGAATGTGGCTGACAATTGGACCAGACTGAGAAGCCAATGATAATGGCACTGACATTTGTGTGCCCTTCAGATACAGGCTTTTTTGTGATCATATTCTATGTGGATGCTTGCCTTCCTAAATCTCGATGGATGAAGGGTAGGCTTGGGTTTCAAACAGGTCAAGGTACCCCGCCCTCAATTTAAATTGGAGTAGGACCTCTCTTTCTATCCCATTCAGCTTATATCCAGATCCCCACACCCCCTGTCTCCCTCCCTCTCTCCCTCCTTTGGGGCATAGCGCCTCCCTGCCCAGCCTGCTAGGACGCTGGGACCGAACCAGGAGGACTAAGGGGTGGCCGGTAGCTCCTTTGTTCCCATAGCCTGCCTGCAGGGAGCGGGGTGGGCCCTTTGTAGGCGAGCTAACCAGGCAGCGTGGAGTTTTATCTGGGCACCGAGTGAAACATCGTTGTGGTGAGTGAGTGCTGAGGCAGCTGGGAACATACCTCAGCCTGCCCACACTTCCACCCCATCCTACAGGGGCTATACTGCCCAAACCGCCTCTCTATTTCTATCCCATTGACCTTACATCCCGATCCCCACACCCCCTGTCTCCCTCCCTCTCTCCCTCCTTTGGGGCATAGCGCCTCCCTTCCCAGCCTGCTAGGACGCTGGGACCGACCCGGGAGGAAAAAGGGGTGGCCGGTAGCTCCTTTGTTCCCATAGCCTGGCCGCAGCGAGGGATGTGGGCCCTTTGTTGGCGAGCTAACCAGGCAGCGTGGAGATTCGATCTGGGCACCGAGTGAATCATCGTGGTGGAGAAACATATCTGGGGAGTGACATCACTGGGAAGGTACATCAGTGGGCAAGAAGACCTGATCCAGTAAAAGAAGATCCAAAAGGGAGTATTGGGAGGAAGAGATGGGCAGACGCCAATGCAGGAATTCTCCCAACAATCTGAAAAACAACACGAAACCACCAGAAGCCAGTGACCACACAACAGGAGGACATGAACACCTTAATCAAGAAGAAGTAGAAAAAACGGACTTCATGAAAGTGATTGACACCCTTAAACAGCATATAAAAAACGCCCTTATGGAAATGGATGAGAAGTATAATAGAAAGTTTGAGGAATTGAGTAAATCAGTGAATGATACCCAAGGAAACCAAGGAAAAACAATCAAGCAGATAAAGGAAACAGTTCATGACTTGAAAACTGAAATGGAGGCAATGAAGAAAACACAAACAGAGGGCCGGCTGGACATGGAAAATCTAGGTAAACGAATAGAGACTACAGAATCAAGTATAACCAGAAGAATACAAGAGATAGAAGAAAGAATCTCAGATTCTGAGGATAACATAGAGAAAATAAACACGCTGATCAAAGAAAACAGCAAGTCCAACAAACTCTCATCACAAAACATTCAGGAAATATGGGACACAATAAAAAGACCAAACCTAAGAATAATTGGAGTAGAAGAAGGAGAAGAAGTGCAGCTCAACGGTACAGAAAATATACTTAATAAAATTATAGGAGAAAACTTTCCCAAACTGAAGACAGATGTACCTATGAAGGTTCAAGAGGCATACAGAACACCAAATAGGCTGGATCAAAAGAAAACATCCCCTCGCCATATAATAATCAAAACACAAAATATACAGAATAAAGAAAGAATATTAAGAGCCGCAAAGGAAAAAGGCCAAGTTACTTATAAAGGTAAACCTATCAGACTTACACCTGACTTCTCTATGGAAACCATGAAAGCCAGAAGGTCCTGTATAGATGTTCTCCAAAAACTAAGAGACCACGGATGCAAGCCCAGACTACTATATCCAGGGAAACTTTCATTCACTATAAATGGAGAAAACAAAATTTTCCAGGATTAACACAAATTTAAACAATACGTAGCCACAAATCCAGCCTTACAGAAAGTAATAGAAGGAAAATCACTAACCAAGGAGTCCAACAATGACCACAATAACTCAGACATCTAGAGACCCTTCACCAGCACAACTCAAAGAAGGGAAACACACAAACTATACTACTAAAAAAAATGACCAGAGTTAACAACCACTGGTCATTAATATCACTTAATATCAATGGGCTCAACTCACCTATAAAAAGGCACAGGCTAAGAGATTGGATAAGAAAACAGGATCCAACATTCTGCTGTCTACAAGAAACACACCTCAACCACAAAGACAGGCACCTACTCAGAGTAAAGGGCTAGGAAAAAGCTTATCAAGCAAATGTACCTAAGAAACAAACAGTTGTGGCCATACTAATTTCTAACAAAGTTGACTTCAAACTTAAATCAATCAGAAGAGATGGAGAGGGACATTTTATACTCATAACAGGAACAATTCATCAGGAAGAAGTCTCAATCCTGAATATCTATGCCCCTAATATAAAAGCACCCACGTACGTAAAAGAAACATTACTAAACTCAAGGCAGACATCAAACCGCACACACTAATAGTAGGAGACTTCAACACTCCTCTCTCACCAATGGACAGGTCAATCAGACAAAAACCTAACAGAGAAATTAGAGAATTAATGGAGGCAATGAAGCAAATGGACTTAACAGACATCTATAGATTATTCCACCCAAAGAGGAAAGAATATACCTTCTTCTATGCAGCTCATGGAACCTTCTCGAAAATTGAAAATATACTTGGTAACAAATCTAACTTACACAGTTACAAAAAAATATTAGTAACCACCTATATCTTATCAGATCACCATGGATTAAAGTTAGAATTCAACAACAATGCTACCCCCAGAAAGCCTACAAACTCATGGAAACTGAACAGTCAACTACTGAACCATACCTGGATTAAGGAAGAAATAAAGAAAGAAATTAAAGTCTTCCTTGAATTCAATGAAAATAAAGAAACAACATACTCGAACTTATGGGACACTATGAAAGCAGTCCTAAGAGGAAAGTTCATAGCACTAAGTGCCCACCTAAAGAAAACAGAGAAAGCACATACTGGAGACTTAACAGCCCACTAGAAAGCTCTAGAAAAAAAAGAAGCAGACTCACCTAGGAGGAGTAGAAGACTGGAAATAATCAAATTGAGGGCTGAAATCAAAAAAATAGAAACACAGAAAACAATCCAAAGAATCAATGAAACAAAAAGCTGGTTCCTGGAGAAAATCAACAAGATTGATAAACCCCTATCCAAACTAATCAAACGACAGAGAGAGAACACGCAAATTAATAAGATAAGAAATGAAAAGGTGGACATAACCACAGACACAGAGGAAATTCAGAGAGTCATTAGATCTTACTACAAAAGCCTGTATGCCACAAAACTGGAAAATGTAAAAGAAATGGACGCTTTTTTAGACAAATACCATCTACCAAAACTAAACCAGGACCAGGAGAACAATCTAAACAGACCTGTAAGTCGCGAAGAATTAGAAGCTGTTATGAAAAACCTCCCTACCAAAAAAAGCCCAGGACCAGATGGTTTCAATGCAGAATTCTACCAGAACTTCCAAAAAGACCTAATACCTATACTCCTTAATGTATTCCACAATATAGAAACAGAAGGGTCATTACCAAATTCCTTTTATGAAGCCACAATTACTCTGATACCAAAACCACTCAAAGACTCAACCAGGAAAGAGAACTACAGGCCAATCTCACTCATGAATATCGACGCAAAAATCCTCAACAAAGTACTGGCAAATCGAATCCAAGAACACATCCGAAAAATTATCCATTATGATCAAGTAGGCTTCATTCCTCATATGCAGGGCTGGTTCAACATACGAAAATCTATCAATGTAATCCAGCATATAAATAAACTGAAAGAAAAAACCATATGATCATTTCATTAGATGCTGAAAAAGCATTTGACAAAATTCAACATCCATTTATGTTAAAAGTCTTGGAGAGATTAGGGATACAAGGGTCATACCTAAATATAATAAAAGCTATATACAGCAAGCCGACAGCTAACATCAAATTAAACGGAGAGAAACTCAAAGCCATCCCACTTAACTCAGGAACACGGCAAGGCTGTCCACTCTCACCATACCTCTTCAATATAGTGCTTGAAGTTCTAGCAATAGCAATAAGACAACATAATGGGATCAAGGGGATTCGAATTGGAAAGGAAGAAGTTAAACTTTCGTTATTTGCAGATGATATGATAGTGTACATAAGCGACCCCCAAAACTCCACCAAAGAACTTATACAGCTGATAAACAGCTTTAGTCATGTGGCAGGATACAAGATCAACTCCAAAAAATCAGTCGCCCTCTTATACACAAAGGATATTGAAGCAGAGAGGGAAATCAGAGAAGCTTCACCATTCACGATAGCCACAAACAGCATAAAATATCTTGGGGTAAATCTAACCAAGGAAGTGAAAGATTTATTTGACAAGCACTTTAAGGCATTGAAGAAAGAAATTGAAGAGGATACCAAAAAATGGATGGACCTCCCTTGCTCTTGGATTGGGAGGATCAACATAGTAAAAATGGCAATTCTACCTAAGGCAATTTATAGATTCAATGCAATCCCCATCAAGATCCCATCAAAATTCTTCACAGATCTGGAGAGGACAATAATCAACTTTATATGGAAAAACAAAAAACCCAGGATAGCCAAAACAATCCTATACAATAAAGGATCTTCTGGAGGCATTACCATCCCGGACTTCAAACTCTATTACAGAGCTACAGTAATGAAAACAGTGTGGTACTGGCATAAAAACAGAGAAGTCGACCAATGGAATCGTATAGAAGACCCTGATTTTATCCCACAAACCTTTGCACACCTCAATTTGATAAAGGAGATAAAAGTATACAATGGAAGAAAGAAAGCATCTTCAACAAATGGTGCTGGCACAACTGGATGTCAACCTGTAGAAGAATGAAAATAGACCCATATCTCTCACCGTGCACAAAACTCAAGTCCAAATGGATTAAAGACCTCAATATCAGCCCGAACACACTGAACCTGATAGAAGAGAAAGTGGGAAATACCCTACAACAGGTGGGCACAGGAGATCGCTTCCTATGTATAACCCCAGAAGCACAGACATTAAGGGCAACATTGAATAAATGGGACCTACTTAAACTGAGAAGCTTCTGTAAAGCAAAGGGCATGGTCACTAAGACACAAAGGCAACCTACTGACTGGGAGAAGATTTTCACCAACCCCACAACAGACAAAAGTCTGATCTCCAAAATATATAGAGAACTCAAGAAACTAGACTTTAAAATGCTAATTAACCCAATTAAAAAATGGGGCACTGAACTGAACAGAGAATTCTCAACAGAAGAAGTTCAAATGGCCAAAAGACACTTCAGGTCGTGCTCAACTTCCTTAACAATCAGGGAAATGCAAATCAAAACAACTTTGAGATATCATCTTACACCTGTCAGAATGGCTAAAGTCAAAAACACCAAGGATAACCTTTGCTGGAGAGGCTGTGGAGGAACGGGTACCCTCATCCATTGCTGGTGGGAATGCAATCTTGTGCAACCACTGTGGAAGTCAGTGTTTCGGTTTCTCAGGAAATTCGGGATCAACTTACCCCTGGACCCAGCAATACCACTCTTGGGAATATACTCAAGAGATGCTTTATCAAATGACAAAAGCATTTCTTCAATTATGTTCATAGCAGTATTATTTGTAATAGCCAGAACCTGGAAACAACCTAGATGCCCTTCAATGGAAGAATGGATGAAGAAAGTATGGAATATATACACGCTAGAGTACTAAGCTGCGGTAAAAAACAATGACTTCTCGAATTTTGCATGCAAATGGATGGAAATAGAAAACACTATCCTGAGTGGGGTGTCCCAGACCCAAAAAGATGAATATGGGATGTACTCACTCATAATTGGTTTCTAGCCATAAATAAGGAAAACAGGAGTCTACAATAGGTGAACCTAAAGAAGCTAAGTAAAAAGGTGAACCCAAGGAAAAACATATAGTTGTCCTCTTGGCTAAGGGAAGTAGACCAAATTTCCGGGGAGAAAATGGGATCTTGGGGATGGGGTGGGATGGGGGTAAAGGGAGATGGGGAGAGAAAAGGTAGAAGGGAAGGAGGGGGGACCTGGGAAACAGGAGAATTGGGATAAAGGAAAGGTGAATAGGGGAGCACGGAACCACAATTCTTAGTTAAGGGAGCCACTTTAGGGTGGGCAAGAGATTTGACCCTAGAGGGGCTCCCTAGTGCCCAAGATGAGGTTCCCAGTTAGTTCCTTGGGTAACTCAGGATTGGGAACCTGAAATGACCCTATCCTAGAGCAATACTGATGAATATCTTGCATATCATCATAGAATCTTCATCTGGTGATGGATAGAGATAGAGACAGAGACCCACACAGGAGCACTGGACTGAGCTCCCAAGGTCCCAACGAGGAGCAGAAGGAGGGAGAACATGAGCAAAGAATTCGGGACCACGAGGCGTGCATCCACCCACTGAGACAGTGGAGCTGATCTACTGGGAGCTCACCAAGGCCAGCTGGACTGTGACCGAAAAAGTATGGGATAAAACCGGACTCTCTGAACATGGCGAACAATGAGGGCTGATGAGACACCAAAGACAATGGCAGGGGGTTTTGATCCTACTTAATGTGCTGGCTTTGTGGGAGCCTAGCCAGTTTGGATGTTAACCTTCCTAGATATGGACGGAGGGGGGAGGACCTAGGACTTAACACAGGGCAGGGAACCCAGACTGCTCTGTGGACTGGAGAGGGAGGGGGGGAGAGGAGTGGGGGGAAGGGGGAGAAGGGTGGGAGGAGGGGAGAAGGGTGGGAGGAAGGGAAGGGAAATGGGAGGCTGGGAGGAGGTGGAAACTTGTTTTTTTTATGTCTCTTTTTCTTCTTTTCACAATAAAAATAAATAAATAAATAAATAAATAAATAAATAAATTGGAGTAGGAGTGGAGAGGTTTGGTGGGGGAGTGAGAAGAAAGTGGGAGGAGGAAACGAAGTGGAAATTTTGATATTCATTATTATGAAGTAATATAAAAATCAATAGTAGATAACCAATAAAGAGATTGGAGCTAGAAAAAAAAACATTCATGTGAGTTGTTGACTCAGACACCAAAGACTTTTTTACAGAAAAGGCACAAAAAGAGATTGGGTTACCTGGCAAAATATGACTCATGTATTTGGGAAGATGAGTGAGGTTTTATTTTGGGTCTCCAGGGGGCTGTGTGAGCAGCATTATAGGACATGTATGCTGGATATTTCTGTGGGTTAGTAGGGAAGAAAACTGCCTATGAGGGGTTTAATGACCTAAGTAGAGTCTTGATGATGTCACAAAGCTTTGGTTGGGGGTGGCAACCCTGTTCCACATGAAGCACTAGTCTTCTGTGAAGGTGTGCTGACTATCTTCACGGTGGCTGAGGAGGTGAGTTCAGCTCTTGGGCTCCACAACTGTTCAACAGGATTAGGCAGCTGAACATTTCCAGAAGATGGAATCTGGAGAGCCAAGACATTTTCTGTTGGTAAATATGTTTAGGAAGAACCATGGACCTCTGTAGTCCCAGAGAGGTTTCCTTCAAATCTCCTGTGAGTCTAAAATTTATGTTGTTAACAGCTTCTATATTTGATAGCTGTGGGGACAGTGAATGCCAGGTATTCTTCCCACTTTATCTTTGCTATCAATGTCCAATTCATCAGTTCACGAAAGGGGCGAAGATCCTCTTTGTCCATATGTGTTTTAAAAGATATTAATTATTTCTAAATGGTGCTGTTGCCCAGATTAATGAGTCTTTATTTTTGCAGTTTGTCTCACAAAACTCACTTCTCTAGTGAAGACATGGAATAGCTTTATGTAATAAACTTGGCTCTGGATCAGGAGACACAATACATAGAACCAGTGGACTGGAGTGCCATGACCTTGGGCAGGTGGTTTTGGATCAACCACCTAACCAACAGCTTGAGTGGGAAGGAGAGAAGTGGCTGTCCTTCGAATTCTTTGCCATCTGTTCAGATTTTTCTTTCTCACTTTGGGCATAGGCATCCAGTCTCCTCTCATTGACACAGTCAGTCCGGAATTAGGTTTCTCAGTAGAGGTCCATTGCCTTTGGGCAGCAGGAATATGTCTCTGATACACATATACTGAGCTGTAGACAATAGTTTGATAATTTTCCTATGAATTTCTTAAGACCAAATTACATTTAGGCAGCCCAAATCTATTCAGCACTGCCTTTATCACATTCCCCAAAGATCTTCCAGAAAAGAATCTTGACATCGCAACCTCCCCTTCTTAACCTTGCAGGCACTTATGGTGGAGGAAACCACTTTGTGTCTGATTGAAACTGAAGAATTCTTCCAATGCAGAGATTGGCAGCTATGAAGCCCAAGCACAGAAAGAGAGCCAAGAGACAGTGGAACAGGAGTGTTGTGGACTGTCTCAGTAAATCTACCACCATGATAAAGATGCCTCTTAGTATAAGATGCATGCCATCTCTCCAGAAGAAGAATGGGCGAACTCTCCAGAAGCAAAAACTGAGTAAGCCTTTTGAGGCCCTGGAGAATATTGTTGGCCGCCAAATTTCTCATGGCTGGAAGGAAGCCAATGAACCAGTCACCCAGTGGAAAGCCATCATTCTAGATCAACTGCCAACATATCCCTCTCTCTATTTGTTGAAATATGATGGGATTGATTGTGTCTATGGCTTGGAGCTTCACAGCGATGAAAGGATTTTAAACCTCAAGATCCTGCCTAATAATGTGCCATTTCCTCAGGTGACAGACATTCATCTGTCAAACACCATAGTTGGCAGAGCAGTGAAACATACATTCACGGGCACAAATGGCTCTAAGGAAGACTGGAATGGGATGGTCCTAGAAGAGGTGCCAATCATGAAGACCTGGTTCTATATGACCTACAAGAAAGATCCGGTCTTGTATATTTACCACCTCCTGGATGACTACCTTGAAGGCAACCTCCACATCATGCCAGGCTCTAAGGAGGCATGCAGTGTCATGGTCCCAGATGAGGTGCAGACCAGGATGACCTGTTTCTACATTGTCAAGGAGAATGATCCAGTCCTGTACCTTTACCACCATCTTGATGACTCCATTGAAGGCAACGTCCACATCATGCCTGAATGTCCTCCAGTAGAGGTGACTTTGGAATTAGGCAGGGATTCCTTGGCAGGCAAAGGTGTGCAGTACAACAAAAAAGATGGAACCCAAGAGATAGGTAAAATTATTTGCCAAGTTCCCACCAAACCTTCTGTGTATTTCATCAAGTTTAATAATGACTTCCATATCTATGCCTACGATTTGGTGAAGATCTGTTAAAGTGAAATTCTCAAAATTTGAGGGGCACACTTAAAACTGTGTTTGGGGAATGTGTTTTTTTCAGAGATACCGCAGGTCTTCTCTTAATCCTGGTATTTTTTTCCAATGGAATATTCTTGCTCGAAAAATAAAAATTTGTGAACATGTTTTGTTCTTTGGTGAATGATGGATTATGTTTGGTGGATGGGACATCACAGAAATACATGCCTCAAAACAAAGCAGGATTTATGGTCTTTCCCCTTGGAGAGGATGGACTGGGAATGCTTGGTGTGGTAAAGGACAAGATGGCTGTCTAGGGAGTAGTGGAGAGGGGACAAAAGTTGTAGGATCTCGGGGCGGGATAAAGCTTGAGGGAAAAACATGTCAACTGGAAAGATGTGACAGATATCAGAGTGAGGTATTGGGACTTAAGAGGATAAAGAGTAGATTAATCAGGAAGGGACACAAATGTATACTCAAAATCAGAGAAAATTAGGTTTCATTTGATGAATAGTTTAATTCGTACTGGCTGTAAGTCACTGGATGTTTGAACTCCACTGGAGCATGTTGAGTGACGAGTTGTCTCCTGCTTAGAGAAAAGTGTCTCCGCCCAGTTGCTCTTCTGCAGTGGGATGGATGTCACGCTATCTACTTCCTTTTGTCAGAATTCTGTCTGCCACCTACTTTGTCATGCCTGGATTCGGTATTCCTTGAACTCTCATTGGTCCTTTGCCTGCCATCCAACCCTTATGAGTTCATTTAAATAATTGCCCTGTCATATCTGGAAAACAGTGTTCCCTTTCATTGATCATGTTCTGTAGGACTTGGGCTATAAATCTCATCGACAGACGCATCCACACACAGGATAAACATGTACACATTGATGCCCACTAATGTGTGACATGCACACATATGATGAATGCACCGATCTCCATCAAATCAGTAAACGAGGGAATCCCTGATGCTAGGTGGAGTGTGGCAAAGACCCCACAAACCCATCAGACCCCCAAATACTAGTATGGTATTGATGTCTGACTCCCATCATGTAAGGATCCTGCCATCCTGTAACGGGGCGATTTTTGATTCCTTGATCTTCACAAACTTGGTTAAAATGTTAGAGTTGTCAAACTGCCAGTTAGGGTCCAGCATGTAGATCAGCTGTCTCAGGTCAGGTGATTTGGCTACAGTTTGGGGGATAACTTATACCAGGGAATTCTGGTACACCGTCACCTCTTCTTCTCCCAGTCCTCATCATCACTCTTGTGGCTGGGCTTGGAGCACAAAGAAGGCAAAATGGAAAAATCCTCCTCCTCAGTGCAAAACAATGTCCATCTTTCATATGACCTGACTCTCACAGGGAATGCAGGACATTTTATCCTTCTAGGTCTCCTCATTCTTTGGTTCACTCATTTTTCCAATGAATGATTGAATTCATCCATTCTTCCATATCTCTCTCTCTCTCTCTCTCTCTCTCTCTCTCTCTCTCTGTCTCTCTCTTCTTCCTTCCCTTCTTCAATTCCCCCCTTTATAGTAGTAATTTGAGCAGCGGGGCTGTGTCCCCAGCACCATGGCCGCCTACCTAGCTTATGCCCCTAAATAAGAACACAAAAACTGTATTCTTTTAAACACTTCCTGGCCCAGTATTTTCAGCCTCTTAACCCATTTCTAATAATGTATGTTGCAGCATGAGGTGTGCTTACCAGGTAAGATTCAGCATGTCTGACCTGGTGGCTGGCTGCATTGCCATCTGCCTCAGGGAGCAGAGCTCCCGTGTCTGCCTGGGAGAGGGGTGCATGGCATCTCTGAGCTCACTTCCTCTTTCTAGCAGCATTCTGTTCTCTTTACTCCTCCCACCTATGTTCTAACCTATCAAGGGAAGCAGATTCTTTATTTAATTAAGCAATGACCTTCTTCCATCACTTTATCCTTTCAACAGCTTGCCCAAAGAAATCTTCCATGTCTCTTCTGTTGTATAATCTTTCATTTGTAAAGAACTTGCCCTCTTAGGGAAGGATTTTTCTGACATCTCTGTGGACGGAGGTCATATGAGGAAAGTCGTGATCCGTAATACCATATTCGGATAGCGGCAGTCCACAGACTCTCACCCTCTCTGAAAACAAAATAAGAACCTCCTTTCCAAAGCATCATGTCCTTAGATCCAAATTTTAAAGTCAAGGCACTTTCAAAATATCTATGTGGGATTAGTTCAGCAGCATTTATAAACAAATATCTTTTAGCAGCTATTGCTCCTTCCTCAGCATTCAAATGATTCAAACAGAGCACAATAGCATACAGTATCAAAATTCTCTGTGTATTTTCCATCTTTGTTAGCTTCAATTTAAGCTCTAATTTATTTTTCCTTTTTATTTTTTGCCTTTTGAGACAGGTTCTCTGTATCGTTGACCTGGAATAACTCTGTAGAACAGGCTGTCCTTGAAGTTTCAGAGATCCACATGTCTCTGCCTCCCAGCATTGGGATCAAAGGTGTATGGTACTACACCTGAATTCACAGAGACCTGTTTGTCTCTGCCTTCTCGGCACTGGGATTCAAGGTATGTGCTACCACACCTTGAAGTTACAGAGGTCAATCTCTCTCTGCCTCCCAAGTGTTGGGATCAAAGGTGTGTACTACTGCAACCAACAACTCTCTTCATTTTATTTTAACTTTAAGAACTTCAACTTTTAGCCTGCACATATTTTTAACACACTGTAAATCATTTAAAAATTTTCTTTGTCTTTGAATCTCTCTTTACTCAATATCTCTCTTTGATTTTGACCACATGAATCCTTAATTTACACAGCAATCTCAATATGACGAAAAGGTGGCTTTGCCAGCTAGATGTAGCCTATTCCTTAGCTTTCTGCCATTCCAACCTTATGGCTGAGGTACCGGCCAGAGCCGCATTCAGTGCCACAAGTCTACAGTGTTTCAAGGTCCTTGCCATCAAACAAGCTGCCAAAGACAACACTCAAGCCCTCTCTTTGTAGCTGGCCCTCCTGACTCAAACAGTCATAGTTTGTTCTGGCAGGATGGCCCAGAATTCCGGCATTTTAAAACATCACATTTTTTTTCCTGCTGCTGCTGAAAACAAACATGCATTCAGCTGGCTTTTATCAACACCATTTAAATGTTTCGTGGCAGGACCACTTAACAGCAGCAGGCTTTTGCAGCTGAAGGTGAGTCAGGAATCTTCTCTTAAATGAGTGTGCTTGCTTGCTACTAGCAAGTAGTGCAGACCCGAGATATAGCTGCTAAAAAGAAAACATGCTTTACTCGTTCCCGGGCTTTCTCAGGCTTTCAGTGGATTCAGTTTTCCACATGTCTGAGTGCCATTCTGTAGTAATTTGAGCAGCGGAGCTGTGTAACCAGCACCAGGGCAGCCTCGCTAGCTAATTTCCAGAAATAATTACACACCAACGATTCTTTTAAACACTGCCTGGCCCATTAATTTAGCCTATTAACCCATTTCTAATAATCTATGTAGCATCACGAGTGTGCTCACCAGGAAAGATTCAACAGGTCTAACCTGGTTGCTGGTTGCATTGCCCTCTGCCTCAGAGAGGAGAGCTATCACGTCTTCCCACGAGAGTGGATCATGGTGTCTCTGAGCACACTGCTTCTTGCTCCCAGCATTCTGTTCTCTTTCTCCTCCCACCAATGTTCTAAATTAACAGGGGAAGCAGTTTCTTTATTTAATTAAGCAATGAATTACTACCATCACTTTATCCTTTCAAGAGCTTGCCCTAATAAATCTTCCATGTCCCTTCTGCTGTATAATCTTTCATTTGAAAAGAACTTGCCTTTTCAGGGGAGGATTTTTTTGACATCTCTGTGGATGGAGATCATATGAAGAGGATCAGATGAGCAACCATGACAACTCTTATGCTGTAGAGTTAGGTGGACCAGAGATTGATTGCTGACAATCCTGTGCTATGCGTCAGATGCCCATGAACTCTGCCCCTTTTGTCAGACAGGCAGACATCAAGGTGGTCACACATACTTAACTCATTCAGTGTTCACAGACATTTATATTGAGTTTTAATCTTGTCCTAAACTAATAAAAAAAAACAAGAATAGGAGAAGAGAGGAGCCTGAAGTAGGGCGTCCAAATGGGTCATTTGCAAAGGTAAGGTTTCCTGCCTATATGTATGCTTTCTCCTTTCCTTAGTCAAATAATCCCCCACACCAGTTTAGAATTGTGATTAAAAGAATGATTATATCTTTAAAGGGCAAAAACTTACAGATGACCATCCCTGACAAAAGCCCTCAGCGGGATCAGGAAAAAAGCATAGAGGCCGGAAGGGAAACTGGAAGCAAGAGATCAAGCTGAAGGTAAATGTTGGTTTTTGAAACAGAGAGAGACCACACCTCAATGGGCTGGTATCTCAGTGGCTATTGGCTGAAGGAGTGGAAGAAACTCATGCAACACACTTATTTGGATATAGCAAAAAAAAATGTTACTAGAAGGTGAGAAAAAAAAACTATTTTAGTTTATTTATTTCAGTCCTTCCAGACACATCACAGAGATAGGATCTCTTCATGCATGAGAGTCACCAATGATTTCCCTTTAAGAAAATACCCACAAAACTCCCAATAACATCATCAGCATTCAACAACATGGCTATGATTGCTTTGCCTTGCCTTTGCTTCTCAGTAAATGATGCTGTTAGTTAATCTCTGCAAACAATGCAAATTTCCCTGTACCTAAATAGACAGAATTGACAGGTTATCTTAAACACAACAGGGAGTCACACTACGATGGAATGGGTTAATCATCACCAGTGTGGCAGTGACATATTTAGGATCTTTCCTTTGTCTAAAAATCACAGAATTGTAAACATGATATGTTGTCATACAGATTTCTTAGGGTTTTGTCCCCCTGGTGGTTTCCTTGGTATGCTTCCATAATTTTTGCCAGATCCAATCAGTTTTGCCATGCACTTTCAGCTCCACATCATTGTGTTCCCCTTATGTTCTAGTCCAGGCATTTTTGACATCTTGAAACTGTTGCAAGAGTATCTCATGTTCCACCTAAATGATTTGGAGTGTTATTTAGGCTGAGTTTTATCTTCCATCCATGAGTTCATTGACTTTCCTTGGGCGTAATTCCTGGGACACTGAGCCTAACTCCTGGGGGATTCCTCTAGTTACTTCTCCTTGCTGAGACAGCTTACACTCTCAGTACTACTATGACAGTATTTCTGTAGCAAACATTCTTCTCAAGATGAGAAGAAATTTCAATATTACAATCCATTTGTTTTTATTGTGATTTAAACACACACACGCACACACACACACACACACGCAAGTTAATGCACATACACTGATGATATTAATTGAGTAGGCCATTCTGGGGTTGTCAAGATCATTATCTCTCGAGGGGTTCTTAGAGGCATGGGGTGACCCCCTAGAGGAACTTGGGCAGGTGAGGAGAGGTTGACTGCACTGTGCCATGTCTATAGTCACAATGGGTGCCTTATCCTATAGTCAGACTGATGACTATCTTGAATATCACCATGGAACTTTTGTATGGCCAAGATGGAGATCAAGTCAGGGTAAAAATCAGAAAACTAGATGGAGCTTCCAAGCTCCAGTTGAATAGCCGACTGATGGAGAATAAGAGCAAGGATGTCAGGAATAAAATGGCTTGGTCCACACACTGAGACACTGTGCCTGAACAAAGGGGGTTTCAACTAAACCTGTGGCCTGGGAATGAAAGAACATGGAATCAAAGTGGAAGCTCTGAATGTGGCTGACAATTGGACCAGACTGAGAAGCCAATGATAATGGCACTGACATTTGTCTGCACTTCATATACTGGCTTTTTTGTGATCATATTCTATGTGGATGCTTGCCTTCCTAAATCTCGATGGATGAAGGGTAGGCTTGGACTTCAAACAGGTCAAGGTACCCTGCCCTCAATTTAAATTGGAATAGGAGTGGAGAGGTTTGGTGGGGGAGCGAGAAGAAAGTGGGAGGAGGAAACGAAGTGGAAATTTTGATATTCATTATTATGAAGTAATATAAAAATCAATAGTAGATAAACAATAAAGAGATTGGAGCTAGAAAAAAAAATACATGTGAGTTGTTGACTCAAACACCAAAGACTTTTTTACAGAAAATGCACAAAAAGAGATTGGGTTACCTGGCAAAATATGACTCATGTATTTGGGAAGATAAGTGAGGTTTTATTTTGGGTCTCCAGGGGGCTGTGTGAGCAACATTATAGGACATGTATGCTGGATATTTCTGTGGGTTAGAAGGGAAGAAAACTGCCTATGAGGGGTTTAATGACCTAAGTAGAGTCTTGATGATGTCACAAAGCTTTGGTTGGGGGTGGCAACACTGTTCCACATGAAGCACTAGTCTTCTGTGAAGGTGGGCTGACTATCTTCACGGTGGCTGAGGAGGTGAGTTCAGCTCTTGGGCTCCACAACTGTTCAATAAGATTAGGCAGCTGAACATTTCCAGAAGATGGAATCAGGAGAGCCAAGATATTTTCTTTTTGTAAATATGTTTAGGAAGAAACATGGACCTCTGTAATCCCAGAGAGGTTCCCTTCAAATCTCCTGTGAGTCTAAAATTTATGTTGTTAACAGCTTCTATATTTGATGGCTGTGGGGACAGTGAATGCCAGGTATTCTTCCCACTTTATCTTTGCTATCAATGTCCAATTCATCAGTTCACGAAAGGGGCGAAGATCCTCTTTGTCCATATGTGTTTTAAAAGATATTAATTATTTCTAAATGGTGCTGTTGCCCAGATTAATGAGTCTTTATTTTTGCAGTTTGTCTCACAAAACTCACTTCTCTAGTGAAGACATGGAATAGCTTTATGTAATAAACTTGGCTCTGGATCACGAGACACAATACATAGAACCAGTGGACTGGAGTGCCATGACCTTGGGCAGGTGGTTTTGGATCAACCACCTAACCAACAGCTTGAGTGGGAAGGAGAGAAGTGGCTGTCCTTCGAATTCTTTGCCATCTGTTCAGATTTTTCTTTCTCACTTTGGGCATAGGCATCCAGTCTCCTCTCATTGACACAGTCAGTCCGGAATTAGGTTTCTCAGTAGAGGTCCATTGCCTTTGGGCAGCAGGAATATGTCTCTGATACACATATACTGAGCTGTAGACAATAGTTTGATAATTTTCCTATGAATTTCTTAAGACCAAATTACATTTAGGCAGCCCAAATCTATTCAGCACTGCCTTTATCACATTCCCCAAAGATCTTCCAGAAAAGAATCTTGACATCGCAACCTCCCCTTCTTAACCTTGCAGGCACTTATGGTGGAGGAAACCACTTTGTGTCTGATTGAAACTGAAGAATTCTTCCAATGCAGAGATTGGCAGCTATGAAGCCCAAGCACAGAAAGAGAGCCAAGAGACAGTGGAACAGGAGTGTTGTGGCCTATCTCAGTAAAACTACCACCATGATAAAGATGCCTCTTAGTATAAGATGCATGCCATCTCTCCAGAAGAAGAATGGGCGAACTCTCCAGAAGCAAAAACTGAGTAAGCCTTTTGAGGCCCTGGAGAATATTGTTGGCCGCCAAATTTCTCATGGCTGGAAGGAAGCCAATGAACCAGTCACCCAGTGGAAAGCCATCATTCTAGATCAACTGCCAACATATCCCTCTCTCTATTTGTTGAAATATGATGGGATTGATTGTGTCTATGGCTTGGAGCTTCACAGCGATGAAAGGATTTTAAACCTCAAGATCCTGCCTAATAATGTGCCATTTCCTCAGGTGACAGACATTCATCTGTCAAACACCATAGTTGGCAGAGCAGTGAAACATACATTCACGGGCACAAATGGCTCTAAGGAAGACTGGAATGGGATGGTCCTAGAAGAGGTGCCAATCATGAAGACCTGGTTCTATATTACCTACAAGAAAGATCCGGTCTTGTATATTTACCACCTCCTGGATGACTACCTTGAAGGCAACCTCCACATCATGCCAGGCTCAAAGGAGGCATGCAGTGTCATGGTCCCAGATGAGGTGCAGACCAGGATGACCTGTTTCTACATTGTCAAGGAGAATGATCCAGTCCTGTACCTTTACCACCATCTTGATGACTCCATTGAAGGCAACGTCCACATCATGCCTGAATGTCCTCCAGTAGAGGTGACTTTGGAATTAGGCAGGGATTCCTTGGCAGGCAAAGGTGTGCAGTACAACAAAAAAGATGGAACCCAAGAGATAGGTAAAATTATTTGCCAAGTTCCCACCAAACCTTCTGTGTATTTCATCAAGTTTAATAATGACTTCCATATCTATGCCTACGATTTGGTGAAGATCTGTTAAAGTGAAATTCTCAAAATTTGAGGGGCACACTTAAAACTGTGTTTGGGGAATGTGTTTTTTTCAGAGATACCGCAGGTCTTCTCTTAATCCTGGTATTTTTTTCCAATGGAATATTCTTGCTCGAAAAATAAAAATTTGTGAACATGTTTTGTTCTTTGGTGAATGATGGATTATGTTTGGTGGATGGGACATCACAGAAATACATGCCTCAAAACAAAGCAGGATTTATGGTCTTTCCCCTTGGAGAGGATGGACTGGGAATGCTTGGTGTGGTAAAGGACAAGATGGCTGTCTAGGGAGTAGTGGAGAGGGGACAAAAGTTGTAGGATCTCGGGGCGGGATAAAGCTTGAGGGAAAAACATGTCAACTGGAAAGATGTGACAGATATCAGAGTGAGGTATTGGGACTTAAGAGGATAAAGAGTAGATTAATCAGGAAGGGACACAAATGTATACTCAAAATCAGAGAAAATTAGGTTTCATTTGATGAATAGTTTAATTCGTACTGGCTGTAAGTCACTGGATGTTTGAACTCCACTGGAGCATGTTGAGTGACGAGTTGTCTCCTGCTTAGAGAAAAGTGTCTCCGCCCAGTTGCTCTTCTGCAGTGGGATGGATGTCACGCTATCTACTTCCTTTTGTCAGAATTCTGTCTGCCACCTACTTTGTCATGCCTGGATTCGGTATTCCTTGAACTCTCATTGGTCCTTTGCATGCCATCCAACCCTTATGAGTTCATTTAAATAATTGCCCTGTCATATCTGGAAAACAGTGTTCCCTTTCATTGATCATGTTCTGTCGGACTTGGGATATAAATCTCATCAACAGACGCATCCACACACAGGATAAACATGTACACATTGATGCCCACTAATGTGTGACATGCACACATATGATGAATGCACCGATCTCCATCAAATCAGTAAACGAGGGAATCCCTGATGCTAGGTGGAGTGTGGCAAAGACCCCACAAACCCATCAGACCCCCAAATACCAGTATGGTATTGATGTCTTGCTTCCATCATGTAAGGATCCTGCCATCCTGTAACGGGGCGATTTTTGCTTCCTTGATCTTCACAAACTTGGTTAAAATGTTAGAGTTGTCAAACTGCCAGTTAGGGTCCAGCATGTAGATCAGCTGTCTCAGGTCAGGTGATTTGGCTACAGTTTGGGTGATAACTTATACCAGGGAATTCTGGTACACCCTCACCTCTTCTTCTCCCAGTCCTCATCATCACTCTTGTGGCTGGGCTTGGAGCACAAAGAAGGCAAAATGGAAAAATCCTCCTCCTCAGTGCAAAACAATGTCCATCTTTCATATGACCTGACTCTCTCAGGGAATGCAGCACATTTTATCCTTCTAGGTCTCCTCATTCTTTGGTTCACTCATTTTTCCAATGAATGATTGAATTCATCCATTCTTCCATCTCTCTCTCTCTCTCTCTCTCTCTCTCTCTCTTCTTCCTTCCCTTCTTCAATTTCCCCCTTTATAGTAGTAATTTGAGCAGCGCGGCTGCGTCCCCAGCACCATGGCCGCCTTCCTAGCTTATGCCCCTAAATAAGAACACAAAAACTGTATTCTTTTAAACACTTCCTGGCCCAGTATTTTCAGCCTCTTAACCCATTTCTAATAATGTATGTTGCAGCATGAGGTGCGCTTACCAGGAATGATTCAGCATGTCTGACCTGGTGGCTGGCTGCATTGCCATCTGCCTCAGGGAGCAGAGCTCCCGTGTCTGCCCGGGAGAGGGGTGCATGGCATCTCTGAGCTCACTTCCTCTTTCTAGCAGCATTCTGTTCTCTTTACTCCTCCCACCTATGTTCTAACCTATCAAGGGAAGCAGATTCTTTATTTAATTAAGCCTTGACCTTCTTCCATCACTTTATCCTTTCAACAGCTTGCCCAAAGAAATCTTCCATGTCTCTTCTGTTGTATAATCTTTCATTTGTAAAGAACTTGCCCTCTTAGGGAAGGATTTTTCTGACATCTCTGTGGACGGAGGTCATATGAGGAAAGTCGTGATCCGTAATACCATATTCGGATAGCGGCAGTCCACAGACTCTCACCCTCTCTGAAAACAAAATAAGAACCTCCTTTCCAAAGCATCATGTCCTTAGATCCAAATTTTAAAGTCAAGGCACTTTCAAAATATCTATGTGGGATTAGTTCAGCAGCATTTATAAACAAATATCTTTAGCAGCTATTGCTCCTTCCTCAGCATTCAAATGATTCAAACAGAGCACAATAGCATACAGTATCAAAATTCTCTGTGTATTTTCCATCTTTGTTAGCTTCAATTTAAGCTCTAATTTATTTTTCCTTTTTATTTTTTGCCTTTTGAGACAGGTTCTCTGTATCGTTGACCTGGAATAACTCTGTAGAACAGGCTGTCCTTGAAGTTTCAGAGATCCACATGTCTCTGCCTCCCAGCATTGGGATCAAAGGTGTATGGTACTACACCTGAATTCACAGAGACCTGTTTGTCTCTGCCTTCTCGGCACTGGGATTAAAGGTATGTGCTACCACACCTTGAAGTTACAGAGGTCAATCTCTCTCTGCCTCCCAAGTGTTGGGATCAAAGGTGTGTACTACTGCAACCAACAACTCTCTTCATTTTATTTTAACTTTAAGAACTTCAACTTTTAGCCTGCACATATTTTTAACACAGTGTAAATCATTTAAAAATTTTCTTTGTCTTTGAATCTCTCTTTACTCAATATCTCTCTTTGTTTTTTTGACCACATGAATCCTTAATTTACACAGCAATCTCAATATGACGAAAAGGTGGCTTTGCCAGCTAGATGTAGCCTATTCCTTAGCTTTCTGCCATTCCAACCTTATGGCTGAGGTACCGGCCAGAGCCGCATTCAGTGCCACAAGTCTACAGTGTTTCAAGGTCCTTGCCATCAAACAAGCTGCCAAAGACAACACTCAATCCCTCTCTTTGTAGCTGGCCCTTCTGACTCAAACAGTCATAATTTGTTCTGGCAGGATGGCCAGAATTCCGGCATTTTAAAACATCACAGTTTTTTTCCTGCTGCTGCTGAAAACAAACAAGCATTCAGCTGGCTTTTATCAACACCATTTAAATGTTTCGTGGCAGGACCACTTAAGAGCAGCAGGCTTTTGCAGCTGAAGGTGAGTCAGGAATCTTCTCTTAAATGAGTGTGCTTGCTTGCTACTAGCAAGTAGTGCAGACCCGAGATATAGCTGCTAAAAAGAAAACATGCTTTACTCGTTCCCGGGCTTTCTCAGGCTTTCAGTGGATTCAGTTTTCCACATGTCTGAGTGTCATTCTGTAGTAATTTGAGCAGCGGAGCTGTGTAACCAGCACCAGGGCAGCCTCGCTAGCTAATGTCCAGAAATAATTACACACCAACGATTCTTTTAAACACTGCCTGGCCCATTAGGTTAGCCTATTAACCCATTTCTAATAATCTATGTAGCGTCACGAGTGTGCTCACCAGGAAAGATTCAACAGGTCTAACCTGGTTGCTGGGTGCATTGCCCTCTGCCTCAGAGAGGAGAGCTATCACGTCTTCCCACGAGAGTGGATCATGGTGTCTCTGAGCACACTGCTTCTTGCTCCCAGCATTCTGTTCTCTTTCTCCTCCCACCTATGTTCTAAATTAACAGGGGAAGCAGTTTCTTTATTTAATTAAGCAATGAATTACTACCATCACTTTATCCTTTCAAGAGCTTGCCATAATAAATATTCCATGTCTCTTCTGCTGTATAATCTTTCATTTGAAAAGAACTTGCCTTTTCAGGGGAGGATTTTTTTGACATCTCTGTGGATGGAGATCATATGAAGAGGATCAGATGAGCAACCATGGCAACTCTTATGAAGTAGAGTTAGGTGGACCAGAGATTGATTGCTGACAATCCTGTGCTATGCGTCAAATGCCCATGAACTCTGCCCCTTTTGTCAGACAGGCAGACATCAAGGTGGTCACACATACTTAACTCATTCAGTGTTCACAGACATTTATATTGAGTTTTAATCTTGTCCTAAACTAATAAAAAAAAACAACAATAGGAGAAGAGAGGAGCCTGAAGTAGGGCCTCCAAATGGGTCATTTGCAAAGGTAAGGTTTCCTGCCTATATGTATGCTTTCTCCTTTCCTTAGTCAAATAATCCCCCACACCAGTTTAGAATTGTGATTAAAAGAATGATTATATCTTTAAAGGGCAAAAACTTACAGATGACCATCCCTGACAAAAGCCCTCAGCGGGATCAGGAAAAAAGCATAGAGGCCGGAAGGGAAACTGGAAGCAAGAGATCAAGCTGAAGGTAAATGTTGGTTTTTGAAACAGAGAGAGACCACACCTCAATGGGCTGGTATCTCAGTGGCTATTGGCTGAAGGAGTGGAAGAAACTCATGCAACACACTTATTTGGATATAGCAAAAAAAATGTTAATAGAAGGTGAGAAAAAAATACTATTTTAGTTTATTTATTTCAGTCCTTCCAGACACATCACAGAGATAGGATCTCTTCATGCATGAGAGTCATCGATGATTTCCCTTTAAGAAAATACCCACAAAACTCCCAATAACATCATCAGCATTCAACAAGGCTATGATTGCTTTGCCTTGCCTTTGCTTCTCAGTAAATGATGCTGTTAGTTAATCTCTGCAAACAATGCAAATTTCCCTGTACCTAAATAGACAGAATTGACAGGTTATCTTAAACACAACAGGGAGTCACACTATGATGGAATGGGTTAATCATCACCAGTGTGGCAGTGACATATTTAGGATCTTTCCTTTGTCTAAAAATCACAGAATTGTAAACATGATATGTTGTCATACAGATTTCTTAGGGTTTTGTCCCCCTGGTGGTTTCCTTGGTATGCTTCCATAATTTTTGCCAGATCCAATCAGTTTTGCCATGCACTCTCAGCTCCACATCATTGTGTTCCCCTTATGTTCTAGTCCAGGCATTTTTGACATCTTGAAACTGTTGCAAGAGTATCTCATGTTCCACCTAAATGATTTGGAGTGTTATTTAGGCTGAGTTTTATCTTCCATCCATGAGTTCATTGACTTTCCTTGGGCGTAATTCCTGGGACACTGAGCCTAACTCCTGGGGGATTCCTCTAGTTACTTCTCCTTGCTGAGACAGCTTACACTCTCAGTACTACTATGACAGTATTTCTGTAGCAAACATTCTTCTCAAGATGAGAAGAAATTTCAATATTACAATCCATTTGTTTTTATTGTGATTTAAACACACACACGCACACACACACACACAAGTTAATGCACATACACTGATGATATTAATTGAGTAGGCCATTCTGGGGTTGTCAAGATCATTATCTCTCGAGGGGTTCTTAGAGGCATGGGGTGACCCCCTAGAGGAACTTGGGCAGGTGAGGAGAGGTTGACTGCACTGTGCCATGTCTATAGTCACAATGGGTGCCTTATCCTATAGTCAGACTGATGACATTCTTGAATATCACCATGGAACTTTTGTATGGCCAAGATGGAGATCAAGTCAGGGTAAAAATCAGAAAACTAGATGGAGCTTCCAAGCTCCAGTTGAATAGCCGACTGATGGAGAATAAGAGCAAGGATGTCAGGAATAAAATGGCTTGGTCCACACACTGAGACACTGTGCCTGAACAAAGGGGGTTTCAACTAAACCAGTGGCCTGGGAATGAAAGAACATGGAATCAAAGTGGAAGCTCTGAATGTGGCTGACAATTGGACCAGACTGAGAAGCCAATGATAATGGCACTGACATTTGTCTGCACTTCATATAGTGGCTTTTTTGTGATCATATTCTATGTGGATGCTTGCCTTCCTAAATCTCGATGGATGAAGGGTAGGCTTGGACTTCAAACAGGTCAAGGTACCCTGCCCTCAATTTAAATTGGAGTAGGAGTGGAGAGGTTTGGTGGGGGAGCGAGAAGAATGTGGGAGGAGGAAACGAAGTGGAAATTTTGATATTCATTATTATGAAGTAATATAAAAATCAATAGTAGATAAACAATAAAGAGATTGGAGCTAGAAAAAAAAATACATGTGAGTTGTTGACTCAAACACCAAAGACTTTTTTACAGAAAATGCACAAAAAGAGATTGGGTTACCTGGCAAAATATGACTCATGTATTTGGGAAGATAAGTGAGGTTTTATTTTGGGTCTCCAGGGGGCTGTGTGAGCAGCATTATAGGACATGTATGCTGGATATTTCTGTGGGTTAGAAGGGAAGAAAACTGCCTATGAGGGGTTTAATGACCTAAGTAGAGTCTTGATGATGTCACAAAGCTTTGGTTGGGGGTGGCAACACTGTTCCACATGAAGCACTAGTCTTCTGTGAAGGTGGGCTGACTATCTTCACGGTGGCTGAGGAGGTGAGTTCAGCTCTTGGGCTCCACAAATGTTCAATAAGATTAGGCAGCTGAACATTTCCAGAAGATGGAATCAGGAGAGCCAAGATATTTTCTTTTGGTAAATATGTTTAGGAAGAAACATGGACCTCTGTAATCCCAGAGAGGTTCCCTTCAAATCTCCTGTGAGTCTAAAATTTATGTTGTTAACAGCTTCTATATTTGATAGGTGTGGGGACAGTGATTGCCAGGTATTCTTCCCACTTTATCTTTGCTATCCATGTCCAATTCATCAGTTCACGAAAGGGGCGAAGATTCTCTTTGTCCATATGTGTTTTAAAAGATATTAATTATTTCTAAATGGTGCTGTTGCCCTGATTAATGAGTCTTTATATTTGCATTTTGTCTCACAAAACTCACTTCTCTAGGGAAGACATGGAATGGCTTTATGTAATCAACCTGGGTATGGATCAGGAGACACAATACATAGAACCCGTGGACTGGAGTGCCATGACCTTGGGCAGGTGGTTTTGGATCAACCACCTAACCAACAGCTTGAGTGGGAAGGAGAGAAGTGGCTGTCCTTCGAATTCTTTGCCATCTGTTCAGATTTTTCTTTCTCACTTTGGGCATAGGCATCCAGTCTCCTCTCATTGACACAGTCAGTCCGGAATTAGGTTTCTCAGTAGAGGTCCATTGCCTTTGGGCAGCAGGAATATGTCTCTGATACACATATACTGAGCTGTAGACAATAGTTTGATAATTTTCCTATGAATTTCTTAAGACCAAATTACATTTAGGCAGCCCAAATCTATTCAGCACTGCCTTTATCACATTCCCCAAAGATCTTCCAGAAAAGAATCTTGACATCGCAACCTCCCCTTCTTAACCTTGCAGGCACTTATGGTGGAGGAAACCACTTTGTGTCTGATTGAAACTGAAGAATTCTTCCAATGCAGAGATTGGCAGCTATGAAGCCCAAGCACAGAAAGAGAGCCAAGAGACAGTGGAACAGGAGTGTTGTGGCCTATCTCAGTAAAACTACCACCATGATAAAGATGCCTCTTAGTATAAGATGCATGCCATCTCTCCAGAAGAAGAATGGGCGAACTCTCCAGAAGCAAAAACTGAGTAAGCCTTTTGAGGCCCTGGAGAATATTGTTGGCCGCCAAATTTCTCATGGCTGGAAGGAAGCCAATGAACCAGTCACCCAGTGGAAAGCCATCATTCTAGATCAACTGCCAACATATCCCTCTCTCTATTTGTTGAAATATGATGGGATTGATTGTGTCTATGGCTTGGAGCTTCACAGCGATGAAAGGATTTTAAACCTCAAGATCCTGCCTAATAATGTGCCATTTCCTCAGGTGACAGACATTCATCTGTCAAACACCATAGTTGGCAGAGCAGTGAAACATACATTCACGGGCACAAATGGCTCTAAGGAAGACTGGAATGGGATGGTCCTAGAAGAGGTGCCAATCATGAAGACCTGGTTCTATATTACCTACAAGAAAGATCCGGTCTTGTATATTTACCACCTCCTGGATGACTACCTTGAAGGCAACCTCCACATCATGCCAGGCTCTAAGGAGGCATGCAGTGTCATGGTCCCAGATGAGGTGCAGACCAGGATGACCTGTTTCTACATTGTCAAGGAGAATGATCCAGTCCTGTACCTTTACCACCATCTTGATGACTCCATTGAAGGCAACGTCCACATCATGCCTGAATGTCCTCCAGTAGAGGTGACTTTGGAATTAGGCAGGGATTCCTTGGCAGGCAAAGGTGTGCAGTACAACAAAAAAGATGGAACCCAAGAGATAGGTAAAATTATTTGCCAAGTTCCCACCAAACCTTCTGTGTATTTCATCAAGTTTAATAATGACTTCCATATCTATGCCTACGATTTGGTGAAGATCTGTTAAAGTGAAATTCTCAAAATTTGAGGGGCACACTTAAAACTGTGTTTGGGGAATGTGTTTTTTTCAGAGATACCGCAGGTCTTCTCTTAATCCTGGTATTTTTTTCCAATGGAATATTCTTGCTCGAAAAATAAAAATTTGTGAACATGTTTTGTTCTTTGGTGAATGATGGATTATGTTTCGTGGATGGGACATCACAGAAATACATGCCTCAAAACAAAGCAGGATTTATGGTCTTTCCTCTTGGAGAGGATGGACTGGGAATGCTTGGTGTGGTAAAGGACAAGATGGCTGTCTAGGGAGTAGTGGAGAGGGGACAAAAGTTGTAGGATCTCGGGGCGGGATAAAGCTTGAGGGAAAAACATGTCAACTGGAAAGATGTGACAGATATCAGAGTGAGGTATTGGGACTTAAGAGGATAAAGAGTAGATTAATCAGGAAGGGACACAAATGTATACTCAAAATCAGAGGAAATTAGGTTTCATTTGATGAATAGTTTAATTCGTACTGGCTGTAAGTCACTGGATGTTTGATCTCCACTGGAGCATGTTGAGTGACGAGTTGTCTCCTGCTTAGAGAAAAGTGTCTCCGCCCAGTTGCTCTTCTGCAGTGGGATGGACGTCACGCTATCTACTTCCTTTTGTCAGAATTCTGTCTGCCACCTACTTTGTCATGCCTGGATTCGGTATTCCTTGAACTCTCATTGGTCCTTTGCATGCCATCCAACCCTTGTGAGTTCATTTAAATAATTGCCCTGTCATATCTGGAAAACAGTGTTCCCTTTCATTGATCATGTTCTGTAGGACTTGGGCTATAAATCTCATAGACAGACGCATCCACACACAGGATAAACATGTACACATTGATGCCCACTAATGTGTGACATGCACACATATGATGAATGCACCGATCTCCATCAAATCAGTAAACGAGGGAATCCCGGATGCTAGGTGGAGTGTGGCAAAGACCCCACAAACCCATCAGACCCCCAAATACCAGTATGGTATTGATGTCTTGCTTCCATCATGTAAGGATCCTGCCATCCTGTAACGGGGCGATTTTTGCTTCCTTGATCTTCACAAACTTGGTTAAAATGTTAGAGTTGTCAAACTGCCAGTTAGGGTCCAGCATGTAGATCAGCTGTCTCAGGTCAGGTGATTTGGCTACAATTTGGGTGATAACTTATACCAGGGAATTCTGGTACACCCTCACCTCTTCTTCTCCCAGTCCTCATCATCACTCTTGTGGCTGGGCTTGGAGCACAAAGAAGGCAAAATGGAAAAATCCTCCTCCTCAGTGCAAAACAAAGTCCATCTTTCATATGACCTGACTCTCACAGGGAATGCAGCACATTTTATCCTTCTACGTCTCCTCATTCTTTGGTTCACTCATTTTTCCAATGAATGATTTAATTCATCCATTCTTCCATCTCTATCTCTCTCTCTCTCTCTCTCTCTCTCTTCTTCCTTCCCTTCTTCAATTTCCCCCTTTATAGTAGTAATTTGAGCAGCGGGGCTGCGTCCCCAGCACCATGGCCGCCTTTCTAGCTTATGCCCCTAAATAAGAACACAAAAACTGTATTCTTTTAAACACTTCCTGGCCCAGTATTTTCAGCCTCTTAACCCATTTCTAATAATGTATGTTGCAGCATGAGGTGCGCTTACCAGGAATGATTCAGCATGTCTGACCTGGTGGCTGGCTGCATTGCCATCTGCCTCAGGGAGCAGAGCTCCCGTGTCTGCCCGGGAGAGGGGTGCATGGCATCTCTGAGCTCACTTCCTCTTTCTAGCAGCATTCTGTTCTCTTTACTCCTCCCACCTATGTTCTAACCTATCAAGGGAAGCAGATTCTTTATTTAATTAAGCAATGACCTTCTTCCATCACTTTATCCTTTCAACAGCTTGCCCAAAGAAATCTTCCATGTCTCTTCTGTTGTATAATCTTTCATTTGTAAAGAACTTGCCCTCTTAGGGAAGGATTTTTCTGACATCTCTGTGGACGGAGGTCATATGAGGAAAGTCGTGATCCGTAATACCATATTCGGATAGCGGCAGTCCACAGACTCTCACCCTCTCTGAAAACAAAATAAGAACCTCCTTTCCAAAGCATCATGTCCTTAGATCCAAATTTTAAAGTCAAGGCACTTTCAAAATATCTATGTGGGATTAGTTCAGCAGCATTTATAAACAAATATCTTTTAGCAGCTATTGCTCCTTCCTCAGCATTCAAATGATTCAAACAGAGCACAATAGCATACAGTATCAAAATTCTCTGTGTATTTTCCATCTTTGTTAGCTTCAATTTAAGCTCTAATTTATTTTTCCTTTTTATTTTTTGCCTTTTGAGACAGGTTCTCTGTATCGTTGACCTGGAATAACTCTGTAGAACAGGCTGTCCTTGAAGTTTCAGAGATCCACATGTCTCTGCCTCCCAGCATTGGGATCAAAGGTGTATGGTACTACACCTGAATTCACAGAGACCTGTTTGTCTCTGCCTTCTCGGCACTGGGATTAAAGGTATGTGCTACCACACCTTGAAGTTACAGAGGTCAATCTCTCTCTGCCTCCCAAGTGTTGGGATCAAAGGTGTGTACTACTGCAACCAACAACTCTCTTCATTTTATTTTAACTTTAAGAACTTCAACTTTTAGCCTGCACATATTTTTAACACACTGTAAATCATTTAAAAATTTTCTTTGTCTTTGAATCTCTCTTTACTCAATATCTCTCTTTGTTTTTTTGACCACATGAATCCTTAATTTACACAGCAATCTCAATATGACGAAAAGGTGGCTTTGCCAGCTAGATGTAGCCTATTCCTTAGCTTTCTGCCATTCCAACCTTATGGCTGAGGTACCGGCCAGAGCCGCATTCAGTGCCACAAGTCTACAGTGTTTCAAGGTCCTTGCCATCAAACAAGCTGCCAAAGACAACACTCAAGCCCTCTCTTTGTAGCTGGCCCTCCTGACTCAAACAGTCATAATTTGTTCTGGTAGGATGGCCAGAATTCCGGCATTTTAAAACATCACAGTTTTTTTCCTGCTGCTGCTGAAAACAAACAAGCATTCAGCTGGCTTTTATCAACACCATTTAAATGTTTCGTGGCAGGACCACTTAACAGCAGCAGGCTTTTGCAGCTGAAGGTGAGTCAGGAATCTTCTCTTAAATGAGTGTGCTTGCTTGCTACTAGCAAGTAGTGCAGACCCGAGATATAGCTGCTAAAAAGAAAACATGCTTTACTCGTTCCCGGGCTTTCTCAGGCTTTCAGTGGATTCAGTTTTCCACATGTCTGAGTGTCATTCTGTAGTAATTTGAGCAGCGGAGCTGTGTAACCAGCACCAGGGCAGCCTCGCTAGCTAATGTCCAGAAATAATTACACACCAACGATTCTTTTAAACACTGCCTGGCCCATTAGGTTAGCCTATTAACCCATTTCTAATAATCTATGTAGCATCACGAGTGTGCTCACCAGGAAAGATTCAACAGGTCTAACCTGGTTGCTGGGTGCATTGCCCTCTGCCTCAGAGAGGAGAGCTATCACGTCTTCCCACGAGAGTGGATCATGGTGTCTCTGAGCACACTGCTTCTTGCTCCCAGCATTCTGTTCTCTTTCTCCTCCCACCTATGTTCTAAATTAACAGGGGAAGCAGTTTCTTTATTTAATTAAGCAATGAATTACTACCATCACTTTATCCTTTCAAGACCTTGCCATAGTAAATATTCCATGTCTCTTCTGCTGTATAATCTTTCATTTGAAAAGAACTTGCCTTTTCAGGGGAGGATTTTTTTGACATCTCTGTGGATGGAGATCATATGAAGAGGATCAGATAGCAACCATGACAACTCTTATGAAGTAGAGTTAGGTGGACCAGAGATTGATTGCTGACAATCCTGTGCTATGCGTCAAATGCCCATGAACTCTGCCCCTGTTGTCAGACAGGCAGACATCAAGGTGGTCACACATACTTAACTCATTCAGTGTTCACAGACATTGATATTGAGTTTTAATCTTGTCCTAAACTAATAAAAAAAAAACAACAATAGGAGAAGAGAGGAGCCTGAAGTAAGGCCTCCAAATGGGTCATTTGCAAAGGTAAGGTTTCCTGCCTATATGTATGCTTTCTCCTTTCCTTAGTCAAATAATCCCCCACACCAGTTTAGAATTGTGATTAAAAGAATGATTATATCTTTAAAGGGCAAAAACTTACAGATGACCATCCCTGACAAAAGCCCTCAGCGGGATCAGGAAAAAAGCATAGAGGCCGGAAGGGAAACTGGAAGCAAGAGATCAAGCTGAAGGTAAATGTTGGTTTTTGAAACAGAGAGAGACCACACCTCAATGGGCTGGTATCTCAGTGGCTATTGGCTGAAGGAGTGGAAGAAACTCATGCAACACACTTATTTGGATATAGCAAAAAAAAATGTTACTAGAAGGTGAGAAAAAAAAACTATTTTAGTTTATTTATTTCAGTCCTTCCAGACACATCACAGAGATAGGATCTCTTCATGCATGAGAGTCACCAATGATTTCCCTTTAAGAAAATACCCACAAAACTCCCAATAACATCATCAGCATTCAACAACATGGCTATGATTGCTTTGCCTTGCCTTTGCTTCTCAGTAAATGATGCTGTTAGTTAATCTCTGCAAACAATGCAAATTTCCCTGTACCTAAATAGACAGAATTGACAGGTTATCTTAAACACAACAGGGAGTCACACTACGATGGAATGGGTTAATCATCACCAGTGTGGCAGTGACATATTTAGGATCTTTCCTTTGTCTAAAAATCACAGAATTGTAAACATGATATGTTGTCATACAGATTTCTTAGGGTTTTGTCCCCCTGGTGGTTTCCTTGGTATGCTTCCATAATTTTTGCCAGATCCAATCAGTTTTGCCATGCACTTTCAGCTCCACATCATTGTGTTCCCCTTATGTTCTAGTCCAGGCATTTTTGACATCTTGAAACTGTTGCAAGAGTATCTCATGTTCCACCTAAATGATTTGGAGTGTTATTTAGGCTGAGTTTTATCTTCCATCCATGAGTTCATTGACTTTCCTTGGGCGTAATTCCTGGGACACTGAGCCTAACTCCTGGGGGATTCCTCTAGTTACTTCTCCTTGCTGAGACAGCTTACACTCTCAGTACTACTATGACAGTATTTCTGTAGCAAACATTCTTCTCAAGATGAGAAGAAATTTCAATATTACAATCCATTTGTTTTTATTGTGATTTAAACACACACACGCACACACACACACACACACGCAAGTTAATGCACATACACTGATGATATTAATTGAGTAGGCCATTCTGGGGTTGTCAAGATCATTATCTCTCGAGGGGTTCTTAGAGGCATGGGGTGACCCCCTAGAGGAACTTGGGCAGGTGAGGAGAGGTTGACTGCACTGTGCCATGTCTATAGTCACAATGGGTGCCTTATCCTATAGTCAGACTGATGACTATCTTGAATATCACCATGGAACTTTTGTATGGCCAAGATGGAGATCAAGTCAGGGTAAAAATCAGAAAACTAGATGGAGCTTCCAAGCTCCAGTTGAATAGCCGACTGATGGAGAATAAGAGCAAGGATGTCAGGAATAAAATGGCTTGGTCCACACACTGAGACACTGTGCCTGAACAAAGGGGGTTTCAACTAAACCTGTGGCCTGGGAATGAAAGAACATGGAATCAAAGTGGAAGCTCTGAATGTGGCTGACAATTGGACCAGACTGAGAAGCCAATGATAATGGCACTGACATTTGTCTGCACTTCATATACTGGCTTTTTTGTGATCATATTCTATGTGGATGCTTGCCTTCCTAAATCTCGATGGATGAAGGGTAGGCTTGGACTTCAAACAGGTCAAGGTACCCTGCCCTCAATTTAAATTGGAATAGGAGTGGAGAGGTTTGGTGGGGGAGCGAGAAGAAAGTGGGAGGAGGAAACGAAGTGGAAATTTTGATATTCATTATTATGAAGTAATATAAAAATCAATAGTAGATAAACAATAAAGAGATTGGAGCTAGAAAAAAAAATACATGTGAGTTGTTGACTCAAACACCAAAGACTTTTTTACAGAAAATGCACAAAAAGAGATTGGGTTACCTGGCAAAATATGACTCATGTATTTGGGAAGATAAGTGAGGTTTTATTTTGGGTCTCCAGGGGGCTGTGTGAGCAACATTATAGGACATGTATGCTGGATATTTCTGTGGGTTAGAAGGGAAGAAAACTGCCTATGAGGGGTTTAATGACCTAAGTAGAGTCTTGATGATGTCACAAAGCTTTGGTTGGGGGTGGCAACACTGTTCCACATGAAGCACTAGTCTTCTGTGAAGGTGGGCTGACTATCTTCACGGTGGCTGAGGAGGTGAGTTCAGCTCTTGGGCTCCACAACTGTTCAATAAGATTAGGCAGCTGAACATTTCCAGAAGATGGAATCAGGAGAGCCAAGATATTTTCTTTTTGTAAATATGTTTAGGAAGAAACATGGACCTCTGTAATCCCAGAGAGGTTCCCTTCAAATCTCCTGTGAGTCTAAAATTTATGTTGTTAACAGCTTCTATATTTGATGGCTGTGGGGACAGTGAATGCCAGGTATTCTTCCCACTTTATCTTTGCTATCAATGTCCAATTCATCAGTTCACGAAAGGGGCGAAGATCCTCTTTGTCCATATGTGTTTTAAAAGATATTAATTATTTCTAAATGGTGCTGTTGCCCAGATTAATGAGTCTTTATTTTTGCAGTTTGTCTCACAAAACTCACTTCTCTAGTGAAGACATGGAATAGCTTTATGTAATAAACTTGGCTCTGGATCACGAGACACAATACATAGAACCAGTGGACTGGAGTGCCATGACCTTGGGCAGGTGGTTTTGGATCAACCACCTAACCAACAGCTTGAGTGGGAAGGAGAGAAGTGGCTGTCCTTCGAATTCTTTGCCATCTGTTCAGATTTTTCTTTCTCACTTTGGGCATAGGCATCCAGTCTCCTCTCATTGACACAGTCAGTCCGGAATTAGGTTTCTCAGTAGAGGTCCATTGCCTTTGGGCAGCAGGAATATGTCTCTGATACACATATACTGAGCTGTAGACAATAGTTTGATAATTTTCCTATGAATTTCTTAAGACCAAATTACATTTAGGCAGCCCAAATCTATTCAGCACTGCCTTTATCACATTCCCCAAAGATCTTCCAGAAAAGAATCTTGACATCGCAACCTCCCCTTCTTAACCTTGCAGGCACTTATGGTGGAGGAAACCACTTTGTGTCTGATTGAAACTGAAGAATTCTTCCAATGCAGAGATTGGCAGCTATGAAGCCCAAGCACAGAAAGAGAGCCAAGAGACAGTGGAACAGGAGTGTTGTGGCCTATCTCAGTAAAACTACCACCATGATAAAGATGCCTCTTAGTATAAGATGCATGCCATCTCTCCAGAAGAAGAATGGGCGAACTCTCCAGAAGCAAAAACTGAGTAAGCCTTTTGAGGCCCTGGAGAATATTGTTGGCCGCCAAATTTCTCATGGCTGGAAGGAAGCCAATGAACCAGTCACCCAGTGGAAAGCCATCATTCTAGATCAACTGCCAACATATCCCTCTCTCTATTTGTTGAAATATGATGGGATTGATTGTGTCTATGGCTTGGAGCTTCACAGCGATGAAAGGATTTTAAACCTCAAGATCCTGCCTAATAATGTGCCATTTCCTCAGGTGACAGACATTCATCTGTCAAACACCATAGTTGGCAGAGCAGTGAAACATACATTCACGGGCACAAATGGCTCTAAGGAAGACTGGAATGGGATGGTCCTAGAAGAGGTGCCAATCATGAAGACCTGGTTCTATATTACCTACAAGAAAGATCCGGTCTTGTATATTTACCACCTCCTGGATGACTACCTTGAAGGCAACCTCCACATCATGCCAGGCTCAAAGGAGGCATGCAGTGTCATGGTCCCAGATGAGGTGCAGACCAGGATGACCTGTTTCTACATTGTCAAGGAGAATGATCCAGTCCTGTACCTTTACCACCATCTTGATGACTCCATTGAAGGCAACGTCCACATCATGCCTGAATGTCCTCCAGTAGAGGTGACTTTGGAATTAGGCAGGGATTCCTTGGCAGGCAAAGGTGTGCAGTACAACAAAAAAGATGGAACCCAAGAGATAGGTAAAATTATTTGCCAAGTTCCCACCAAACCTTCTGTGTATTTCATCAAGTTTAATAATGACTTCCATATCTATGCCTACGATTTGGTGAAGATCTGTTAAAGTGAAATTCTCAAAATTTGAGGGGCACACTTAAAACTGTGTTTGGGGAATGTGTTTTTTTCAGAGATACCGCAGGTCTTCTCTTAATCCTGGTATTTTTTTCCAATGGAATATTCTTGCTCGAAAAATAAAAATTTGTGAACATGTTTTGTTCTTTGGTGAATGATGGATTATGTTTGGTGGATGGGACATCACAGAAATACATGCCTCAAAACAAAGCAGGATTTATGGTCTTTCCCCTTGGAGAGGATGGACTGGGAATGCTTGGTGTGGTAAAGGACAAGATGGCTGTCTAGGGAGTAGTGGAGAGGGGACAAAAGTTGTAGGATCTCGGGGCGGGATAAAGCTTGAGGGAAAAACATGTCAACTGGAAAGATGTGACAGATATCAGAGTGAGGTATTGGGACTTAAGAGGATAAAGAGTAGATTAATCAGGAAGGGACACAAATGTATACTCAAAATCAGAGAAAATTAGGTTTCATTTGATGAATAGTTTAATTCGTACTGGCTGTAAGTCACTGGATGTTTGAACTCCACTGGAGCATGTTGAGTGACGAGTTGTCTCCTGCTTAGAGAAAAGTGTCTCCGCCCAGTTGCTCTTCTGCAGTGGGATGGATGTCACGCTATCTACTTCCTTTTGTCAGAATTCTGTCTGCCACCTACTTTGTCATGCCTGGATTCGGTATTCCTTGAACTCTCATTGGTCCTTTGCATGCCATCCAACCCTTATGAGTTCATTTAAATAATTGCCCTGTCATATCTGGAAAACAGTGTTCCCTTTCATTGATCATGTTCTGTCGGACTTGGGATATAAATCTCATCAACAGACGCATCCACACACAGGATAAACATGTACACATTGATGCCCACTAATGTGTGACATGCACACATATGATGAATGCACCGATCTCCATCAAATCAGTAAACGAGGGAATCCCTGATGCTAGGTGGAGTGTGGCAAAGACCCCACAAACCCATCAGACCCCCAAATACCAGTATGGTATTGATGTCTTGCTTCCATCATGTAAGGATCCTGCCATCCTGTAACGGGGCGATTTTTGCTTCCTTGATCTTCACAAACTTGGTTAAAATGTTAGAGTTGTCAAACTGCCAGTTAGGGTCCAGCATGTAGATCAGCTGTCTCAGGTCAGGTGATTTGGCTACAGTTTGGGTGATAACTTATACCAGGGAATTCTGGTACACCCTCACCTCTTCTTCTCCCAGTCCTCATCATCACTCTTGTGGCTGGGCTTGGAGCACAAAGAAGGCAAAATGGAAAAATCCTCCTCCTCAGTGCAAAACAATGTCCATCTTTCATGTGACCTGACTCTCTCAGGGAATGCAGCACATTTTATCCTTCTAGGTCTCCTCATTCTTTGGTTCACTCATTTTTCCAATGAATGATTGAATTCATCCATTCTTCCATCTCTCTCTCTCTCTCTCTCTCTCTCTCTCTCTTCTTCCTTCCCTTCTTCAATTTCCCCCTTTATAGTAGTAATTTGAGCAGCGCGGCTGCGTCCCCAGCACCATGGCCGCCTTCCTAGCTTATGCCCCTAAATAAGAACACAAAAACTGTATTCTTTTAAACACTTCCTGGCCCAGTATTTTCAGCCTCTTAACCCATTTCTAATAATGTATGTTGCAGCATGAGGTGCGCTTACCAGGAATGATTCAGCATGTCTGACCTGGTGGCTGGCTGCATTGCCATCTGCCTCAGGGAGCAGAGCTCCCGTGTCTGCCCGGGAGAGGGGTGCATGGCATCTCTGAGCTCACTTCCTCTTTCTAGCAGCATTCTGTTCTCTTTACTCCTCCCACCTATGTTCTAACCTATCAAGGGAAGCAGATTCTTTATTTAATTAAGCCTTGACCTTCTTCCATCACTTTATCCTTTCAACAGCTTGCCCAAAGAAATCTTCCATGTCTCTTCTGTTGTATAATCTTTCATTTGTAAAGAACTTGCCCTCTTAGGGAAGGATTTTTCTGACATCTCTGTGGACGGAGGTCATATGAGGAAAGTCGTGATCCGTAATACCATATTCGGATAGCGGCAGTCCACAGACTCTCACCCTCTCTGAAAACAAAATAAGAACCTCCTTTCCAAAGCATCATGTCCTTAGATCCAAATTTTAAAGTCAAGGCACTTTCAAAATATCTATGTGGGATTAGTTCAGCAGCATTTATAAACAAATATCTTTAGCAGCTATTGCTCCTTCCTCAGCATTCAAATGATTCAAACAGAGCACAATAGCATACAGTATCAAAATTCTCTGTGTATTTTCCATCTTTGTTAGCTTCAATTTAAGCTCTAATTTATTTTTCCTTTTTATTTTTTGCCTTTTGAGACAGGTTCTCTGTATCGTTGACCTGGAATAACTCTGTAGAACAGGCTGTCCTTGAAGTTTCAGAGATCCACATGTCTCTGCCTCCCAGCATTGGGATCAAAGGTGTATGGTACTACACCTGAATTCACAGAGACCTGTTTGTCTCTGCCTTCTCGGCACTGGGATTAAAGGTATGTGCTACCACACCTTGAAGTTACAGAGGTCAATCTCTCTCTGCCTCCCAAGTGTTGGGATCAAAGGTGTGTACTACTGCAACCAACAACTCTCTTCATTTTATTTTAACTTTAAGAACTTCAACTTTTAGCCTGCACATATTTTTAACACAGTGTAAATCATTTAAAAATTTTCTTTGTCTTTGAATCTCTCTTTACTCAATATCTCTCTTTGTTTTTTTGACCACATGAATCCTTAATTTACACAGCAATCTCAATATGACGAAAAGGTGGCTTTGCCAGCTAGATGTAGCCTATTCCTTAGCTTTCTGCCATTCCAACCTTATGGCTGAGGTACCGGCCAGAGCCGCATTCAGTGCCACAAGTCTACAGTGTTTCAAGGTCCTTGCCATCAAACAAGCTGCCAAAGACAACACTCAATCCCTCTCTTTGTAGCTGGCCCTTCTGACTCAAACAGTCATAATTTGTTCTGGCAGGATGGCCAGAATTCCGGCATTTTAAAACATCACAGTTTTTTTCCTGCTGCTGCTGAAAACAAACAAGCATTCAGCTGGCTTTTATCAACACCATTTAAATGTTTCGTGGCAGGACCACTTAAGAGCAGCAGGCTTTTGCAGCTGAAGGTGAGTCAGGAATCTTCTCTTAAATGAGTGTGCTTGCTTGCTACTAGCAAGTAGTGCAGACCCGAGATATAGCTGCTAAAAAGAAAACATGCTTTACTCGTTCCCGGGCTTTCTCAGGCTTTCAGTGGATTCAGTTTTCCACATGTCTGAGTGTCATTCTGTAGTAATTTGAGCAGCGGAGCTGTGTAACCAGCACCAGGGCAGCCTCGCTAGCTAATGTCCAGAAATAATTACACACCAACGATTCTTTTAAACACTGCCTGGCCCATTAGGTTAGCCTATTAACCCATTTCTAATAATCTATGTAGCGTCACGAGTGTGCTCACCAGGAAAGATTCAACAGGTCTAACCTGGTTGCTGGGTGCATTGCCCTCTGCCTCAGAGAGGAGAGCTATCACGTCTTCCCACGAGAGTGGATCATGGTGTCTCTGAGCACACTGCTTCTTGCTCCCAGCATTCTGTTCTCTTTCTCCTCCCACCTATGTTCTAAATTAACAGGGGAAGCAGTTTCTTTATTTAATTAAGCAATGAATTACTACCATCACTTTATCCTTTCAAGAGCTTGCCATAATAAATATTCCATGTCTCTTCTGCTGTATAATCTTTCATTTGAAAAGAACTTGCCTTTTCAGGGGAGGATTTTTTTGACATCTCTGTGGATGGAGATCATATGAAGAGGATCAGATGAGCAACCATGGCAACTCTTATGAAGTAGAGTTAGGTGGACCAGAGATTGATTGCTGACAATCCTGTGCTATGCGTCAAATGCCCATGAACTCTGCCCCTTTTGTCAGACAGGCAGACATCAAGGTGGTCACACATACTTAACTCATTCAGTGTTCACAGACATTTATATTGAGTTTTAATCTTGTCCTAAACTAATAAAAAAAAACAACAATAGGAGAAGAGAGGAGCCTGAAGTAGGGCCTCCAAATGGGTCATTTGCAAAGGTAAGGTTTCCTGCCTATATGTATGCTTTCTCCTTTCCTTAGTCAAATAATCCCCCACACCAGTTTAGAATTGTGATTAAAAGAATGATTATATCTTTAAAGGGCAAAAACTTACAGATGACCATCCCTGACAAAAGCCCTCAGCGGGATCAGGAAAAAAGCATAGAGGCCGGAAGGGAAACTGGAAGCAAGAGATCAAGCTGAAGGTAAATGTTGGTTTTTGAAACAGAGAGAGACCACACCTCAATGGGCTGGTATCTCAGTGGCTATTGGCTGAAGGAGTGGAAGAAACTTATGCAACACACTTATTTGGATATAGCAAAAAAAATGTTAATAGAAGGTGACAAAAAAATACTATTTTAGTTTATTTATTTCAGTCCTTCCAGACACATCACAGAGATAGGATCTCTTCATGCATGAGAGTCATCGATGATTTCCCTTTAAGAAAATACCCACAAAACTCCCAATAACATCATCAGCATTCAACAAGGCTATGATTGCTTTGCCTTGCCTTTGCTTCTCAGTAAATGATGCTGTTAGTTAATCTCTGCAAACAATGCAAATTTCCCTGTACCTAAATAGACAGAATTGACAGGTTATCTTAAACACAACAGGGAGTCACACTATGATGGAATGGGTTAATCATCACCAGTGTGGCAGTGACATATTTAGGATCTTTCCTTTGTCTAAAAATCACAGAATTGTAAACATGATATGTTGTCATACAGATTTCTTAGGGTTTTGTCCCCCTGGTGGTTTCCTTGGTATGCTTCCATAATTTTTGCCAGATCCAATCAGTTTTGCCATGCACTCTCAGCTCCACATCATTGTGTTCCCCTTATGTTCTAGTCCAGGCATTTTTGACATCTTGAAACTGTTGCAAGAGTATCTCATGTTCCACCTAAATGATTTGGAGTGTTATTTAGGCTGAGTTTTATCTTCCATCCATGAGTTCATTGACTTTCCTTGGGCGTAATTCCTGGGACACTGAGCCTAACTCCTGGGGGATTCCTCTAGTTACTTCTCCTTGCTGAGACAGCTTACACTCTCAGTACTACTATGACAGTATTTCTGTAGCAAACATTCTTCTCAAGATGAGAAGAAATTTCAATATTACAATCCATTTGTTTTTATTGTGATTTAAACACACACACGCACACACACACACAAGTTAATGCACATACACTGATGATATTAATTGAGTAGGCCATTCTGGGGTTGTCAAGATCATTATCTCTCGAGGGGTTCTTAGAGGCATGGGGTGACCCCCTAGAGGAACTTGGGCAGGTGAGGAGAGGTTGACTGCACTGTGCCATGTCTATAGTCACAATGGGTGCCTTATCCTATAGTCAGACTGATGACATTCTTGAATATCACCATGGAACTTTTGTATGGCCAAGATGGAGATCAAGTCAGGGTAAAAATCAGAAAACTAGATGGAGCTTCCAAGCTCCAGTTGAATAGCCGACTGATGGAGAATAAGAGCAAGGATGTCAGGAATAAAATGGCTTGGTCCACACACTGAGACACTGTGCCTGAACAAAGGGGGTTTCAACTAAACCAGTGGCCTGGGAATGAAAGAACATGGAATCAAAGTGGAAGCTCTGAATGTGGCTGACAATTGGACCAGACTGAGAAGCCAATGATAATGGCACTGACATTTGTCTGCACTTCATATACTGGCTTTTTTGTGATCATATTCTATGTGGATGCTTGCCTTCCTAAATCTCGATGGATGAAGGGTAGGCTTGGACTTCAAACAGGTCAAGGTACCCTGCCCTCAATTTAAATTGGAGTAGGAGTGGAGAGGTTTGGTGGGGGAGCGAGAAGAAAGTGGGAGGAGGAAACGAAGTGGAAATTTTGATATTCATTATTATGAAGTAATATAAAAATCAATAGTAGATAAACAATAAAGAGATTGGAGCTAGAAAAAAAAAATACATGTGAGTTGTTGACTCAAACACCAAAGACTTTTTTACAGAAAATGCACAAAAAGAGATTGGGTTACCTGGCAAAATATGACTCATGTGTTTGGGAAGATAAGTGAGGTTTTATTTTGGGTCTCCAGGGGGCTGTGTGAGCAGCATTATAGGACATGTATGCTGGATATTTCTGTGGGTTAGAAGGGAAGAAAACTGCCTATGAGGGGTTTAATGACCTAAGTAGAGTCTTGATGATGTCACAAAGCTTTGGTTGGGGGTGGCAACACTGTTCCACATGAAGCACTAGTCTTCTGTGAAGGTGGGCTGACTATCTTCACGGTGGCTGAGGAGGTGAGTTCAGCTCTTGGGCTCCACAACTGTTCAATAAGATTAGGCAGCTGAACATTTCCAGAAGATGGAATCAGGAGAGCCAAGATATTTTCTTTTGGTAAATATGTTTAGGAAGAAACATGGACCTCTGTAATCCCAGAGAGGTTCCCTTCAAATCTCCTGTGAGTCTAAAATTTATGTTGTTAACAGCTTCTATATTTGATAGGTGTGGGGACAGTGATTGCCAGGTATTCTTCCCACTTTATCTTTGCTATCCATGTCCAATTCATCAGTTCACGAAAGGGGCGAAGATTCTCTTTGTCCATATGTGTTTTAAAAGATATTAATTATTTCTAAATGGTGCTGTTGCCCAGATTAATGAGTCTTTATATTTGCATTTTGTCTCACAAAACTCACTTCTCTAGTGAAGACATGGAATGGCTTTATGTAATCAACCTGGGTATGGATCAGGAGACACAATACATAGAACCAGTGGACTGGAGTGCCATGACCTTGGGCAGGTGGTTTTGGATCAACCACCTAACCAACAGCTTGAGTGGGAAGGAGAGAAGTGGCTGTCCTTCGAATTCTTTGCCATCTGTTCAGATTTTTCTTTCTCACTTTGGGCATAGGCATCCAGTCTCCTCTCATTGACACAGTCAGTCCGGAATTAGGTTTCTCAGTAGAGGTCCATTGCCTTTGGGCAACAGGAATATGTCTCTGATACACATATACTGAGCTGTAGACAATAGTTTGATAATTTTCCTATGAATTTCTTAAGACCAAATTACATTTAGGCAGCCCAAATCTATTCGGCACTGCCTTTATCACCTTCCCCAAAGATCTTCCAGAAAAGAATCTTGACATCGCATCCTCCCCTTCTTAACCTTGCAGGCACTTATGGTGGAGGAAACCACTTTGTGTCTGATTGAATCTGAAGAATTCTTCCAATGCAGAGATTGGCAGCTATGAAGCCCAAGCACAGAAAGAGAGCCAAGAGACAGTGGAACAGGAGTGTTGTGGCCTGTCTCAGTAAATCTACCACCATGATAAAGATGCCTCTTAGTATGAGATGCATGCCACCTCTCCAGAAGAAGAATGGGCCAACTCTCCAAAGGCAAAAACTGAGTAAGCCTTTTGAGGCCCTGGAGAATATTGTTGGCCGCCGAATTTCTCATGGTTGGAAGGAAGCCAATGAAACAGTCACCCAGTGGAAAGCCATCATTCTAGATCAACTGCCAACATATCCCTCTCTCTATTTGTTGAAATATGATGGGATTGATTGTGTCTATGGCGTGGAGCTTCACAGCGATGAAAGGATTTTAAACCTTAAGATCCTGCCTAATAATGTGCCATTTCCTCAGGTGACAGACACTCATCTGTCAAACACCATAGTTGGCAGAGCAGTGAAACATACATTCACGGGCACAAATGGCTCTAAGGAAGACTGGAATGGGATGGTCCTAGAAGAGGTGCCAATCATGAATACCTGGTTCTATATGACCTACAAGAAAGATCCGGTCTTGTATATTTACCACCTCCTGGATGACTACCTTGAAGGCAACCTCCACATCATGCCAGGCTCTAAGGAGGAGTGCAGTGTCATGGTCCCAGATGAGGTGCAGACCAGGATGACCTGTTTCTACATTGTCAAGGAGAATGATCCAGTCCTGTACCTTTACCACCATCTTGATGACTCCATTGAAGGCAACGTCCACATCATGCCTGAATGTCCTCCAGTACAGGTGACTTTGGAATTAGAAAGGGATTCCTTGGCAGGCAAAGGTGTGCAGTACAACAAAAAAGATGGAACCCAAGAGATAGGTAAAATTATTTGCCAAGTTCCCACCAAACCTTCTGTGTATTTCATCAAGTTTAATAATGACTTCCATATCTATGTCTACGATTTGGTGAAGATCTGTGAAAGTGAAATTCTCAAAATTTGAGGGGCACACTTAAAACTGTGTTTGGGGAATGTGTATTTTTCAGAGATACCGCAGGTCTTCTATTAATCCGGGTATTTTTTTCCAATGGAATATTCTTGCTCGAAAAATAAAAATTTGTGAACATGTTTTGTTCTTTGGTGAATGATGGATTATGTTTGGTGGATGGGACATCACAGAAATACATGCCTCAAAAGAAAGCAGGATTTATGGTCTTTCCCCTTGGAGAGGATGGACTGGGAATGCTTGGTGTGGTAAAGGACAAGATGGCTGTCTAGGGAGTAGTGGAGAGGGGACAAAAGTTGTAGGATCTCGGGGCGGGATAAAGCTTGAGGGAAAAACATGTCAACTGGAAAGATGTGACAGATATCAGAGTGAGGTATTGGGACTTAAGAGGATAAAGAGTAGATTAATCAGGAAGGGACACAAATGTATACTCAAAATCAGAGGAAATTAGGTTTCATTTGATGAATAGTTTAATTCGTACTGGCTGTAAGTCACTGGATGTTTGAACTCCACTGGAGCATGTTGAGTGACTAGGAGCCTCCTGCTTAGAGAAAAGTGTCTCCGCCCAGTTGCTCTTCTGCAGTGGGATGGACATCATGCTATCTACTTGCTTTTCTCAGAATTCTGTCTGCCACCTACTTTGTCATGCCTGGATTCGGTATTCCTTGAACTCTCATTGGTCCTTTGCATGCCATCCAACCCTTGTGAGTTCATTTAAATAATTGCCCTGTCATATCTGGAAAACAGTGTTCCCTTTCATTGATCATGTTCTGTAGGACTTGGGCTATAAATCTCATCGACAGAGGCATCCACACACAGGATAAACATGTACACATTGATGCCCACTAATGTGTGACATGAACACATATGATGAATGCACCGATCTCCATCAAATCAGTAAACGAGGGAATCCCTGATGCTAGGTGGAGTGTGGCAAAGACCCCACAAACCCATCAGACCCCCAAATACCAGTATGGTATTGATGTCTGACTCCCATCATGTAAGGATCCTGCCATCCTGTAACTGGGCGATTTTTGCTTCCTTGATCTTCACAAACTTGGTTAAAATGTTAGAGTTGTCAAACTGCCAGTTAGGGTCCAGCATGTAGTTCAGCTGTCTCAGGTCAGGTGATTTGGCTACAATTTGGGTGATAACTTATACCAGGGAATTCTGGTACACCGTCACCTCTTCTTCTCCCAGTCCTCATCATCACTCTTGTGGCTGGGCTTGGAGCACAAAGAAGGCAAAATGGAAAAATACTCCTCCTCAGTGCAAAACAATATCCATCTTTCATATGACCTGACTGTCACAGGAATTCAGCACATTTTATCCTTCTAGGTCTCCTCATTCTTTGGTTCACTCATTTTTCCAATGAATGATTTAATTCATCCATTCTTCCATATCTCTCTCTCTCTCTCTCTCTCACTCTCTCTCTCTCTCTCTCTCTCTTCTTCCTTCCCTTCTTCAATTTCCCCCTTTATAGTAGTAATTTGAGCAGCGGGGCTGCGTCCCCAGCACCATGGCCACCTACCTAGCTTATGCCCCTAAATAAGAACACAAAAACTGTATTCTTTGAAACACTTCCTGGCCCAGTATTTTCAGCCTCTTAACCCATTTCTAATAATGTATGTTGCAGCATGAGGTGCGCTTACCAGGAAAGATTCAGCATGTCTGACCTGGTGGCTGGCTGCATTGCCATCTGCCTCAGGGAGCAGAGCTCCCGTGTCTGCCCGGGAGAGGGGTGCATGGCATCTCTGAGCTCACTTCCTCTTTCTAGCAGCATTCTGTTCTCTTTACTCCTCCCACCTATGTTCTAACCTATCAAGGGAAGCAGATTCTTTATTTAATTAAGCAATGACCTTCTTCCATCACATTATCCTTTCAACAGCTTGCCCAAAGAAATCTTCCATGTCTCTTCTGTTGTATAATCTTTCATTTGTAAAGAACTTGCCCTCTTAGGGAAGGATTTTTCTGACATCTCTGTGGACGGAGGTCATATGAGGAAAGTCCTGATCCGTAATACTATATTGGGATAACAGCAGTCCACAGACTCTCACCCTCTCTGAAACCAATATAAGAACCTCCACTACAAAGCATCATGTCCTTAGATCCAAATTTTAAAGTCAAGGCACTTTCAAAATATCTATGTGGGATTAGTTCAGCAGCATTTATAAACACATATCTTTTAGCAGCTATTGCTCCTTCCTCAGCATTCAAATGATTCAAACAGAGCACAATAGCATACAGTATCAAAATTCTCTGTGTATTTTCCATCTTTGTTAGCTTCAATTTAAGCTCTAATTTATTTTTCCTTTTTATTTTTTGCCTTTTGAGACAGGTTCTCTGTATCTTTGACCTGGAATAACTCTGTAGAACAGGCTGTCCTTGAAGTTTCAGAGATACACATGTCTCTGCCTCCCAGCATTGGTATCAAAGGTGTATGGTACTACACCTGAATTCACAGAGACCTGTTTGTCTCTGCCTTCTCGGCACTGGGATTAAAGGTATGTGCTACCACACCTTGAAGTTACAGAGGTCAATCTCTCTCTGCCTCCCAAGTGTTGGGATCAAAGGTGTGTACTACTGCAACCAACAACTCTCTTCATTTTATTTTAACTTGAAGAACTTCAACTTTTAGCCTGCACATATTTTTAACACACTGTAAATCATTTAAAAATTTTCTTTGTCTTTGAATCTCTCTTTACTCAATATCTCTCTTTGATTTTGACCACATGAATCCTTAATTTACACAGCAATCTCAATATGACGAAAAGGTGGCTTTGCCAGCTAGATGTAGCCTATTCCTTAGCTTTCTACCATTCCAACCTTATGGCAGAGGTACCGGCCAGAGCCGCATTCAGTGCCACAAGTCTACAGTGTTTCAAGGTCCTTGCCATCAAACAAGCTGCCAAAGACAACACTCAAGCCCTCTCTTTGTAGCTGGCCCTCCTGACTCAAACAGTCATAGTTTGTTCTGGCAGGATGGCCCAGAATTCCGGCATTTTAAAACATCACATTTTTTTTCCTGCTGCTGCTGAAAACAAACATGCATTCAGCTGGCTTTTATCAACACCATTTAAATGTTTCGTGGCAGGACCACTTAACAGCAGCAGGCTTTTGCAGCTGAAGGTGAGTCAGGAATCTTCTCTTAAATGAGTGTGCTTGCTTGCTACTAGCAAGTAGTGCAGACCCGAGATATAGCTGCTAAATAGAAAACATGCTTTACTCGTTCCCGGGCTTTCTCAGGCATTCAGTGGATTCAGTTTTCCACATGTCTGAGTGCCATTCTGTAGTAATTTGAGCAGCGGAGCTGTGTAACCAGCACCAGGGCAGCCTCGCTAGCTAATTTCCAGAAATAATTACACACCAACGATTCTTTTAAACACTGCCTGGCCCATTAGTTTAGCCTATTAACCCATTTCTAATAATCTATGTAGCATCACGAGTGTGCTCACCAGGAAAGATTCAACAGGTCTAACCTGGTTGCTGGTTGCATTGCCCTCTGCCTCAGAGAGGAGAGCTATCACGTCTTCCCACGAGAGTGGATCATGGTGTCTCTGAGCACACTGCTTCTTGCTCCCAGCATTCTGTTCTCTTTCTCCTCCCACCAATGTTCTAAATTAAGAGGGGAATCAGTTTCTTTATTTAATTAAGCAATGAATTACTACCATCACTTTATCCTTTCAAGAGCTTGCCCTAATAAATCTTCCATGTTTCTTCTGCTGTATAATCTTTCATTTGAAAAGAACTTGCCTTTTCAGGGGAGGATTTTTTTGACATCTCTGTGGATGGAGATCATATGAAGAGGATCAGATGAGCAACCATGACAACTCTTATGCTGTAGAGTTAGGTGGACCAGAGATTGATTGCTGACAATCCTGTGCTATGCGTCAGATGCCCATGAACTCTGCCCCTTTTGTCAGACAGGCAGACATCAAGGTGGTCACACATACTTAACTCATTCAGTGTTCACAGACATTTATATTGAGTTTTAATCTTGTCCTAAACTAATGAAAAAAAAACAAGAATAGGAGAAGAGAGGAGCCTGAAGTAGGGCGTCCAAATGGGTCATTTGCAAAGGTAAGGTTTCCTGCCTCTATGTATGCTTTCTCCTTTCCTTAGTCAAATAATTCCCCACACCAGTTTAGAATTGTGATTAAAAGAATGATTATATCTTTAAAGGGCAAAAACTTACAGATGACCATCCCTGACAAAAGCCCTCAGCGGGATCAGGAAAAAAGCATAGAGGCCGGAAGGGAAACTGGAAGCAAGAGATCAAGCTGAAGGTAAATGTTGGTTTTTGAAACAGAGAGAGACCACACCTCAATGGGCTGGTATCTCAGTGGCTATTGGCTGAAGGAGTGGAAGAAACTCATGCAACACACTTATTTGGATATATCAAAAAAAATGTTACTAGAAGGTGAGAAAAAAAAACTATTTTAGTTTATTTATTTCAGTCCTTCCAGACACATCACAGAGATAGGATCTCTTCATGCATGAGAGTCACCGATGATGTCCATGTAAGAAAATACCCACAAAACTCCCAATAACATCATCAGCATTCAAAAACATGGCTATGATTGCTTTGCCTTGCCTTTGCTTCTCAGTAAATGATGCTGTTAGTTAATCTCTGCAAACAATGCAAATTTCCCTGTACCTAAATAGACAGAATTGACAGGTTATCTTAAACACAACAGGGAGTCACACTACGATGGAATGGGTTAATCATCACCAGTGTGGCAGTGACATATTTAGGATCTTTCCTTTGTCTAAAAATCACAGAATTGTAAACATGATATGTTGTCATACAGATTTCTTAGGGTTTTGTCCCCCTGGTGGTTTCCTTGGTATGCTTCCATAATTTTTGCCAGATCCAATCAGTTTTGCCATGCACTCTCAGCTCCACATCATTGTGTTCCCCTTATGTTCTAGTCCAGGCATTTTTGACATCTTGAAACTGTTGCAAGAGTATCTCATGTTCCACCTAAATGATTTGGAGTGTTATTTAGGCTGAGTTTTATCTTCCATCCATGAGTTCATTGACTTTCCTTGGGCGTAATTCCTGGGACACTGAGCCTAACTCCTGGGGGATTCCTCTAGTTACTTCTCCTTGCTGAGACAGCTTACACTCTCAGTACTACTATGACAGTATTTCTGTAGCAAACATTCTTCTCAAGATGAGAAGAAATTTCAATATTACAATCCATTTGTTTTTATTGTGATTTAAACACACACACGCACACACACACACACACACACAAGTTAATGCACATACACTGATGATATTAATTGAGTAGGCCATTCTGGGGTTGTCAAGATCATTATCTCTCGAGGGGTTCTTAGAGGCATGGGGTGACCCCCTAGAGGAACTTGGGCAGGTGAGGAGAGTTTGACTGCACTGTGCCATGTCTATAGTCACAATGGGTGCCTTATCCTATAGTCAGACTGATGACTATCTTGAATATCACCATGGAACTTTTGTATGGCCAAGATGGAGATCAAGTCAGGGTAAAAATCAGAAAACTAGATGGAGCTTCCAAGCTCCAGTTGAATAGCCGACTGATGGAGAATAAGAGCAAGGATGTCAGGAATAAAATGGCTTGGTCCACACACTGAGACACTGTGCCTGAACAAAGGGGGTTTCAACTAAACCAGTGGCCTGGGAATGAAAGAACATGGAATCAAAGTGGAAGCTCTGAATGTGGCTGACAATTGGACCAGACTGAGAAGCCAATGATAATGGCACTGACATTTGTCTGCACTTCATATAGTGGCTTTTTTGTGATCATATTCTATGTGGATGCTTGCCTTCCTAAATCTCGATGGATGAAGGGTAGGCTTGGACTTCAAACAGGTCAAGGTACCCTGCCCTCAATTTAAATTGGAGTAGGAGTGGAGAGGTTTGGTGGGGGAGCGAGAAGAAAGTGGGAGGAGGAAACGAAGTGGAAATTTTGATATTCATTATTATGAAGTAATATAAAAATCAATAGTAGATAAACAATAAAGAGATTGGAGCTAGAAAAAAAATACATGTGAGTTGTTGACTCAAACACCAAAGACTTTTTTACAGAAAATGCACAAAAAGAGATTGGGTTACCTGGCAAAATATGACTCATGTATTTGGGAAGATAAGTGAGGTTTTATTTTGGGTCTCCAGGGGGCTGTGTGAGCAGCATTATAGGACATGTATGCTGGATATTTCTGTGGGTTAGAAGGGAAGAAAACTGCCTATGAGGGGTTTAATGACCTAAGTAGAGTCTTGATGATGTCACAAAGCTTTGGTTGGGGGTGGCAACACTGTTCCACATGAAGCACTAGTCTTCTGTGAAGGTGGGCTGACTATCTTCACGGTGGCTGAGGAGGTGAGTTCAGCTCTTGGGCTCCACAACTGTTCAATAAGATTAGGCAGCTGAACATTTCCAGAAGATGGAATCAGGAGAGCCAAGATATTTTCTTTTGGTAAATATGTTTAGGAAGAAACATGGACCTCTGTAATCCCAGAGAGGTTCCCTTCAAATCTCCTGTGAGTCTAAAATTTATGTTGTTAACAGCTTCTATATTTGATAGGTGTGGGGACAGTGATTGCCAGGTATTCTTCCCACTTTATCTTTGCTATCCATGTCCAATTCATCAGTTCACGAAAGGGGCGAAGATTCTCTTTGTCCATATGTGTTTTAAGAGATATTAATTATTTCTAAATGGTGCTGTTGCCCAGATTAATGAGTCTTTATATTTGCATTTTGTCTCACAAAACTCACTTCTCTAGTGAAGACATGGAATGGCTTTATGTAATCAACCTGGGTATGGATCAGGAGACACAATACATAGAACCCGTGGACTGGAGTGCCATGACCTTGGGCAGGTGGTTTTGGATCAACCACCTAAACAACAGCTTGAGTGGGAAGGAGAGAAGTGGCTGTCCTTCGAATTCTTTGCCATCTGTTCAGATTTTTCTTTCTCACTTTGGGCATAGGCATCCAGTCTCCTCTCATTGACACAGTCAGTCCGGAATTAGGTTTCTCAGTAGAGGTCCATTGCCTTTGGGCAGCAGGAATATGTCTCTGATACACATATACTGAGCTGTAGACAATAGTTTGATAATTTTCCTATGAATTTCTTAAGACCAAATTACATTTAGGCAGCCCAAATCTATTCAGCACTGCCTTTATCACCTTCCCCAAAGATCTTCCAGAAAAGAATCTTGACATCGCATCCTCCCCTTCTTAACCTTGCAGGCACTTATGGTGGAGGAAACCACTTTGTGTCTGATTGAAACTGAAGAATTCTTCCAATGCAGAGATTGGCAGCTATGAAGCCCAAGCACAGAAAGAGAGCCAAGAGACAGTGGAACAGGAGTGTTGTGGCCTATCTCAGTAAATCCACCACCATGATAAAGATGCCTCTTAGTATGAGATGCATGCCACCTCTCCAGAAGAAGAATGGGCCAACTCTCCAGAAGCAAAAACTGAGTAAGCCTTTTGAGGCCCTGGAGAATATTGTTGGCCGCCGAATTTCTCATGGCTGGAAGGAAGCCAATGAACCAGTCACCCAGTGGAAAGCCATCATTCTAGATCAACTGCCAACATATCCCTCTCTCTATTTGTTGAAATATGATGGGATTGATTGTGTCTATGGCGTGGAGCTTCACAGCGATGAAAGGATTTTAAACCTTAAGATCCTGCCTAATAATGTGCCATTTCCTCAGGTGACAGACACTCATCTGTCAAACACCATAGTTGGCAGAGCAGTGAAACATACATTCACGGGCACAAATGGCTCTAAGAAAGACTGGAATGGGATGGTCCTAGAGGAGGTGCCAATCATGAAGACCTGGTTCTATATTACCTACAAGAAAGATCCGGTCTTGTATATTTACCACCTCCTGGATGACTACCATGAAGGCAACCTCCACATCATGCCAGGCTCTAAGGAGGAGTGCAGTGTCATGGTCCCAGATGAGGTGCAGACCAGGATGACCTGTTTCTACATTGTCAAGGAGAATGATCCAGTCCTGTACCTTTACCACCATCTTGATGACACCATTGAAGGCAACGTCCACATCATGCCTGAATGTCCTCCAGTAGAGGTGACTTTGGCATTAGGCAGTGATTCCTTGGCAGGCAAAGGTGTGCAGTACAACAAAAAAGATGGAACCCAAGAGATAGGTAAAATTATTTGCCAAGTTCCCACCAAACCTTCTGTGTATTTCATCAAGTTTAATAATGACTTCCATATCTATGTCTACGATTTGGTGAAGATCTGTGAAAGTGAAATTCTCAAAATTTGAGGGGCACACTTAAATCTGTGTTTGGGGAATGTGTTTTTTTCAGAGATACCGCAGGTCTTCTATTAATCCTGGTATTTTTTTCCAATGGAATATTCTTGCTCGAAAAATAAAAATTTGTGAACATGTTTTGTTCTTTGGTGAATGATGGATTATGTTTGGTGGATGGGACATCACAGAAATACATGCCTCAAAACAAAGCAGGATTTATGGTCTTTCCCCTTGGAGAGGATGGACTGGGAATGCTTGGTGTGGTAAAGGACAAGATGGCTGTCTAGGGAGTAGTGGAGAGGGGACTAAAGTTGTAGGATCTCGGGGCGGGATAAAGCTTGAGGGAAAAACATGTCAACTGGAAAGATGTGACAGATATCAGAGTGAGGTATTGGGACTTAAGAGGATAAAGAGTAGATTAATCAGGAAGGGACACAAATGTATACTCAAAATCAGAGGAAATTAGGTTTCATTTGATGAATAGTTTAATTCGTACTGGCTGTAAGTCACTGGATGTTTGAACTCCACTGGAGCATGTTGAGTGACCAGGAGCCTCCTGCTTAGAGAAAAGTGTCTCCGCCCAGTTGCTCTTCTGCTGTGGGATGGATGTCACGCTATCTACTTCCTTTTGTCAGAATTCTGTCTGCCACCTACTTTGTCATGCCTGGATTCGGTATTCCTTGAACTCTCATTGGTCCTTTGCATGCCATCCAACCCTTATGAGTTCATTTAAATAATTGCCCTGTCATATCTGGAAAACAGTGTTCCCTTTCATTGATCATGTTCTGTAGGACTTGGGCTATAAATCTCATCGACAGACGCATCCACACACAGGATAAACATGTACACATTGATGCCCACTAATGTGTGACATGCACACATATGATGAATGCACCGATCTCCATCAAATCAGTAAACGAGGGAATCCCTGATGCTAGGTGGAGTGTGGCAAAGACCCCACAAACCCATCAGACCCCCAAATACCAGTATGGTATTGATGTCTGACTCCCATCATGTAAGGATCCTGCCATCCTGTAACGGGGCGATTTTTGCTTCCTTGATCTTCACAAACTTGGTTAAAATGTTAGAGTTGTCAAACTGCCAGTTAGGGTCCAGCATGTAGATCAGCTGTCTCAGGTCAGGTGATTTGGCTACAGTTTGGGTGATAACTTATACCAGGGAATTCTGGTACACCCTCACCTCTTCTTCTCCCAGTCCTCATCATCACTCTTGTGGCTGCGCTTGGAGCATAAAGAAGGCAAAATGGAAAAATCCTCCTCCTCAGTGCAAAACAATGTCCATCTTTCATATGACCTGACTCTCACAGGGAATGCAGCACATTTTATCCTTCTAGGTCTCCTCATTCTTTGGTTCACTCATTTTTCCAATGAATGATTGAATTAATCCATTCTTCCATCTCTATCTCTCTCTCTCTCTCTCTCTCTCTCTTCTTCCTTCCCTTCTTCAATTTCCCCCTTTATAGTAGTAATTTGAGCAGCGGGGCTGCGTCCCCAGCACCATGGCCGCCTTCCTAGCTTATGCCCCTAAATAAGAACACAAAAACTGTATTCTTTGAAACACTTCCTGGCCCAGTATTTTCAGCCTCTTAACCCATTTCTAATAATGTATGTTGCAGCATGAGGTGTGCTTACCAGGAATGATTCAGCATGTCTGACCTGGTGGCTGGCTGCATTGCCATCTGCCTCAGGGAGCAGAGCTCCCGTGTCTACCCGGGAGAGGGGTGCATGGCATCTCTGAGCTCACTTCCTCTTTCTAGCAGCATTCTGTTCTCTTTACTCCTCCCACCTATGTTCTAACCTATCAAGGGAAGCAGATTCTTTATTTAATTAAGCAATGACCTTCTTCCATCACTTTATCCTTTCAACAGCTTGCCCAAATAAATCTTCCATGTCTCTTCTGTTGTATAATCTTTCATTTGTAAAGAACTTGCCCTCTTAGGGAAGGATTTTTCTGACATCTCTGTGGACGGAGGTCATATGAGGAAAGTCGTGATCCGTAATACCATATTCGGATAGCGGCAGTCCACAGACTCTCACCCTCTCTGAAAACAAAATAAGAACCTCCTTTCCAAAGCATCATGTCCTTAGATCCAAATTTTAAAGTCAAGGCACTTTCAAAATATCTATGTGGGATTAGTTCAGCAGCATTTATAAACAAATATCTTTTAGCAGCTATTGCTCCTTCCTCAGCATTCAAATGATTCAAACAGAGCATAATAGAATACAGTATCAAAATTCTCTGTGTATTTTCCATCTTTGTTAGCTTCAATTTAAGCTCTAATTTATTTTTCCTTTTTATTTTTTGCCTTTTGAGACAGGTTCTCTGTATCGTTGACCTGGAATAACTCTGTAGAACAGGCTGTCCTTGAAGTTTCAGAGATCCACATGTCTCTGCCTCCCAGCATTGGGATCAAAGGTGTATGGTACTACACCTGAATTCACAGAGACCTGTTTGTCTCTGCCTTCTCGGCACTGGGATTAAAGGTATGCGCTACCACACCTTGAAGTTACAGAGGTCAATCTCTCTCTGCCTCCCAAGTGTTGGGATCAAAGGTGTGTACTACTGCAACCAACAACTCTCTTCATTTTATTTTAACTTTAAGTACTTCAACTTTTAGCCTGCACATATTTTTAACACACTGTAAATCATTTAAAAATTTTCTTTGTCTTTGAATCTCTCTTTACTCAATATCTCTCTTTGTTTTTTTGACCACATGAATCCTTAATTTACACAGCAATCTCAATATGACGAAAAGGTGGCTTTGCCAGCTAGATGTAGCCTATTCCTTAGCTTTCTGCCATTCCAACCTTATGGCTGAGGTACCGGCCAGAGCCGCATTCAGTGCCACAAGTCTACAGTGTTTCAAGGTCCTTGCCATCAAACAAGCTGCCAAAGACAACACTCAAGCCCTCTCTTTGTAGCTGGCCCTCCTGACTCAAACAGTCATAATTTGTTCTGGCAGGATGGCCCAGAATTCCGGCATTTTAAAACATCACAGTTTTTTTCCTGCTGCTGCTGAAAACAAACAAGCATTCAGCTGGCTTTTATCAACACCATTTAAATGTTTCGTGGCAGGACCACTTAACAGCAGCAGGCTTTTGCAGCTGAAGGTGAGTCAGGAATCTTCTCTTAAATGAGTGTGCTTGCTTGCTACTAGCAAGTAGTGCAGACCCGAGATATAGCTGCTAAATAGAAAACATGCTTTACTCGTTCCCGGGCTTTCACAGGCTTTCAGTGGATTCAGTTTTCCACATGTCTGAGTGTCATTCTGTAGTAATTTGAGCAGCGGAGCTGTGTAACCAGCACCAGGGCAGCCTCGCTAGCTAATTTCCAGAAATAATTACACACCAACGATTCTTTTAAACACTGCCTGGCCCATTAGGTTAGCCTATTAACCCATTTCTAATAATCTATGTAGCATCACGAGTGTGCTCACCAGGAAAGATTCAACAGGTCTAACCTGGTTGCTGGCAGCATTGCCCTCTGCCTCAGAGAGGAGAGCTATCACGTCTTCCCACGAGAGTGGATCATGGTGTCTCTGAGCACACTGCTTCTTGCTCCCAGCATTCTGTTCTCTTTCTCCTCCCACCTATGTTCTAAATTAACAGGGGAAGCAGTTTCTTTATTTAATTAAGCAATGAATTACTACCATCACTTTATCCTTTCAAGAGCTTGCCATAATAAATATTCCATGTCTCTTCTGCTGTATAATCTTTCATTTGAAAAGAACTTGCCTTTTCAGGGGAGGATTTTTTTGACATCTCTGTGGATGGAGATCATATGAAGAGGATCAGATGAGCAACCATGACAACTCTTATGAAGTAGAGTTAGGTGGACCAGAGATTGATTGCTGACAATCCTGTGCTATGCGTCAAATGCCCATGAACTCTGCCCCTGTTGTCAGACAGGCAGACATCAAGGTGGTCACACATACTTAACTCATTCAGTGTTCACAGACATTTATATTGAGTTTTAATCTTGTCCTAAACTAATAAAAAAAAAAAACAACAATAGGAGAAGAGAGGAGCCTGAAGTAGGGCCTCCAAATGGGTCATTTGCAAAGGTAAGGTTTCCTGCCTCTATGTATGCTTTCTCCTTTCCTTAGTCAAATAATCCCCCACACCAGTTTAGAATTGTGATTAAAAGAATGATTATATCTTTAAAGGGCAAAAACTTACAGATGACCATCCCTGACAAAAGCCCTCAGCGGGATCAGGAAAAAAGCATAGAGGCCGGAAGGGAAACTGGAAGCAAGAGATCAAGCTGAAGGTAAATGTTGGTTTTTGAAACAGAGAGAGACCACACCTCAATGGGCTGGTATCTCAGTGGCTATTGGCTGAAGGAGTGGAAGAAACTCATGCAATACACTTATTTGGATATAGCAAAAAAAAATGTTAATAGAAGGTGAGAAAAAAATACTATTTTAGTTTATTTATTTCAGTCCTTCCAGACACATCACAGAGATAGGATCTCTTCATGCATGAGAGTCACCGATGATTTCCCTTTAAGAAAATACCCACAAAACTCCCAATAACATCATCAGCATTCAACAACATGGCTATGATTGCTTTGCCTTGCCTTTGCTTCTCAGTAAATGATGCTGTTAGTTAATCTCTGCAAACAATGCAAATTTCCCTGTACCTAAATAGACAGAATTGACAGGTTATCTTAAACACAACAGGGAGTCACACTACGATGGAATGGGTTAATCATCACCAGTGTGGCAGTGACATATTTAGGATCTTTCCTTTGTCTAAAAATCACAGAATTGTAAACATGATATGTTGTCATACAGATTTCTTAGGGTTTTGTCCCCCTGGTGGTTTCCTTGGTATGCTTCCATAATTTTTGCCAGATCCAATCAGTTTTGCCATGCACTCTCAGCTCCACATCATTGTGTTCCCCTTATGTTCTAGTCCAGGCATTTTTGACATCTTGAAACTGTTGCAAGAGTATCTCATGTTCCACCTAAATGATTTGGAGTGTTATTTAGGCTGAGTTTTATCTTCCATCCATGAGTTCATTGACTTTCCTTGGGCGTAATTCCTGGGACACTGAGCCTAACTCCTGGGGGATTCCTCTAGTTACTTCTCCTTGCTGAGACAGCTTACACTCTCAGTACTACTATGACAGTATTTCTGTAGCAAACATTCTTCTCAAGATGAGAAGAAATTTCAGTATTACAATCCATTTGTTTTTATTGTGATTTAAACACACACACGCACACACACACACACACACAAGTTAATGCACATACACTGATGATATTAATTGAGTAGGCCATTCTGGGGTTGTCAAGATCATTATCTCTCGAGGGGTTCTTAGAGGCATGGGGTGACCCCCTAGAGGAACTTGGGCAGGTGAGGAGAGGTTGACTGCACTGTGCCATGTCTATAGTCACAATGGGTGCCTTATCCTATAGTCAGACTGATGACTATCTTGAATATCACCATGGAACTTTTGTATGGCCAAGATGGAGATCAAGTCAGGGTAAAAATCAGAAAACTAGATGGAGCTTCCAAGCTCCAGTTGAATAGCTGACTGATGGAGAATAAGAGCAAGGATGTCAGGAATAAAATGGCTTGGTCCACACACTGAGACACTGTGCCTGAACAAAGTGGGTTTCAACTAAACCAGTGGCCTGGGAATGAAAGAACATGGAATCAAAGTGGAAGCTCTGAATGTGGCTGACAATTGGACCAGACTGAGAAGCCAATGATAATGGCACTGACATTTGTCTGCACTTCATATACTGGATTTTTTGTGATCATAGTCTATGTGGATGCTTGCCTTCCTAAATCTCGATGGATGAAGGGTAGGCTTGGACTTTAAACAGGTCAAGGTACCCTGCCCTCAATTTAAATTGGAGTAGGAGTGGAGAGGTTTGGTGGGGGAGCGAGAAGAAAGTGGGAGGAGGAAACGAAGTGGAAATTTTGATATTCATTATTATGAAGTAATATAAAAATCAATAGTAGATAAACAATAAAGAGATTGGAGCTAGAAAAAAAAATACATGTGAGTTGTTGACTCAAACACCAAAGACTTTTTTACAGAAAATGCACAAAAAGAGATTGGGTTACCTGGCAAAATATGACTCATGTATTTGGGAAGATAAGTGAGGTTTTATTTTGGGTCTCCAGGGGGCTGTGTGAGCAGCATTATAGGACATGTATGCTGGATATTTCTGTGGGTTAGAAGGGAAGAAAACTGCCTATGAGGGGTTTAATGACCTAAGTAGAGTCTTGATGATGTCACAAAGCTTTGGTTGGGGGTGGCAACACTGTTCCACATGAAGCACTAGTCTTCTGTGAAGGTGGGCTGACTATCTTCACGGTGGCTGAGGAGGTGAGTTCAGCTCTTGGGCTCCACAACTGTTCAATAAGATTAGGCAGATGAACATTTCCAGAAGATGGAATCAGGAGAGCCAAGATATTTTCTTTTGGTAAATATGTTTAGGAAGAAACATGGACCTCTGTAATCCCAGAGAGGTTCCCTTCAAATCTCCTGTGAGTCTAAAATTTATGTTGTTAACAGCTTCTATATTTGATAGCTGTGGGGACAGTGAATGCCAGGTATTCTTCCCACTTTATCTTTGCTATCCATGTCCAATTCATCAGTTCACGAAAGGGGCGAAGATTCTCTTTGTCCATATGTGTTTTAAAAGATATTAATTATTTCTAAATGGTGCTGTTGCCCAGATTAATGAGTCTTTATATTTGCATTTTGTCTCACAAAACTCACTTCTCTAGTGAAGACATGGAATGGCTTTATGTAATCAACCTGGGTATGGATCAGTAGACACAATACATAGAACCCGTGGACTGGAGTGCCATGACCTTGGGCAGGTGGTTTTGGATCAACCACCTAACCAACAGCTTGAGTGGGAAGGAGAGAAGTGGCTGTCCTTCGAATTCTTTGCCATCTGTTCAGATTTTTCTTTCTCACTTTGGGCATAGGCATCCAGTCTCCTCTCATTGACACAGTCAGTCCGGAATTAGGTTTCTCAGTAGAGGTCCATTGCCTTTGGGCAGCAGGAATATGTCTGTGATACACATATACTGAGCTGTAGACAATAGTTTGATAATTTTCCTATGAATTTCTTAAGACCAAATTACATTTAGGCAGCCCAAATCTATTCAGCACTGCCTTTATCACCTTCCCCAAAGATCTTCCAGAAAAGAATCTTGACATCGCATCCTCCCCTTCTTAACCTTGCAGGCACTTATGGTGGAGGAAACCACTTTGTGTCTGATTGAAACTGAAGAATTCTTCCAATGCAGAGATTGGCAGCTATGAAGCCCAAGCACAGAAAGAGAGCCAAGAGACAGTGGAACAGGAGTGTTGTGGCCTATCTCAGTAAATCCACCACCATGATAAAGATGCCTCTTAGTATGAGATGCATGCCACCTCTCCAGAAGAAGAATGGGCCAACTCTCCAGAAGCAAAAACTGAGTAAGCCTTTTGAGGCCCTGGAGAATATTGTTGGCCGCCGAATTTCTCATGGCTGGAAGGAAGCCAATGAACCAGTCACCCAGTGGAAAGCCATCATTCTAGATCAACTGCCAACATATCCCTCTCTCTATTTGTTGAAATATGATGGGATTGATTGTGTCTATGGCTTGGAGCTTCACAGCGATGAAAGGATTTTAAACCTTAAGATCCTGCCTAATAATGTGCCATTTCCTCAGGTGACAGACACTCATCTGTCAAACACCATAGTTGGCAGAGCAGTGAAACATACATTCACGGGCACAAATGGCTCTAAGGAAGACTGGAATGGGATGGTCCTAGAGGAGGTGCCAATCATGAAGACCTGGTTCTATATTACCTACAAGAAAGATCCGGTCTTGTATATTTACCACCTCCTGGATGACTACCATGAAGGCAACCTCCACATCATGCCAGGCTCTAAGGAGGAGTGCAGTGTCATGGTCCCAGATGAGGTGCAGACCAGGATGACCTGTTTCTACATTGTCAAGGAGAATGATCCAGTCCTGTACCTTTACCACCATCTTGATGACACCATTGAAGGCAACGTCCACATCATGCCTGAATGTCCTCCAGTAGAGGCGACTTTGGCATTAGGCAGTGATTCCTTGGCAGGCAAAGTTGTGCAGTACAACAAAAAATATGGAACCCAAGAGATAGGTAAAATTATTTGCCAAGTTCCCACCAAACCTTCTGTGTATTTCATCAAGTTTAATAATGACTTCCATATCTATGTCGACGATTTGGTGAAGATCTGTGAAAGTGAAATTCTCAAAATTTGAGGGGCACACTTAAATCTGTGTTTGGAGAATGTGTTTTTTTCAGAGATACCATAGGTCTTCTATTAATCCGGGTATTTTTTTCCAATGGAATATTCTTGCTCGAAAAATAAAAATTTGTGAACATGTTTTGTTCTTTGGTGAATGATGGATTATGTTTGGTGGATAGGACATCACAGAAATACATGCCTAAAAACAAAGCAGGATTTATGGTCTTTCCCCTTGGAGAGGATGGACTGGGAATGCTTGGTGTGGTAAAGGACAAGATGGCTGTCTAGGGAGTAGTGGAGAGGGGACAAAAGTTGTAGGATCTCGGGGAGGGATAAAGCTTGAGGGAAAAACATGTCAACTGGGAAGATGTGACAGATATCAGAGTGAGGTATTGGGACTTAAGAGGATAAAGAGTAGATTAATCAGGAAGGGACACAAATGTATACTCAAAATCAGAGGAAATTAGGTTTCATTTGATGAATAGTTTAATTCGTACTGGCTGTAAGTCACTGGATGTTTGAACTCCACTGGAGCATGTTGAGTGACCAGGAGCCTCCTGCTTAGAGAAAAGTGTCTCCGCCCAGTTGCTCTTCTGCTGTGGGATGGATGTCACGCTATCTACTTCCTTTTGTCAGAATTCTGTCTGCCACCTACTTTGTCATGCCTGGATTCGGTATTCCTTGAACTCTCATTGGTCCTTTGCATGCCATCCAACCCTTATGAGTTCATTTAAATAATTGCCCTGTCATATCTGGAAAACAGTGTTCCCTTTCATTGATCATGTTCTGTAGGATTTGGGCTATAAATCTCATCGACAGACGCATCCACACACAGGATAAACATGTACACATTGATGCCCACTAATGTGTGACATGCACACATATGATGAATGCACCGATCTCCATCAAATCAGTAAACGAGGGAATCCCTGATGCTAGGTGGAGTGTGGCAAAGACCCCACAAACCCATCAGACCCCCAAATACCAGTATGGTATTGATGTCTGACTCCCATCTTGTAAGGATCCTGCCATCCTGTAACGGGGCGATTTTTGCTTCCTTGATCTTCACAAACTTGGTTAAAATGTTAGAGTTGTCAAACTGCCAGTTAGGGTCCAGCATGTAGATCAGCTGTCTCAGGTCAGGTGATTTGGCTACAGTTTGGGTGATAACTTATACCAGGGAATTCTGGTACACCCTCACCTCTTCTTCTCCCAGTCCTCATCATCACTCTTGTGGCTGGGCTTGGAGCACAAAGAAGGCAAAATGGAAAAATCCTCCTCCTCAGGCAAAACATTGTCCATCTTTCATATGACCTGACTCTCACAGGGAATGCAGCACATTTTATCCTTCTAGGTCTCCTCATTCTTTGGTTCACTCATTTTTCCAATGAATGATTGAATTCATCCATTCTTCCATCTCTCTCTCTCTCTCTCTCTCTCTCTCTCTCTCTCTTCTTCCTTCCCTTCATCAATTTCCCCCTTTATAGTAGTAATTTGAGCATCGGGGCTGCGTGCCCAAAACCATGGCCGCCTACCTAGCATGTGCCCCTAAATAAGAACACAAAAACTGTATTCTTTTAAACACTTCCTGGCCCAGTATTTTCAGCCTCTTAACCCATTTCTAATAACATATGTTGCAGCAAGAGGTGCGCTTACCAGGTAAGATTCAGCATGTCTGACCTGGTGGCTGGCTGCATTGCCATCTGCCTCGGGGAGCAGAGCTCCCGTGTCTGCCCGGGAGAGGGGTGCATGGCATCTCTGAGCTCACTTCCTCTTTCTAGCAGCATTCTGTTCTCTTTACTCCTCCCACCTATGTTCTAACCTATCAAGGGAAGCAGATTCTTTATTTAATTAAGCAATGACCTTCTTCCATCACTTTATCCTTTCAACAGCTTGCCCAAATAAATCTTCCATGTCTCTTCTGTTGTATAATCTTTCATTTGTAAAGAATTTGCCCTCTTAGGGAAGGATTTTTCTGACATCTCTGTGGACGGAGGTCATATGAGGAAAGTCGTGATCCGTAATACCATATTGGGATAGCGGCAGTCCAAAAGACTCTCACCCTCTCTGAAAACAAAATAAGAACCTCCTTTCCAAAGCATCATGTCCTTAGATCCAAATTTTAAAGTCAAGGCACTTTCAAAATATCTATGTGGGATTAGTTCAGCAGCATTTATAAACAAATATCTTTTAGCAGCTATTGCTCCTTCCTCAGCATTCAAATGATTCAAACAGAGCACAATAGCATACAGTATCAAAATTCTCTGTGTATTTTCCATCTTTGTTAGCTTCAATTTAAGCTCTAATTTATTTTTCCTTTTTATTTTTTGCCTTTTGAGACAGGTTCTCTGTATCTTTGACCTGGAATAACTCTGTAGAACAGGCTGTCCTTGAAGTTTCAGAGATCCACATGTCTCTGCCTCCCAGCATTGGGATCAAAGGTGTATGGTACTACACCTGAATTCACAGAGACCTGTTTGTCTCTGCCTTCTCGGCACTGGGATTAAAGGTATGTGCTACCACACCTTGAAGTTACAGAGGTCAATCTCTCTCTGCCTCCCAAGTGTTGGGATTAATGGTGTGTACTACTGCAACCAACAACTCTCTTCATTTTATTTTAACTTTAAGAGCTTCAACTTTTAGCCTGCACATATTTTTAACACACTGTAAATCATTTAAAAATTTTCTTTGTCTTTGAATCTCTCTTTACTCAATATCTCTTTGTATTTTTGACCAGATGAATCCTTAGTTTACACAGCAATCTCAATATGACGAAAAGATGGCTTTGCCAGCTAGATGTAGCCTATTCCTTAGCTTTCTGCCATTCCAACCTTATGGCAGAGGTACCGGCCAGAGCCACATTCAGTGCCACAAGTCTACAGTGTATCAAGGTCCTTGCCATCAAATAAGCTGCAAAAGACAACACTCAAGCCCTCTCTTTGTCGCTGGCCCTCCTGACTCAAACAGTCATAGTTTGTTCTGGCAGGATGGCCAGAATTCCGGCATTTTAAATCATCACAGTTTTTTCTCCTGCTACTGCTGAAAACAAACAAGTATTCAGCTGGCTTTTATCAACACCATTTAAATGTTTCGTGGCAGGACCACTTAACAGCAGCAGGCTTTTGCAGCTGAAGGTGAGTCAGGAATCTTCTCTTACATGAGTGTGCTTGCTTGCTACTAGCAAGTAGTGCAGACCCGAGATATAGCTGCTAAATAGAAAACACGCTTTACTCGTTCCCGGGCTTTCTCAGGCTTTCAGTGGATTCAGTTTTCCACATGTCTGAGTGCCATTCTGTAGTAATTTGAGCAGCGGAGCTGTGTAACCAGCACCAGGGCAGCCTCGCTAGCTAATGTCCAGAAATAATTACACAAAAACGATTCTTTTAAACACTGCCTGGCCCATTAGTTTAGCCTATTAACCCATTTCTAATAATCTATGTAGCATCACGAGTGTGCTCACCAGGAAAGATTCAACAGGTCTAAACTGGTTCCTGGCTGCATTGCCCTCTGCCTCAGAGAGGAGAACTTTCACATCTTCCCACGAGAGTGGATCATGGTGTCTCTGAGCACACTGCTTCTTGCTCCCAGCATTCTGTACTCTTTCTCCTCCCACCTATGTTCTAAGTTAACAGGGGAAGCAGTTTCTTTATTTAATTAAGCAATGAATTACCACCATCACTTTATCCTTTCAAGAGCTTGCCATAATAAATATTCCATGTCTCTTCTGCTGTATAATCTTTCATTTGAAAAGAACTTGCCTTTTCAGGGGAGGATTTTTTTGACATCTCTGTGGATGGAGATCATATGAAGAGGATCAGATGAGCAACCATGACAACTCTTATGCGGTAGAGTTAGGTGGACCAGAGATTGATTGCTGACAATCCTGTGCTATGCGTCAGATGCCCATGAACTCTGCCCCTGTTGTCAGACAGGCAGACATCAAGGTGGTCACACATACTTAACTCATTCAGTGTTCACAGACATTTATATTAAGTTTTAATCTTGTCCTAAACTAATAAAAAAAAACAAGAATAGGAGATGAGAGGAGCCTGAAGTAGGGCCTCCAAATGGGTCATTTGCAAAGGTAAGGTTTCCTGCCTCTATGTATGCTTTCTCCTTTCCTTAGTCAAATAATCCCCCACACCAGTTTAGAATTGTGATTAAAAGAATGATTATATCTTTAAAGGGCAAAAACTTACAGATGACCATCCCTGACAAAAGCCCTCAGCGGGATCAGGAAAGAAGCATAGAGGCCGGAAGGGAAACTGGAAGCAAGAGATCAAGCTGAAGGTAAATGTTGGTTTTTGAAAGAGAGAGAGACCACACCTCAATGGGCTGGTATCTCAGTGGCTATTGGCTGAAGGAGTGGAAGAAACTCATGCAGCACACTTATTTGGATATAGCAAAAAAAATGTTGCTAGACAGTGAGAAAAAAATATTTTAGTTTATTTATTTCAGTCCTTCCAGACACATCACAGAGATAGGATCTCTTCATGCATGAGAGTCACCAGTGATTTCCCTTTAAGAAAATACCCACAAAACTCCCAATAACATCATCAGCATTCAACAACATGTCTATGATTGCTTTGCCTTGCCTGTGCTTCTCAGAAAATGATGCTGTTAGTTAATCTCTGCAAACAATGCAAATTTCCCTGTACCTAAATAGACAGAATTGACAGGTTATCTTAAACACAACAGAGAGTAACACCATGATGGAACGGGTTAATCATCACCAGTGTGGCAGTGACATATTTAGGATCTTTCCTTTGTCTAAAAATCACAGAATTGTAAACATGATATGTTGTCATACAGATTTCTTAGGGTTTTGTCCCCCTGGTGGTTTCCTTGGTATGCTTCCATAATTTTTGCCAGATCCAATCAGTTTTGCCATGCACTCTCAGCTCCACATCATTGTGTTCCCCTTATGTTCTAGTCCAGGCATTTTTGACATCTTGAAACTGTTGCAAGAGTATCTCATGTTCCACCTAAATGATTTGGAGTGTTATTTATGCTGAGTTTTATCTTCCATCCAGGAGTTCATTGACTTTCCTTGGGCGTAATTCCTGAGACACTGAGCCTAACTCCTGGGGAATTCCTCTACTTACTTCTCCTTGCTGAAACAGCTTACACTCTCAGTACTACTATGACAGTATTTCTGTAGCAAACATTCTTCTCAAGATGAGAAGAAATTTCAATATTACAATCCATTTGTTTTTATTGTGATTTAAACACACACGCACACACACACACACACAAAAGTTAATGCACATACACTGATGATATTAATTGAGTAGGCCATTCTGGGGTTGTCAAGATCATTATCTCTCGAGGGCTTCTTAGAGGCATGGTGTGACCCCATAGTGGAACTTGGGCAGGTGAGGAGAGGTTGACAGCACTGTGCCATGTCTATAGTCACAATGGGTGCCTTATCCTATATTCAGACTGATGACTATCTTGAATATCACCATGGAACTTTTGTATGGCCAAGATGGAGATCAAGTCAGGGTAAAAATCAGAAAACTAGATGGAGCTTCCAAGCTCCAGTTGAATAGCCGACTGATGGAGAATAAGAGCAAGGATGTCAGGAATAAAATGGCTTGGTCCACACACTGAGACACTGTGCCTGAACAAAGGGGGTTTCAACTGAACCAGTGGCCGGGGAATGAAAGAACATGGAATCAAAGTGGAAGCTCTGAATGTGGCTGACAATTGGACCAGACGGAAAAGTCAATGATAATGGCACTGACATTTGTCTGCACTTCATATACAGGCTTTTTTGTGATCATATTCTATGTGGATGATTGCTTTCCTAAATCTCGATGGATGCAGGGTGGCTTGGACTTCAAACAGGTCAAGGTACCCCGCCCTCAATTTAAATTGGAGTAGGAGTGGAGAGGTTTGGTGGGGGAGCGAGAAGAACGTGGGAGGAGGAAACGAAGTGAAAATTTTGATATTCATTATTATGAAGTAATATAAAATCTAATAGTAGATAACCAATAAAGAGATTGGAGCTAGAAAAAAAAGAATATTCATGTGAGTTGTTGTCTCAGACACCAAAGACTTTTTTACAGAAAAGGCACAAAAAGAGATTGGGTTACCTGGCAAAATATGACTCATGTATTTGGGAAGATGAGTGAGGTTTTATTTTGGGTCTCCAGGGGGCTGTGTGAGCAGCATTATAGGACATGTATGCTGGATATTTCTGTGGGTTAGTAGGGAAGAAAACTGCCTATGAGGGGTTTAATGACCTAAGTAGAGTCTTGATGATGTCACAAAGCTTTGGTTGGGGGTGGCAACACTGTTCCACATGAAGCACTAGTCTTCTGTGAAGGAGGGCTGACTATCTTCACGGTGGCTGAGGAGGTGAGTTCAGCTCTTGGGCTCCACAACTGTTCAACAGGATTAGGCAGCTGAACATTTCCAGATGGAATCTGGAGAGCCAAGACATTTTCTTTTGGTAAATATGTTTAGGAAGAAACAGGGACCTCTGTAGTCCCAGAGAGGTTTCCTTCAAATCTCCTGTGAGTCTAAAATTTATGTTGTTAACAGCTTCTATATTTGATAGCTGTGGGTACAGTGAATGCCAGGTATTCTTCCCACTTTATCTTTGCTATCAATGTCCAATTCATCAGTTCACGAAAGGGGCAAAGATCCTCTTTGTCCATATGTGTTTTAAAAGATATTAATTATTTCTAAATGGTGCTGTTGCCCAGATTAATGAGTCTTTATTTTTGCAGTTTGTCTCACAAAACTCACTTCTCTAGTGAAGACATGGAATGGCTTCATGTAATAAACCTGGGTCTGGATCAGGAGACACAATACATAGAACCAGTGGACTGGAGTGCCATGACCTTGGCAAGCAGGTGGTTTTGGATCAACCACCTAACCAACAGCTTGAGTGGGAAGGAGAGAAGTGGCTGTCCTTCGAATTCTTTGCCATCTGTTCAGATTTTTCTTTCTCACTTTGGGCATAGGCATCCAGTCTCCTCTCATTGACACAGTCAGTCCGGAATTAGGTTTCTCAGTAGAGGTCCATTGCCTTTGGGTCGCAGGAATATGTCTCTGATACACATATACTGAGCTGTAGACAATAGTTTGATAATTTTCCTATGAATTTCTTAAGACCAAATTACATTTAGGCAGCCCAAATCTGTTCAGCACTGCCTTTATCACCTTCCCCAAAGATCTTCCAGAAAAGAATCTTGACATCGCATCCTCCCCTTCTTAACCTTGCAGGCACTTATGGTGGAGGAAACCACTTTGCGTCTGATTGAAACTGAAGAATTCTTCCAATGCAGAGATTGGCAGCTATGAAGCCCAAGCACAGAAAGAGAGCCAAGAGACAGTGGAACAGGAGTGTTGTGGCCTGTCTCAGTAAATCTACCACCATGATAAAGATGCCTCTTAGTATGAGATGCATGCCACCTCTCCAGAAGAAGAATGGGCCAACTCTCCAGAAGCAAAAACTGAGTAAGCCTTTTGAGGCCCTGGAGAATATTGTTGGCCGCCGAATTTCTCATGGCTGGAAGGAAGCCAATGAACCAGTCACCCAGTGGAAAGCCATCATTCTAGATCAACTGCCAACATATCCCTCTCTCTATTTGTTGAAATATGATGGGATTGATTGTGTCTATGGCTTGGAGCTTCACAGCGATGAAAGGATTTTAAACCTTAAGATCCTGCCTAATAATGTGCCATTTCCTCAGGTGACAGACACTCATCTGTCAAACACCATAGTTGGCAGAGCAGTGAAACATACATTCACGGGCACAAATGGCTCTAAGGAAGACTGGAATGGGATGGTCCTAGAGGAGGTGCCAATCATGAAGACCTGGTTCTATATTACCTACAAGAAAGATCCGGTCTTGTATATTTACCACCTCCTGGATGACTCCCTTGAAGGCAACCTCCACATCATGCCAGGCTCTAAGGAGGAGTGCAGTGTCATGGTCCCAGATGAGGTGCAGACCAGGATGACCTGTTTCTACATTGTCAAGGAGAATGATCCAGTCCTGTACCTTTACCACCATCTTGATGACTCCATTGAAGGCAACGTCCACATCATGCCTGAATGTCCTCCAGAAGAGGTGACTTTGGAATTAGGCAGGGATTCCTTGGCAGGCAAAGGTGTGCAGTACAACAAAAAAGATGGAACCCAAGAGATAGGTAAAATTATTTGCCAAGTTCCCACCAAACCTTCTGTGTATTTCATCAAGTTTAATAATGACTTCCATATCTATGTCTACGATTTGGTGAAGATCTGTTAAAGTGAAATTCTCAAAATTTGAGGGGCACACGTAAAACTGTGTTTGGGGAATGTGTTTTTTTTTTTCAGAGATACCGCAGGTCTTCTATTAATCCTGGTATTTTTTTCCAATGGAATATCCTTGCTTGAAAAATAAAAATTTGTGAACATGTTTTGTTCTTTGGTGAATGATGGATTAGGTTTGGTGGATGGGACATCACAGAAATACATGCCTAAAAACAAAGCAGGATTTATGGTCTTTCCCCTTGGAGAGGATGGACTGGGAATGCTTGGTGTGGTAAAGGACAAGATGGCTGTCTAGGGAGTAGTGGAGAGGGGACAAAAGTTGTAGGATCTCGGGGCGGGATAAAGCTTGAGGGAAAAACATGTCAACTGGAAAGATGTGACAGATATCAGAGTGAGGTATGGGGACTTAAGAGGATAAAGAGTAGATTAATCAGGAAGGGACACAAATGTATACTCAAAATCAGAGGAAATTAGGTTTCATTTGATGAATAGTTTAATTCGTACTGGCTGTAAGTCACTGGATGTTTGAACTCCACTGGAACATGTTGAGTGACCAGGAGCCTCCTGTTTAGAGAAAAGTGTCTCCGCCCAGATGCTCTTCTGCAGTGGGATGCACGTCACGCTATCTACTTCCTTTTGTCAGAATTCTGTCTGCCACCTACTTTGTCATGCCTGGATTCGGTATTCCTTGAACTCTCATTGTTCCTTTGCATGCCATCCAACCCTTGTGAGTTCATTTAAATAATTGCCCTGTCATATCTGGAAAACAGTGTTCCCTTTCATTGATCATGTTCTGTAGGACTTGGGCTATAAATCTCATAGACAGACGCATCCACACACAGGATAAACATGTACACATTGATGCCCACTAATGTGTGACATGCACACATATGATGAATGCACCGATCTCCATCAAATCAGTCAACGAGGGAATCCCGGATGCTAGGTGGAGTGTGGCAAAGACCCCACAAACCCATCAGACCCCCAAATACCAGTATGGTATTGATGTCTGACTCCCATCATGTAAGGATCCTGCCATCCTGTAACGGGGCGATTTTTGCTTCCTTGATCTTCACAAACTTGGTTAAAATGTTAGAGTTGTCAAACTGCCAGTTAGGGTCCAGCATGTAGATCAGCTGTCTCAGGTCAGGTGATTTGGCTACAATTTGGGTGATAACTTATACCAGGGAATTCTGGTACACCCTCACCTCTTCTTCTCCCAGTCCTCATCATCACTCTTGTGGCTGGGCTTGGAGCACAAAGAAGGCAAAATGGAAAAATCCTCCTCCTCAGTGCAAAACAATGTCCATCTTTCATATGACCTGACTCTCACAGGGAATGCAGCACATTTTATCCTTCTAGGTCTCCTCATTCTTTGGTTCACTCATTTTTCCAATGAATGATTGAATTCATCCATTCTTCCATCTCTCTCTCTCTCTCTCTCTCTCTCTCTCTCTCTTCTTCCTTCCCTTCTTCAATTCCCCCCTTTATAGTAGTAATTTGACCAGTGGGGCTGCGTCCCCAGAACCATGGCCGCCTACCTAGCTTATGCCCCTAAATAAGAACACAAAAACTGTATTCTTTTAAACATTTCCTGGCCCAGTATTTTCAGCCTCTTAACCCATCTCTAATAGTGTATGTTGCAGCATGAGGTGCACTTACCAGGAAAGATTCAGCATGTCTGACCTGGTGGCTGGCTGCATTGCCATCTGCCTCAGGGAGCAGAGCTCCCGTGTCTGCCCAGGAGAGGGGTGCATGGCATCTCTGAGCTCACTTCCTCTTTCTAGCAGCATTCTGTTCTCTTTACTCCTCCCACCTATGTTCTAACCAATTAAGGGAAGCAGATTCTTTATTTAATTAAGCAATGACCTTCTTCCATCACTTTATCCTTTCAACAGCTTGCCCAAAGAAATCTTCCATGTCTCTTCTGTTGTATAATCTTTCATTTGTAAAGAACTTGCCCTCTTAGGGAAGGATTTTTCTGACATCTCCGTGGACGGAGGTCATATGAGGAAAGTCGTGATCCGTAATACCATATTGGGATAGTGGCAGTCCACAGACTCTCACCCTCTCTGAAAACAAAATAAGAACCTCCTTTCCAAAGCATCATGTCCTTAGATCCAAATTTTAAAGTCAAGGCACTTTCAAAATCTATGTGGGATTAGTTCAGCAGCATTTATAAACAAATATCTTTTAGCAGCTATTGCTCCTTCCTCAGCATTCAAATGATTCAAACAGAGCACAATAGCATACAGTATCAAAATTCTCTGTGTATTTTCCATCTTTGTTAGCTTCAATTTAAGCTCTAATTTATTTTTCCTTTTTATTTTTTGCCTTTTGAGACAGGTTCTCTGTCTTTTCAGGGGAGGATTTTTTTGACATCTCTGTGGATGGAGATCATATGAAGAGGATCAGATGAGCAACCATGACAACTCTTATGCTGTAGAGTTAGGTGGACCAGAGATTGATTGCTGACAATCCTGTGCTATGCGTCAGATGCCCATGAACTCTGCCCCTGTTGTCAGACAGGCAGACATCAAGGTTGTCACACATACTTAACTCATTCAGTGTTCACAGACATTTATATTGAGTTTTAATCTTGTCCTAAACTAATAAAAAAAACAAGAATAGGAGAAGAGAGAAGCCTGAAGTAGGGCCTCCAAATGGGTCATTTGCAAAGGTAAGGTTTCCTGCCTCTATGTATGCTTTCTCCTTTCCTTAGTCAAAAAATCCCCCAAACCAGTTTAGAATGGTGATTAAAAGAATGATTATATCTTTAAAGGGCAAAAACTTACAGATGACCATCCCTGACAAAAGCCCTCAGCGGGATCCGGAAAGAAGCATAGAGGCCGGAAGTGAAACTGGAAGCAAGAGATCAAGCTGAAGGTAAGTGTTGGTATTTGAAAGAGAGAGAGACCACACCTCAATGGGCTGGTATCTCAGTGGCTATTGGCTGAAGGAGTGGAAGAAACTCATGCAACACACTTATTTGGATATAGCAAATAAATGTTACTAGAAGTTGAGAAAATAAAACTATTTTAGTTTCTTTATTTCAGTCCTTTCAGACACATCACAGAGATTGGGTATCTTCATGCATGAGAGTCACCGATGATTTCCCTTTAAGAAAATACCCACAAAACTCCCAATAACATCATCAGCATTCAACAACATGTCTATGATTGCTTTGCCTTGCCTGTGCTTCTCAGTAAATGATGCTGTTAGTTAATCTCTGCAAACAATGCAAATTTCCCTGTACGTAAATAGACAGAATTGACAGGTTATCTTAAACACAACAGGGAGTCACACTATGATGGAATGGGTTAATCATCACCAGTGTGGCAGTGACATATTTAGGATCTTTCCTTTGTCTAAAAATCACAGAATTGTAAACATGATATGTTGTCATACAGATTTCTTAGGGTTTTGTCCCCCTGGTGATTTCATTGGTATGCTTCCATAATTTTTGCCAGATCCAATCAGTTTTGCCATGCACTCTCAGCTCCACATCATTGTGTTCCCTTTATGTTCTAGTCCAGGCATTTTTGACATCTTGAAACTGTTGCAAGAGTATCTCATGTTCCACCTAAATAATTTGGAGTGTTATTTAGGATGAGTTTTATCTTCCATCCATGAGTTCATTGACTTTCCTTGGGCGTAATTCCTGGGACACTGAGCCTAACTCCTGGGGATTCCTCTAGTTACTTCTCCTTGCTGAGACAGCTTACACTCTCAGTACTACTATGACAGTATTTCTGTAGCAAACATTCTTCTCAAGATGAGAAGAAATTTCAATATTACAATCCATTTGTTTTTATTGTGATTTAAACACACACACGCACACACACACACACACAAGTTAGTGCACATACACTGATGATATTAATTGAGTAGGCCATTCTGGGGTTGTCAAGATCATTATCTCTCGAGGGGTTCTTAGAGGCATGGGGTGACCCCCTAGAGGAACTTGGGCAGGTGAGGAGAGGTTGACTGCACTGTGCCATGTTTATAGTCACAATGGGTGCCTTATCCTATAGTCAGACTGATGACTATCTTGAATATCACCATGGAACTTTTGTATGGCCAAGATGGAGATCAAGTCAGGGTAAAAATCAGAAAACTAGATGGAGCTTCCAAGCTCCAGTTGAATAGCCGACTGATGGAGAATAAGAGCAAGGATGTCAGGAATAAAATGGCTTGGTCCACACACTGAGACACTGTGCCTGAACAAAGGGGGTTTCAACTAAACCAGTGGCCTGGGAATGAAAGAACATGGAATCAAAGTGGAAGCTCTGAATGTGGCTGACAATTGGACCAGACTGAAAAGCCAATGATAATGGCACTGACATTTGTCTGCACTTCATATACTGGCTTTTTTGTGATCATATTCTATGTGGATGCTTGCCTTCCTAAATCTCGATGGATGAAGGGTAGGCTTGGACTTCAAACAGGTCAAGGTACCCCGCCCTCAATTTAAATTGGAGTAGGAGTGGAGAGGTTTGGTGGGGGAGTGAGAAGAAAGTGGGAGGAGGAAACGAAGTAAAAATTTTGATATTCATTATTATGAAGTAATATAAAAATCAATAGTAGATAACCAATAAAGAGATTGGAGCTAGAAAAAAAATATTCATGTGAGTTGTTGACTCAGACACCAAAGACTCTTTTACAGAAAAGGCACAAAAAGAAATTGGGTTACCTGGCAAAATATGACTCATGTATTTGGGAAGATGAGTGAGGTTTTATTTTGGGTCTCCAGGGGGCTGTGTGAGCAGCATTATAGGACATGTATGCTGGATATTTCTGTGGGTTAGTAGGGAAGAAAACTGCCAATGAAGGGTTTAATGACCTAAGTAGAGTCTTGATGATGTCACAAAGCTTTGGTTGGGGGTGGCAACACTGTTCCACATGAAGCACTAGTCTTCTGTGAAGGTGGGCTGACTATCTTCACGGTGGCTGAGGAAGTGAGTTCAGCTCTTGGGCTCCACAACTGTTCAACAGGATTAGGCAGCTGAACATTTCCAGAAGATGGAATCTGGAGAGACAAGACATTTACTTTTGGTAAATATGTTTAGGAAGAAACTGGGACCTCTGTAGTCCCAGAGAGGTTTCCTTCAAATCTCCTGTGAGTCTAAAATGTATGTTGTTAACAGCTTCTATATTTGATAGCTGTGGGGACAGTGAATGCCAGGTATTCTTCCCACTTTATCTTTGCTATCAATGTCCAATTCATCAGTTCACGAAAGGGGCGAAGATCCTCTTTGTCCATATGTGTTTTAAAAGATATTAATTATTTCTAAATGGTGCTGTTGCCCAGATTAATGAGTCTTTATTTTTGCAGTTTGTCTCACAAAACTCACTTCTCTAGTGAAGACATGGAATGGCTTTATGTAATAAACCTGGGTATGGATCAGGAGACACAATACATAGAACCAGTGGACTGGAGTGCCATGACCTTGGGCAGGTGGTTTTGGATCAACCACCTAACCAACAGCTTGAGTGGGAAGGAAAGAAGTGGCTGTCCTTCAAATTCTTTGCCATCTGTTCAGATTTTTCTTTCTCACTTTGGGCATAGGCATCCAGTCTCCTCTCATTGACACAGTCAGTCTGGAATTATGTTTCTCAGGAGAGGTCCATTGCCTTTGGGCAGCAGGAATATGTCTCTGATACACATATACTGAGCTGTAGACAATAGTTTGATAATTTTCCTATGAATTTCTTAAGACCAAATTACATTTAGGCAGCCCAAATCTATTCAGCACTGCCTTTATCACCTTCCCCAAAGATCTTCCAGAAAAGAATCTTGACATCACATCCTCCCCTTCTTAACCTTGCAGGCACTTATGGTGGAGGAAACCACTTTGTGTCTGATTGAAACTGAAGAATTCTTCCAATGCAGAGATTGGCAGCTATGAAGCCCAAGCACAGAAAGAGAGCCAAGAGACAGTGGAACAGGAGTGTTGTGGCCTATCTCAGTAAATCTACCACCATGATAAAGATGCCTCTTAGTATGAGATGCATGCCACCTCTCCAGAAGAAGAATGGGCCAACTCTCCAGAAGCAAAAACTGAGTAAGCCTTTTGAGGCCCTGGAGTATATTGTTGGCCACCGAATTTCTCATGGCTGGAAGGAAGCCAATGAACCAGTCACCCAGTGGAAAGCCATCATTCTAGATCAACTGCCAACATATCCCTCTCTCTATTTGTTGAAATATGATGGGATTGATTGTGTCTATGGCTTGGAGCTTCACAGCGATGAAAGGATTTTAAACCTTAAGATCCTGCCTAATAATGTGCCATTTCCTCAGGTGACAGACACTCATCTGTCAAACACCATAGTTGGCAGAGCAGTGAAACATACATTCACGGGCACAAATGGCTCTAAGGAAGACTGGAATGGGATGGTCCTAGAGGAGGTGCCAATCATGAAGACCTGGTTCTATATTACCTACAAGAAAGATCCGGTCTTGTATATTTACCACCTCCTGGATGACTCCCTTGAAGGCAACCTCCACATCATGCCAGGCTCTAAGGAGGAGTGCAGTGTCATGGTCCCAGATGAGGTGCAGACCAGGATGACCTGTTTCTACATTGTCAAGGAGAATGATCCAGTCCTGTACCTTTACCACCATCTTGATGACTCCATTGAAGGCAACGTCCACATCATGCCTGAATGTCCTCCAGAAGAGGTGACTTTGGAATTTGGCAGGGATTCCTTGGCAGGCAAAGGTGTGCAGTACAACAAAAAAGATGGAACCCAAGAGATAGGTAAAATTATTTGCCAAGTTCCCACCAAACCTTCTCTGTATTTCATCAAGTTTAATAATGACTTCCATATCTATGTCTACGATTTGGTAAAGATCTGTTAAAGTGAAATTCTCAAAATTTGAGGGGCACACGTAAATCTGTGTTTGGGGAATGTGTTTTTTTTCAGAGATACCGCAGGTCTTCTATTAATCCTGGTATTTTCTTCCAATGGAATATTCTTGCTCGAAAAATAAAAATTTGTGAACATGTTATGTTCTTTGGTGAATGATGGATTATGTTTGGTGGATGGGACATCACAGAAATACATGCCTAAAAACAAAGCAGGATTTATGGTCTTTCCCCTTGGAGAGGATGGACTGGGAATGCTTGGTGTGGTAAAGGACAAGATGGCTGTCTAGGGAGTAGTGGAGAGGGGACAAAAGTTGTAGGATCTCGGGGCGGAATGAAGCTTGAGGGAAAAACATGTCAACTGGAAAGATGTGACAGATATCAGAGTGAGGTATGGGGACTTAAGAGGATAAAGAGTAGATTAATCAGGAAGGGACACAAATGTATACTCAAAATCAGAGGAAATTAGGTTTCATTTGATGAATAGTTTAATTCGTACTGGCTGTAAGTCACTGGATATTTGAACTCCACTGGAGCATGTTGAGTGACCAGGAGCCTCCTGCTTAGAGAAAAGTGTCTCCGCCCAGTTGCTCTTCTGCAGTGGGATGGACGTCACACTATCTACTTCCTTTTGTCAGAATTCTGTCTGCCACCTACTTTGTCATGCCTGGATTCGGTATTCCTTGAACTCTCATTGGTCCTTTGCATGCCATCCAATTCTTGTGAGTTCATTTAAATAATTGCCCTGTCATATCTGGAAAACAGTGTTCCCTAAAATTGATCATGTTCTGTAGGACTTGGGCTATAAATCTCATAGACAGACGCATCCACACACAGGATAAACATGTACACATTGATGCCCACTAATGTGTGACATGCACACATATGATGAATGCACCGATCTCCATCAAATCAGTAAACGAGGGAATCCCGGATGCTAGGTGGAGTGTGGCAAAGACCCCACAAACCCATCAGACCCCCAAATACCAGTATGGTATTGATGTCTGACTCCCATCATGTAAGGATCCTGCCATCCTGTAACGGGGCGATTTTTGCTTCCTTGATCTTCACAAACTTGGTTAAAATGTTAGAGTTGTCAAACTGCCAGTTAGGGTCCAGCATGTAGATCAGCTGTCTCAGGTCAGGTGATTTGGCTACAATTTGGGTGATAACTTATACCAGGGAATTCTGGTACACCCTTACCTCTTCTTCTCCCAGTCCTCATCATCACTCTTGTGGCTGGGCTTGGAGCACAAAGAAGGCAAAATGGAAAAATCCTCCTCCTCAGTGCAAAACAATGTCCATCTTTCATATGACCTGACTCTCACAGGGAATGCAGCACATTTTATCCTTCTAGGTCTCCTCATTCTTTGGTTCACTCATTTTTCCAATGAATAATTGAATTCATCCATTCTTCCATCTCTCTCTGTCTCTCTCTCTCTCTCTCTCTCTCTCTCTCTCTCTATTCTTCCTTCCCTTCTTCAATTCCCCCCTTTATAGTAGTAATTTGACCAGTGGGGCTGCATCCCCAGCACCATGGCCGCCTACCTAGCTTATGCCCCTAAATAAGAACACAAAAACTGTATTCTTTTAAACACTTCCTGGCCCAGTATTTTCAGCCTCTTAACCCATTTCTAATAATGTATGTTGCAGCATGAGTTGCGCTTACCAGGAAAGATTCAGCATGTCTGACCTGGTGGCTGGCTGCATTGCCATCTGCCTCAGGGAGCAGAGCTCCCGTGTCTGCCCGGGAGAGGGGTGCATGGCATCTCTGTGCTCACTTCCTCTTTCTAGCAGCATTCTGTTCTCTTTACTCCTCCCACCTATGTTCTAACCTATCAAGGGAAGCAGATTCTTTATTTAATTAAGCAATGACCTTCTTCCATCACTTTATCCTTTCAACAGCTTGCCCAAATAAATCTTCCATGTCTCTTCTGTTGTATAATCTTTCATTTCTAAAGAACTTGCCCTCTTAGGGAAGGATTTTTCTGACATCTCCGTGGACGGAGGTCATATGCGGAAAGTCGTGATCCGTAATTCCATATTGGGATAGCGGCAGTCCACAGCCTCTCACCCTCTCTGAAAACAAAATAAGAACCTCCTTTCCAAAGCATCATGTCCTTAGATCCAAATTTTAAAGTCAAGGCACTTTCAAAATATCTATGTGGGATTAGTTCAGCAGCATTTATAAACAAATATCTTTTAGCAGCTATTGCTCCTTCCTCAGCCTTCAAATGATTCAAACAGAGCACAATAGCATACAGTATCAAAATTCTCTGTGTATTTTCCATCTTTGTTAGCTTCAATTTAAGCTCTAATTTATTTTTCCTTTTTATTTTTTGCCTTTTGAGACAGGTTCTCTGTATCTTTGACCTGGAATAACTCTGTAGAGCAGGCTGTCCTTGAAGTTTCAGAGATCTACATGTCTCTGCCTCCCAGCATTGGGATCAAAGGTGTATGGTACTACACCTGAATTCACAGAGACCTGTTTGTCTCTGCCTTCTCGGCACTGGGATTAAAGGTATGTGCTACCACACCTTGAAGTTACAGAGGTCAATATCTCTCTGCCTCCCAAGTGTTGGGATTAAATGTGTGTACTACTGCAACCAACAACTCTCTTCATTTTATTTTAACTTTAAGAACTTCAACTTTTAGCCTGCACATATTTTTAACACACTGTAAATCATTTAAAAAAATTTTCTTTGTCTTTGAATCTCTCTTTACTCAATATCTCTCTTTGTTTTTTTGACCACATGAATTTTTAATTTACACAGCAATCTCAATATGACGAAAAGGTGGCTTTGCTAGCTAGATGTAGCCTATTCCTTAGCTTTCTGCCATTCCAAACTTATGGCTGAGGTACCGGCCAGAGATGCATTCAGTGCCACAAGTCTACAGTGTTTCAAGTTCCTTGCCATCAAACAAGCTGCAAAAGACAACACTCAAGCCCTCTCTTTGTAGCTGGCCCTCCTGACTCAAACAGTCAGAGTTTGTTCTGGCAGGATGGCCCAGAATTCCGGCATTTTAAAACATCACAGTTTTTTTTTCCTGCTACTGCTGAAAATAAACAAGCATTCAGCAGGCTTTTATCAACACCATTTAAATGTTTCGTGGCAGGACCACTTAACAGCAGCAAGGTTTTGCACCTGAAGGTGAGTCAGGAATCTTCTCTAAAATGAGTGTGCTTGCTTGCTACTAGCAAGTAGTGCAGACCCGAGATATAGCTGCTAAAAAGAAAACATGCTTTACTCGTTCCCGGGCTTTTTCAGGCTGTCAGTGGATTCAGTTTTCCACATGTCTAAGTGCCATTCTTAGTAATTTGAGCAGCAGAGCTGTGAAACCAGCACCAGGGCAGCCTCGCTAGCTAATGTCCAGAAATAATTACACACAAACGATTCTTTTAAACACTGCCTGGCCCATTAGTTTAGCCTATTAACCCATTTCTAATAATCTATGTAGCATCACGAGTGTGCTCACCAGGAAAGATTCAACAGGTCTAACCTGGTTGCTGGCTGCATTGCCCTCTGCCTCAGAGAGGAGAGCTATCTATTCTTCCCACGAGAGTGGATCATGGTGTCTCTGAGCACATTGATTCTTGCTCCCAGCATTCTGTTCTCTTTCTCCTCCCACCTATGTTCTAAATTAACAGGGGAATCAGTTTCTTTATTTAATTAAGCAATGAATTACTACCATCACTTTATCCTTTCAAGAGCTTGCCCTAATAAATCTTCCATGTCTCATCAGCTGTATAATCTTTCATTTGAAAAGAACTTGCCTTTTCAGGGGAGGATGTTTTTGACATCTCTGTGGATGGAGATCATATGAAGAGGATCAGATGAGCAACCATGACAACTCTTATGCGGTAGAGTTAGGTGGACCAGTGATTGATTGCTGACAATCCTGTGCTATGCGTCACATGCCCATGAACTCTGCCCCTGTTGTCAGACAGGCAGACATCAAGGTGGTCACACATACTTAACTCATTCAGTGTTCACAGACATTTATATTAAGTTTTAATCTTGTCCTAAACTAATAAAAAAAACAAGAATAGGAGAAGAGAGGAGCCTGAAGTAGGGCCTCCAAATGGGTCGTTTGCAAAGGTAAGGTTTCCTGCCTATATGTATGCTTTCTCCTTTCCTTAGTCAAATAATCCCCCACACCAGTTTAGAATGGTGATTAAAAGAATGATTATATCTTTAAAGGGCAAAAACTTACAGATGACCATCCCTGACAAAAGCCCTCAGCGGGATCAGGAAAGAAGCATAGAGGCCGGAAGGGAAACTGGAAGCAAGAGATCAAGCTGAAGGTAAATGTTGGTTTTTGAAAGAGAGAGAGGCCACACCTCAATGGGCTGGTATCTAAGTGGCTATTGGCTGAAGGAGTGGAAGAAACTCATGCAACACACTTATTTGGATATAGCAAAAATATTGTTACTAGAAGGTGAGAAAAAAAAAAACTATTTTAGTTTATTTATTTCAGTCCTTCCAGACACATCACAGAGATAGGATCTCTTCATGCATGAGAGTCACCGATGATTTCCCTTTAAAAAAATACCCACAAAACTCCCAATAACATCATCAGCATTCAACAACATGTCTATGATTGCTTTGCCTTGCCTTTGCTTCTCAGTAAATGATGCTGTTAGTTAATCTCTGCAAACAATGCAAATTTCCCTGTACCTAAATAGACAGAATTGACAGGTTATCTTAAACACAACAGGGAGTCACACTACGATGGAATGTGTTAATCATCACCAGTGTGGCAGTGACATATTTAGGATCTTTCCTTTGTCTAAAAATCACAGAATTGTAAACATGATATGTTGTCATACAGATTTCTTAGGGTTTTGTCCCCCTGGTGGTTTCCTTGGTATGCTTTCATAATTTTTGCCAGATCCAATCAGTTTTGTCATGCACTCACAGCTCCACATCATTGTGTTCCCCTTATGTTCTAGTCCAGGCAATTTTGACATCTTGAAACTGTTGCAAGAGTATCTCATGTTCCACCTAAATGATTTGGAGTGTTATTTAGGCTGAGTTTTATCTTCCATCCATGAGTTCATTGACTTTCCTTGGGCATAATTCCTGGGACACTGAACCTAACTCCTGGGGGATTCCTCTAGTTACTTCTCCTTGCTGAGACAGCTTACACTCTCAGTACTACTATGACAGTATTTCTGTAGCAAACATTCTTCTCAAGATGAGAAGAAATTTCAATATTACAATCCATTTGTTTTTATTGTGATTTAAACACACACACGCACACACACACACACAAGTTAATGCACATACACTGATGATATGAATTGAGTAGGCCATTCTGGGGTTGTCAAGATCATTATCTCTCGAGGGGTTCTTAGAGGCATGGGGTGACCCCCTAGAGGAACTTGGGCAGGTGAGGAGAGGTTGACTGCACTGTGCCATGTCTATAGTCACAATGGGTGCCTTATCTTATAGTCAGACTGATGACTATCTTGAATATCACCATGGAACTTTTGTATGGCCAAGATGGAGATCAAGTCAGGGTAAAATCAGAAAAGTAGATGGAGCTTCCAAGCTCCAGTTGAATAGCCAACTGATGGAGAATAAGAGCAAGGATGTCAGGAATAAAATGGCTTGGTCCACACACTGAGACACTGTGCCTGAACAAAGGGGGTTTCAACTAAACCAGTGGCCTGGGAATGAAAGAACATGGAATCAAAGTGGAAGCTCTGAATGTGGCTGAAAATTGGACCAGACTGAGAAGCCAATGATAATGGCACTGACATTTGTCTGCACTTCATATACAGGCTTTTATGTGATCATATTCTATGTGGATGCTTGCCTTCCTAAATCTCGATGGATGAAGGGTAGGCTTGGACTTCAAACAGGTCAAGGTACCCGACCCTCTATTTAAATTGGAGTAGGAGTGGAGAGGTTTGGTGTGGGAGCGAGAAGAAAGTGGGAGGAGGAAACGAAGTGGAAATTTTGATATTCATTATTATGAAGTAATATAAAAATCAATAGTAGATAACCAATAAAGAGATTGGAGCTGGAAAAAAAATCATTCATGTGAGTTGTAGACTCAGACTCCAAAGACTTTTTTACAGAAAAAGCACAAATATAGATTGGGTTACCTGGCAAAATATGACTCATGTATTTGGGAAGATGAGTGAGGTTTTATTTTGGGTCTCCAGGGGGCTGTGTGAGCAGCATTATAGGACATGTATGCTGGATATTTCTGTGGGTTAGTAGGGAAGAAAACTGACTATGAGGGGTTTAATGACCTAAGTAGAGTCTTGATGATGTCACAAAGCTTTGGTTGGGGGTGGCAACACTGTTCCACATGAAGCACTAGTCTTCTGTGAAGGTGGGCTGACTATCTTCACGGTGGCTGAGGAGGTGAGTTCAGCTCTTGGGCTCCACAACTGTTCAACAGGATTAGGCAGCTGAACATTTCCAGAAGATGGAATCTGGAGAGCCAAGACATTTTCTTTTGGTAAATATGTTTAGGAAGAACCATGGACCTCTGTAGTCCCAGAGAGGTTTCCTTCAAATCTCCTGTGAGTCTAAAATTTATGTTGTTAACAGCTTCTATATTTGATAGCTGTGGGGACAGTGAATGCCAGGTATTCTTCCCACTTTATCTTTGCTATCAATGTCCAATTCATCAGTTCACGAAAGGGGCGAAGATCCTCTTTGTCCATATGTGTTTTAAAAGATATTAATTATTTCTAAATGGTGCTGTTGCCCAGATTAATGAGTCTTTATTTTTGCAGGTTGTCTCACAAATGTCACTTCTCTAGTGAAGACATGGAATGGCTTTATGTAATCAACCTGGGTATGGATCAGGAGACACAATACATAGAACCAGTGGACTGGAGTGCCATGACCTTTGGCAGGTGGTTTTGGATCAACCACCTAACCAACAGCTTGAGTGGGAAGGAGAGAAGTGGCTGTCCTTCGAATTCTTTGCCATCTGTTCAGATTTTTCTTTCTCACTTTGGGCATAGGCATCCAGTCTCCTCTCATTGACACAGTCAGTCCGGAATTAGGTTTCTCAGTAGAGGTCCATTGCCTTTGGGCAGCAGGAATATGTCTCTGATACACATATACTGAGCTGTAGACAATAGTTTGATAATTTTCCTATGAATTTCTTAAGACCAAATTACATTTGGGCAGCCCACATCTATTGAGCACTGCCTTTATCACCTTCCCCAAAGATCTGCCAGAAAAGAATCTTGACATCGCATCCTCCCCTTCTTAACCTTGCAGGCACTTATGGTGGAGGAAACCACTTTGTGTCTGATTGAAACTGAAGAATTCTTCCAATGCAGAGATTGGCAGCTATGAAGCCCAAGCACAGAAAGAGAGACAAGAGACAGTGGAACAGGAGTGTGTGGCCTATCTCAGTAAATCTACCACCATGATAAAGATGCCTCTTAGTATGAGATGCATGCCACCTCTCCAGAAGAAGAATGGGCCAACTCTCCAGAAGCAAAAACTGAGTAAGCCTTTTGAGGCCCTGGAGAATATTGTTGGCCGCCGAATTTCTCATGGCTGGAAGGAAGCCAATGAACCAGTCACCCAGTGGAAAGCCATCATTCTAGATCAACTGCCAACATATCCCTCTCTCTATTTGTTGAAATATGATGGGATTGATTGTGTCTATGGCTTGGAGCTTCACAGCGATGAAAGGATTTTAAACCTTAAGATCCTGACTAATAATGTGCCATTTCCTCAGGTGACAGACACTCATCTGTCAAACACCATAGTTGGCAGAGCAGTGAAACATACATTCACGGGCACAAATGGCTCTAAGGAAGACTGGAATGGGATGGTCCTAGAGGAGGTGCCAATCATGAAGACCTGGTTCTATATTACCTACAAGAAAGATCCGGTCTTGTATATTTACCACCTCCTGGATGACTACCTTGAAGGCAACCTCCACATCATGCCAGGCTCTAAGGAGGAGTGCAGTGTCATGGTCCCAGATGAGGTGCAGACCAGGATGACCTGTTTCTACATTGTCAAGGAGAATGATCCAGTCCTGTACCTTTACCACCATCTTGATGTCTCCATTGAAGGCAACGTCCACATCATGCCTGAATGTCCTCCAGAAGAGGTGATTTTGGCATTAGGCAGGGATTCCTTGGCAGGCAAAGGTGTGCAGTACAACAAAAAAGATGGAACCCAAGAGATAGGTAAAATTATTTGCCAAGTTCCCAACAAAACTTCTGTGTATTTCATCAAGATTAATAATGACTTCCATATCTATGTCGACGATTTGGTGAAGATCTGTTAAAGTGAAATTCTCAAAATTTGAGGGGCACACTTAAAACTGTGTTTGGGGAATGTGTTTTTTTTTTCAGAGATACCGCAGGTCTTCTATTAATCCTGGTAGTTTTTTCCAATGGAATATTCTTGCTCGAAAAATAAAAATTTGTGAACATGTTTTGTTCTTTGGTGAATGATGGAACATGTTTGGTGGATGGGACATCACAGAAATACATGCCTCAAAACAAAGCAGGATTTATGGTCTTTCCCCTTGGAGAGGATGGACTGGGAATGCTGGGTGTGGTAAAGGACAAGATGGCTGTCTAGGGAGTAGTGGAGAGGGGACAAAAGTTGTAGGATCTCGGGGCGGGATAAAGCTTGAGGGAAAAACATGTCAACTGGAAAGATGTGACAGATATCAGAGTGAGGTATTGGGACTTAAGAGGATAAAGAGTAGATTAATCAGGAAGGGACACAAATGTATACTCAAAATCAGAGGAAATTAGGTTTCCTTTGATGAATAGTTTAATTCGTACTGGCTGTAAGTCACTGGATGTGTGAACTCCACTGGAGCATGTTGAGTGACCAGGAGCCTCCTGCTTAGAGAAAAGTGTCTCCGCCCAGTTGCTCTTCTGCAGTGGGATGGACGTCACGCTATCTACTTCCTTTTGTCAGAATTCTGTCTGCCACCTACTTTGTCATGCCTGCATTAGGTATTCCTTGAACTCTCATTGGTCCTTTGCATGCCATCCAACCCTTGTGAGTTCATTTAAATAATTGCCCTGTCATATCTGGAAAACAGTGTTCCCTAAAATTGATCATGTTCTGTAGGACTTGGGCTATAAATCTCATCGACAGACGCATCCACACACAGGATAAACATGTACACATTGATGCCCACTAATGTGTGACATGCACACATATTTTGAATGCACCGATCTCCATCAAATCAGTAAATGAGGGAATCCCTGATTCTTGGTGGAGTGTGGCAAAGACCCCACAAACCCATCAGACCCCCAAATACCAGTATGGTATTGATGTCTGACTCCCATCATGTAAGGATCCTGCCATCCTGTAACGGGGCGATTTTTGCTTCCTTGATCTTCACAAACTTGGTTAAAATGTTAGAGTTGTCAAACTGCCAGTTAGGGTCCCGGATGTAGATCAGCTGTCTCAGGTCAGGTGATTTGGCTACAATTTGGGTGATAACTTATACCAGGCAATTCTGGTACACCCTCACCTCTTCTTCTCCCAGTCCTCATCATCACTCTTGTGGCTGGGCTTGGAGCACAAGGAAGGCAAAATGAAAAATCCTCCTCCTCAGTGCAAAACAATGTCCATCTTTCATATGACCTGACTCTCACAGGGAATGCAGCACATTTTATCCTTCTGGGTCTCCTCATTCTTTGGTTCACTCATTTTTCCAATGAATGATTGAATTCATCCATTCTTCCATCTCTCTCTCTCTCTGTCTCTCTCTCTCTCTCTCTCTCTCTCTCTCTGTCTCTCTCTCTCTCTCTTCTTCCTTCCCTTCTTCAATTTCCCCCTTTATAGTAGTAATTTGTGCAGCAGGGCTGCGTCCCCAGCACCATGGTCGCCTACCTAGCTTATGCCCCTAAATAAGAACACAAAAACTGTATTCTTTTAAACACTTCCTGGCCCAGTATTTTCAGCCTCTTAACCCATTTCTAATAATGTATGTTGCAGCATGAGTTGTGCTTACCAGGAAAGATTCAGCATGTCTGACCTGGTGGCTGGCTGCATTGCCATCTGCCTCAGGGAGCAGAGCTCCCATGTCTGCCCGGGAGAGGGTGCATGGCATCTCTGAGCTCTCTTCCTCATTCTAGCATCATTCTGTTCTCTTTACTCCTCCCACCTATGTTCTAACCTATCAAGGGAAGCAGATTCTTTATTTAATTAAGCAATGACCTTCTTCCATCACTTTATCCTTTCAACAGCTTGCCCAAATAAATCTTCCATGTCTCTTCTGTTGTATAATCTTTCATTTGTAAAGAACTTGCCCTCTTAGGGAAGGATTTTTCTGACATCTCTGTGGACGGAGGTCATATGAGGAAAGTCGTGATCCGTAATACCATATTGGGATAGCGGCAGCCTACAGCCTCTCACCCTCTCTGAAAACAAAATAAGAACCTCCTTTCCAAAGCATCATGTCCTTAGATCCAAATTTTAAAGTCAAGGCACTTTCAAAATATCTATGTGGGATTAGTTCAGCAGCATTTATAAACAAATATCTTTTAGCAGCTATTGCTCCTTCTTCAGCATTCAAATGATTCAAACAGAGCACAATAGCATACAGTATCAAAATTCTCTGTGTATTTTCCATCTTTGTTAGCTTCAATTTAAGCTCTAATTTATTTTTCCTTTTTACTTTTTGCCTTTTGAGACAGGTTCTCTGTATCTTTGACCTGGAATAACTCTGTAGAACAGGCTGTCCTTGAAGTTTCAGAGATCCACATGTCTCTGCCTCCCAGCATTGGGATCAAAGGTGTATGGTACTACACCTGAATTCAGAGAGACCTGTTTGTCTCTGCCTTCTCGGCACTGGGATTAAAGGTATGTGCTACCACACCTTGAAGTTACAGAGGTCAATCTCTCTCTGCCTCGCAAGTGTTGGGATTAAAGGTGTGTACTACTGCAACCAACAACTCTCTTCATTTTATTTTAACTTTAAGAACTTCAACTTTTAGCCTGCACATATTTTTAACACACTGTAAATCATTTAAAAATTTTCTTTTCTTTGAATCTCTCTTTACTCAATATCTCTCTTTGTTTTTTTGACCACATGAATCCTTAATTTACACAGCAATCTCAATATGATAAAAAGGTGGCTTTGCCAGCTAGATGTAGCCTATTCCTTAGCTTTCTGCCATTCCAACCTTATGGCTGAGGTACCGGCCAGAGCCGCATTCAGTGCCACAAGTCTACAGTGTTTCAAGGTCCTTGCCATCAAACAAGCTGCCAAAGACAACACTCAAGCCCTCTCTTTGTAGCTGGCCCTCCTGACTCAAACAGTCAGAGTTTGTTCTGGCAGGATGGCCCAGAATTCCGGCATTTTAAAACATCACATTTTTTTTTTCCTGCTACTGCTGAAAACAAACAAGCATTCAGTTGGCTTTATCAATACCATTTAAATGTTTCGTGGCAGGACCTCTTAAGTGCTGCAGGGTTTTGCAGCTGAAGCTTATTCAGGAAGCCTCTTTGAAATGAGTGTGCTGGCTTGCTTCTAGCAAGCAGAGCAGGCTCGAGAAATCGCTGTTACCAAGAAAACATGCTTTACTCTTTCCCGAGCTTTCTCAGGCTTTCTGTGGATTCAGTTGTCCACACGACTGAGTGCCATTCTGTAGTAATTTGAGCAGCAGGGCTGCATCCCCAGCACCACAATTGCCTTGGAGGCTTATGTCCTGAAATAATTACACACAAACAGTATTCTTTTAAACACTGCCTGGCCCAGTAGTTTAGCCTCTTAACCCATTTCTAATAATCTATGTATCACCACAAGCTGCGATTATCAGGAAAGATTCAGCATGTCTGACCTTGTGGCTGGCTGCATCGCCTTCTGTCTCAGAGCAGAGCTATCGTGTCTGCCCAGGAGAGGGGAGCATGGTGTCTCTGAGCTCACTTACTGTTCCTCCCAGCATTCTGTTCTTTTTACTCCTCCCACATATGTTCAAACCTATCAGGGCAAGCAGTTTCTTTATTGAATTAACCAATGACCTTACTCCATCATCTCCCCTATTTATGTTTAAACAAGGACGGAATCTTTAACTTTAATATAGCAAAATTACATATAATAAAACAGTTATCAAGCAAAAATTACAGTTACAATATTTATATCTATTTATCTTTTACATAATAATGGAAAACTATAACTATCAATCTATTCTTCAACTCCATCAAAGACTCTAGAAGAATACAATATTACATAAGCAAAAAAAAGTAAGCAATATTCAATCTCTCGAAATGACAGAGACCTCTCGCTGCCTGTACAGTCTACCAACATTCCTCTGTACTGTTGGGGTATCCATCTTCAGTCAACCGGCCCATAATTTCCAGCAGACATTTCCATGAAGCAGGACATTTCAAAGGCAGTCACTATCTGCTTGTCTTGAAGAATGTCTTGCAGACTCTTTCATAAATCAGGAAACCCGAAAGATCATCTCAACTTTAGGCAAGTTCGGTAGTCCTCTCTCTACGTGTTCTCTGTGTCCTTTATGCAATCGTTTAGGCAAGAGCAGTTTCTTGCCCAAATGTCTATCACACTCCAGAAGGATCCTATTTGATGCCCATCTTCTTCCTGATGTAGATTGGTGCTGCCAGGAGCAGAGTGTATCATTGTCACGAAAAACTCTAAGGTATTAAAACATTAAATAGCATATTTTGTAGTCTAAGAAAGATATGAAGAATGCCTATCTAACTGAAATATATATCTATAGTGCTAGAAAATCTAACTAACATGACTACAAACTTGACTATTATTAATGATTATCCATTAACAACCTATATACATTACATTTTTAAATGAACTACACAATCACAATACCTTAATAAAGATCAAAAATGCATATATATATATATATATATATATATATATATATATATAACAAAATTGACCTTAAATCTCTATCAATAAAGCAAAATCTATACGAATGCAAATTATACATATCTATATCATATCCCCATTTAAATGTAAAAGAACGTTCATAAGCCATATTTGAGAACATGAGTTCAGTTTTTTATCTCCAAACTGCTTCCTGCTGAATTGGTGCCTCGTTAATTATGTCTTTAATGGAATAACCTTGTTGCGGTAGGTCTCCCCTTTCTCCAGCCTATAGCTGCTGAGATACCAGCCAATTGGGGCATGGTCTCTCTCTCTTTTCAAAAGCCGCAACTTCCCTCTCCTCGCTCTCTTCACTTCCTGCTGACCAGCGACTAGACTCCCTTCCTGGTTGCGCAGAGGGCTGATGGTGATCTGTACGTTTTTTCCCCTTTAAATAAATACCACCCTATTAATCATAATTCCAAACTGGTGTGGCATTGTTTATGACTTCCGCCTTCAGTTGGCACCGAACGTTTGGTGTTAGGACCTCTCCTTCCCTTGCTCGGCCTCTGGGCGCGAGTTCAGCTTGGTGCGAGCCTCCCTTCCTCAGCTGCCGGGGCCGGCAGGTTGCCTTGTGTCCTGTGTCTTGTATGTGGAGCCAGCAGATTAATATAAATCTTCATGCACTGGCTTTTATTGCTGTAGTTCTTTATATTTTCTCTTTAGACACCTCAGATTGACTTCCAGTCCACATGCACCCTATCATATCCACAGGCCTACATAGTCACCGCCCGAATGGTTTGCTCATTTCTGAGTCATTTTTAAATCGCACTTGCAAGCACAGCTCTTAAGTGGCACGAACCAAGCACGTGGTTGCTGAAAGCTGCAACCCCTCAGGGTGACTCTGTCACGTGGAGGCATAAGGGGCTTCCAGGTTGGTCTTCTCTACCCTTGGATTCTGGGTTTCTGGTTCCATCTCTGGAAATGATTTAATTACATTTACTTTGTTAAGCAACTTACATTTTTCAGTTTTTATCAAATACTAGGCAGATTCTGAAAAAGGACCCTGTTTTCCATGTGATTTGGCAACAGCGCCACCTGCTGGATAATAGGTAATATGACAGTTATCGTTTCCACCGCGAATTTTACTGTTCTGGTTACCAATACAATGGGTTATATCATGCAAGGTTTATATGACTATGGGGATAACTTAATTTACTGGTTACTGGTTTTCAGTATTCTTTTACATATTCTATCATTTCGGAAGAATATGGCACTCCTAAGAACCACAAATCTTTACTAGAATCTCATGCAGGTCATGAGATTCAGGATTCAAAAGAGACAAAAATAAAGACAATAATAAAAAGACTTGAAATGATTGAAGAAATGATTGGAGCTGGTGAACAGAGTAATAAGGCACAAGGACAGGATATAATGCCAACACCGGCTATTAGTACTGGCTTACCAAGGATTTAGCAGCATAAACTATACTTAATTCTGACAAAGCGTCAACTTCTAAAGGCTCAAAGGGAGTCACAGAAGCTAGATGGACGCCAATAGCAATGAATGATCTAAAAGAAATTAAGCAAGCTATTGTTAATTTTGTCTTGCACTCTGCATATGTAAAGGAAAGGGTAAGGACATGGGCTTCTAATGCTAGAGCTACCCCCCATGATTTCCATCCGTTAGTGTCTGCAGTTTTAGATAATGGAACTTCCTTGATGTTTGGAATTTATTTCAGTGAAGAATCCAAACATATGGAACAGCAAGGAAGAGCAAAAGGTGTGGAGGTTTCCCAAGATCAAATTCTTGATGCAGGAGAATATGCTCATCCACAGGTCCAAGTTCTTTAGGACGATGAAGTACTGTGTCTAAGTCACCAAGCAGCTTTAAATGCTTGGAATAGGATACAAGATCCAGCAAAAAGGGTAGAATCATATACCAGAATTAGGCAGGGACAGAGAGAACCCTTTCTTGACTTTTGCAAATATTAATGAAGGCTCTGGACATAGGGGTAACAGACCCAGAAGCTAGACGAATACTTCTTGAATCTCTAGCTTTTGAGAATGCAAACATAGAATGCAAAAAGATAACTGGGCCTTTAAAGTCTAGATCAGCACCTATGGATGAATGGATCCAGCATACGATGAATGTTGAGACGTTTAGCAATAACGATGAATCGTGGGTAGGAGAAGCGATTTCCACAGCAATGAGGAGACATCAAACTGCCAGGTGTTTTAATTGTGGTAAATTAGGACATCTGAGAAGTGATTGCAGGCACAGAATTTCTAGGAATAATATCTCCTCTAGGAATGGCATAAATAGGAGACCTAGGCCTTCAGGTATATGTAGGAGATGTGGTAAAGTCCTCAATTGGTCCAACGGATGCAGGTCAACAACGGACAAACAAGGCAACCCAATACCGTCGGGAAACTCCTTGAGGGGCCTCTCACAGGCCCCCAAGCCAACAGTGGCCCAGTCATTCCCAGTCACAGTGGAAAACGTGCCTCACCAAGAAAATTAAAAGCTCCAATTTCTGCTGTAAAACGTAATACTGGTCTAAATGATGAATTACGTGTGGAGGATGAGTCAAAAAAACCCAGTAGGACAGAGTAAACATATATTTTGGCAGACTTCTATTAACGATCAAAGACCAAAGTGAAGGGTCTGTATAAATGTCATTTTATTGAAGGCTTCTTAGACACAGGTGCGGATGTAAGTATCATTACCCCAGAATCTTGGCATCTGAATTGGCCACATCAAGGGGTAGATGTTCAGTTTCTGGGAATTTGAACCCTATCTCGTGTAAAACAAAGCACAAGATGGGTTGAATGCATAAGGCTCGAAGGACAAATAGGAAGACTAAGGCAATATATAGCCAATATTGCCATAAATCTGTGGGGCCGTGACCTGCTACAGCAATGGAATACCCAGATTAACATTCCTGTAGTTCCAGGAACTCATAATTCTGGGACAATATGATGAGGTATTATGAAAAAAGGTCACCAGCCATTCAGGCTCTACAAGAACATACAGCAAATATCAAACCTTTAGAGGTCCCAACAGCCCTACCTTTAAAATGGCTACTGAGAAGCCAGTATGGAACAAACAGTGGCCTCTAGCTGAAGATAAAATACAGGCATTGAACAGCTGTTGTAAGAGCAAATAGATGCTCACCATATTGAAGAATCAACCAGCCCTTGGAATTCTCCTGTGTTTGTTGTAAAAAAGAAATCTGGTAAATGGAGAATGGTGACAGATCTAAGAGCTGTCAACAAAGTAATTCAACCTATGGGCCCACTACAATCTGGAATTCCTTTGCCTTCTCTGTTACCAAAATGATGGCCTCTTATAGTTATTGATTTGAAAGATTGTTTTTTCACTATACCGTTACAAGAAGAGGATAGAGAAAAAATTGCCTTCACAGTGCCTACTTATAATAATTCTCAGCCTAATAGGGTATATCAATGGACTATCCTCCCACAGGGTATGCTCAATAGTCCTACATTGTGCTAATATATTGTAAGTAAGCCATTGGAAATAATTCGTAAACAATTCCCAAGGTCCATAATTTATCATTACATGGATGACATCTTGTTATCTGATTCAAAAAAAAAGATACATTAGAAAGGATGTTTGAAGAAGTAAAGAAATTCTTGCCTAGGTGGGGATACCAAATTGTCCCTGAAAAGATTCAAAGAGAAAATTCTATTAATTACCTAGGTTACAGAATAGGGTTAGAGAAAATTAATATGCAAAAGGCACAAATTAGGAGACACCAGTTAAACACCCTTAATGACTTCCAAAGATTGTTAGGAGACATTTCCAGTCTACGACCAGCTGTTGGGATAACACATGATCATTTAAACAAAACCTTAGATGGTGATAAAGATTTGAATAGTCCAAGAAAACTGACAGCTGAAGCAGAAAAGGAACTCACAATGATTGAGGAAAAATTACAGGAGGCACATGTGGATAGGGTGAACCCAAATCTTAGCTGCATCCTAGTCATATTGCCTTCCAGAATTTTTCCTACAGGGATTCTAATGCAGAGGGAAGATATTATTTTAGAGTGGATATATATACCTAAGAAACCAAGTAAAACATTAAAAACTAATGTGGAAAAAGTCTCTGAATTAATTATAAAAGGTAAGCTGAGACTTCGTCAACTAGCAGGTATAGACCCAGCAGAAATTACAGTGCCTTTTACGACTGAAGAAAAAAAAAAGTTATCGGAAGACAGTGAACCGTGGCTAAGAGCTTTTGCTAATTTTGGGGGAGAAATTAATAGAAACTATCCCAAAATGGTAGACTTAACCTTATTAAAAGAACTTCTTGAATTCTTCCTATTATTGTACGTGATGCTCCAATAACTGGAGGCCGCACATTCTATTCTGATGCAAATAAATCAGAGAAAGCAGTTTACAAGTCAGGTGAATTGAGTAAGGTGGAAAAAAGCCCTTATAATTCTGTTCAAAAGGCAGAATTATATGCCATTTTTATGGTGCTAAGGGACTTTAAAGAAACTCTTACTATAGTTACAGATTCACAATATGCAGAAAGAGTTATCTTGCATATTGAAACCGCTGAATTTATACCAGATGACACAGAGTTGACTTCATTGTCTATCCAGGTACAAGAGATAGTCAGGAATAGGCTTTGTCCGATGTACATAACACACATCTGGCCCTATAAAGGTCTGCCTGGTCCTCTAGGCCAAGGCAACGCTGAGATTGATCAATTATTGATTGGAAGTGTGTTGCAGGCCTCAGAATTTCATAAGAAGCATCATGTCAATAGTAAAGGCCTAAAGAAAGAATTTCCCATTACTTGGCAACAAGCTAAGGACATTATCAAGAGATGTCCTACCTGTTCTTTCTATAATCAAACAGCGTTGCCTGCAGGGAGTAACCCAAAGGGCACTAAGAGAAATGAAATCTGGCAGATGGATGTGTTCCACTTTATGGAATTTGGTAAATCAAAATATGTACACTACACCATAGACACGTATTCAGGTTTTCAATGGGCAACTGCCCTGAACTCAGAAAAGGCTGATTCAGTAATCACACATTTATTGGAAGTTATGGCCATCATGGGTATACCAGCACAAATAAAGACAGATAATGGTCCAGCATATGTATCTAAGAAAATGAAACACTTTTTTTGAGTATTATAGTATAAAACACATTACAGGTATACCAAATAATCCTACTGGTCAGGCAGTTATAGAAAGATCAAATCGTACTATAAAGCATATGCTGAACAAACAGAAAGGGACCATAAATACCCCCAGAAATAGATTACATAATGCTTTATCAACCTTGAATTTTCTTAACGCTAATGAGAAAGGAATGACAGCAGCAGAAAGACATTGGATAATGGAAACTTCTGCCGAACTAAATCAACCAATTTATTTCAAAGATGTGCTGACCTCTAAGTGGAAGCCAGGAGATGTGCTACGTTGGGGAATGGGATTTGCTCTTGTTTCCACAGAGGAGGAAAAATTGTGGATACCATCAAAATTAATAAAGTTTCAATTTGAAGAGGAGAAACCTCTTGGAAAGGAGAAATGACAACTCATCCACAATGATGATATTCATACAGGTAGTAAGAAAAACATACAAAATGGGGGCAGGGTTCTGTTCTTATCTCCACAGGAAAACACTCATCTTTGAAAAATTCAAGGGACCCTGGATGTTTGGATACTGACAGATGGAAAAATACCTGCCCAATAGGAAATATCAAGAAAACTGAATGAGTTGTATAAGTAAAATATATTAAACCATATTTCTAAATTTATAAAGCTGGTGTTGAAGTTGGACTCTGGCTCAGTCCCTCTCTATTTCCAAGCCCGTTAGTAAGAGAAAAACCCAGAATTTCTGGAGTTTCTGTCTCTTATTAAGAGCCATGGTGTGGGATAGAAAGAAATATGAGTTTAGAAAACATCCTTGCTTTTCTTCATATCCATCATACTTATCATTGAATATATCTATCACGCCTTTCAATGAATATACATATATATATATATATATGACTAAAGTTTAATTTTTTTCACAATGAACAATGAGTTTTTCCTGAAGTGACATTTGAAGTGTCCAGTAATAAGATGGGGCCCCATAACAACAACTCCACCTGGTTGATATGACATCATGATACTGATAGTGCTACTACAAGACCTGATTTGGGTACCAGCTGCACAAGACAATTCCAACTTGATTAGCTGAAATGGTGCACATCTTATACAATATTTTGGCCAGACCAGCACAAAACACTCAGAGACTATTGGCAATTTTAATAAACATTGATCTTGAAATTTAACCATCATCTTACTTTCACAGGATCCCCCAGAGAGCACGTCACCCCATGAGGGCTGGAAGAAATTCTAGAGGACAATGCCCCTCTCCCAGTAAAGTTTGCCCTTGGGTTTAGGGACATCATTTAGGGGTTGATTATAATTAGTATACGATTGAGGGTTGGGGGAGGAATTTTATAAGGGCAGGAATCATTTGAAAAAAGGGGATGATAGGATAATAGATTTGTAAATCTGAGTTTCTGTTTTTAGACAAATATATTGGTATAGATACTTGTATATTGATACAAAGTTAAATTGTATTGACTTTTGTATGCCTGCATGTTTCTACCTCAGTTTAAAACATTTTTATGTATTGACATATATTGTATTGATATATATATATTGTATATATTTACCATATTGTAGTGTACATTTCTACCTCTGATTAAGATACTTATATAATGTTTGTGTATTGATATATATTTAACTACTGCAATAAATATTTGTACACTGTTTATATTTGGAGGTCATTGTCCTCATTTGTTTCATAGTCATTTATTGTCAGTCTTTAAGTTAGATAGATATTGAGAATTATATAGACTAATAGTCATCTAAGTTTGTCATTTATAATTAGACTAATCAGGTTCTTTAGATATATAGAGAACATACTCAGTATAGATAGATAATCTTCAACTTCTTCAAAGAGCTGTAGAAAATGGCCTTTAATCTAACTCAGAGTTTAGTGGGAATGAGATACAATTGCTCCTGGCAACACCACTCTATTCCCGAGAGAATATTGAGCACGAAGACACTCCACCTGTAGCCTTTCTTTTAGGCAGAACTTGCCTTGGGGCAAAGAAATGACCATACCTCAACCACTGACAGAGATACAGAGCGTGCATCAATGAATAAAACAAGACAGTCATGTCCTGCCTAGACAGGGTAAGATAGTTTCAAAAAGTTACCTGCCTTTGAAAATGATTTGTCAGTTATGTTAGGCCTTAGCCAAAGTTGGTTGCTTCAATGCTGCTAACGTGAATTTGGGTGATTGTCCAGGTAGCTAATTGTCTCTGTGATTTGTTGCATGTTTTGGAAGTTGTTTTACTCAACTTCCTAATTAACCAGATAACATTATTTCCCTTCTCAGATTTTTGATGGGGTTGTAGACTATATAAATGTAGTTACTTTCTCTCATGACTTGGCCAAGTTATTTTTTATACAAGACCTATCTAGTTAGAATAGGATATTTGTACTTATTGTATATAATTTCATAGTAGGTTTAGAACTCTCTTATTTAAACAAAAGGGGAGGTATTGTGGGAGGTCCTCCCATTCCTCCAGCCTATAGCTGCTGAGATACCAGCCAATTGGGGCGTGGTCTCTCTCTCTTTAAAAAAGCAGCCACTTCCCTCTCCTCGCTCTATTCATTTTCTGCTCTGCAGGTGACTAGACTTTTTTCGTGGTTGCACAGAGGGCTGACAGTGATCTGTAAGTTATTTCCCCTTTAAGTAAATACCAGCGTATTAATCATTATTCCAAACTGGTGTGGCATTGTTTATGACATATGCCTTCATAACCTGTGGGCTAGTTTCATCTCAATTGGCAGTTGACCAAAGCTATTTTTTGAAGGTGTTCACAGCAACCTTTCAGGAGGTCGAGATCAATACTACCATATTGGGATAGCGGCAGTCCACAGACTCTCACAATCTCTGAAAACAATATAAGAACCTCCTTTCCAAAGCATCATGTCCTTAGATCCAAATTTTAAAGTCAAGGCACTTTCAAAATATCTATGTGGGATTAGTTCAGCAGCATTTATAAACAAATATCTTTTAGCAGCTATTGCTCCTTCCTCAGCCTTCAAATGATTCAAACAGAGCACAATAGCATACAGTATCAAAATTCTCTGTGTATTTTCCATTTTTGTTAGCTTCAATTTAAGCTCTAATTTATTTTTCCTTTTTATTTTTTGCCTTTTGAGACAGGTTCTCTGGATCTTTGACCTGGAATAAATCTGTAGAACATGCTGTCCTTGAAGTTTCAGAGATCCACATGTCTCTGCCTCCCAGCATTGGGATCAAAGGTGTATGGTACTACACCTGAATTCACAGAGAACTGTTTGTCTCTGCCTTCTCGGCACTGGGATTAAAGGTATGTGCTACCACACCTTGAAGTTACAGAGGTCAATCTCTCTCTGCCTCCCAAGTGTTGGGATTAAAGGTGTGTACTACTGCAACCAACAACTCTCTTCCTTTTTTAACTTCAAGAACATAACTTTTAGCCTGCACATATTTTTAACACACTGTAAATCATTTAAAATTTTTCTTTGTCTTTGAATCTCTCTTTACTCTATATATCTCTTTTTTTTTACCACATGAATCTTTAATTTACACAGCAATCTCAGTAGGATTAAGAGGTGCCTTTGCCAGCTAGATGTAGCCCATTCCTTAGCTTTCTGCCATTCCAACCTTATGGCTGAGGTACCGGCCAGAGCCGCATTCAGTGCCACAAGTCTACAGTGTTTCAAGGTCCTTGCCATCAAACAAGCTGCAAAAGACAACACTCAAGCCCTCTCTTTGTAGCTGGCACTCCTGACTCAAACAGTCAGAGTTTGTTCTGGCAGTATGGCCCAGAATTCCGGCATTTTAAAACATCACAGTTTTTTTTTTCCTGCTACTGCTGAAAACAAACAAGCATTCAGCTGGCTTTTATCAACACCATTTAAATGTTCCGTGGCAGGACCACTTAACAGCAGCAGGGTTTTGCAGCTGAAGGTGAGTCAGGAATCTTCTCTTAAATGAGTGTGCTTGCTTGCTACTAGCAAGTAGTGCAGACCCGAGATATAGCTGCTAAAAAGAAAACATGCTTTACTCGTTCCAGGGCTTTCTCAGGCTTTCAGTGGATTCAGTTTTCCACATGTCTGAGTGCCATTCTGTAGTAATTTGAGCAGCGGAGCTGTGTAACCAGCACCAGGGCAGCCTCGCTAGCTAATGTCCAGAAATAATTACACACCAACGATTCTTTTAAACACTGCCTGGCCCATTAGTTTAGCCTATTAACCCATTTCTAATAATCTATGTAGCATCACGAGTGTGCTCACCAGGAAAGATTCAACAGGTCTAACCTGGTTGCTGGCTGCATTGCCCTCTGCCTCAGAGAGGAGAGCTATCACGTCTTCCCACGAGAGTGGATCATGGTGTCTCTGAGCACACTGCTTCTTGCTCCCAGCATTCTGTTCTCTTTCTCCTCCCACTTATGTTCTAAATTAACAGGGGAAGCAGTTTCTTTATTTAATTAAGCAATGAATTACTACCATCACTTTATCCTTTCAAGAGCTTGCCCTAATAAATCTTCCACATCTCTTCTGCTGTATAATCTTTCATTTGAAAAGAACTTGTCTTTTCAGGGGAGGATTTTTTTGACATCTCTGTGGATGGAGATCATATGAAGAGGATCAGATGAGCAACCATGACAACTCTTATGCTGCAGAGTTAGGTGGACCAAAGATTGATTGCTGACAATCCTGTGCTATGCGTCAGATGCCCATGAACACTGCCCCTGTTGTCAGACAGGCAGACATCAAGGTGGTCACACATACTTAACTCATTCAGTGTTCACAGACTTTTATATTGAGTTTTAATCTTGTCCTAAACTAAAAAAGAAAACAAGAAAAGGGAAAGAGAGGAGCCTGAAGTAGGGCCTCCAAATGGGTCATTTGCAAAGGTAAGGTTTCCTGCCTCTATGAATGCTTTCTCCTTTCCTTAGTCAAATAATCCCCCACACCAGTTTAGAATTGTGATTAAAAGAATGATTATATCTTTAAAGGGCAAAAACTTACAGATGACCATCCCTGACAAAAACCCTCAGCGGGATCAGGAAAGAAGCATAGAGGCTGGAAGGGAAACTGGAAGCAAGAGATCAAGCAGAAGGTAAATGTTGGTTTTTGAAAGAGAGAGAGACCACACCTCAATGGGCTGGTATCTCAGTGGCTATTGGCTGAAGGAGTGGAAGAAACTCATGCAACACACTTATTTGGATATAGCAAAAAAAATATGTTACTAGAAGGTGAGAAAAAAAAACTATTTTAGTTTATTTATTTCAGTCCTTCCAGACACATCACAGAAATAGGATCTCTTCATGCATGAGAGTCACCGATGATTTCCCTTTAAGAAAATACCCACAAAACTACCAATAACATCATCAGCATTCAACAACATGACTATGATTGCTTTGCCTTGCCTTTGCTTCTCAGTAAATGATGCTGTTAGTTAATCTCTGCAAACTATGCAAATTTCCCTGTACCTAAATAAACAGAATTGACAGGTTATCTTAAACACAACAGGGAGTCACACTACGATGGAATGGGTTAATCATCACCAGTGTGGCAGTGACATATTTAGGATCTTTCCTTTGTCTAAAAATCACAGAATTGTAAACATGATATGTTGTCATACAGATTTCTTAGGGTTTTGTCCCCCTGGTGGTTTCCTTGGTATGCTTCCTTAATTTTTGCCAGATCCAATCAGTTTTGCCATGCACTCTCAGCTCCACATCATTTTGTTCCCCTTATGTTCTAGTCCAGGCATTTTTGACATCTTGAAACTGTTGCAAGAGTATCTCATGTTCCACCTAAATGATTTGGAGTGTTATTTAGGCTGAGTTTTATCTTCCATCCATGAGTTCATTGACTTTCCTTGGGCGTAATTCCTGGGACACTGAGCCTAACTCCTGGGGGATTCCTCTAGTTACTTCTCCTTGCTGAGACAGCTTACACTCTCAGTACTACTATGACAGTATTTCTGTAGCAAACATTGTTCTCAAGATGAGAAGAAATTTCAATATTACAATCCATTTGTTTTTATTGTGATTTAAACACACACACGCACACACAAACACACAAGTTAATGCACATACACTGATGATATTAATTGAGTAGGCCATTCTGGGGTTGTCAAGATCATTATCTCTCGAGGGGTTCTTAGAGGCATGGGGTGACCCCCTCGAGGAACTTGGGCAGGTGAGGAGAGGTTGACTGCACTGTGCCATGTCTATAGTCACAATGGGTGCCTTATCCTATAGTCAGACTGATGACTATCTTGAATATCACCATGGAACTTTTGTATGGCCAAGATGGAGATCAAGTCAGGGTAAAAATCAGAAAACTAGATGGAGCTTCCAAGCTCCAGTTGAATAGCCAACTGATGGAGAATAAGAGCAAGGATGTCAGGAATAAAATGGCTTGGTCCACACACTGAGACACTGTGCCTGAACAAAGGGGGTTTCAACTAAACCAGTGGCCTGGGAATGAAAGAACATGGAATCAAATTGGAAGCTCTGAATGTGGCTGACAATTGGACCAGACTGAGAAGCCAATGTTAATTGCACTGACATTTGTCTGCACTTCATATTCAGGCTTTTTTGTGATCATATTCTATGTGGATGCTTGCCTTCCTAAATCTCGATGGATGAAGGGTAGGCTTGGACTTCAAACAGGTCAAGGTACCCCGCCCTCAATTTAAATTGGAGTAGGAGTGGAGAGGTTTGGTGGGGGAGTGAGAAGAAAGTGGGAGGAGGAAACAAAGGGAAAATTTTGATATTCATTATTATGAAGTAATATAAAAATCAATAGTAGATAACCAATAAAGAGATTGGAGCTAGAAAAAAAACATTTATGTGAGTTGTTGACTCAGAAACCAAAGACTTTTTTACAGAAAAGGCACAAAAAGAGATTGGGTTACCTGGCAAAATATGACTCATGTATTTGGGAAGATGAGTGAGGTTTTATTTTGGGTCTCCAGGGGGCTGTGTGAGCAGCATTATAGGACATGTATGCTGGATATTTCTGTGGGTTAGTAGGGAAGAAAACTGCCTATGAGGGGTTTAATGATCTAATTAGATTCTTGATGATGTCACAAAGCTTTGGTTGGGGGTGGCAACACTGTTCCACATGAAGCACTAGTCTTCTGTGTAGGTGTGCTGAATATCTTCACGGTAGCTGAGGAGGTGAGTTCAGATCTTGGGCTCCACAACTGTTCAACAGGATTAGGCAGCTGAACATTTCCAGAAGATGGAATCTGGAGAGCCAAGACATTTTCTTTTGGTAAATATGTTTAGGAAGAAACAGGGACCTCTGTAGTCCCAGAGAGGTTTCCTTCAAATCTCCTGTGAGTCTAAAATGTATGTTGTTAACAGCTTCTATATTTGATAGCTGTGGGGACAGTGAATGCCAGGTATTCTTCCCACTTTATCTTTGCTATCAATGTCCAATTCATCAGTTCACGAAAGGGGCGAAGATCCTCTTTGTCCATATGTGTTTTAAAAGATATTAATTATTTCTAAATGGTGCTGTTGCCCAGATTAATGAGTCTTTATATTTGCAGTTTGCCTCACAAAACTCACTTCTCTAGTGAAGACATGGAATGGCTTTATGTAATAAACCTGGGTCTGGATCAGGAGACACAATACATAGAACCAGTGGACTGGAGTGCCATGACCTTGGGCAGGTGGTTTTGGATCAACCACCTAACCAACAGCTTGAGTGGGAAGGAGAGAAGTGGCTCTCCTTCGAATTCTTTGCCATCTGTTCAGATTTTTCTTTCTCACTTTGGGCATAGGCATCCAGTCTCCTCTCATTGACACAGTCAGTCCGGAATTAGGTTTCTCAGTAGAGGTCCATTGCCTTTGGGCAGCAGGAATATGTCTCTGATAAACATATACTGAGCTGTAGACAATAGTTTGATAATTTTCCTATGAATTTCTTAAGACCAAATTACATTTAGGAAGCCCAAATCTATTCAGCACTGCCTTTATCACCTTCCCCAAAGATCTTCAAGAAAAGAATCTTGACATCGCATCCTCCCCTTCTTAACCTTGCAGGCACTTATGGTGGAGGAAACCACTTTGTGTCTGATTGAAACTGAAGAATTCTTCCAATGCAGAGATTGGCAGCTATGAAGCCCAAGCACAGAAAGAGAGCCAAGAGACAGTGGAACAGGAGTGTTGTCGCCTATCTCAGTAAATATACCACCATGATAAAGATGCCTATTAGTATGAGATGCATGCCACCTCTCCAGAAGAAGAATGGGCCAACTCTCCAGAAGCAAAAACTGTGTAAGCCTTTTGAGGCCCTAGAGAATATTGTTGGCCGCTGAATTTCTCATGGCTGGAAGGAAGCCAATGAACCAGTCACCCAGTGGAAAGCCATCATTCTAGATCAACTGACAACATATCCCTCTCTCTATTTGTTGAAATATGATGTGATTGATTGTGTCTATGGCTTGGAGCTTCACAGCGATGAAAGGATTTTAAACCTTAAGATCCTGCCTAATAATGTGCCATTTCCTCAGGTGACAGACACTCATCTGTCAAACACCATAGTTGGCAGAGCAGTGAAACATACATTCAAGGGCACAAATGGCTCTAAGGAAGACTGGAATGGGATGGTCCTAGAGGAGGTGCCAATCATGAAGACCTGGTTCTATATTACCTACAAGAAAGATCCGGTCTTGTATATTTACCACCTCCTGGATGACTACCTTGAAGGCAACCTCCACATCATGCCAGGCTCTAAGGAGGAGTGCAGTGTCATGGTCCCAGATGAGGTGCAGACCAGGATGACCTGTTTCTACATTGTCAAGGAGAATGATCCAGTCCTGTACCTTTACCACCATCTTGATGACTCCATTGAAGGCAACATCCACATCATGCCTGAATGTCCTCCAGTAGAGGTGACTTTGGAATTAGGCAGGGATTCCTTGGCAGGCAAAGGTGTGCAGTACAACAAAAAAGATGGAACCCAAGAGATAGGTAAAATTATTTGCCAAGTTCCCACCAAACCTTCTGTGTATTTCATCAAGTTTAATAATGACGTCCATATATATGTCTACGATTTGGTGAAGATCTGTTAAAGTGAAATTCTCAAAATTTGAGGGGCACACTTAAAACTGTGTTTGGGGATTGTGTATTTTTCAGAGATACCGCAGGTCTTCTATTAATCCTGGTATTTTTTTCCAATGGAATATTCTTGCTCGAAAAATAAAAATTTGTGAACATGTTTTGTTCTTTGGTGAATGATGGATTACGTTTGGTGGATGGGACATCACAGAAATACATGCCTCAAACCAAAGCAGGATTTATGGTCTTTCCCCTTGGAGAGGATGGACTGGGAATGCTTGGTGTGGTAAAGGACAAGATGGCTGTCTAGGGAGTAGTGGAGAGGGGACAAAAGTTGTAGGATCTCAGGGCGGGATGAAGCTTGAGGGAAAAACATGTCAACTGGAAAGATGTGACAGATATCAGAGTGAGGTATTGGGACTTAAGAGGATAAAGAGTAGATTAATCAGGAAGGGACACAAATGTATACTCAAAATCAGAGGAAATTAGGTTTCATTTGATGAATAGTTTAATTCGTACTGGCTGTAAGTCACTGGATGTTTGAACTCCACTGGAGCATGTTGAGTGACCAGGAGCCTCCTGCTTAGAGAAAAGTGTCTCCGCCCAGTTGCTCTTCTGCAGTGGGATGGACGTCACGCTATCTACTTCCTTTTGTCAGAATTCTGTCTGCCACCTACTTTGTCATGCCTGGATTCGGTATTCTTGAACTCTCATTGGTCCTTTGCATGCCATCCAACCCTTGTGAGTTCATTTAAATAATTGCCCTGTCATATCTGGAAAACAATGTTCCCTTTCATTGATCATGTTCTGTTGGACTTGGGCTATAAATCTCATCGACAGACGCATCCACACACAGGATAAACATGTACACATTGATGCCCACTAATGTGTGACATGCACACATATGATGAATGCACCGATCTCCATCAAATCAGTAAACGAGGGAATCCCTGATGCTAGGTGGAGTGTGGCAAAGACCCCACAAACCCATCAGACCCCCAAATACCAGTATGGTATTGATGTCTGACTCCCATCATGTAAGGATCCTGCCATCCTGTAACGGGGCGATTTTTGCTTCCTTGACCTTCACAAACTTGTTTAAAATGTTAGAGTTGTCAAACTGCCAGTTAGGGTTCAGCATGTAGATCAGCTGTCTCAGGTCAGGTGATTTGGCTACAATTTGGGTGATAACTTATACCAGGGAATTCTGGTACACCCTCACCTCTTCTTCTCCCAGTCCTCATCATCACTCTTGTGGCTGGGCTTGGAGCACAAAGAAGGCAAAATGGAAAAATCCTCCTCTTCAGTACAAAACAATGTCCATCTTTCATATGACCTGACTCTCTCAGGGAATGCAGCACATTTTATCCTTCTAGGTCTCCTCATTCTTTGGTTCACTCATTTTTCCAATGAATGATTTAATTCATCCATTCTTCCATCTCTCTCTCTCTCTCTCTCTCTCTCTCTCTCTTCTTCCTTCCCTTCTTCAATTTCCCCGTTTATAGTAGTAATTTGAGCAGCGGGGCTGCGTCCCCAGCACCATGGCCGCCTACCTAGCTTATGCCCCTAAATAAGAACACAAAAACTCTATTCTTTTAAACAATCCTGGCCCAGTATTTTCAGCCTCTTAACCCATTTCTAATAATGTATGTTGCAGCATGAGGTGCGCTTACCAGGAAAGATTCAGCATGTCTGACCTGGTGGCTGGCTGCATTGCCATCTGCCTCTGGGAGCAGAGCTCCCGTGTCTGCCCGGGAGAGGGGTGCATGGTATCTCTAAGCTCACTTCCTCTTTCTAGCAGCATTCTGTTCTCTTTACTCCTCCCACCTATGTTCTAACCTATCAAGGGAAGCAGATTCTTTATTTAATTAAGCAATGACCTTCTTCCATCACTTTATCCTTTCAACAGCTTGCCCAAATAAATCTTCCATGTCTCTTCTGTTGTATAATCTTTCATTTGTAAAGAACTTGCCCTCTTAGGGAAGGATTTTTCTGACATCTCTGTGGACGGAGGTCATATGAGGAAAGTCGTGATCCGTAATACTATATTGGGATAGCAGCAGTCCACAGACTCTCACAATCTCTGAAAACAAAATAAGAACCTCCTTTCCAAAGCATCATGTCCTTAGATCCAAATTTTAAAGTCAAGGCACTTTCAAAATATCTGTGTGGGATTCGTTCAGCAGCATTTATAAACAAATATCTTTTAGCAGCTATTGCTCCTTCCTCAGCCTTCAAATGATTCAAACAGAGCACAATAGCATACAGTATCAAAATTCTCTGTGTATTTTCCATCTTTGTTAGCTTCAATTTAAGCTCTAATTTATTTTTCCTTTTTATTTTTTGCCTTTTGAGACAGGTTCTCTGTATCTTTGACCTGGAATAACTCTGTAGAACAGGCTGTCCTTGAAGTTTCAGAGATCCACATGTCTCTGCCTCCCAGCATTGGGATCAAAGGTGTATGGTACTACACGTGTATTCACAGAGACCTGTTTGTCTCTGCCTTCTCGGCACTGGGATTAAAGGTATGTGCTACCACACCTTGAAGGTACAGAGGTCAATCTCTCTCTGCCTCCCAAGTGTTGTGATTAAAGGTGTGTACTACTGCAACCAACAACTCTCTTCATTTTATTTTAACTTTAAGAACTTCAACTTTTAGCCTGCACATATTTTTAACACACTGTAAATCATTTAAAAATTTTTTTTGTCTTTGAATCTCTCTTTACTCAATATCTCTCTTTATTTTTTTGACCACATTAATCCTTAATTTACACAGCAATCTCAATATGACGAAAAGGTGGCTTTGCCAGCTAGATGTAGCCTATTCCTTAGCTTTCTGCCATTCCAACCTTATGGCTGAGGTACCCGCCAGAGCCGCATTCAGTGCCACAAGTCTACAGTGTTTGAAGGTCCTTGCCATCAAACAAGCTGCAAAAGACAACACTCAAGCCCTCTCTTTATAGCTGGCCCTCCTGACTCAAACAGTCAGAGTTTGTTCTGGCAGGATGGCCCAGAATTCCGTCATTTTAAACATCACAGTTTTTTTTTTTTGCTACTGCTGAAAACAAACAAGCATTCAGCTGGCTTTTATCAACACCATTTAAATGTTTCGTGGCAGGACCACTTAACAGCAGCAGGGTTTTGCAGCTGAAGGTGAGTCAGGAATCTTCTCTTAAATGAGTGTGCTTGCTTGCTACTAGCAAGTAGTGCAGACCCGAGATATAGCTGCTAAAAAGAAAACATGCTTTACTCGTTCCCGGGCTTTCTCGGGATTTCAGTGGATTCAGTTTTCCACATGTCTGAGTGCCATTCTGTAGTAATTTGAGCAGCGGAGCTGTATAACCAGCATCAGGGCAGCCTCGCTAGCTAATGTCCAGAAATAATTACACACAAACGATTCTTTTAAACACTGCCTGGCTCATTAGTTTAGCCTATTAACCCATTTCTAATAATCTATGTAGCATCACGAGTGTGCTCACCAGGAAAGATTCAACAGGTCTAACCTGGTTGCTGGCTGCATTGCCCTCTGCCTCAGAGAGGAGAGCTATCACGTCTTCCCACGAGAGTGGATCATGGAGTCTCTGAGCACACTGCTTCTTGCTCCCAGCATTCTGTTCTCTTTCTCCTCCCACCTATGTTCTAAATTAACAGGGGAAGCAGTTTCTTTATTTAATCAAGCAATGAATTACTACCATCACTTTATCCTTTCAAGAGCTTGCCTTAGTAAATCTTCCATATCTCTTCTGCTGTACAATCTTTCATTTGAAAAGAACTTGCCTTTTCAGGGGAGGATTTTTTTGACATCTCTGTGGATGGAGATCATATGAAGAGGATCAGATGAGCAACCATGACAACTCTTATGCTGTAGAGTTAGGTGGACCAGAGATTGATTGCTGACAATCCTGTGCTATGCATCAGATGCCCATGAACTCTGCCCCTGTTGTCAGACAGGCAGACATCAAGGTGGTCACATATACTTAACTCATTCAGTGTTCACAGACATTTATATTGAGTTTGAATCTTGTCCTAACCTAATAAAAAAAAAAACAAGAATAGGAGAAGAGAGGAGCCTGAAGTAGGGCCTCCAAATGGGTCATTTGCAAAGGTAAGGTTTTCTGCCTCTATGTATGCTTTCTCCTTTCCTTAGTCAAATAATCCCCCACACCAGTTTAGAATTGTGATTAATAGAATGATTATATCTTTAAAGGGCAAAAACTTACAGATGACCATCCCTGAAAAAAGCCCTCAGCGGGATCAGGAAAGAAGCATAGAGGCCGGAAGGGAAATTGGAAGCAAGAGATCAAGCTGAAGGTAATTGTTGGTTTTTGAAAGAGAGAGAGACCACACCTCAATGGGCTGGTATCTCAGTGGCTATTGGCTGAAGGAGTGGAAGAAAATCATGCAACACACTTATTTGGATATAGAAAAAAAAATGTTACTAGAAGGTGAGAAACAAAAACTATTTTAGTTTATTTATTTCAGTCCTTCCAGACACATCACAGAGATAGAATCTCTTCATGCATGAGAGTCACCGATGATTTCCCTTTAAGAAAATACCCACAAAACTCCCAATAACATCATCAGCATTCAACAACATGTCTATGATTGCTTTGCCTTACCTTTGCTTCTCAGTAAATGATGCTGTTAGTTAATCTCTGCAAACAATGCAAATTTCCCTGTATCTAAATAGACAGAATTGACAGGTTATCTTAAACACAACAGGGAGTCAAACTACGATGGAATGGGTTAATCATCACCAGTGTGGCAGTGACATATTTAGGATCTTTCCTTTGTCTAAAAATCACAGAATTGTAAACATGATATGTTGTCATACAGATTTCTTAGGGTTTTGTCCCCCTGGTGGTTTCCTTGGTATGCTTCCATAATTTTTGCCAGATCCAATCAGTTTTGCCATGCACTCTCAGCTCCACGTCATTGTGTTCCCCTTATGTTCTAGTCCAGGCATTTTTGACATCTTGAAACTGTTGCAAGAGTATCTCATGTTCCACCTAAATGATTTGGAGTGTTATTTAGGCTGAGTTTTATCTTCCATCCATGAGTTCATTGACTTTCCTTGGGCGTAATTCCTGGGACACTGAGCCTATCTCCTGGGGGATTCCTCTAGTTACTTCTCCTTGCTGAGACTGCTTACACTGTCAGTACTACTATGACAGTATTTCTGTAGCAAACATTCTTCTCAAGATGAGAAGAAATTTCAATATTACAATCCATATGTTTTTATTGTGATTTAAACACACACACGCACACACACACTCACACAAGTTAATGCACATACACTGATGATATTAATTGAGTAGGCCATTCTGGGGTTGTCAAGATCATTATCTCTCGAGGGCTTCTTAGAGGCATGGGGTGACCCCCTAGAGGAACTTGGGCAGGTGAGGAGAGGTTGACTGCACTGTGCCATGTCTATAGTCACAATGGGTGCCTTATCCTATAGTCAGACTGATGACTATCATGAATATCACCATGGAACTTTTGTATGGCCAAGATGGAGATCAAGTCAGGGTAAAAATCAGAAAACTAGATGGAGCTTCCTAGCTCCAGTTGAATAGCTGACCGATGGAGAACAAGAGCAAGGATGTCAGGAATAAAATGGCTTGGTCCACACACTGAGACACTGTGCCTGAACAAAGTGGGTTTCAACTAAACCAGTGGCCTGGGAATGAAAGAACATGGAATCAAATTGGAAGCTCTGAATGTGGCTGAAAATTGGACCAGACTGAGAAGCCAATGATAATGGCACTGACATTTGTCTGCACTTCATATACAGGCTTTTTTGTGATCATATTCTATGTGGATGCTTGCCTTCCTTAATCTCAATGGATGAAGGGTAAGCATGGACTTCAAACAGGTCAAGGTACCCCGCCCTCAATTTAAATTGGAGTAGGAGTGCAGAGGTTTGGTGGAGGAGCGAGAAGAAAGTGGGAGGAGAAAACGAAGTGAAAATTTTGATATTCATTATTATGAAGTAATATAAAAATCAATTGTAGATAACCAATAAAGAGATTGGAGCTAGAAAAAAAAAACATTCATGTGAGTTGTTGACTCAGACACCAAAGACTTTTTTACAGAAATGGCACAAAAAGAGATTGGGTTACCTGGCAAAATATGACTCATGTATTTGGGAAGATGAGTGAGGTTTTATTTTGGGTCTCCAGGGGGCTGTGTGAGCAGCATAATAGGACATGTATGCTGGATATTTCTGTGGGTTAGTAGCGAAGAAAACTGCCTATGAGGGGTTTGATGACCTAAGTAGAGTCTTGATGATGTCGCAAAGCTTTGGTTGGGGGTGGCAACACTGTTCCACATGAAGCACTAGTCTTCTGTGAAGGTGGGCTGACTATCTTCACGGTGGCTGAGGAGGTGAGTTCAGCTCTTCGGCTCCACAACTGTTCAACAGGTTTAGGCAGCTGAACATTTCCAGAAGATGGAATCTGGAGAGCCAAGACATTTTCTTCTGGTAAATATGTTTAGGAAGAAACAGGGACCTTTGTAGTCCCAGAGAGGTTTCCTTCAAATCTCCTGTGAGTCTAAAATTTATGTTGTTAACATCTTCTATATTTAAAAGCTGTGGGGACAGTGAATGCCAGGTATTCTTCCCACTTTATCTTTGCTATCAATGTCCAATTCATCAGTTCACGAAAGGGGCGAAGATCCTCTTGGTCCATATGTGTTTTAAAAGATATTAACTATTTCTAAATGGTGCTCTTGCCCAGTTTAATGAGTCTTTATTTTTGCAGTTTGTCTCACAAAACTCACTTCTCTAGTGAAGACATGGAATGGCTTTATGTAATAAACCTGGGTCTGGATCAGGAGACACAATACATAGAACCAGTGGACTGGAGTGCCATGACCTTGGGCAGGTGGTTTTGGATCAACCACCTAACCAACAGCTTGAGTGGGAAGGAGAGAAGTGGCTCTCCTTCGAATTCTTTGCCATCTGTTCAGATTTTTCTTTCTCACTTTGGGCATAGGCATCCAGTCTCCTCTCATTGACACAGTCAGTCTGGAATTAGGTTTCTCAGTAGAGTTCCATTGCCTTTGGGCAGCAGGAATATGTCTCTGATACACATATACTGAGCTGTAGACAATAGTTTGATAATATTCCTATGAATTTCTTAAGACCAAATTACATTTAGGCAGCCCAAATCTATTCAGCACTGCCTTTATCACCTTCCCCAAAGATCTTCCAGAAAAGAATCTTGACATCGCATCCTCCCCTTCTTAACCTTGCAGGCACTTATGGTGGAGGAAACCACTTTGTGTCTGATTGAAACTGAAGAATTCTTCCAATGCAGAGATTGGCAGCTATGAAGCCCAAGCACAGAAAGAGAGCCAAGAGACAGTGGAACAGGAGTGTTGTGGCCTATCTCTGTAAATCAACCACCATGATAAAGATGCCTCTTAGTATGAGATGCATGCCACCTCTCCAGAAGAAGAATGGGCCAACTCTCCAGAAGCAAAAACTAGGTAAGCCTTTTGAGGCCCTGGAGAATATTGTTGGCCGCCAAATTTCTCATGGCTGGAAGGAAGCCAATGAACCAGTCACCCAGTGGAAAGCCATCATTCTAGATCAACTGCCAACATATCCCTCTCTCTATTTGTTGAAATATGATGGGATTGATTGTGTCTATGGCTTGGAGCTTCACAGCGATGAAAGGATTGTAAACCTTAAGATCCTGCCTAATAATGTGCCATTTCCTCAGGTGACAGACACTCATCTGTCAAACACCATAGTTGGCAGAGCAGTGAAACATACATTCACGGGCACAAATGGCTCTAAGGAAGACTGGAATAGGATGGTCCTAGAGGAGGTGCCAATCATGAAGACCTGGTTCTATATTACCTACAAGAAAGATCCGGTCTTGTATATTTACCAGCTCCTTGAAGGCAACCTCCACATCATGCCAGGCTCTAAGGAGGAGTGCAGTGTCATGGTCCCAGATTAGGTGCAGACCAGGATGACCTGTTTCTACATTGTCAAGGAGAATGATCCAGTCCTGTACCTTTACCACCATCTTGATGACTCCATTGAAGTCAACGTCCACATCATGCCTGAATGTCCTCCAGTAGAGGTGACTTTGGCATTAGGCAGGAATTCCTTGGCAGTCAATGTTGTGCAGTACAACAAAAAAGATGGAACCCAAGAGATAGGTAAAATTATTTGCCAAGTTCCCACCAAACCTTCTGTGTATTTCATCAAGTTTAATAATGACTTCCATATCTATGTCTACGATTTGGTGAAGATCTGTTAAAGTGAAATTCTCAAAATTTGAGGGGCACACTTAAAACTGTGTTTGGGGAAAGTGTTTTTTTCAGAGATACCGCAGGTCTTCTATTAATCCTGGTATTTTTTTCCAATGGAATATTCTTGCTCGAAAAATAAAAATTTGTGAACATGTTTTGTTCTTTGGTGAAGGATGGATTATGTTTGGTGGATGGGACATCACAGAAATACATACCTCTAAAGAAAGCAGGATTTATGGTATTTCCCCTTGGAGAGGATGGACTGGGAATGCTTGGTGTGGTAAAGGACAAGATGGCTGTCTAGGGAGTAGTGGAGAGGGCACAAAAGTTGTTGGATCTCGGGTCGGGATAAAGCTTGAGGGAAAATCATGTCAACTGGAAAGATGTGACAGATATCAGAGTGAGGTATTGGGACTTAAGAGGATAAAGAGTAGATTAATCAGGAAGGGACACAAATGTATACTCAAAATCAGAGGAAATTAGGTTTCATTTGATGAATAGTTTAATCCGTACTGGCTGTAAGTCACTGGATGTTTGAACTCCACTGGAGCATGTTGAGTGACCAGGAGCCTCCTGCTTAGAGAAAAGTGTCTCCGCCCAGTTGCTCTTCTGCAGTGGGTTGGACATCACGCTATCTACTTGCATTTTTCAGAATTCTGTCTGCCACCTACTTTGTCATGCCTGGATTCGGTATTCCTTGAACTCTCATTGGTCCTTTGCATGCCATCCAACCCTTGTGAGTTCATTTAAATAATTGCCCTGTCATATCTGGAAAACAGTGTTCCCTTTCATTGATCATGTTCTGTAGGACTTGGGCTATAAATCTCATCGACAGATGCATCCACACACAGGATAAACATGTACACATTGATGCCCACTAATGTGTGACATGCACACATATGATGAATGCACCGATCTCCATCAAATCAGTAAACGAGGGAATCCCTGATGCTAGGTGGAGTGTGGCAAAGATCCCACAAACCCATCAGACCCCCAAATACCAGTATGGTATTGATGTCTGACTCCCATCATGTAAGGATTCTGCCATCCTGTAACGGGGCGATTTTTGCTTCCTTGATCTTCACAAACTTGGTTAAAATGTTAGAGTTGTCAAACTGCCAGTTAGGGTCCCGGATGTTGATCAGCTGTCTCAGGTCAGGTGATTTGGCTACAATTTGGGTGATAACTTATACCAGGGAATTCTGGTACACCCTCACCTCTTCTTCTCCCAGTCCTCATCATCACTCTTGTGGCTGGGCTTGGAGCACAAAGAAGGCAAAATGGAAAAATCCTCCTCCTCAGTGCAAAACAATGTCCATCTTTCATATGACCTGACTCTCACAGGGAATGCAGCACATTTTATCCTTCTAGGTCTCCTCATTCTTTGGTTCACTCATTTTTCCAATGAATGATTGAATTCATCCATTCTTCCATATCTCTCTCTCTCTTCTTCCTTCCCTTCTTCAATTTCCCCGTTTATAGTAGTAATTTGAGCAGCGGGGCTGCGTCCCCAGCACCATGGCCGCCTACCTAGCTTATGCCCCTAAATAAGAACACAAAAACTGTATTCTTTGAAACACTTCCTGGCCCAGTATTTTCAGCCTCTTAACCCATTTCTAATAATGTATGTTGCAGCATGAGGTGCGCTTACCAGGAAAGATTCAGCATGTCTGACCTGGTGGCTGGCTGCATTGCCATCTGCCTCAGGGAGCAGAGCTCCCGTGTCTGCCCGGGAGAGGGGTGCATGGCATCTCTGAGCTCACTTCCTCTTTCTAGCAGCATTCTGTTCTCTTTACTCCTCCCACCTATGTTCTAACCTATCAAGGGAAGCAGATTCTTTATTTAATTAAGCAATGACCTTCTTCCATCACTTTATCCTTTCAACAGCTTGCCCAAATAAATCTTCCATGTCTCTTCTGTTGTATAATCTTTCATTTGTAAAGAACTTGCCCTCTTAGGGAAGGATTTTTCTGACATCTCTGTGGACGGAGGTCATATGAGGAAAGTCGTGATCCGTAATACCATATTGGGATAGCGGCAGTCCACAGACTCTCACCCTCTCTGAAAACAAAATAAGAACCTCCTTTCCAAAGCATCATGTCCTTAGATCCAAATTTTAAAGTCAAGGCACTTTCAAAATATCTATGTGGGATTAGTTCAGCAGCATTTATAAACAAATATCTTTTAGCAGCTATTGCTCCTTCCTCAGCATTCAAATGATTCAAACAGAGCACAATAGCATACAGTATCAAAATTCTCTGTGTATTTTCCATCTTTGTTAGCTTCAATTTAAGCTCTAATTTATTTTTCCTTTTTATTTTTTGCCTTTTGAGACATGTTCTCTGTTTCGTTGACCTGGAATAACTCTGTAGAACAGGCTGTCCTTGAAGTTTCAGAGATCCACATGTCTCTGCCTCTCAGCATTGGGATCAAAGGTGTATGGTACTACACCTGAATTCACAGAGACCTGTTTGTCTCTGCCTTCTCGGCACTGGGATTAAAGGTATGTGCTACCACACCTTGAAGTTACAGAGGTCAATCTCTCTCTGCCTCCCAAGTGTTGGGATTAAAGGTGTGTACTACTGCAACCAACAACTCTCTTCATTTTATTTTAACTTTAAGAACTTCAACTTTTAGCCTGCACATATTTTTAACACACTGTAAATCATTTAAAAATTTTCTTTGTCTTTGAATCTCTCTTTACTCAATATCTCTCTTTGTTTTTTTGACCACATGAATCCTTAATTTACACAGCAATCTCAATATGACGAAAAGGTGGCTTTGCCAGCTAGATGTAGCCTATTCCTTAGCTTTCTGCCATTCCAACCTTATGGCTGAGGTACCGGCCAGAGCCGCATTCAGTGCCACAAGTCTACAGTGTTTCAAGGTCCTTGCCATCAAATAAGCTGCAAAAGACAACACTCAATCCCTCTCTTTGTAGCTGCCCCTCCTGTCTCAAACAGTCAGAGTTTGTTCTGGCAGGATATCCCAGAATTCCGGCATTTTAAAACATCACAGTTTTTTTTTTTCCTGCTACTGCTGAAAACAAACAAGCATTCAGCTGGCTTTTATCAACACCATTTAAATGTTTCGTGGCAGGACCACTTAACAGCTGCAGGGTTTTGCAGCTGAAGATGAGTCAGGAATCTTCTCTTTTTTTTTTTTAATTTTTTTTTATTGCGAAAAGAAGAAAAAAACACATAAAAAAAAAAAACAAGTTTCCACCTCTTCCCAGCCTCCCATTTCCCTTCCCCTCCTCCCACCTTTCTCCCCCTACTCCCACCCTTCTCCCCCTCCTCCCACCCTTCTCCCCTCCTCCCACCCTTCTCCCCCTCCCCCTATTCCTCTCCCCCTCCCTCTCCAGTCCACAGAGCTGTCCGGGTTCCCTGCCCTGTGGTAAGTCCTAGGTCCTCTCCGTCCATATCTAGGAAGGTGAACATCCAAACTGGCTAGGCTCCCACAAAGCCAGCACATTAAGTAGGATCAAAACCCCCTGCCATTGTCCTTGGTGTCTCATCAGCCCTCATTGTTCGCCATGTTCAGAGAGTCCGGTTTTATCCCATGCTTTTTCGGTCACAGTCCAGCTGGCCTTGGTGAGCTCCCCATAGATCAGCTCCTCTGTCTCAGTGGGTGGATGCACGCCTCGTGGTCCCGAATTCTTTGCTCATGTTCTCCCTCCTTTTGCTCCTTTTTGGGACCTGGGGAGCTCAGTCCAGTGCTCCTGTGTGGGTCACTGTCTCGATATCTGTCCATCACCAGATGAAGATTCTATGATGATATGCAAGATATTCGTCAGTATTGCTCTAGGATAGGGTCATTTCAGGTTCCCAATCCTCAGCTGCCCAAGGAACTAACTGGGAACCTCATCCTGGGCACTAGGGAGCCCCTCTAGGGTCAAGTCGCTTGCCCACCCTAAAGTGGCTCCATTAACTAAGAATTGTGGTTCCCTGCTCCCCTATCCACCTTTCCTTTATCCCAATTCTCCCATTTCCCAGGTCCCCCCTCCTTCCCTTCTACCTTTTCTCTCCCCATCTCCCCCTACCCCCATCCCCCCCCCAAGATCCAATTTTCTCCCCGGAAATTTGGTCTACTTCCCTTAGCCAAGAGGACAACTATATGTTTTTCTTCGGTTCACCTTCTTCCTTAGCTTCTTTAGGTTCACCTATTGTAGACTCCTTGGTCCTTATTTATGGCTAGAAACCAATTATGAGTGAGTACATCCCATATTCATCTTTTTGGGTCTGGGACACCCCACTCAGGATAGTGTTTTCTATTTCCATCCATTTGCATGCAAAATTCGAGAAGTCATTGTTTTTTACCGCAGCGTAGTACTCTAGCGTGTATATATTCCATACTTTCTTCATCCATTCTTCCATTGAAGGGCATCTAGGTTGTTTCCAGGTTCTGGCTATTACAAATAATACTGCTATGAACATAGTTGAACAAATGCTTTTGTCATTTGATAAAGCATCTCTTGGGTATATTCCCAAGAGTGGTATTGCTGGGTCCAGGGGTAAGTTGATCCCAAATTTCCTGAGAAACCGAAACACTGACTTCCACAGTGGTTGCACAAGATTGCATTCCCACCAGCAATGGATGAGGGTACCCGTTCCTCCACAGCCTCTCCAGCAAAGGTTATCCTTGGTGTTTTTGACTTTAGCCATTCTGACAGGTGTAAGATGATATCTCAAAGTTGTTTTGATTTGCATTTCCCTGATTGCTAAGGAAGTTGAACACGACCTTAAGTGTCTTTTGGCCATTTGAACTTCTTCTGTTGAGAATTCTCTGTTCAGTTCAGTGCCCCATTTTTAATTGGGTTAATTAGCATTTTAAAGTCTAGTTTCTTGAGTTCTCTATGTATTTTGGAGATCAGACCTTTGTCTGTTGTGGGGTTGGTGAAAATCTTCTCCCAGTCAGTAGGTTGCTTTTGTGTCTTAGTGACCATGTCCTTTGCTTTACAGAAGCTTCTCAGTTTAAGTAGGTCCCATTTATTCAATGTTGCCCTTAATGTCTGTGCTTCTGGGCTTATACCTAGGAAGCGATCTCCTGTGCCCATCTGTTGTAGGGTATTTCCCACTTTCTCTTCTATCAGGTTCAGTGTGTTCGGGCTGATATTGAGGTCTTTAATCCATTTGGACTTGAGTTTTGTGCACGGTGAGAGATATGGGTCTATTTTCATTCTTCTACAGGTTGACATCCAGTTGTGCCAGCACCATTTGTTGAAGATGCTTTCTTTCTTCAATTGCATACTTTTAGCTCATTTATCGAAAATGAGGTGTTCATAGGTTTGTGGGATAAAATCCGGGTCTTCTATACGATTCCATTGGTCGACTTCTCTGTTTTTATGCCATTACCACACTGTTTTCATTACTGTAGCTCTGTAATAGAGTTTGAAGTCCGGGATGGTAATGCCTCCAGAAGATCCTTTATTGTATAGGACTGTTTTGGCTATCCTGGGTTTTTTGTTTTTCCATATAAAGTTGATTATTGTCTTCTCCAGATCTGTGAAGAATTTTGATGGGATCTTGATGGGGATTGCATTGAATCTATAAATTGCCTTAGGTAGAATTGCCATTTATACTATGTTGATCCTCCCAATCCAAGAGCAAGGGTGGTCCATCCATTTTTTGGTATCCTCTTCAATTTCTTTCTTCAATGCCTTAAAGTTCTTGTCAAATAGATCTTTCACTTCCTTGGTTAGATTTACCCCTAGATATTTTATGCTGTTTGTGGCTATCATGAATGGTGAAGCTTCTCTGATTTCCCTCTCTGCTTCCCTATCCTTTGTGTATGAGAGGGCGACTGATTTTTTGGAGTTGATCTTGTATCCTGCCAGATGACTAAAGCTGTTTATCAGTTGTATAAGTTCTTTGGTGGAGTTTTGGGGGTCGCTTATGTACACTATCATATCATCTGCAAATAACGAAAGTTTAACTTCTTCCTTTCCAATTCGAATCCCCTTGATCCCATTATGTTGTCTTATTGCTATTGCTAGAACTTCAAGCACTATATTGAAGAGGTATGGCGAGAGTTGACAGCCTTGCCGTGTTCCTGAGTTAAGTGGGATGGCTTTGAGTTTCTCTCCGTTTAATTTGATGTTAGCTGTCGGCTTGCTGTATATAGCTTTTATTATATTTAGGTATGACCCTTGTATCCCTAATCTCTCCAAGACATTTAAACATAAATGGATGTTGAATTTTGTCAAATGCTTTTTCAGCATCTAATTAAATGATCATATGGTTTTTTTCTTTCAGTGTATTTATATGCTGGATTACATTGATAGATTTTCGTATGTTGAACCAGCCCTGCATCTGAGGAATGAAGCCTACTTGATCATAATGGATAATTTTTCGGATGTGTTCTTGGATTCGATTTGCCAGTACTTTGTTGAGGATTTTTGCGTCGATATTCATGAGTGAGATTGGCCTGTAGTTCTCTTTCCTGGTTGAGTCTTTGAGTGGTTTTGGTATCAGAGTAATTGTGGCTTCATGAAAGGAATTTGGTAATGACCCTTCTGTTTCTATATTGTGGAATACATTAAGGAGTATAGGTATTAGGTCTTCTTGGAAGTTCTGGTAGAATTCTGCATTGAAACCATCTGGTCCTGGGCTTTTTTTGGTAGGGAGGTTTTTCATAACAGCTTCTAATTCTTCGCGACTTACAGGTCTGTTTAGATTGTTCACCTGGTCCTGGTTTAGTTTTGGTAAATGGTATTTATCTAAAAATGCATCCATTTCTTTTACATTTTCCAGTTTTGTGGCATATAGGCTTTTGTAGTAAGATCTAATGACTCTCTGAATTTCCTCTGTGTCTGTGGTTATGTCCCCCTTTTCATTTCTGATCTTATTAATTTGCATATTCTCTCTCTGCCGTATGATTAGCTTGGATAGGGGTTTATCAATCTTGTTGATTTTCTCCAGGAACCAGCTTTTTGTTTCATTGATTCTTTGGATTGTTTTCTGTGTTTCTATTTTTTTTTTGATTTCAGCCCTCAATTTGTTTATTTCCAGTCTTCTACTCCTCCTAGGTGAGTCTGCTTCTTTTTTTTTCTAGAGCTTTCAAGTGGGCTGTTAAGTCTCCAGTATGTGCTTTCTCTGTTTTCTTCAGGTGGGCACTTAGTGCTATGAACTTTCCTCTCAGGACTGCTTTCATAGTGTCCCATAAGTTCGAGTATGTTGTTTCTTTATTTTCATTGAATTCAAGGAAGACTTTAATTTCTTTCTTTATTTCTTCCTTAATCCAGGTATGGTTCAGTAGATGACTGTTCAGTTTCCATGAGTTTGTAGGCTTTTTGGGGGTAGCATTGTTGTTGAATTCTAACTTTACTCCATGGTGATCTGATAAGACACAGGTGGTTACTAATATTTTTTTGTAACTGTGTAAGTTCGCTTTGTTACCAAGTATGTGGTCAATGTTCGAGAAGGTTCCATGAGCTGCAGAGAAGAAGGTATATTCTTTCCTCTTTGGGTGGAATAATCTATAGATGTCTGTTAAGTCCATTTGCTTCATTACCTCCATTAATTCTCTAATTTCTCTGTTAGGTTTCTGTTTGATTGACCTGTCCACTGGTGAGAGAGGAGTGTTGAAGTCTCCTACTATTAGTGTGTGCGGTTTGATGGCTGCCTTTAGTTTTAGTAATGTTTCTTTTACGTACGTGGGTGCTTTTATATTAGGGGCATAGATATTCAGGATTGAGACTTCTTCCTGATGAATTGTTCTTGTTATGAGTATAAAATGTCCCTCTCCATCTCTTCTGATTGATTTAAGTTTGAAGTCAACTTTGTTAGAAATTAGTATGGCCACAACTGCTTGTTTCTTAGGTACATTAGCTTGATTAGCTTTTTCCCAGCCCTTTACTCTGAGTAGGTGCCTGTCTTTGTGGTTGAGGTGTGTTTCTTGTAGACAGCAGAATGTTGGATCCTGTTTTCTTTTCCAATCTCTTAGCCTGTGCCTTTTTATAGGTGAGTTGAGCCCATTGATATTAAGTGATATTAATGACCAGTGGTTGTTAACTCCGGTCACTCTTTTAGTAGTAGGGTTTGTGTGTTTTCCTTCTTTGATTTGCGCTGGTGAAGAGTCTCTAGATGTCTGAGTTATTGTGGTCATAGTTGGACTCCTTGGTTAGTGATTTTCCTTCTATTACTTTCTGTAAGGCTGGATTTGTGGCTACGTATTGTTTAAATTTGTTTTTATCCTGGAAAATTTTGTTTTCTCCATTTATAGTGAATGAAAGTTTGGCTGGATATAGTAGTCTGGGCTTGCATCCGTGGTCTCTTAGTTTTTGGAGAACATCTATCCAGGACCTTCTGGCTTTCATGGTTTCCATAGAGAAGTCAGGTGTAAGTCTGATAGGTTTACCTTTATAAGTAACTTGTCCTTTTTCCTTTGCGGCTCTTAATATTCTTTCTTTATTCTGTATATTTTGTGTTTTGATTATTATATGGTGAGGGGATGTTTTCTTTTGATCCAGCCTATTTGGTGTTCTGTATGCCTCTTGAACCTTCATAGGTACATCTGTCTTCAGTTTGGGAAAGTTTTCTTCTATAATTTTATTAAGTATATTTTCTGTACCATTGAGCTGCACTTCTTCTCCTTCTTCTACTCCAATTATTCTTAGGTTTGGTCTTTTAATTGTGTCCCATATTTCCTGAATGTTTTGTGATGAGAGTTTGTTGGACTTGCTGTTTTCTTTGATCAGCGTGTTTATTTTCTCTATGTTATCCTCAGAATCTGAAATTCTTTCTTCTATCTCTTGTATTCTGCTGGTTATACTTGATTCTGTAGTCTCTATTCATTTACCTAGATTTTCCATGTCCAGTAGGCCCTCTGTTTGTGTTTTCTTCTTTGCCTCCATTTCAGTTTTCAAGTCATGAACTGTTTCCTTTATCTGCTTGATTGTTTTTCCTTGGTTTCCTAGGGTATCATTCACTGAATTACTCAATTCCTCGAACTTTCTATTATACTTCTCATCCATTTCTATAAGTGCGTTTTTTATATGCTGTTTAAGGGTGTCAATCACTTCATGAAGTCAGTTTTTTCTACTTCTTCTTGATTAAGGTGTTCATATCCTCCTGTTGTGGGGTCACTGGCTTCTGGTGGTTTCGTGTTGTTTTTCAGATTGTTGGGAGAATTCCTGCATTGGCGTCTGCCCATCTCTTCCTCCCAATACTCCTCTTTGTATCTTCTTTTATAGGATCAGGTCTCCTTGCCCACTGATGTACCTTCCCAGTGATGTCACTCCCCAGAGATGTTTCTCCACAATGATGTTTCACTCTGTGCCCAGAACGAAACTCCACGCTGCTTGGTTAGCTCGCGAAAAAAGGGCCCACCCCGCTCGCTGCGGGCAGGCTATGGGAACAAAGGAGCTACCGGCCACCCCTATGTCCTCCCGGTTCAGATTCGGTCCCAGGGCCCTAGCAGGCTGGGCAGGGAGGCGCTATGCCCCAAAGGAGGGAGGGAGACAGGGGGTGTGGGGATCTGGATGTAAGCTGAGTGGGATAGGAAGAGAGAGGGGGTTTGGGCAATATAGCCCCTGTAGGATGGCCAGGAAATGTGGGCAGGCTGAGGTATGATCCCAGCTGCCGCAGCACTCACTCACCACAATGATGTTTAACTCGGTGCCCAGATCGAAACTCTGCGCTGCTTGGTTAGCTCGCGAACAAAGGGCCCAACCCGCTCGCTGCAGGCAGACTATGGGAACAAAGGAGCTACCAGCCACCCCTATGTCCTCCCGGTTCAGATTTGGTCCCAGCGCCCTAGCAGGCTGGGCAGGGAGGCGCTATGCCCCAAAGGAGGGAGGGAGACAGGGGGTGTGGGGATCTGGATGTAAGATGAGAGGGATAGGAAGAGAGAGGGGGTTTGGGCAGTATAGCCCCTGTAGGATGGCCAGGAAGTGTGGGCAGGCTGAGGTATGATCCCAGCTGCCGCAGCACTCACTCACCACAAATATGTTTCACTCAGTGCCCAGATCGAAACTCTGCGCTGCTTGGTTAGCTCGCGACCAAAAGGGAGGAATCTTCTCTTAAATGAGTGTGCTTGCTTGCTACTAGCAAGTAGTGCAGACCTGAGATATAGCTGCTAAAAAGAAAACATGCTTTACTCGTTCCCGGGCTTTCTCAGGATTTCAGTGGATTCAGTTTTCCACATGTCTGAGTGCCATTCTGTAGTAATTTGTGCAGCGGAGCTGTGTAAGCAGCACCAGGGCAGCCTCGCTAGCTAATGTCCAGAAATAATTACACACAAACGATTCTTTTAAACACTGCCTGGCCCATTAGTTTAGCCTATTAACCCATTTCTAATAATCTATGTAGCATCACGAGTGTGCTCACCAGGAAAGATTCAACAGGTCTAACCTGGTTGCTGGCTGCATTGCCCTCTGCCTCAGAGAGGAGAGCTTTCCCGTCTTCCCACGAGAGTGGATCATGGTGTCTCTGAGCACACTGCTTCTTGCTCCCAGCATTCTTTTCTCTTTCTCCTCCCACCTATGTTCTAAATTAACAGGGGAAGCAGTTTCTTTATTTAATTAAGCAATGAATTACTACCATCACTTTATCCTTTCAAGAGCTTGCCCTAATAAATCTTCCATGTCTCTTCTGCTGTATAATCTTTCATTTGGAAAGAACTTGCCTTTTCAGGGGAGGATTTTTTGACATCTCTGTGGATGGAGATCATATGAAGAGGATCAGATGAGCAACCATGACAACTCTTATGTTGCAGAGTTAGGTGGACCAGAGATTGATTGCGGACAATCCTGTGCTATGCGTCAGATGCCCATGAACTCTGCCCCTGTTGTCAGACAGGCAGACATCAAGGTGGTCACACATACTTAACTCATACAGTGTTCACAGACATTTATATTGAGTTTTAATCTTGTCCTAATCTAATAAAAAAAACAAGAATAGGAGAAGAGAGGAGCCTGAAGTAGGGCCTCCAAATGGGTCATTTGCAAAGGTAAGGTTTCCTGCCTCTATGAATGCTTTCTCCTTTCCTTAGTCAAATAATCCCCCACACCAGTTTAGAATTGTGATTAATAGAATGATTATATCTTTAAAGGGCAAAAACTTACAGATGACCATCCCTGACAAAAGCCCTCAGCGGGATCAGGAAAGAAGCATAGAGGCCGGAAGGGAAACTGGAAGCAAGAGATCAAGCTGAAGGTAAATGTTGGTTTTTGAAAGAGAGAGAGACCACACCTCAATGGGCTGGTATCTCAGTGGCTATTGGCTGAAGGAGTGGAAGAAACTCATGCAACACACTTATTTGGATATAGCAAAAAAAATGTTACTAGAAGGTGAGAAAAAAAAACTATTTTAGTTTATTTCAGTCCTTCCTGACACATCACAGAGATAGGATCTTTTCATGCATGAGAGTCATAGATGATTTCCCTTTAAGAAAATACCCACAAAACTCCCAATAACATCATCAGCATTCAACAACATGTCTATGATTGCTTTGCCTTGCCTTTGCTTCTCAGTAAATGATGCTGTTAGTTAATCTCTGCAAACAATGCAAATTTCCCTGTACCTAAATAGACAGAATTGACAGGTTATCTTAAACACAACAGGGAGTCACACTACGATGGAATGGGTTAATCATCACCAGTGTGGCAGTGACATATTTAGGATCTTTCCTTTGTCTAAAAATCACAGAATTGTAAACATGATATGTTGTCATACAGATTTCTTAGGGTTTTGTCCCCCTGGTGGTTTCCTTGGTATGCTTCCATAATTTTTGCCAGATCCAATCAGTTTTGCCATGCACTCTCAGCTCCACATCATTGTGTTCCCCTTATGTTCTAGTCCAGGCATTTTTGACATCTTGAAACTGTTGCAAGAGTATCTCATGTTCCACCTAAATGATTTGGAGTGTTATTTAGGCTGAGTTTTATCTTCCATCCATGAGTTCATTGACTTTCCTTGGGCGTAATTCCTGGGACACGGAGCCTAACTCCTGGGGGATTCCCCTAGTTACTTCTCCTTGCTGAGACAGCTTACACTCTCAGTACTACTATGACAGTATTTCTGTAGCAAACATTCTTCTCAAGATGAGAAGAAATTTAATATTACAATCCATTTGTTTTTATTGTGATTTAAACACACACACACACACAAGTTAATGCACATACACTGATGATATTAATTGAGTTGGCCATTCTGGGGCTGTCAAGATCATTATCTCTCGAGGGGTTCTTAGAGGCATGGGGTGAACACTTAGAGGAACTTGGGCCGGTGAGGAGAGGTTGACTGCACTGTGCCATGTCTATAGTCACAATGGGTGCCTTATCCTATAGTCAGACTGATGACTATCTTGAATATCACCATGGAACTTTTGTATGGCCAAGATGGAGATCAAGTCAGGGTAAAAATCAGAAAACTAGATGGAGGTTCCAAGTTCCAGTTGAATAGCCGACTGATGGAGAATAAGAGCAAGGATGTCAGGAATAAAATGGCTTGGTCCACACACTGAGACACTGTGCCCGAACAAAGGGGGTTTCAACTAAACCAGTGGCCTGGGAATGAAAGAACATGGAATCAAAGTGGAAGCTCTGAATGTGGCTGACAATTGGACCAGACTGAGAAGCCAATGATAATGGCACTGACATTTGTCTGTACTTCATATACAGGGTTTTTTGTGATCATATTCTATGTGGATGCTTGCCTTCCTAAATCTCGATGGATGAAGGGTAGGCATGGATTTCAAACAGGTCAAGGTACCCCGCCCTCAATTTAAATTGGAGTAGGAGTAGAGGTTTGGTGGGGGAGCGAGAAGAAAGTGGGAGGAGGAAACAAAGGGAAAATTTTGATATTCATTATTATGAAGTAATATAAAAATCAATAGTAGATAACCAATAAAGAGATTGGAGCTAGAAAAAAAAACATTCATGTGAGTTGTTGACTCAGACACTAAAGACTTTTTTACAGAAAAGCACAAAAAGAGACTGGGTTACCTGGCAAAATATGACTCATGTATTTGGGAAGATGAGTGAGGTTTTATTTTGGGTCTCCAGGGGGCTGTGTGAGCAGCATTATAGGACATGTATGCTGGATATTTCTGTGGGTTAGTAGGGAAGAAAACTGCCTATGAGGGGTTTAATGACCTAAGTAGAGTCTTGAGGATGTCACAAAGCTTTGGTTGGGGGTGGCAACACTGTTCCACATGAAGCACTAGTCTTCTGTGAAGGTGGGCTGACTATCTTCACAGTGGCTGAGGAGGTGAGTTCAGCTCTTAAGCTCCACAACTGTTCAACAGGATTAGGCAGCTGAACATTTCCAGAAGATGGAATCTGGAGAGCCAAGATATTTTCTTTTGGTAAATATGTTTAGGAAGAAACAGGGACCTCTGTAGTCCCAGAGAGGTTTCCTTCAAATCTCCTGTGAGTCTAAAATTTATGTTGTTAACAGCTTCTATATTTGATAGCTGTGGGGACAGTGAATGCCAGGTATTCTTCCCACTTTATCTTTGCTATCAATGTCCAATTCATCAGTTCACGAAAGGGGCGAAGATCCTCTTTGCCCATATGTGTTTTAAAAGATATTAATTATTTCTAAATGGTGCTGTTGCCCAGATTAATGAGTCTTTATTTTTGCAGTTTGTCTCACAAAACTCACTTCTCTAGTGAAGATATGGAATGGCTTTATGTAATAAACCTGGGTCTGGATCAGGAGACACAATACATAGAACCAGTGGACTGGAGTGCCATGACCTTGGGCAGGTGGTTTTGGATCAACCACCTAACCAACAGCTTGAGTGGGAAGGAGAGAAGTGGCTGTCCTTCGAATTCTTTGCCATCTGTTCAGATTTTTCTTTCTCACTTTGGGCATAGGCATCCAGTCTCCTCTCATTGACACAGTCAGTCCGGAATTAGGTTTCTCAGTAGAGGTCCATTGCCTTTGGGCAGCAGGAATATGTCTCTGATACACATATACTGAGCTGTAGACAATAGTTTGATAATTTTCCTATGAATTTCTTAAGACCAAATTACATTTAGGCAGCTCAAATCTATTCAGCACTGCCTTTATCACCTTCCCCAAAGATCTTCCAGAAAAGAATCTTGACATCGCATCCTCCCCTTCTTAACTTTGCAGGCACTTATGGTGGAGGAAACCACTTTGTGTCTGATTGAAACTGAAGAATTCTTCCAATGCAGAGATTGGCATCTATGAAGCCCATGCACAGAAAGAGAGCCAAGAGACAGTGGAACAGGAGTGTTGTGGCCTATCTCAGTAAATCTACCACCATGATAAAGATGCCTCTTAGTATGAGATGCATGCCACCTCTCCAGAAGAAGAATGGGCCAACTCTCCAGAAGCAAAAACTGTGTAAGCCTTTTGAGGCCCTGGAGAATATTGTTGGCCGCCGAATTTCTCATGGCTGGAAGGAAGCCAATGAACCAGTCACCCAGTGGAAAACCATCATTCTAGATCAACTGCCAACATATCCCTCTCTCTATTTGTTGAAATATGATGGGATTGATTGTGTCTATGTCTTGGAGCTTCACAGCGATGAAAGGATTTTAAACCTTAAGATCCTGCCTAATAATGTGCCATTTCCTCAGGTGACAGACACTCATCTATCAAACACCATAGTTGGCAGAGCAGTGAAACATACATTCACGGGCACAAATGGCTCTAAGGAAGACTGGAATGGGATGGTCCTAGAGGAGGTGCCAATCATGAAGACCTGGTTCTATATTACCTACAAGAAAGATCCGGTCTTGTATATTTACCACCTCCTGGATGACTCCCTTGAAGGCAACCTCCACATCATGCCAGGCTCTAAGGAGGAGTGCAGTGTCATGGTCCCAGATGAGGTGCAGACCAGGATGACCTGTTTCTACATTGTCAAGGAGAATGATCCAGTCCTGTACCTTTACCACCATCTTGATGACTCCATTGAAGGCAACGTCCACATCATGCCTGAATGTCCTCCAGTAGAGGTGACTTTGGAATTAGGCAGGGATTCCTTGGCAGGCAAATGAGTGCAGTACAACAAAAAAAATGGAACCCAAGAAATAGGTAAAATTTTTTGCCAAGTTCCCACCAAACCTTCTGTGTATTTCATCAAGTTTAATAATGACTTCCATATCTATGTCTACGATTTGGTGAAGATCTGTTAAAGTGAAATTCTCAAAATTTGAGGGGCACACTTCAAACTGTGTTTGGGGAATGTGTTTTTGTTTTTTTCAGAGATACCGGAGGTCTTCTATTAATCCTGGTATTTTTTTCCAATGGAATATTCTTGCTCGAAAAATAAAAATTTGTGAACATGTTTTGTTCTTTGGTGAATGATGGAACATGTTTGGTGGATGGGACATCACAGAAATACATGCCTCAAACAAAGCAGGATTTATGGTCTTTCCCCTTGGAGAGGATGGACTGGGAATGCTTGGTGTGGTAAAGGACAAGATGGCTCTCTATGGAGTAGTGGAGATGGGACAAAAGTTGTAGGATCTCGGGGCAGGATAAAGCTTGAGGGAAAAACATGTCAACTGGAAAGATGTGACAGATATCAGAGTGAGGTATTGGGACTTAAGAGGATAAAGAGTAGATTAATCAGGAAGGGACACAAATGTATACTCAAAATCAGAGGAAATTAGGTTTCATTTGATGAATAGTTTAATTCGTACTGGCTGTAAGTCACTGGATGTTTGAACTCCACTGGAGCATGTTGAGTGACCAGGAGCCTCCTGTTTAGAGAAAAGTGTCTCCGCCCAGTTGCTCTTCTGCAGTGGGATGGAAGTCACGCTATCTACTTCCTTTTTTCAGAATTCTGTCTGCCACCTACTTTGTCATGCCTGGATTCTTTATTCCTTGAACTCTCATTGTTCCTTTGCATGCCATCCAACCCTTGTGAGTTCATTTAAATAATTGCCCTGTCATATCTGGAAAACAGTGTTCCCTTTCATTGATCATGTTCTGTACGACTTGGGCTATAAATCTCATCGACAGACGCATCCACACACAGGATAAACATGTACACATTGATGCCCACTAATGTGTGACATGCACACATATGATGAATGCACCGATCTCCATCAAATCAGTAAACGAGGGAATCCCTGATGCTAGGTGGAGTGTGGCAAAGATCCCACAAACCCATCAGACCCCCAAATACCAGTATGGTATTGATGTCTGACTCCCATCATGTAAGGATCCTGCCATCCTGTAACGGGGCGATTTTTGCTTCCTTGATCTTCACAAACTTGGTTAAAATGTTAGAGTTGTCAAACTGCCAGTTAGGGTCCAGCATGTAGATCAGCTGTCTCAGGTCAGGTGATTTGGCTACAGTTTGGGTGATAACTTATACCAGGGAATTCTGGTACACCCTCACCTCTTCTTCTCCCAGTCCTCATCATCACTCTTGTGGCTGGGCTTGGAGCACAAAGAAGGCAAAATGGAAAAATCCTCCTCCTCAGTGCAAAACAATGTCCATCTTTCATATGACCTGACTCTCAAGGGAATGCAGCACATTTTATCCTTCTAGTTCTCCTCATTCTTTGGTTCACTCATTTTTCCAATGAATGATTGAATTCATCCATTCTTCCATCTCTTTCTCTCTCTCTCTCTCTCTCTCTCTCTCTCTCTCTCTCTTCTTCCTTCCCTTCTTCAATTTCCCCGTTTATAGTAGTAATTTGAGCAGCGGGGCTGCGTCCCCAGCACCATGGCCGCCTACCTAGTTTATGCCCCTAAATACGAACACAAAAATTGTATTCTTATAAACACTTCCTGGCCCAGTATTTTCAGCCTCTTAACCCATTTCTAATAATGTATGTTGCAGCATGAGGTGCACTTACCAGGAAAGATTCAGCACGTCTGACCTGGTGGCTGGCTGCATTGCCATCTGCCTCAGGGAGCAGAGCTCCCGTGTCTGCCTAGGAGAGGGGTGCATGGCTTCTCTGAGATCACTTCCTCTTTCTAGCAGCATTTTGTTCTCTTTACTCCTCCCACCTATGTTCTAACCTATCAAGGGAAGCAGATTCTTTATTTAATTAAGCAATGACCTTCTTCCATCAATTTATCCTTTCAACAGCTTGACCAAATAAATCTCCCATGTCTCTTCTGTTGTATAATCTTTCATTTGTAAAGAACTTGCCCTCTTAGGGAAGGATTTTTCTGACATCTCTGTGGACGGAGGTCATATGAGGAAAGTCGTGATCCGTATTACCATATTGGGATAGCGGCAGTCCACAGACTCTCACCCTCTCTGAAAACAAAATAAGAACCTCCTTTCCAAAGCATCATGTCCTTAGATCCAAATTTAAAAGTCAAGGCACTTTCAAAATATCTATGTGGGATTAGTTCAGCAGCATTTATAAACAAATATCTTTTAGCAGCTATTGCTCCTTCCTCAGCATTCAAATGATTCAAACAGAGCACAATAGCATACAGTATCAAAATTCTCTGTGTATTTTCCATCTTTGTTAGCTTCAATTTAAGCTCTAATTTATTTTTCCTTTTTATTTTTTGCCTTTTGAGACAGGTTCTCTGTATCGTTGACCTGGAATAACTCTGTAGAACAGGCTGTCCTTGAAGTTTCAGAGATCCACATGTCTCTGCCTCCCAGAATTGGGATCAAAGGTGTATGGTACTACACCTGAATTCACAGAGACCTGTTTGTCTCTGCCTTCTCGGCACTGGGATTAAAGGTATGTGCTACCACACCTTGAAGTTACAGTGGTCAATCTCTCTCTGCCTCCCAAGTGTTGGGATTAAAGGTGTGTTCTACTGCAACCAACAACTCTCTTCATTTTATTTTAACTTTAAGAACTTCAACTTTTAGCCTGCACATATTTTTAACACACTGTAAATCATTTAAAAATTTTCTTTTTCTTTGAATCTCTCTTTACTCAATATCTCTCTTTGTTTTTTTTTGACCACATGAATCCTTAATTTACACAGCAATCTCAATATGACGAAAAGGTGGCTTTGCCAGCTAGATGTAGCCTATTCCTTAGCTTTCTGCCATTCCAACCTTATTGATGGGGTACTGGCCAGAGCCGCATTCAGTGCCACAAGTCTACAGTGTTTTACGGTTCTTGCCATGAAACAATCTGCAACAGACAACACTCAAGCCCTCTCTCTGTAGCTGGACCTCCTGCCTCAAACAGTCAGAGTTTGCCCTGGCAGGATGGCTCAGAAACTGACATTTTAAAACAACACAGGTTTTTTTTTTTCCTGCTACTGCTGAAAACAAACAAGCATTCAGTTGGCTTTATCAACACCATTTAAATGTTTCGTGGCAGGACCTTTTAAGTGCTGCAGCGTTTTGCAGCTGAAGCTGAGTCAGGAAGCCTCTTTTCAATGAGTGTTCTTGCTTGCTTCTAGCAAGCAGAGCAGGCTCGAGAAATCGCTGTTACCAAGAAAACATGCTTTAATCTTTCCTGAGCTTTCTCAGGCTTTCTGTGGATTCAGTTGTCCACACGACTGAGTGTCATTCTGTAGTAATTTGTGCAGCAGGGCTGCATCCCCAGCACCACGATTGCCTTGGAGGATTATGTCCTGAAATAATTACACGCAAACAGTATTCTTTTAAACACTGCCTGGCCCAGTAGTTTAGCCTCTTAACCCATTTCTAATAATCTATGTATCACCACAAGCTGCGATTATCAGGAAAGATTCAGCATGTCTGACCGTGTGGCTGGCTGCATCGCCTTCTGTCTCAGAACAGAGCTATCGTGTCTGCCCGTGAGAGGGGAGCATGGTGTCTCTGAGCTCACTTACTGTTCCTCCCAGCATTCTGTTCTTTTTACTCCACCCACATATGTTCAAACTTATCAGGGCAAGCAGTTTCTTTATTGAATTAACCAATGACCTTACTCCATCATTTCCCCCATTTCTGTTTAAACAAGAACGGAATCTTTAACTTTGATAGTTATAGTTTTCCATTATTATGTAAAAGATAAATAGATATAAATATTGTAACTGTAATTCTTGCTTGATAACTGTTTTGTTATATGTAATTTTGCTATATTAAAGTTAAATCTGTAGAACAGGCTGTCCTTGAAGTTTCAGAGATACACATGTCTCTGCCTCCCAGCATTGGGATCAAAGGTGTATGGTACTACACCTGAATTCACAGAGACCTGTTTGTCTCTGCCTTCTCGGCACTGGGATTAAAGGTATGTGCTACCACACCATGAAGTTACAGAGGTCAATCTCTCTCTGCCTCCCAAGTGTTGGGAGTAAAGGTGTGTACTACTGCAACCAACAACTCTCTTCATTTTATTTTAACTTTAAGAACTTCAACTTTTAGCCTGCACATATTTTTAACACACTGTAAATCATTTAAAAATTTTCTTTGTCTTTGAATCTCTCTTTACTCAATATCTCTCTTTGTTTTTTTTTGACCACATGAATCCTTAATTTACACAGCAATCTCAATATGACGAAAAGGTGGCTTTGCCAGCTAGATGTAGCCTATTCCTTAGCTTTCTGCCATTCCAACCTTATTGATGGGGTACTGGCCAGAGCCGCATTCAGTGCCACAAGTCTACAGTGTTTTACGGTTCTTGCCATGAAACAATCTGCAACAGACAACACTCAAGCCCTCTCTCTGTAGCTGGACCTCCTGCCTCAAACAGTCAGAGTTTGCCCTGGCAGGATGGCTCAGAAACTGACATTTTAAAACAACACAGGTTTTTTTTTTTCCTGCTACTGCTGAAAACAAACAAGCATTCAGTTGGCTTTATCAACACCATTTAAATGTTTCGTGGCAGGACCTTTTAAGTGCTGCAGCGTTTTGCAGCTGAAGCTGAGTCAGGAAGCCTCTTTTCAATGAGTGTTCTTGCTTGCTTCTAGCAAGCAGAGCAGGCTCGAGAAATCGCTGTTACCAAGAAAACATGCTTTAATCTTTCCTGAGCTTTCTCAGGCTTTCTGTGGATTCAGTTGTCCACACGACTGAGTGTCATTCTGTAGTAATTTGTGCAGCAGGGCTGCATCCCCAGCACCACGATTGCCTTGGAGGATTATGTCCTGAAATAATTACACGCAAACAGTATTCTTTTAAACACTGCCTGGCCCAGTAGTTTAGCCTCTTAACCCATTTCTAATAATCTATGTATCACCACAAGCTGCGATTATCAGGAAAGATTCAGCATGTCTGACCGTGTGGCTGGCTGCATCGCCTTCTGTCTCAGAACAGAGCTATCGTGTCTGCCCGTGAGAGGGGAGCATGGTGTCTCTGAGCTCACTTACTGTTCCTCCCAGCATTCTGTTCTTTTTACTCCACCCACATATGTTCAAACTTATCAGGGCAAGCAGTTTCTTTATTGAATTAACCAATGACCTTACTCCATCATTTCCCCCATTTCTGTTTAAACAAGAACGGAATCTTTAACTTTGATAGTTATAGTTTTCCATTATTATGTAAAAGATAAATAGATATAAATATTGTAACTGTAATTCTTGCTTGATAACTGTTTTGTTATATGTAATTTTGCTATATTAAAGTTAAATCTGTAGAACAGGCTGTCCTTGAAGTTTCAGAGATACACATGTCTCTGCCTCCCAGCATTGGGATCAAAGGTGTATGGTACTACACCTGAATTCACAGAGACCTGTTTGTCTCTGCCTTCTCGGCACTGGGATTAAAGGTATGTGCTACCACACCATGAAGTTACAGAGGTCAATCTCTCTCTGCCTCCCAAGTGTTGGGAGTAAAGGTGTGTACTACTGCAACCAACAACTCTCTTCATTTTATTTTAACTTTAAGAACTTCAACTTTTAGCCTGCACATATTTTTAACACACTGTAAATCATTTAAAAATTTTCTTTGTCTTTGAATCTCTCTTTACTCAATATCTCTCTTTGTTTTTTTGACCACATGAATCCTTAATTTACACAGCAATCTCAATATGACGAAAAGGTGGCTTTGCCAGCTAGATGTAGCCTATTCCTTAGCTTTCTGCCATTCCAACCTTATGGCTGAGGTACCGGCCAGAGCCGCATTCAGTGCCACAAGTCTACAGTGTTTTACGGTTCTTGCCATCAAACAATCTGCAACAGACAACACTCAAGCCCTCTCTCTGTAGCTGGACCTCCTGCCTCAAACAGTCAGAGTTTGCCCTGGCAGGATGGCTCAGAAACTGACATTTTAAAACAACACAGGTTTTTTTCCTGCTACTGCTGAAAAAACAAGCATACTGTTGGCTTTATCAACACCATTTAAATGTTTCGTGGCAGGACCTTTTAAGTGCTGCAGGGTTTTGCAGCTGAAGCTGAGTCAGGAAGCCTCTTTTAAATGAGTGTGCTTGCTTGCTTCTAGCAAGCAGAGCAGGCTCGAGAAATCGCTGTTACCAAGAAAACATGCTTTACTCTTTCCCGAGCTTTCTCAGGCTTTCTGTGGATTCAGTTGTCCACACGACTGAGTGCCATTCTGTAGTCCTTTGAGCAGCAGGGCTGCATCCGCAGCACCACGATTGCCTTGGAGGCTTATGTCCTGAAATAATTACACACAAACAGTATTCTTTTAAACACTGCCTCTTAACCCATTTCTAATAATCTATGTATCACCACAAGCTGCGATTATCAGGAAAGATTCAGCATGTCTGACCTTGTGGCTGGCTGCATCGCCTTCTGTCTCAGAGCAGAGCTATCGTGTCTGCCCAGGAGAGGGAACATGGTGTCTCTGAGCTCACTTACTGTTCCTCCCAGCATTCTGTTCTTTTTACTCCACCCACATATGTTCACAACTATCAGGACAAGCAGTTTCTTTATTGAATTAACCAATGACCTTACTCCATCATTTCCCCTATTTCTGTTTAAACAAGAACGGAATCTTTAACTTTAATATAGCAAAATTACATATAACAAAACAGTTATCAAGCAAGAATTACAGTTACAATATTTATATCTATTTATCTTTTACATAATAATGGAAAACTATAACTATCAATCTATTCTTCAACTCCATCAAAGACTCTAGAAGAATACAATATTACATAAGCAAAATAAAGAAAGCAATATTCAATCTCTTGAAATGAGAGAGACTTTTCACTGCCTGTACAGTCAACCAACATTCCTCTGTACTGTTGGGGTATCCATCTTCAGTCAACAGGCCCATAATTTCCAGCAGACATTTCCATGAAGCAGGACATTTCAAAGGCAGTCACTATCTGCTTGTCTTGAAGAATGTCTTGCAGACTCTTTCATAAATCAGGAAACCCAAAAGATCATCTCAATTTTAGGCAATTTCGGTAGTCCTCTCTCTACGTGTTCTCTGTGTCCTTTATGCAATCATTTAGGCAAGAGCAGTTTCTTGCCCAAATGTCTATCACACTCCAGAAGGATCCTATTTGATGCCCATTTTCTTCCTGATGTAGATTGGTGCTGCCAGGAGCAGAGTGTCTCATTGTCACGAAAAACCCTAAGGTATTAAAACATTAAATAGCATATTTTGTAGTCTAAGAAAGATATGAAGAATGCCTATCTAACTGAAATATATATCTATAGAGCTAGAAAATCTAACTAACATGACTACAAACTTGACTATTATTAATGATTATCAATTAACAACCTATATACATTACATTTTTAAATGAACTACACAATCGCAATACCTTAATAAAGATCAAAAATGCATATATATATATATATATACATATATATATAACAAAATTGACCTTAAATCTCTATCAATAAAGCAAAATCTATACTAATGCAAATTATACATATCTATATCATATCCCCATTTAAATGTAAAAGAACTTATATAAGCCATATTTGAGAACATGAGTTCAGAGTTTTATCTCCAAACTGCTTCCTGCTGAATTGGTGCCTCGTTAATTATGTCTTTAATGGAATAATCTTGTTGCGGTAGGTCTCCCCTTTCTCCAGCCTATAGCTGCTGAGATACCAGCCAATTGGGGCATGGTCTCTCTCTCTTTTAAAAAGCCGCAACTTCCCTCTCCTCGCTCTCTTCACTTCCTGCTGGCCAGCGACTAAACTTCCTTCCTGGTTGCGCAGAGGGCTGATGGTGATCTGTACGTTTTTTCCCCTTTAAATAAATACCACCCTATTAATCATAATTCCAAACTGGTGTGGCATTGTTTATGACTTCCGCCTTCAGTTGGCACCGAACGTTTGGTGTTAGGACCTCTCCTTCCCTTGCTCGGCCTCCGGGCGCGAGTTCAGCTTGGTGCGAGCCTCCCTTCCTCAGCTGCCGGGGCCGGCAGGTTGCCTTGTGTCCTGTGTCTTGTATGTGGAGCCAGCAGATTAATATAAATCTTCATGCACTGGCTTTTATTGCTGTAGTTCTTTATATTTTCTCTTTAGACACCTCAGATTGACTTCCAGTCCACATGCACCCTATCATATCCACAGGCCTACATAGTCACCGCCCGAATGGTTTGCTCTTTTCTGAGTCATTTTTAAATCTCACTTGCAAGCACAGCTCTTAAGTGGCACGAACCAGAGCACGTGGTTGCTGAAAGCTGCAACCCCTCAGGGTGACTCTGTCACGTGGAGGCATAAGGGGCTTCCAGGTTGGTCTTCTCTACCCTTGGATTCTGGGTTTCTGGTTCCATCTCTGGAAATGATTTAATTACATTTACTTTGTTGAGCAACTTACATTTTTCAGTTTTTATCAAATACTAGGCAGATTCTGAAAAAGACCCTGTTTTCCTCGTGACTTGGCAACAGCACCACCTGCTGGATAATAGGTAATATGACAGTTATCGTTTCCACCGCGAATTTTACTGTTCTGGTTACCAATACAATGGGTTATATCATGCAAGGTTTATATGACTATGGGGATAACTTAATTTACTGGTTACTGGGTTTCAGTATTCTTTTACATATTCTATCATTTCGGAAGAATATGGCACTCCTAAGAACCACAAATCTTTACTAGAATCTCATGCAGGTCATGAGATTCAGGATTCAAAAGAGACAAAAATAAAGACAATAATAAAAAGACTTGAAATGATTGAAGAAATGATTGGAGCTGGTGAACAGAGTAATAAGGCACAAGGACAGGTATAATGCCAACACCGGCTATTAGTACTGGCTTACCAAGGATTTAGCAGCATAAACTATACGTAATTCTGACAAAGCGTCAACTTCTAAAGGCTCAAAGGGAGTCACAGAAGCTAGATGGACGCCAATAGCAATGAATGATCTAAAAGAAATTAAGCAAGCTATTGTTAATTTTGTCTTGCACTCTGCATATGTAAAGGAAAGGGTAAGGACTTGGGCTTCTAATGCTAGAGCTACCCCCCATGATTTCCATCCGTTAGTGTCTGCAGTTTTAGATAATGGAACTTCCTTGATGTTTGGAATTTATTTCAGTGAAGAATCCAAACATATGGAACAGCAAGGAAGATCAAAAGGTGTGGAGGTTTCCCAAGATCAAATTCTTGGTACAGGAGAATAAGCTCATCCACAGGTCCAAGTTCTTTAGGACGATGAAGTACTGTGTCTAAGTCACCAAGCAGCTTTAAATGCTTGGGATAGGATACAAGATCCATCAAAAAGGGTAGAATCATATACCAGAATTAGGCAGGGACAGAGAGAACCCTTTCTTGACTTTTGCAAAGATTAATGAAGGCTCTGGACGTAGGGGTAACAGACCCAGAAGCTAGACGAATACTTCTTGAATCTCTAGCTTTTGAGAATGCAAACATAGAATGCAAAAAGATAACTGGGCCTTTAAAGTCTAGATCAGCACCTATGGATGAATGGATTCAGCATACGATGAATGTTGAGACGTTTAGCAATAACGATGAATCTTGGGTAGGAGAAGCGATTTCCACAGCAATGAGGAGACATCAAACTGCCAGGTGTTTTAATTGTGGTAAATTAGGACATCTGAGAAGTGATTGCAGGCACAGAATTTCTAGGAATAATATCTCCTCTAGGAATGGCATAAATAGGAGACCTAGGCCTTCAGGTATATGTAGGAGATGTGGTAAAGTCCTTAATTGGTCCAACGGATGCAGGTCAACAACCGACAAACAAGGCAACCCAATACCTTCGGGAAACTCCTTGAGGGGCCTCTCACAGGCCCCCAAGCCAACAGTGGCCCAGTCATTCCCAGTCACAGTGGAAAACGTGCCTCACCAAGAAAATTAAAAGCTCCAATTTCTGCTGTAAAACGTAATACTGGTCTAAGTGATGAATTACGTGTGGAGGATGAGTCAAAAAAACCCAGTAGGACAGAGTAAACATATATTTTGGCAGACTTCTATTAACGATCAAAGACCAAAGTGAAGGGTCTGTATAAATGGCATTTTATTGAAGGCTTCTTAGACACAGGTGCGTATGTAAGTATCATTACCCCAGAATCTTGGCATCCGAATTGGCCACATCAAGGGGTAGATGTTCAGTTTCTGGGAATTTGAACCCTATCTCGTGTAAAACAAAGCACAAGATGGGTTGAATGCATAGGGCCCAAAGGACAAATAGGAAGACTAAGGCAATATATAGCCAATATTGCCATAAATCTGTGGGGCCGTGACCTGCTACAGCAATTGAATACCCAGATTAACATTCCTGTAGTTCCAGGAACTCATAATTCTGGGACAATATGATGAGGTATTATGGAAAAAGGTCACCAGCCATTCAGGCTCTACAAGAACATACAGCAAATATCAAACCTTTAGAGGTCCCAACAGCCCTACCTTTAAAATGGCTAACTGAGAAGCCAGTATGGAACAAACAGTGGCCTCTAGCTGAAGATAAAATACAGGCATTGAACAGCTGTTGTAAGAGCAAATAGATGCTCACCATATTGAAGAATCAACCAGCCCTTGGAATTCTCCTGTGTTTGTTGTAAAAAAGAAATCTGGTAAATGGAGAATGGTGACAGATCTAAGAGCTGTCAACAAAGTAATTCAACCTATGGGCCCACTACAATCTGGAATTCCTTTGCCTTCTCTGTTACCAAAATGATGGCCTCTTATAGTTATTGATTTGAAAGATTGTTTTTTCACTATACCGTTACAAGAAGAGGATAGAGAAAAAATTGCCTTCACAGTGCCTACTTATAATAATTCTCAGCCTAATAGGATATATCAATGGACTGTCCTCCCACAGGGTATGCTCAATAGTCCTACATCGTGCTAATATTTTGTAAGTAAGCCATTGGAAATAATTCGTAAAAAATTCCCAAGGTCCATAATTTATCATTACATGGATGACATCTTGTTATCTGATTCAAAAAAAAAGATACATTAGAAAGGATGTTTGAAGAAGTAAAGAAAGTCTTGCCTAGGTGGGGATACCAAATTGTCCCTGAAAAGATTCAAAGAGAAAATTCTATTAATTACCTAGGTTACAGAATAGGGTTAGAGAAAATTAATATGCAAAAGGCACAAATTAGGAGACACCAGTTAAACACCCTTAATGACTTCCAAAGATTGTTAGGAGACATTTCCAGTCTACGACCAGCTGTTGGGATAACACATGATCATTTAAACAAAACCTTAGATGGTGATAAAGATTTGAATAGTCCAAGAGAACTGACAGCTGAAGCAGAAAAGGAACTGACAATGATTGAGGAAAAATTACAGGAGGCACATGTGGATAGGGTGAACCCAAATCTTAGCTGCATCCTAGTCATATTGCCTTCCAGAATTTCTCCTACAGGGATTCTAATGCAGAGGGAAGATATTATTTTAGAGTGGATATTTATACCTAATAAACCAAGTAAAAAATTAAAAACTTATGTGGAAAAGGTCTCTGAATTAATTATAAAAGGTAAGCTGAGACTTCGTCAACTAGCAGGTATAGACCCAGCAGAAATTATAGTGCCTTTTACTACTGAAGAAATAAAAAAGTTATGGGAAGACAATGAACCTTGGCAAAGAGCTTGTGCTAACTTTTTGGGAGAAATTAATAGCAACTATCCCAAAAATGATAGACTTAATCTCATAAAAAGAACTTCTTGGATTCTTCCTAGAATTGTACGTGATGCTCCAATAACTGGAGCCCGTACATTCTATACTGATGCAAATAAATCAGAGAAAGCAGGTTACAAGTCAGATGAATTGAGTAAGGTGGAACAAAGCCCTTATAATTCTGTCCCGAAGGCAGAATTATATGCCATTCTTATGGTGCTAAGGGATTTTAAAGAACCTCTTAATATATTTACAGATTCACAATATGCAGAAAGAGTTATCTTGCATATTGAAACCGCTGAATTTATACCAGATGACACAGAGTTGATTTCATTGTTTATCCAGGTACAAGACATAATCAGGAACAGGCTTTGTCCGATGTACATAACACACATCTGGCCCTATACAGGTCTGCCTGGTCCTCTAGGCCAAGGCAACGCTGAGATTGTTCAATTATTGACTGGAAGTGTGTTGCAGGCCTCAGAATTTCATAAGAAGCATCATGTCAATAGTAAAGGCCTAAAGAAAGAATTTCCCATTACTTGGCAACAAGCTAAGGACATTATCAAGAGATGTCCTACTTGTTTTTTCTATAATCAAACAGCGTTGCCTGCAGGGAGTAATCCAAAGGGCACTAAGAGAAATGAAATCTGGCAGATGGATGTGTTCCACTTTATGGAATTTGGTAAATCAAAATATGTACACTACACCATAGACACGTATTCAGGTTTTCAATGGGCTACTGCCCTGAGCTCAGAAAAGGCTCATTCAGTAATCACACATTTATTGGAAGTTATGGCCATCATGGGTATACCTGCGCAAATAAAGACAGATAATGGTCCAGCATATGTATCTAAGAAAATGAAACGCTTTTTTGAATATTATAATATAAAACACATTACAGGTATACCAAATAATCCTACAGATCAGGCAGTTATAGAAAGATCAAATCGTACTGTAAAGGATATGCTGAACAAACAGAAAGGGACTGAAAATACCTCCAGAAATAGATTACATAATGCTTTATTAACCTTGAATTTTCTTAACGCTAATGAGAAAGGAACGACAGCAGAAGAAATACATTGGATAATGGAAAAGTCTGCTGAACTAAATCAACCGATTTATTTCAAAGATGTGCTGACCTCTAAGTGGAAGCCAGGAGATGTGCTACGTTGGGGAATGGGATTTGCTCTTGTTTCCACAGAGGAGGAAAAATTGTGGATACCATCAAAATTAATAAAGTTTCAATTTGAAGAGGAGAAAGCTCTTGGAAAGGATAAATGACAACTCATCCACAATGATGATATTCATACAGGTAGTAAGAAAAACATATAAAATGGGGGCAGGGTTCTGTTCTTATCTCCACAGGAAAACACTCATCTTTGAAAAATTCAAGGGACCCTGGATGTTTGGATACTGACAGATGGAAAAATACCTGCCCAATAGGAAATATCAAGAAAACTGAATGAGTTGTATAAGTAAAATATATTAAACCGCCGGGCGGTGGTGGCGCACGCCTTTAATCCCAGCACTCGGGAGGCAGAGGCAGGCGGATCTTTGTGAGTTCGAGGCCAGCCTGGTCTACAAGAGCTAGTTCAGGACAGGCACCAAACCTACAGAGAAACCCTGTCTCAAAAAACCAAAAAAAAAATATATATTAAACCATATTTCTAAATTTATAAAGCTGGTGTTGAAGTTGGACTCTGGCTCAGTCCCTCTCTATTTCCAAGCCCGTTAGTAAGAGAAAAACCCAGAATTTCTGGAGTTTCTGTCTCATATTAAGAGCCATGATGTGGGACAGAAAGAAATATGAGTTTAGAAAACATCTTTGCGTTTCTTCATATCTATCATACTTATCATTGAATATATCTATCATGCCTTTCAATGAATATACATATATATATATGACTAAAGTTTAATTTTTTTCACAATGAGCAATGAGTTTTTCCTGAAGTGACATTTGAAGTTTCCAGTAAGAAGATGGGGCCCCATAACAACAACTCCACCTGGTTGATATGACGTCATGATACTGATAGTGCTACTACAAGACCTGATTTGGGTACCAGCTGCACAAGACAATTCCAACTTGGTTAGCTGAAATGGTGCTCATCTTATACAATATTTTGGCCAGACCAGCACAAAATACTCAGAGACTATTGGCAATTTTAATAAACATTGACCTTGAAATTTAACCATCATTTTACTTTCACAGGATCCCCCAGAGAGCACCTCACCACCACCAGCTGGAAGAAATTCTAGAGGACAACGCCCCTCTCCCAGTAAAGTTTGCCCTTGGGTTTAGGGACATCATTTAGGGGTTGATTATAATTAGTATACGATTGAGGGTTGGGGGAGGAATTTTATAAGTGCAGGAATCATTTGAAAAAAAGGGGATGATAGATAATAGATTTGTAAATCAGAGTTTCTGTTTTTAGACAAATATATTGGTATAGATACTTGTATATTGATACAAAGTTAAATTGTATTGACTTTTGTATGCCTGCATGTTTCTACCTCAGTTTAAAACATTTTTATGTATTGACATATATTGTATTGATATATATATATTGTATATATTTACCATATTGTAGTGTACATTTCTACCTCTGATTAAGATACTTATATAATGTTTGTGTATTGATATATATTTAACTACTGCAATAAATATTTGTACACTGTTTATATTTGGAGGTCATTGTCCTCATTTGTTTCATAGTCATTTATTGTCAGTCTTTAAGTTAGATAGATATTGAGAATTATATAGACTAATAGTCATCTAAGTTTGTCATTTATAATTAGACTAATCAGGTTCTTTAGATATATAGAGATCATACTCAGTATAGATAGATAATCTTCAACTTCTTCAAAGAGCTGTAGAAAATGGCCTTTAATCTAACTCAGAGTTTAGTGGGAATGAGATACAATTGCTCCTGGCAACACCACTCTATTCCCGAGAGAATGTTGAGCACGAAGACACTCCACCTGTAGCCTTTCTTTTAGGCAGAACTTGCCTTGGGGCAAAGAAATGACCATACCTCAGCCACTGACAGAGATACAGAGCGTGCATCAATGGATAAAACAAGACAGTCATGTCCTGCCTAGATAGGGTAAGATAGTTTCAAAAAGTTACCTGCCTTTGAAAATGATTTGTCAGTTATGTTAGGCCTTAGCCAAAGTTGGTTGCTTCAATGCTGCTAACGTGAATTTGGGTGATTGTCCAGGTAGCTAGTTGTCTCTGTGATTTGTTGCATGTTTTGGAAGTTGTTTTACTCAACTTCCTAATTAACCAGATAACATTATTTTGCTTCTCAGATTTTTGATGGGGTTGTAGACAATATAAATGTAGATACTTTCTCTCATGACTTGGCCAAGTTATTTTTTATACAAGACCTATCTAGTTAGAATAGGATATTTGTACTTATTGTATATAATTTCATAGTAGGTTTAGAACTCTCTTATTTAAACAAAAGGGGAGGTATTGTGGGAGGGCCTCCCGTTCTTCCAGCCTATAGCTGCTGAGATACCAGCCAATTGGGGCATGGTCTCTCTCTCTTTAAAAAAGCGGCCACTTCCCTCTCCTCACTCTATTCATTTTCTGCTCTGCAGGTGACTAGACTCCCTTCCTGGTTGCACAGAGGGCTGACGGTGATCTGTAAGTTATTTCCCCTTTAAGTAAATACCAGCGTATTAATCATAATTCCAAACTGGTGTGGCATTGTTTATGACATACGCCTTCATAAACTGTGGGCTAGTTTCATCTCAATTGGCAGTTGACTGAAGCTATTTTTTGAAGGTGTTCACAGCAACCTTTCAGGAGGTCGTGATGCGTACTACCATATTGGGATAGCGGCAGACCACAGACTCTCACCATCTGTGAAAACAAAATAAGAACCTCCTTTCCAAAGCATCATGTCCTTAGATCCAAATTTTAAAGTCAAGGCCCTTTCAAAATATCTATGTGGGATTAGTTCAGCAGCATTTATAAACAAATATCTTTTAGCAGCTATTGCTCCTTCCTCAGCATTCAAATGATTCAAACAGAGCACAATAGCATACAGTATCAAAATTCTCTGTGTATTTTCCATCTTTGTTAGCTTCAATTTAAGCTCTAATTTATTTTTCCTTTTTACTTTTTGCCTTTTGAGACAGGTTCTCTGTATCTTTGACCTGGAATAACTCTGTAGAACAGGCTGTCCTTGAAGTTTCAGAGATCCACATGTCTCTGCCTCCCAGCATTGGGATCAAAGGTGTATGGTACTACACCTGAATTCACAGAGACCTGTTTGTCTCTGCCTTCTCGGCACTGGGATTAAAGGTATATGCTACCACACCTTGAAGTTTCAGAGTTCAATCTCTCTCTGCCACCCAAGTGTTGGGATTAAAGGTGTGTACTACTGCAACCAACAACTCTCTTCCTTTTTTTAACTTTAAGAACTTCAACTTTTAGCCTGCACATATTTTTAACACACTGTAAATCATTTAAAAATTTTCTTTGTCTTTGAATCTCTCTTTACTCTATATATCTCTTTTTGTTTTTACCACATGAGTCTTTAATTTACACAGCCATCTCAGTAGGATTAAGAGGTGTCTTTGACAGCTAGATGTAGCCCATACCTTAGCTTTCTGCCATTCCAACCTTATGGCTGAGGTACCCGCCAGAGCCGCATTCAGTGCCACAAGTCTACAGTGTTTCAAGGTCCTTGCCATCAAACAAGCTGCAAAAGACAACACTAAAGCCCTCTCTTTGTAGCTGGCCCTCCTGACTCAAACAGTCAGAGTTTGTTCTGGCAGGATATCCCAGAATTCCGGCATTTTAAAACATCACAGTTTTTTTTTTCCTGCTACTGCTGAAAACAAACAAGCATTCAGCTGGCTTTTACCAACACCATTTAAATGTTTCATGGCAGGACCACTTAACAGCAGCAGGGTTTTGCAGCTGAAGGTGAGTCAGGAATCTTCTCTTAAATGAGTGTGCTTGCTTGCTTCTAGCAAGTAGTGCAGACCCGAGATATAGCTGCTAAAAAGAAGACTTGCTTTACTCGTTCCCGGGCTTTCTCAGGCTTTCAGTGGATTCAGTTTTCCACATGTCTGAGTGCCATTCTGTAGTAATTTGAGCAGCGGAGCTGTGTAACCAGCACCAGGGCAGTCTCGCTAGCTAATGTCCAGAAATAATTACACACAAACGATTCTTTTAAACACTGCCTGGCCCATTAATTTAGCCTATTAACCCATTTCTAATAATCTATGTAGCATCACGAGTGTGCTCACCAGGAAAGATTCAACAGGTCTAACCTGGTTGCTGGCTGCATTGCCCTCTGCCTCAGAGAGGAGAGCTATCACGTCCTCCCACGAGAGTGGATCATGGTGTCTCTGAGCACACTGCTTCTTGCTCCCAGCATTCTGTTCTCTTTCTCCTCCCACCTATGTTCTAAATTAACAGGGGAAGCAGTTTCTTTATTTAATTAAGCAATGAATTACTACCATCACTTTATCCTTTCAAGAGCTTGCCCTAATAAATCTTCCATGTCTCTTCTGCTGTATAATCTTTCATTTGAAAAGAACATGCCTTTTCAGGGGAGGATTTTTTTTGACATCTCTGTGGATGGAGATCATATGAAGAGGATCAGATGAGCAACCATGACAACTCTTATGCTGTAGAGTTAGGTGGACCAGAGATTGATTGCTGACAATCCTGTGCTATGCGTCAGATGCCCATGAACTCTGCCCCTGTTGTCAGACATGCAGACATCAAGGTGGTCACACATACGTAACTCATTCAGTGTTCACAGACATTTATATTGAGTTTTTATCTTGTCCTAAACTAATAAAAAAAACCAGAAAAGGAGAAGAGAGGAAACTGAAGTAGGGCCTCCAAATGGGTCATTTGCAAAGGTAAGGTTTTCTGCCTCTATGTATGCTTTCTCCTTTCCTTAGTCAAATAATCCCCCACACCAGTTTAGAATTGTGATTAAAAGAATGATTATATCTTTAAAGTGCAAAAACTTACAGATGACCATCCCTGACAAAAGCCCTCAGCGGGATCAGGAAAGAAGCATAGAGGCCGGAAGGGAAACTGGAAGCAAGAGATCAAGCTGAAGGTAAATGTTGGTATTTGAAAGAGAGAGAGACCACACCTCAGTGGGCTGGTATCTCAGTTGCTATTGGCTGAAGGAGTGGAAGAAACTCATGCAACACACCTATTTGGATATAGCAAAATAAATGTTACTAGAATGTGAGACAAAAAAACTATTTTAGTTTGTTTATTTCAGTCCTTCCAGACACATCACAGAGATAGGATCTCTTCATGCATGAGAGTCTCCGATGATTTCCCTTTAAGAAAATACCCACAAAACTCCCAATAACATCATCAGCATTCAACAACATGTCTATGATTGCTTTGCCTTGCCTTTGCTTCTCAGTAAATGATGCTGTTAGTTAATCTCTGCAAACAATGCAAATTTCCCTGTAACTAAATAGACAGGATTGACAGGTTATCTTAAACACAACAGGGAGTCACACTACGATGGAATGGGTTAATCATCACCAGTGTGGCAGTGACATATTTAGGATCTTTCCTTTGTCTAATAATCACAGAATTGTAAACATGATATGTTGTCATACAGATTTCTTAGGGTTTTGTCCCCCTGGTGGTTTCCTTGGTATGCTTCCATAATTTTTGCCAGATCCAATCAGTTTTGCCATGCACTCTCAGCTCCACATCATTGTGTTCCCCTTATGTTCTAGTCCAGGCATTTTTGACATCTTGAAACTGTTGCAAGAGTATCTCATGTTCCACCTAAATGATTTGGAGTGTTATTTAGGCTGAGTTTTATCTTCCATCCATGAGTTCATTGACTTTCCTTGGGCGTAATTCCTGGGACACTGAGCCTAACTCCTGGGGGATTCCTCTAGTTACTTCTCCTTGCTGAGACAGCTTACACTCTCAGTACTACTATGACAGTATTTCTGTAGCAAACATTCTTCTCAAGATGAGAAGAAATTTCAATATTACAATCCATTTGTTTTTATTGTGATTTAAACACAAACACGCACACACACACACACACAAGTTAATGCACATACACTGATGATATTAATTGAGTAGGCCATTCTGGGGTTGTCAAGATCATTATCTCTCGAGGGGTTCTTAGAGGCATGGGGTGACCCCCTAGAGGAACTTGGGCAGGTGAGGAGAGGTTGACTGCACTGTGCCCTGTCTATAGTCACAATGGGTGCCTTATCCTATAGTCAGAATGATGACTATCATGAATATCGCCATGGAACTTTTGTATGGCCAAGATGAAGATCAAGTCAGGGTAAATTCAGAAAACTAGATTGAGCTTCCAAGCTCCAGTTGAATAGCTGACTGATGGAGAATAAGAGCAAGGATGTCAGGAATAAAATGGCTTGGTCAACACACTGAGACACTGTGCCTGAACAAAGGGGGTTTCAACTAAACCAGTGGCCTGGGAATGAAAGAACATGGAATCAAAGTGGAAGATCTGAATGTGGCTGACAATTGGACCAGACTGAGAAGCCAATGATAATGGCACTGACATTTGTCTGCACTTCATATGCAGGCTTTTTTTTTGATCATATTCTATGTGGATGTTTGCCTTCCTAAATCTCGATGGATGAAGGGTAGGCTTGGACTTCAAACAGGTCAAGGTACCCCGCCCTCAATTTAAATTGGAGTAGGAGTGGAGAGGTTTGGTGGGGGAGTGAGAAGAAAGTGGGAGGAGGAAACGAAGTGAAAATTTTGATATTCATTATTATGAAGTAATATAAAAATCAATAGTAGATAACCAATAAAGAGATTGGAGCTAGAAAAAATATTCATGTGAGTTTTTGACTTAGACACCAAAGACTTTTTTACAGAAAAGGCACAAAAAGATTGGGTTACCTGGCAAAATATGACTCATGTATTTGGGAAGATGAGTGAGGTTTTATTTTGGGTCTCCAGGGGGCTGTGTGAGCAGCATTATAGGACATGTATGCTGGATATTTCTATGGGTTAATAGGGAAGAAAACTGTCTATGAGGGGTTTAATGACCTAATTAGAGTCTTGATGATGTCACAAAGCTTTGGTTGGGGGTGGCAACACTGTTCCACATGAAGCACTAGTCTTCTGTGAAGGTGGGCTGACTATCTTCACGGTGGCTGAGGAGGTGAGTTCAGCTCTTGGGCTCCACAACTGTTCAACAGGATTAGGCAGCTGAACATTTCCAGAAGATGGAATCTGGAGAGCCAAGACATTTTCTTTTGGTAAATATGTTTAGGAAGAAACAGGGACCTCTGTAGTCCCAGAGAGGTTTCCTTCAAATCTCCTGTGAGTCTAAAATTTATGTTGTTAACAGCTTCTATATTTGATAGCTGTGGGGACAGTGAATGCCAGGTATTCTTCCCACTTTATCTTTGCTATCAATGTCCAATTCATCAGTTCACGAAAGTGGCGAAGATCCTCTTTGTCGATATGTGTTTTAAAAGATATTAATTATTTCTAAATGGTGCTGTTGCCCAGATTAATGAGTCTTTATATTTGCAGTTTGTCTCACAAAACTCACTTCTCTAGTGAAGACCTGGTATGGCTTTATGTAATAAACCTGGGTCTGGATCAGGAGACATAATACATAGAACCAGTGGACTGGAGTGCCATGACCTTGGGCAGGTGGTTTTGGATCAACCACCTAACCAACAGCTTGAGTGGGAAGGAGAGAATTGGCTGTCCTTCGAATTCTTTGCCATCTGTTCAGATTTTTCTTTCTCACTCTGGGCATAGGCATCCAGTCTCCTCTCATTGACACAGTCAGTCCAGAATTAGGTTTCTCAGTAGAGGTCCATTGCCTTTGGGCAGCAGGAATATGTCTCTGAAACACATATACTGAGCAGTAGACAATAGTGTGATAATTTTCCTATGAATTTCTTAAGACCAAATTACATTTAGGCAGCCCAAATCTATTCAGCACTGCCTTTATCACCTTCCCCAAAGATCTTCCAGAAAAGAATCTTGACATCGCATCCTCCCCTTCTTAACCTTGCAGGCACTTATGGTGGAGGAAACCACTTTGTGTCTGATTGAAACTGAAGAATTCTTCCAATGCAGAGATTGGCAGCTATGAAGCCCAAGCCCAGAAGGAGAGCCAAGAGACAGTGGAACAGGAGTGTTGTGGCCTATCTCAGTAAATCTAACACCATGATAAAGATGCCTCTTAGTATGAGATGCATGCCACCTCTCCAGAAGAAGAATGGGCCAACTCTCCAGAAACAAAAACTGAGTAAGCCTTTTGAGGCCCTGGAGAATATTGTTGGCCGCCGAATTTCTCATGGCTGGAAGGAAGCCAATGAACCAGTCACCCAGTGGAAAGCCATCATTCTAGATCAACTGCCAACATATCCCTCTCTCTATTTGTTGAAAGATGAGGGGATTGATTGTGTCTGTGGCTTGGAGCTTCACAGCAATGAAAGGATTTTAAACCTTAAGATCCTGCCTAATAATGTGCCATTTCCTCAGGTGACAGACACTCATCTGTCAAACACCATAGTTGGCAGAGCAGTGAAACATACATTCACGGGCACAAATGGCTCTAAGGAAGACTGGAATGGGATGGTCCTAGAGGAGGTGCCAATCATGAAGACCTGGTTCTATATTACCTACAAGAAAGATCCGGTCTTGTATATTTACCACCTCCTGGATGACTACATTGAAGGCAACCTCCACATCATGCCAGGCTCTAAGGAGGAGTGCAGTGTCATGGTCCCAGATGAGGTGCAGACCAGGATGACCTGTTTCTACATTGTCATGGAGAATGATCCAGTCCTGTACCTTTACCACCACCTTGATGACTCCATTGAAGGCAACATCCACATCATGCCTGAATGTCCTCCAGTAGAGGTGACTTTGCAATTAGGCAGGGATTCCTTGGCAGGCAAAGGTGTGCAGTACAACAAAAAAGATGGAACCCAAGAGATAGGTAAAATTATTTGCCAAGTTCCCACCAAACCTTCTGTGTATTTCATCAAGTTTAATAATGACTTCCATATCTATGTCTACGATTTGGTGAAGATCTGTTAAAGTGAAATTCTCAAAATTTGAGGGGCACACTTCAAACTGTGTTTGGGGAATGTGTTTTTTTCAAAGATACCGCAGGTCTTCTATTAATCCTGGTATTTTTTTCAAATGGAATATTCTTGCTCGAAAAATAAAAATTTGTGAACATGTTTTGTTCTTTGGTGAATGATGGATTATGTTTGGTGGAAGGGACATCACAGAAATACATGCCTCAAAACAAAGCAGGATTTATGGTCTTTCCCCTTGGAGAGGATGGACTGGGAATGCTTGGTGTGGTAAAGGACAAGATGGCTGTCTAGGGAGTAGTGGCGAGGGGACAAAAGTTGTAGGATTTTGGGGCGGGATAAAGCTTGAGGGAAAAACATGTCAACTGGAAAGATGTGACAGATATCAGAGTGAGGTATTGGGACTCAAGAAGATAAAGAGTAGATTAATCAGGAGGGGACACAAATGTATACTCAAAATCAGAGGAAATTAGGTTTCATTTGATGAATAATTTAATTCGTACTGGCTGTAAGTCACTGGATGTTTGAACTCCACTGGAGCATGTTGAGTGACCAGGAGCCTCCTGCTTAGAGAAAAGTGTCTCCGCCCAGTTGCTCCTCTGCAGTGGGATGGACGTCACACTATCTACTTCCTTTTGTCAGAATTCTGTCTGCCACCTACTTTGTCATGCCTGGATTCGGTATTCCTTGAACTCTCATTGGTCCTTTGCATGCCATCCAACCCTTGTGAGTTCATTTAAATAATTGCCCTGTCATATCTGGAAAACAGTGTTCCCTTTCATTGATCATGTTCTGTAGGACTTGGGCTATAAATCTCATCGACAGATGCATCCACACACAGGATAAACATGTACACATTGATGCCCACTAATGTGTGACATGCACGCATATGATGAATGCACCGATCTCCATCAAATCAGTAAACGAGGGAATCCCTGATGCTAGGTGGAGTGTGGCAAAGACCCCACAAACCCATCAGACCCCCAAATACCAGTATGGTATTGATGTCTGACTCCCATCATGTAAGGATCCTGCCATCCTGTAACGGGGCGATTTTTGCTTCCTTGATCTTCACAAACTTGGTTAAAATGTTAGAGTTGTCAAACTGCCAGTTAGGGTCCAGCATGTAGATCAGCTGTCTCAGGTCAGGTGATTTGGCTACAATTCGGGTGATAACTTATACCAGGGAATTCTGGTACACCCTCACCTCTTCTTCTCCCAGTCCTCATCATCACTCTTGTGGCTGGGCTTGGAACACAAAGAAGGCAAAATGGAAAAATCCTCCTCCTCAGTGCAAAACAATGTCCATCTTTCAAATGACCTGACTCTCACAGGGAATGCAGCACATTTTATCCTTCTAGGTCTCCTCATTCTTTGGTTCACTCATTTTTCCAATGAATGATTGAATTCATCCATTCTTCCATCTCTCTCTCTCTCTTCTTCCTTCCCTTCTTCAATTTCCCCGTTTATAGTAGTAATTTGAGCAGCGGGGCTGCGTCCCCAGCACCATGGCCGCCTACCTAGCTTATGCCCCTAAATAAGAACACAAAAACTGTATTCTTTTAAACATTTCCTGGCCCAGTATTTTCAGCCTCTTAACCCATTTTTAATAATGTATGTTGCAGCATGAGGTGCGCTTACCAGGAAAGATTCAGCATGTCCGACCTGGTGGCTGACTGCATTGCCATCTGCCTCAGGGAGCAGAGCTCCCGTGTCTGCTCGGGAGAGGGGTGCATGGCATCTCTGGGTTCACTTCCTCTTTCTAGCAGCATTCTGTTCTCTTTACTCCTCCCACCTATGTTCTAATCTATCAAGGGAAGCAGATTCTTTATTTAATTAAGCAATGACCTTCTTCCATCACTTTATCCTTTCAACAGCTTGCCCAAATAAATCTTCCATGTCTCTTCTGTTGTATAATCTTTCATTTCTAAAGAACTTGCCCTCTTATGGAAGGATTTTTCTGACATCTCTGTGGACGGAGGTCATATGAGGAAAGTCGTGATCCGTAATACCATATTGGGATAGCGGCAGTCCACAGACTCTCACCCTCTGTGAAAACAAAATAAGAACCTCCTTTCCAAAGCATCATGTCCTTAGATCCAAATTTTAAAGTCAAGGCACTTTCAAAATATCTATGTGGGATTAGTTCAGCAGCATTTATAAACAAATATCTTTTAGCAGCTATTGCTCCTTCCTCAGCATTCAAATGATTCAAACAGAGCACAATAGCATACAGTATCAAAATTCTCTGTGTATTTTCCATCTTTGTTAGCTTCAATTTAAGCTCTAATTTATTTTTCCTTTTTATTTTTTGCCTTTTGAGACATGTTCTCTGTATCTTTGACCTGGAATAACTCTGTAGAACAGGCTGTCCTTGAAGTTTCAGAGATCCACATGTCTCTGCCTCCCAGCATTGGGATCAAAGGTGTATGGTACTACACCTGAATTCAGAGAGACCTGTTTGTCTCTGCCTTCTCTGCACTGGGATTAAAGGTATGTGCTACCACACCATGAAGTTACAGAGGTCAATCTCTCTCTGCCTCCCAAGTGTTGGGAGTAAAGGTGTGTACTACTACAACCAACAACTCTCTTCATTTTATTTTAACTTTAAGAACTTCAACTTTTAGCCTGCACATATTTTTAACACACTGTAAATCATTTAAAAATTTTCTTTGTCTTTGAATCTCTCTTTACTCAATATATCTCTTTGTTTTTTTGACCACATTAATCCTTAATTTACACGGCAATCTCAATATGACGAAAAGGTGGCTTTGCCAGCTAGATGTAGCCTATTCCTTAGCTTTCTGTCATTCCAACGTTATGGCTGAGGTACCGGCCAGAGCCGCATTCAGTGCCACAAGTCTACAGTGTTTAAAGGTCCTTGCCATCAAACAAGCTGCAAAAGACAACACTCAAGCCCTCTCTTTGTAGCTGGCACTCCTGACTCAAACATTCAGAGTTTGTTCTGGCAGGATATCCCAGAATTCCGGCATTTTAAAACATCACAGTTTTTTTTTTCCTGCTACTGCTGAAAACAAACAAGCATTCAGCTGGCTTTTACCAACACCATTTAAATGTTTCGTGGCAGGACCACTTAACAGCAGCATGGTTTTGCAGCTGAAGGTGAGTCAGGAATCTTCTCTTAAATGAGTGTGCTTGCTTGCTACTAGCAAGAAGTGCAGACCCGAGATATAGCTGCTAAAAAGAAAACATGCTTTACTTGTTCCCGGGCTTTCTCAGGCTTTCAGTGGATTCAGTTTTCCACATGTCTGAGTGCCATCCTGTAGTAATTTGAGCAGCGGAGCTGTGTAACCAGCACCAGGGCAGCCTCACAAGCTAATGTCCAGAAATAATTACACACAAACGATTCTTTTAAACACTGCCTGGCCCATTAGTTAAGCCTAATAACCCATTTCTAATAATCTATGTAGCATCACGAGTGTGCTCACCAGGAAAGATTCAACAGGTCTAACCTGGTTGCTGGCTGCATTGCCCTCTGCCTCAGAGAGGAGAGCTATCACGTCTTCCCACGAGAGTGGATCATGGTGTCTCTGAGCACACTGCTTCTTGCTCCCAGCATTCTGTTCTCTTTCTCCTCCCACCTATGTTCTAAATTAACAGGGGAAGCAGTTTCTTTATTTAATTAAGCAATGAATTACTACCATCACTTTATCCTTTCAAGAGCTTGCCATAATAAATCTTCCATGTCTCTTCTGCTGTATAATCTTTCATTTGAAAAGAACTTACCTTTTCAGGGGAGGATTTTTTTGACATCTCTGTGGATGGAGATCATATGAAGAGGATCAGATGAGCAACCATGACAACTCTTATGCTGTAGAGTTAGGTGGACCAGAGATTGATTGCTGACAATCCTGTTCTATGCGTCAGATGCCCATGAACTCTGCCCCTGTTGTCAGACACGCAGATATCAAGGTGGTCACACATACGTAACTCATTCAGTGTTCACAGACATTTATATTGAGTTTTAGTCTTGTCCTAAACTAATAAAAAAAACAAGAATAGGAGAAGAGAGGAGCCTGAAGTAGGGCCTCCAAATGGTCATTTGCAAAGGTAAGGTTTCCTGCCTCTATGTATGCTTTCTCCTTTCCTTAGTCAAATAATCCCCCACACCAGTTTAGAATTGTGATTAAAAGAATGATTATATCTTTAAAGGGCAAAAACTTACAGATGACCATCCCTGACAAAAGCCCTCAGCGGGATCAGGACAGAAGCATAGAGGCCGGAAGGGAAACTGGAAGCAAGAGATCAACCTGAAGGTAAATGTTGGTTTTTGAAAGAGAGAGAGCCCACACCTCAATGGGCTGGTATATCAGTAGCTATTGGCTGAAGGAGAGGAAGAAACTCATGCAACACACTTATTTGGATATAGCAAAAAAAAAATGTTACTAGAAGGTGAGAAAAAAAAAACTATTTTACTTTATTTATTTCAGTCCTTCCAGACACATCACAGAGATACGATCTCTTCATGCATGAGAGTCACCGATGATTTCCCTTTAAGAAAATACCCACAAAACTCCCAATAACATCATCAGCATTCAACAACATGTCTATGATTGCTTTGCCTTGCCTTTGCTTCTCAGTAAATGATGTTGTTAGTTAATCTCTGCAAACTATGCAAATTTCCCTGTACCTAAATAGACAGAACTGACAGGTTATCTTAAACACAACAGGGAGTCACACTACGATGGAATGGGTTAATCATCACCAGTGTGGTAGTGACATATTTAGGATCTTTCCTTTGTCTAAAAATCACAGAGTTGTAAACATGATATGTTGTCATACAGATTTCTTAGGGTTTTTTCCCCCTGTTGGATTCCTTGGTATGCTTCCATAATTTTTGCCAGATCCAATCAGTTTTGCCATGCACTCTCAGCTCCACATCATTGTGTTCCCCTTATGTTCTAGTCCAGGCATTTTTGACATCTTGAAACTGTTGCAAGAGTATCTCATGTTCCACCTAAATGATTTGGAGTGTTATTTAGGATGAGTTTTATCTTCCATCCTTGAGTTCATTGACTTTCCTTGGGCGTAATTCCTGGGACACTGAGCCTAACTCCTGGGGGATTCCTCTAGTTACTTCTCCTTACTGAGACAGCTTACACACTCAGTACTACTATGACAGTATTTCTGTAGCAAACATTCTTCTCAAGATGAGAAGAAATTTCAATATTACAATCCATTTGTTTTTATTTTGATTTAAACACACACACACACACACACACACAAGTTAATGCACATACACTGATGATATTAATTGAGTCGGCCATTCTGTGGTTGTCAAGATCATTATCTCTCGAGGGGTTCTTAGAGGCATGGGGTGACCCCCAGAGGAACTTGGGTAGGTGAGGAGAGGTTGACTGCACTGTGCCATGTCTATAGTCACAATGGGTGCCTTATCCTATAGTCAGACTGATGACTATCTTGAATATCACCATAGAACTTTGGTATGGCCAAGATGGAGATCAAGTCAGGGTAAAAATCAGAAAACTAGATGGAGCTTCCAAGCTCCAGTTGAATAGCCGAATGATGGAGAATAAGAGCAAGGATGTCAGTAATAAAAATGACCCTCAGGCACTGAGACACTGTGCCCGAACAAAGGGGGTTTCAACTAAACCAGTGGCCTGGGAATGAAAGAACATGGAATCAAAGTGGAAGCTCTGAATGTGGCTGACAATTGGACCAGACTGAGAAGCCAATGATAATGGCACTGACATTTGTCTGTACTTCATATACAGGGTTTTTTGTGATCATATTCTATGTGGATGCTATCTTCCTAAATCTCAATGGATGAAGGGTAGGCTTGTACTTCAAACAGGTCAAGGAACACCACCCTCAATTTAAATTGGAGTAGGATTAGAGAGGTTTGGTGTGGGAGCGAGAAGAAAGTGGGAGGAGGAAACAAAGGGAAAATTTTGATATTCATTATTATGAAGTAATATAAAAATCAATAGTAGATAACCAATAAAGAGATTGGAGCTAGAAATAAAAACATTCATGTGAGTTGTTGACTCAGACACCAAAGACTTTTTTACAGAAAAGGCACAAAAAGAGATTGGGTTACCTGGCAAAATATGACTCATGTATTTGGGAAGATGAGTGAGGTTTTATTTTGGGTCTCCAGGGGGCTGTGTGAGCAGCATTATAGGACATGTATGCTGGATATTTCTGTGGGTTAGTAGGGAAGAAAACTGCCTATGAGGGGTTTAATGATCTAATTAGAGTCTTGATGATGTCACAAAGCTTTGGTTGGGGGTGGCAACACTGTTCCACATGAAGCACTAGTCTTCTGTGAAGTTGGGCTGACTATCTTCACGGTGGCTGAGGAGGTGAGTTCAGCTCTTGGGCTCCACAACTGTTCAACAGGATTAGGCAGCTGAACATTTCCAGAAGATGGAATCTGGAGAGCCAAGACATTTTCTTTTGGTAAATATGTTTAGGAAGAAACAGGGACCTCTGTAGTCCCAGAGAGGTTTCCTTCAAATCTCCTGTGAGTCTAAAATTTATGTTGTTAACAGCTTCTATATTTGATAGCTGTGGGGACAGTGAATGCCAGGTATTCTTCCCACTTTATCTTTGCTATCAATGTCCAATTCATCAGTTCACGAAAGGGGCGAAGATCCTCTTTGTCCATGTGTGTTTTAAAAGATATTAATTATTTCTAAATGGTGCTGTTGCCCAGATTAATGAGTCTTTATTTTTGCAGTTTGTCTCACAAAACTCACTTCTCTAGTGAAGACATGGAATGGCTTTATGTAGTAAACCTGCATCTGGATCAGGAGACACAATACATAGAACCAGTGGACTGGAGTGCCATGACCTTGGGCAGGTGGTTTTTGATCAACCACCTAACCAACAGCTTGAGTGGGAAGGAGAGAAGTGGCTGTCCTTTGAATTCTTTGCCATCTGTTCAGATTTTTCTTTCTCACTTTGGGCATAGGCATCCAGTCTCCTCTCATTGACACAGTCAGTCCAGAATTAGGTTTCTCAGTAGAGGTCCATTGCCTTTGGGCAGCAGGAATATGTCTCTGATACACATATACTGAGCTGTAGACAATAGTTTGAAAATTTCCTATGAATTTCTTAAGACCAAATTACATTTAGGCAGCCCAAATCTATTCAGCACTGCCTTTATCACCTTCCCCAAAGATCTTCCAGAAAAGAATCTTGACATCGCATCCTCCCCTTCTTAACCTTGCAGGCACTTATGGTGGAGGAAACCACTTTGTGTCTGATTGAAACTGAAGAATTCTTCCAATGCAGAGATTGGCAGCTATGAAGCCCAAGCACAGAAAGAGAGCCAAGAGACAGTGGAACAGGAGTGTTGTGGCCTATCTCAGTAAATCCACCACCATGATAAAGATGCCTCTTTGTATGAGATGCATGCCACCTCTCCAGAAGAAGAATGGGCCAACTCTCCAGAAGCAAAAACTGAGTAAGCCTTTTGAGGCCCTGGAGAATATTGTTGGCCGCCGAATTTCTCATGGCTGGAAGGAAGCCAATGAACCAGTCACCCAGTGGAAAGCCATCATTCTAGATCAACTGCCAACATATCCCTCTCTCTATTTGTTGAAATATGATGGGATTGATTGTGTCTATGGCTTGGAGCTTCACAGCGATGAAAGGATTTTAAACCTTAAGATCCTGCCTAATAATGTGCCATTTCCTCAGGTGACAGACACTCATCTGTCAAACACCATAGTTGGCAGAGCAGTGAAACATACATTCACGGGCACAAATGGCTCTAAGGAAGACTGGAATGGGATGGTCCTAGAGGAGGTGCCAATCTTGAAGACCTGGTTCTATATTACCTATAAGAAAGATCCGGTCTTGTGTATTTACCACCTCCTGGATGACTACCTTGAAGGCAACCTCCACATCATGCCAGGCTCTAAGGAGGAGTGCAGTGTCATGGTCCCAGATGAGGTGCAGACCAGGATGACCTGTTTCTACATTGTCAAGGAGAATGATCCAGTCCTGTACCTTTACCACCATCTTGATGATTCCATTGAAGGCAACATCCACATCATGCCTGAATGTCCTCCAGTAGAGGTGACTTTGGAATTAGGCAGGGATTCCTTGGCAGGCAAAGGTGTGCAGTACAAGAGAAAAGATGGAACTCAAGAGATAGGTAAAAGTATTTGCCAAGTTCCCACCAAACCTTCTGTGTATTTCATCAAGTTTAATAATGACTTCCATATCTATGTCTACGATTTGGTGAAGATCTGTTAAAGTGAAATTCTCAAAATTTGAGGGGCACACTTCAAACTGTGTTTGGGGAATGTGTTTTTTTCAGAGATACCGCAGGTCTTCTATTAATCCTGGTATTTTTTTCCAATGGAATATTCTTGCCCGAAAACTAAAAATTTGTGAACATGTTTTGTTCTTTGGTGAATGATGGATTATGTTTGGTGGATGGGACATCACAGAAATACATGCCTCAAAACAAAGCAGGATTTATGGTCTTTCCCCTTGGAGAGGATGGACTGGGAATGCTTGGTGTGGTAAAGGACAAGATGGCTGTCTATGGAGTAGTGGAGAGGGGACAAAAGTTGTAGGATCTCGGGGCGGGATAAAGCTTGAGGGAAAAACATGTCAACTGGAAAGATGTGACAGATATCAGAGTGAGGTATTGGGACTTAACAGGATAAAGAGTAGATTAATCAGGAAGGGACACAAATGTATACTCAAAATCAGAGGAAATTAGGTTTCATTTGATGAATAGTTTGATTCGTACTGGCTGTATGTCACTGGATGTTTGAACTCCATTGGAGCATGTTGAGTGACCAGGAGCCTCCTGCTTAGAGAAAAGTGTCTCCGCCCACTTGCTCTTCTGCAGTGGGATGGACGTCACGCTGTCTACTTCCTTTTGTCAGAATTCTGTCTGCCACCTACTTTGTCATGCCTGGATTCGGTATTCCTTGAACTCTCATTGGTCCTTTGCATGCCATCCAACCCTTGTGAGTTCATTTAAATAATTGCCCTGTCATATCTGGAAAACAGTGTTCCCTTTCATTGATCATGTTCTGTAGGACTTGGGCTATAAATCTCATCGACAGACGCATCCACACACAGGATAAACATGTACACATTGATGCCCACTAATGTGTGACATGCACACATATGATGAACGCACAGATCTCCATCAAATCAGTAAACGAGGGAATCCCTGATGCTAGGTGGAGTGTGGCAAAGACCCCACAAACCCATCAGACCCCCAAATACCAGTATGGTATTGATGTCTGACTCCCATCATGTAAGGATCCTGCCATCCTGTAACGGGGCGATTTTTGCTTCCTTGATCTTCACAAACTTGGTTAAAATGTTAGAGTTGTCAAACTGCCAGTTAGGGTCCAGCATGTAGATCAGCTGTCTCAGGTCAGGTGATTTGGCTACAGTTTGGGTGATAATTTATACCAGGGAATTCTGGTACACCCTCACCTCTTCTTCTCCCAGTCCTCATCATCACTCTTGTGGCTGGGCTTGGAGCACAAAGAAGGCAAAATGGAAAAATCCTCCTCCTCAGTGCAAAACAATGTCCATCTTTCATATGACCTGACTCTCACAGGGAATGCAGCACATTTTATCCTTCTAGGTCTCCTCATTCTTTGGTTCACTCATTTTTCCAATGAATGATTGAATTCATCCATTCTTCCATATCTCTCTCTCTCTTCTTCCTTCCCTTCTTCAATTTCCCCGTTTATAGTAGTAATTTGAGCAGCGGGGCTGCGTCCCCAGCACCATGGCCGCCTACCTAGCTTATGCCCCTAAATAAGAACACAAAAACTGTATTCTTTTAAACACTTCCTGGCCCAGTATTTTCAGCCTCTTAACCCATTTCTAATAATGTATGTTGCAGCATGAGGTGCGCTTACCAGGAAAGATTCAGCATGTCTGACCTGGTGGCTGTTTGCATTGCCATCTGCCTCAGGGAGCAGAGCTCCCGTGTCTGCCCGGGAGAGGGGTGCATGGCATCTCTGAGCTCACTTCCTCTTTCTAGCAGCATTCTGTTCTCTTTGCTCCTCCCACCTATGTTCTAACCTATCAAGGGAAGCAGATTCTTTATTTAATTAAGCAATGACCTTCTTCCATCACTTTATCCTTTCAACAGCTTGCCCAAATAAATCTTCCATGTCTCTTCTGTTGTATAATCTTTCATTTGTAAAGAATTTGCCCTCTTAGGGAAGGATTTTTCTGACATCTCTGTGGACGGAGGTCATATGAGGAAAGTCGTGATCCGTAATACCATATTGGGATAGCGGCAGTCCACAGACTCTCACCCTCTCTGAAAACAAAATAAGAACCTCCTTTCCAAAGCATCATGTCCTTAGATCCAAATTTTAAAGTCAAGGCACTTTCAAAATATCTATGTGGGATTAGTTCAGCAGCATTTATAAACAAATATCTTTTAGCAGCTATTGCTCCTTCCTCAGCATTCAAATGATTCAAACAGAGCACAATAGCATACAGTATCAAAATTCTCTGTGTATTTTCCATCTTTGTTAGCTTCAATTTAAGCTCTAATTTATTTTTCCTTTTTATTTTTTGCCTTTTGAGACATGTTCTCTGTATCTTTGACCTGGAATAACTCTGTAGAATAGGCTGTCCTTGAAGTTTCAGAGATCCACATGTCTCTGCCTCCCAGCATTGGGATCAAAGGTGTATGGTACTACACCTGAATTCAAGAGAGACCTGTTTGTCTCTGCCTTATCTGCACTGGGATTAAAGGTATGTGCTACCACACCATGAAGTTACAGAGGTCAATCTCTCTCTGCCTCCCAAGTGTTGGGATTAAAGGTGTGTACTACTACAACCAACAACTCTCTTCATTTTATTTTAACTTTAAGAACTTCAACTTTTAGCCTGCACATATTTTTAACACACTGTAAATCATTTAAAAATTTTCTTTGTCTTTGAATCTCTCTTTACTCAATATATCTCTTTGTTTTTTTGACCACATTAATCCTTAATTTACACAGCAATCTCAATATGACGAAAAGGTGGCTTTGCCTGCTAGATGTAGCCTATTCCTTAGCTTTCTGTCATTCCAACCTTATGGCTGAGGTACCGGCCAGAGCCGCATTCAGTGCCACAAGTCTACAGTGTTTCAAGGTCCTTGCCATCAAACAAGCTGCAAAAGACAACACTCAAGCCCTCTCTTTGTAGCTGGCCCTCCTGACTCAAACATTCAGAGTTTGTTCTGGCAGGATATCCCAGAATTCCGGCATTTTAAAACATCACAGTTTTTTTTTTCCTGCTACTGCTGAAAACAAACAAGCATTCAGCTGGCTTTTACCAACACCATTTAAATGTTTCGTGGCAGGACCACTTAACAGCAGCAGGGTTTTGCAGCTGAAGGTGAGTCAGGAATCTTCTCTTAAATGAGTGTGCTTGCTTGCTACTAGCAAGAAGTGCAGACCCGAGATATAGCTGCTAAAAAGAAAACATGCTTTACTTGTTCCCGGGCTTTCTCAGGCTTTCAGTGGATTCAGTTTTCCACATGTCTGAGTGCCATCCTGTAGTAATTTGAGCAGCGGAGCTGTGTAACCAGCACCAGGGCAGCCTCACTAGCTAATGTCCAGAAATAATTACACACAAACGATTCTTTTAAACACTGCCTGGCCCATTAGTTAAGCCTAATAACCCATTTCTAATAATCTATGTAGCATCACGAATGTGCTCACCAGGAAAGATTCAACAGGTCTAACCTGGTTGCTGGCTGCATTGCCCTCTGCCTCAGAGAGGAGAGCTATCATGTCTTCCCACGAGAGTGGATCATGGTGTCTCTGAGCACACTGCTTCTTGCTCCCAGCATTCTGTTCTCTTTCTCCTCCCACCTATGTTCTAAATTAACAGGGGAAGCAGTTTCTTTATTTAATTAAGCAATGAATTACTACCATCACTTTATCCTTTCAAGAGCTTGCCCTAATAAATCTTCCAAGTCTCTTCTGCTGTATAATCTTTCATTTGAAAAGAACTTGCCTTTTCAGGGGAGGATTTTTTTGACATCTCTGTGGATGGAGATCATATGAAGAGGATCAGATGAGCAACCATGACAACTCTTATGCTGTAGAGTTAGGTGGACCAGAGATTGATTGCTGACAATCCTGTTCTATGTGTCAGATGCCCATGAACTCTGCCCCTGTTGTCAGACACGCAGATATCAAGGTGGTCACACATACGTAACTCATTCAGTGTTCACAGACATTTATATTGAGTTTTAATAGATATATTAATATTTATATTGAGTCATTTATATTGAGTCTTGTCCTAAACTAATAAAAAAAAACAAGAATAGGAGAAGAGAGGAGCCTGAAGTAGGGCCTCCAAATGGGTCATTTGCAAAGGTAAGGTTTCCTGCCTCTATGTATGCTTTCTCCTTTCCTTAGTCAAATAATCCCCCACACCAGTTTAGAATTGTGATTAAAAGAATGATTATATCTTTAAAGGGCAAAAACTTACAGATGACCATCCCTGACAAATGCCCTCAGCGGGATCAGGACAGAAGCATAGAGGCCGGAAGGGAAACTGGAAGCAAGAGATCAAGCTGAAGGTAAATGTTGGTTTTTGAAAGAGAGAGAGACCACACCTCAATGGGCTGGTATATCAGTGGCTATTGGCTGAAGGAGAGGAAGAAACTCATGCAACACACTTATTTGGATATAGCAAAAAAAATGTTACTAGAAGGTGAGAAAAAAAAACTATTTTACTTTATTTATTTCAGTCCTTCCAGACACATCACAGAGATAGGATCTCTTCATGCATGAGAGTCTCCGATGATTTCCCTTTAAGAAAATTCCCACAAAACTCCCAATAACATCATCAGCATTCAACAACATGTCTATGATTGCTTTGCCTTGCCTTTGCTTCTCAGTAAATGATGTTGTTAGTTAATCTCTGCAAACTATGCAAATTTCCCTGTACCTAAATAGACAGAATTGACAGGTTATCTTAAACACAACAGGGAGTCACACTACGATGGAATGGGTTAATCATCACCAGTGTGGCAGTGACATATTTAGGATCTTTCCTTTGTCTAAAAATCACAGAGTTGTAAACATGATATGTTGTCATACAGATTTCTTAGGGTTTTTCCCCCTGGTGGTTTCCTTGGTATGCTTCCATAATTTTTGCCAGATCCAATCAGTTTTGCCATGCACTCTCAGCTCCACATCATTGTGTTCCCCTTATGTTCTAGTCCAGGCATTTTTGACATCTTGAAACTGTTGCAAGAGTATCTCATGTTCCACCTAAATGATTTGCAGTGTTATTTAGGCTGAGTTTATCTTCCATCCATGAGTTCATTGACTTTCCTTGGGCGTAATTCCTGGGACACTGAGCCTAACTCCTGGGGGATTCCTCTAGTTACTTCTCCTTGCTGAGACAGCTTACACACTCAGTACTACTATGACAGTATTTCTGTAGCAAACATTCTTCTCAAGATGAGAAGAAATTTCAATATTACAATCCATTTGTTTTTATTGTGATTTAAACACACACACGCACACACACACAAGTTAATGCACATACACTGATGATATTAATTGAGTCGGCCATTCTGTGGTTGTCAAGATCATTATCTCTCGAGGGGTTCTTAGAGGCATGGGGTGACCCCCAGAGGAACTTGGGTAGGTGAGGAGAGGTTGACTGCACTGTGCCATGTCTATAGTCACAATGGGTGCCTTATCCTATAGTCAGACTGATGACTATCTTGAATATCACCATAGAACTTTTGTATGGCCAAGATGGAGATCAAGTCAGGGTAAAAATCAGAAAACTAGATGGAGCTTCCAAGCTCCAGTTGAATAGCCGAATGATGGAGAATAAGAGCAAGGATGTCAGTAATAAAAATGACCCTCGGGCACTGAGACACTGTGCCCGAACAAAGGGGGTTTCAACTAAACCAATGGCCTGGGAATGAAAGAACATGGAATCAAAGTGGAAGCTCTGAATGTGGCTGACAATTGGACCAGACTGAGAAGCCAATGATAATGGCACTGACATTTGTCTGTACTTCATATACAGGGTTTTTTGTGATCCTTTCTATGTGGATGCTATCTTCCTAAATCTCAATGGATGAAGGGTAGGCTTGTACTTCAAACAGTTCAAGGAACACCACCCTCAATTTAAATTGGAGTAGGATTAGAGAGGTTTGGTGGGGGAGCGAGAAGAAAGTGGGAGGAGGAAACAAAGGGAAAATTTTGATATTCATTATTATGATGTAATATAAAAATCAATAGTAGATAACCAATAAAGAGATTGGAGCTAGAAAAAAAAACATTCATGTGAGTTGTTGACTCAGACACCAAAGACTTTTTTACAGAAAAGGCACAAAAAGAGATTGGGTTACCTGGCAAAATATGACTCATGTATTTGGGAAGATGAGTGAGGTTTTATTTTGGGTCTCCAGGGGGCTGTGTGAGCAGCATTATAGGACATGTATGCTGGATATTTCTGTGGGTTAGTAGGGAAGAAAACTGCCTATGAGGGGTTTAATGATCTAATTAGAGTCTTGATGATGTCACAAAGCTTTGGTTGGGGGTGGCAACACTGTTCCACATGAAGCACTAGTCTTCTGTGAAGTTGGGCTGACTATCTTCACGGTGGCTGAGGAGGTGAGTTCAGCTCTTGGGCTCCACAACTGTTCAACAGGATTAGGCAGCTGAACATTTCCAGAAGATGGAATCTGGAGAGCCAAGACATTTTCTTTTTGTAAATATGTTTAGGAAGAAACAGGGACCTCTGTAGTCCCAGAGAGGTTTCCTTCAAATCTCCTGTGAGTCTAAAATTTATGTTGTTAACAGCTTCTATATTTGATAGCTGTGGGGACAGTGAATGCCAGGTATTCTTCCCACTTTATCTTTGCTATCAATGTCCAATTCATCAGTTCACGAAAGGGGCGAAGATCCTCTTTGTCCATGTGTGTTTTAAAAGATATTAATTATTTCTAAATGGTGCTGTTGCCCAGATTAATGAGTCTTTATTTTTGCAGTTTGTCTCACAAAACTCACTTCTCTAGTGAAGACATGGAATGGCTTTATGTAGTAAACCTGCGTCTGGATCAGGAGACACAATACATAGAACCAGTGGACTGGAGTGCCATGACCTTGGGCAGGTGGTTTTGGATCAACCACCTAACCAACAGCTTGAGTGGGAAGGAGAGAAGTGGCTGTCCTTTGAATTCTTTGCCATCTGTTCAGATTTTTCTTTCTCACTTTGGGCATAGGCATCCAGTCTCCTCTCATTGACACAGTCAGTCCAGAATTAGGTTTCTCAGTAGAGGTCCATTGCCTTTGGGCAGCAGGAATATGTCTCTGATACACATATACTGAGCTGTAGACAATAGTTTGAAAATTTCCTATGAATTTCTTAAGACCAAATTACATTTAGGCAGCCCAAATCTATTCAGCACTGCCTTTATCACCTTCCCCAAAGATCTTCCAGAAAAGAATCTTGACATCGCATCCTCCCCTTCTTAACCTTGCAGGCACTTATGGTGGAGGAAACCACTTTGTGTCTGATTGAAACTGAAGAATTCTTCCAATGCAGAGATTGGCAGCTATGAAGCCCAAGCACAGAAAGAGAGCCAAGAGACAGTGGAACAGGAGTGTTGTGGCCTATCTCAGTAAATCCACCACCATGATAAAGATGCCTCTTTGTATGAGATGCATGCCACCTCTCCAGAAGAAGAATGGGCCAACTCTCCAGAAGCAAAAACTGAGTAAGCCTTTTGAGGCCCTGGAGAATATTGTTGGCCGCCGAATTTCTCATGGCTGGAAGGAAGCCAATGAACCAGTCACCCAGTGGAAAGCCATCATTCTAGATCAACTGCCAACATATCCCTCTCTCTATTTGTTGAAATATGATGGGATTGATTGTGTCTATGGCTTGGAGCTTCACAGCGATGAAAGGATTTTAAACCTTAAGATCCTGCCTAATAATGTGCCATTTCCTCAGGTGACAGACACTCATCTGTCAAACACCATAGTTGGCAGAGCAGTGAAACATACATTCACGGGCACAAATGGCTCTAAGGAAGACTGGAATGGGATGGTCCTAGAGGAGGTGCCAATCTTGAAGACCTGGTTCTATATTACCTATAAGAAAGATCCGGTCTTGTGTATTTACCACCTCCTGGATGACTACCTTGAAGGCAACCTCCACATCATGCCAGGCTCTAAGGAGGAGTGCAGTGTCATGGTCCCAGATGAGGTGCAGACCAGGATGACCTGTTTCTACATTGTCAAGGAGAATGATCCAGTCCTGTACCTTTACCACCATCTTGATGATTCCATTGAAGGCAACATCCACATCATGCCTGAATGTCCTCCAGTAGAGGTGACTTTGGAATTAGGCAGGGATTCCTTGGCAGGCAAAGGTGTGCAGTACAAGAGAAAAGATGGAACTCAAGAGATAGGTAAAAGTATTTGCCAAGTTCCCACCAAACCTTCTGTGTATTTCATCAAGTTTAATAATGACTTCCATATCTATGTCTACGATTTGGTGAAGATCTGTTAAAGTGAAATTCTCAAAATTTGAGGGGCACACTTCAAACTGTGTTTGGGGAATGTGTTTTTTTCAGAGATACCGCAGGTCTTCTATTAATCCTGGTATTTTTTTCCAATGGAATATTCTTGCCCGAAAACTAAAAATTTGTGAACATGTTTTGTTCTTTGGTGAATGATGGATTATGTTTGGTGGATGGGACATCACAGAAATACATGCCTCAAAACAAAGCAGGATTTATGGTCTTTCCCCTTGGAGAGGATGGACTAGGAATGCTTGGTGTGGTAAAGGACAAGATGGCTGTCTATGGAGTAGTGGAGAGGGGACAAAAGTTGTAGGATCTCGGGGCGGGATAAAGCTTGAGGGAAAAACATGTCAACTGGAAAGATGTGACAGATATCAGAGTGAGGTATTGGGACTTAAGAGGATAAAGAGTAGATTAATCAGGAAGGGACACAAATGTATACTCAAAATCAGAGGAAATTAGGTTTCATTTGAATAATAGTTTAATTCGTACTGGCTGTAAGTCACTGGATGTTTGAACTCCACTGGAGCATGTTGAGTGACCAGGAGCCTCCTGCTTAGAGAAAAGTGTCTCCGCCCACTTGCTCTTCTGCAGTGGGATGGACGTCACGCTGTCTACTTCCTTTTGTCAGAATTCTGTCTGCCAACTACTTTGTCATGCCTGGATTCGTTATTCCTTGAACTCTCATTGGTCCTTTGCATGCCATCCAACCCTTGTGAGTTCATTTAAATAATTGCCCTGTCATATCTGGAAAACAGTGTTCCCTTTCATTGATCATGTTCTGTAGGACTTGAGCTATAAATCTCATCGACAGACGCATCCACACACAGGATAAACATGTACACATTGATGCCCACTAATGTGTGACATGCACACATATGATGAACGCACAGATCTCCATCAAATCAGTAAACGAGGGAATCCCTGATGCTAGGTGGAGTGTGGCAAAGACCCCACAAACCCATCAGACCCCCAAATACCAGTATGGTATTGATGTCTGACTCCCATCATGTAAGGATCCTGCCATCCTGTAACGGGGCGATTTTTGCTTCCTTGATCTTCACAAACTTGGTTAAAATGTTAGAGTTGTCAAACTGCCAGTTAGGGTCCAGCATGTAGATCAGCTGTCTCAGGTCAGGTGATTTGGCTACAATTTGAGTGATAACTTATACCAGGGAATTCTGGTACACCCTCACCTCTTCTTCTCCCAGTCCTCATCATCACTCTTGTGGCTGGGCTTGGAGCACAAAGAAGGCAAAATGGAAAAATCCTCCTCCTCAGTGCAAAACAATGTCCATTTTTCATATGACCTGACTCTCACAGGGAATGCAGCACATTTTATCCTTCTAGGTCTCCTCATTCTTTGGTTCACTCATTTTTCCAATGAATGATTGAATTCATCCATTCTTCCATCTCTCTCTCTCTCTCTCTCTCTCTCTCTCTCTCTCTCTTCTTCCTTCCCTTCTTCAATTTCCCCGTTTATAGTAGTAATTTGAGCAGCGGGGCTGCGTCCCCAGCACCATGGCCGCCTACCTAGCTTATGCCCCTAAATAAGAACACAAAAACTGTATTCTTTTAAACACTTCCTGGCCCAGTATTTTCAGCCTCTTAACCCATTTCTAATAATGTATGTTGCAGCATGAGGTGCGCTTACCAGGAAAGATTCAGCATGTCTGACCTGGTGGCTGGTTGCATTGCCATCTGCCTCAGGGAGCAGAGCTCCCGTGTCTGCCCGGGAGAGGGGTGCATGGCATCTCTGAGCTCACTTCCTCTTTCTAGCAGCATTCTGTTCTCTTTGCTCCTCCCACCTATGTTCTAACCTATCAAGGGAAGCAGATTCTTTATTTAATTAAGCAATGACCTTCTTCCATCACTTTATCCTTTCAACAGCTTGCCCAAATAAATCTTCCATGTCTCTTCTGTTGTATAATCTTTCATTTGTAAAGAATTTGCCCTCTTAGGGAAGGATTTTTCTGACATCTCTGTGGACGGAGGTCATATGAGGAAAGTCGTGATCCGTAATACCATATTGGGATAGCGGCAGTCCACAGACTCTCACCCTCTGTGAAAACAAAATAAGAACCTCCTTTCCAAAGCATCATGTCCTTAGATCCAAATTTTAAAGTCAAGGCACTTTCAAAATATCTATGTGGGATTAGTTCAGCAGCATTTATAAACAAATATCTTTTAGCAGCTATTGCTCCTTCCTCAGCATTCAAATGATTCAAACAGAGCACAATAGCATACAGTATCAAAATTCTCTGTGTATTTTCCATCTTTGTTAGCTTCAATTTAAGCTCTAATTTATTTTTCCTTTTTATTTTTTGCCTTTTGAGACATGTTCTCTGTATCTTTGACCTGGAATAACTCTGTAGAACAGGCTGTCCTTGAAGTTTCAGAGATCCACATGTCTCTGCCTCCCAGCATTGGGATCAAAGGTGTATGGTACTACACCTGAATTCAGAGAGACCTGTTTGTCTCTGCCTTCTCTGCACTGGGATTAAAGGTATGTGCTACCACACCATGAAGTTACAGAGGTCAATCTCTCTCTGCCTCCCAAGTGTTGGGAGTAAAGGTGTGTACTACTACAACCAACAACTCTCTTCATTTTATTTTAACTTTAAGAACTTCAACTTTTAGTCTGCACATATTTTTAACACACTGTAAATCATTTAAAAATTTTCTTTGTCTTTGAATCTCTCTTTACTCAATATATCTCTTTGTTTTTTTGACCACATTAATCCTTAATTTACACAGCAATCTCAATATGACGAAAAGGTGGCTTTGCCAGCTAGATGTAGCCTATTCCTTAGCTTTCTGTCATTCCAACCTTATGGCTGAGGTACCGGCCAGAGCCGCATTCAGTGCCACAAGTCTACAGTGTTTAAAGGTCCTTGCCATCAAACAAGCTGCAAAAGACAACACCCAAGCCCTCTCTTTGTAGCTGGCCCTCCTGACTCAAACATTCAGAGTTTGTTCAAGCAGGATATCCCAGAATTCCGGCATTTTAAAACATCACAGTTTTTTTTTTTCCTGCTACTGCTGAAAACAAACAAGCATTCAGCTGGCTTTTACCAACACCATTTAAATGTTTCGTGGCAGGACCACTTAACAGCAGCAGGGTTTTGCAGCTGAAGGTGAGTCAGGAATCTTCTCTTAAATGAGTGTGCTTGCTTGCTACTAGCAAGTAGTGCAGACCCGAGATATAGCTGCTAAAAAGAAAACATGCTTTACTTGTTCCCGGGCTTTCTCAGGCTTTCAGTGGATTCAGTTTTCCACATGTCTGAGTGCCATCCTGTAGTAATTTGAGCAGTGGAGCTGTGTAACCAGCACCAGGGCAGCCTCACTAGCTAATGTCCAGAAATAATTACACACAAACGATTCTTTTAAACACTGCCTGGCCCATTAGTTAAGCCTAATAACCCATTTCTAATAATCTATGTAGCATCACGAGTGTGCTCACCAGGAAAGATTCAACAGGTCTAACCTGGTTGCTGGCTGCATTGCCCTCTGCCTCAGAGAGGAGAGCTATCACATCTTCCCACGAGAGTGGATCATGGTGTCTCTGAGCACACTGCTTCTTGCTCCCAGCATTCTTTTCTCTTTCTCCTCCCACCTATGTTCTAAATTAACAGGGGAAGCAGTTTCTTTATTTAATTAAGCAATGAATTACTACCATCATTTTAAACTTTCAAGAGCTTGCCATAATAAATCTTCCATGTCTCTTCTGCTGTATAATCTTTCATTTGAAAAGAACTTGCCTTTTCAGGGGAGGATTTTTTTGACATCTCTGTGGATGGAGATCATATGAAGAGGATCAGATGAGCAACCATGACAACTCTTATGCTGTAGAGTTAGGTGGACCAGAGATTGATTGCTGACAATCCAGTTCTATGCGTCAGATGCCCATGAACTCTGCCCCTGTTGTCAGACACGCAGACATCAAGGTTGTCACACATACGTAACTCGTTCAGTGTTCACAGACATTTATATTGAGTTTTAGTCTTGTCCTAAACTAATAAAAAAAAAACAAGAATAGGAGAAGAGAGGAGCCTGAAGTAGGGCCTCCAAATGGGTCATTTGCAAAGGTAAGGTTTCCTGCCTCTATGTATGCTTTCTCCTTTCCTTAGTCAAATAATCCCCCACACCAGTTTAGAATTGTGATTAAAAGAATGATTATATCTTTAAAGGGCAAAAACTTACAGATGACCATCCCTGACAAAAGCCCTCAGCGGGATCAGGAAAGAAGCATAGAGGCCGGAAGGGAAACTGGAAGCAAGAGATCAAGCTGAAGGTAAATGTTGGTTTTTGAAACAGAGAGAGACCACACCTCAATGGGCTGGTATCTCAGTGGCTATTGGCTGAAGGAGAGGAAGAAACTCAAGCAACACACTTATTTGGATATAGCAAAAAAAAAATGTTACTAGAAGGTGAGAAAAAAAAACTATTTTAGTTTATTTATTTCAGTCCTTCCAGACACATCACAGAGATAGGATCTCTTCATGCATGAGAGTCACTGATGATTTCCCTTTAAGAAAATACCCACAAAACTCCCAATAACATCATCAGCATTCAACAACATGTCTATGATTGCTTTGCCTTGCCTTTGCTTCTCAGTAAATGATGTTGTTAGTTAATCTCTGCAATCTATGCAAATTTCCCTGTACCTAAATAGACAGAATTGACAGGTTATCTTAAACACAACAGGGAGTCACACTACGATGGAATGGGTTAATCATCACCAGTGTGGCAGTGACATATTTAGGATCTTTCCTTTGTCTAAAAATCACAGAGTTGTAAACATGATATGTTGTCATACAGATTTCTTAGGGTTTTTCCCCCTGGTGGTTTCCTTGGTATGCTTCCATAATTTTTGCCAGATCCAATCAGTTTTGCCATGCACTCTCAGCTCCACATCATTGTGTTCCCCTTATGTTCTAGTCCAGGCATTTTTGACATCTTGAAACTGTTGCAAGAGTATCTCATGTTCCACCTAAATGATTTGCAGTGTTATTTAGGCTGAGTTTTATCTTCCATCCATGAGTTCATTGACTTTCCTTGGGCGTAATTCCTGGGACACTGAGCCTAACTCCTGGGGGATTCCTCTAGTTACTTCTCCTTACTGAGACAGCTTACACACTCAGTACTACTATGACAGTATTTCTGTAGCAAACATTCTTCTCAAGATGAGAAGAAATTTCAATATTACAATCCATTTGTTTTTATTGTGATTTAAACACACACACACACACACACACAAGTTAATGCACATACACTGATGATATTAATTGAGTCGGCCATTCTGGGGTTGTCAAGATCATTATCTCTCGAGGGGTTCTTAGAGGCATGGGGTGACCCCCAGAGGAACTTGGGCAGGTGAGGAGAGGTTGACTGCACTGTGCCATGTCTATAGTCACAATGGGTGCCTTATCCTATAGTCAGACTGATGACTATCTTGAATATCACCATAGAACTTTTGTATGGCCAAGATGGAGATCAAGTCAGGGTAAAAATCAGAATACTAGATGGAGCTTCCAAGCTCCAGTTGAATAGCCGAATGATGGAGAATAAGAGCAAGGATGTCAGTAATAAAAATGACCCTCGGGCACTGAGACTGTGCCCGAACAAAGGGGGTTTCAACTAAACCAATGGCCTGGGAATGAAAGAACATGGAATCAAAGTGGAAGCTCTGAATGTGGCTGACAATTGGACCAGACTGAGAAGCCAATGATAATGGCACTGACATTTGTCTGTACTTCATATACAGGGTTTTTTGTGATCATATTCTATGTGGATGCTATCTTCCTAAATCTCAATGGATGAAGGGTAGGCTTGTACTTCAAACAGGTCAAGGAACACCACCCTCAATTTAAATTGGAGTAGGATTAGAGAGGTTTGGTGGGGGAGCGAGAAGAAAGTGGGAGGAGGAAACGAAGGGAAAATTTTGATATTCATTATTATGAAGTAATATAAAAATCAATAGTAGATAACCAATAAAGAGATTGGAGCTAGAAAAAAAACATTCATGTGAGTTGTTGACTCAGACACCAAAGACTTTTTTACAGAAAAGGCACAAAAAGAGATTGGGTTACCTGGCAAAATATGGCTCATGTATTTGGGAAGATGAGTGAGGTTTTATTTTGGGTCTCCAGGGGGCTGTGTGAGCAGCATTATAGGACATGTATGCTGGATATTTCTGTGGGTTAGTAGGGAAGAAAACTGCCTATGAGGGGTTTAATGATCTAATTAGAGTCTTGATGATGTCACAAAGCTTTGGTTGGGGGTGGCAACACTGTTCCACATGAAGCACTAGTCTTCTGTGAAGTTGGGCTGACTATCTTCACGGTGGCTGAGGAGGTGAGTTCAGCTCTTGGGCTCCACAACTGTTCAACAGGATTAGGCAGCTGAACATTTCCAGAAGATGGAATCTGGAGAGCCAAGACATTTTCTTTTTGTAAATATGTTTAGGAAGAAACAGGGACCTCTGTAGTCCCAGAGAGGTTTCCTTCAAATCTCCTGTGAGTCTAAAATTTATGTTGTTAACAGCTTCTATATTTGATAGCTGTGGGGACAGTGAATGCCAGGTATTCTTCCCACTTTATCTTTGCTATCAATGTCCAATTCAGCAGTTCACGAAAGGGGCGAAGATCCTCTTTGTCCATGTGTGTTTTAAAAGATATTAATTATTTCTAAATGGTGCTGTTGCCCAGATTAATGAGTCTTTATTTTTGCAGTTTGTCTCACAAAACTCACTTCTCTAGTGAAGACATGGAATGGCTTTATGTAGTAAACCTGCGTCTGGATCAGGAGACACAATACATAGAACCAGTGGACTGGAGTGCCATGACCTTGGGCAGGTGGTTTTGGATCAACCACCTAACCAACAGCTTGAGTGGGAAGGAGAGAAGTGGCTGTCCTTTGAATTCTTTGCCATCTGTTCAGATTTTTCTTTCTCACTTTGGGCATAGGCATCCAGTCTCCTCTCATTGACACAGTCAGTCCAGAATTAGGTTTCTCAGTAGAGGTCCATTGCCTTTGGGCAGCAGGAATATGTCTCTGATACACATATACTGAGCTGTAGACAATAGTTTGAAAATTTCCTATGAATTTCTTAAGACCAAATTACATTTAGGCAGCCCAAATCTATTCAGCACTGCCTTTATCACCTTCCCCAAAGATCTTCCAGAAAAGAATCTTGACATCGCATCCTCCCCTTCTTAACCTTGCAGGCACTTATGGTGGAGGAAACCACTTTGTGTCTGATTGAAACTGAAGAATTCTTCCAATGCAGAGATTGGCAGCTATGAAGCCCAAGCACAGAAAGAGAGCCAAGAGACAGTGGAACAGGAGTGTTGTGGCCTATCTCAGTAAATCCACCACCATGATAAAGATGCCTCTTTGTATGAGATGCATGCCACCTCTCCAGAAAAAGAATGGGCCAACTCTCCAGAAGCAAAAACTGAGTAAGCCTTTTGAGGCCCTGGAGAATATTGTTGGCCGCCGAATTTCTCATGGCTGGAAGGAAGCCAATGAACCAGTCACCCAGTGGAAAGCCATCATTCTAGATCAACTGCCAACATATCCCTCTCTCTATTTGTTGAAATATGATGGGATTGATTGTGTCTATGGCTTGGAGCTTCACAGCGATGAAAGGATTTTAAACCTTAAGATCCTGCCTAATAATGTGCCATTTCCTCAGGTGACAGACACTCATCTGTCAAACACCATAGTTGGCAGAGCAGTGAAACATACATTCACGGGCACAAATGGCTCTAAGGAAGACTGGAATGGGATGGTCCTAGAGGAGGTGCCAATCTTGAAGACCTGGTTCTATATTACCTATAAGAAAGATCCGGTCTTGTGTATTTACCACCTCCTGGATGACTACCTTGAAGGCAACCTCCACATCATGCCAGGCTCTAAGGAGGAGTGCAGTGTCATGGTCCCAGATGAGGTGCAGACCAGGATGACCTGTTTCTACATTGTCAAGGAGAATGATCCAGTCCTGTACCTTTACCACCATCTTGATGATTCCATTGAAGGCAACATCCACATCATGCCTGAATGTCCTCCAGTAGAGGTGACTTTGGAATTAGGCAGGGATTCCTTGGCAGGCAAAGGTGTGCAGTACAACAGAAAAGATGGAACCCAAGAGATAGGTAAAATTATTTGCCAAGTTCCCACCAAACCTTCTGTGTATTTCATCAAGTTTAATAATGACTTCCATATCTATGTCTACGATTTGGTGAAGATCTGTTAAAGTGAAATTCTCAAAATTTGAGGGGCACACTTCAAACTGTGTTTGGGGAATGTGTTTTTTTCAGAGATACCGCAGGTCTTCTATTAATCCTGGTATTTTTTTCCAATGGAATATTCTTGCCCGAAAACTAAAAATTTGTGAACATGTTTTGTTCTTTGGTGAATGATGGATTATGTTTGGTGGATGGGACATCACAGAAATACATGCCTCAAAACAAAGCAGGATTTATGGTCTTTCCCCTTGGAGAGGATGGACTGGGAATGCTTGGTGTGGTAAAGGACAAGATGGCTGTCTATGGAGTAGTGGAGAGGGGACAAAAGTTGTAGGATCTCGGGGCGGGATAAAGCTTGAGGGAAAAACATGTCAACTGGAAAGATGTGACAGATATCAGAGTGAGGTATTGGGACTTAAGAGGATAAAGAGTAGATTAATCAGGAAGGGACACAAATGTATACTCAAAATCAGAGGAAATTAGGTTTCATTTGAATAATAGTTTAATTCGTACTGGCTGTAAGTCACTGGATGTTTGAACTCCACTGGAGCATGTTGAGTGACCAGGAGCCTCCTGCTTAGAGAAAAGTGTCTCCGCCCACTTGCTCTTCTGCAGTGGGATGGACATCACGCTGTCTACTTCCTTTTGTCAGAATTCTGTCTGCCACCTACTTTGTCATGCCTGGATTCGGTATTCCTTGAACTCTCATTGGTCCTTTGCATGCCATCCAACCCTTGTGAGTTCATTTAAATAATTGCCCTGTCATATCTGGAAAACAGTGTTCCCTTTCATTGATCATGTTCTGTAGGACTTGGGCTATAAATCTCATCGACAGACGCATCCACACACAGGATAAACATGTACACATTGATGCCCACTAATGTGTGACATGCACACATATGATGAACGCACAGATCTCCATCAAATCAGTAAACGAGGGAATCCCTGATGCTAGGTGGAGTGTGGCAAAGACCCCACAAACCCATCAGACCCCCAAATACCAGTATGGTATTGATGTCTGACTCCCATCATGTAAGGATCCTGCCATCCTGTAACGGGGCGATTTTTGCTTCCTTGATCTTCACAAACTTGGTTAAAATGTTAGAGTTGTCAAACTGCCAGTTAGGGTCCAGCATGTAGATCAGCTGTCTCAGGTCAGGTGATTTGGCTACAATTTGAGTGATAACTTATACCAGGGAATTCTGGTACACCCTCACCTCTTCTTCTCCCAGTCCTCATCATCACTCTTGTGGCTGGGCTTGGAGCACAAAGAAGGCAAAATGGAAAAATCCTCCTCCTCAGTGCAAAACAATGTCCATTTTTCATATGACCTGACTCTCACAGGGAATGCAGCACATTTTATCCTTCTAGGTCTCCTCATTCTTTGGTTCACTCATTTTTCCAATGAATGATTGAATTCATCCATTCTTCCATCTCTCTCTCTCTCTCTCTCTCTCTCTCTCTCTCTCTCTCTCTTCTTCCTTCCCTTCTTCAATTTCCCCGTTTATAGTAGTAATTTAAGCAGCGGGGCTGCGTCCCCAGCACCATGGCCGCCTACCTAGCTTATGCCCCTAAATAAGAACACAAAAACTGTATTCTTTTAAACACTTCCTGGCCCAGTATTTTCAGCCTCTTAATCCATTTCTAATAATGTATGTTGCAGCATGAGGTGCGCTTACCAGGAAAGACTCAGCATGTCTGACCTGGTGGCTGGTTGCATTGCCATCTGCCTCAGGGAGCAGAGCTCCCGTGTCTGCCCGGGAGAGGGGTGCATGGCATCTCTGAGCTCACTTCCTCTTTCTAGCAGCATTCTGTTCTCTTTGCTCCTCCCACCTATGTTCTAACCTATCAAGGGAAGCAGATTCTTTATTTAATTAAGCAATGACCTTCTTCCATCACTTTATCCTTTCAACAGCTTGCCCAAATAAATCTTCCATGTCTCTTCTGTTGTATAATCTTTCATTTGTAAAGAATTTGCCCTCTTAGGGAAGGATTTTTCTGACATCTCTGTGGACGGAGGTCATATGAGGAAAGTCGTGATCCGTAATACCATATTGGGATAGCGGCAGTCCACAGACTCTCACCCTCTGTGAAAACAAAATAAGAACCTCCTTTCCAAAGCATCATGTCCTTAGATCCAAATTTTAAAGTCAAGGCACTTTCAAAATATCTATGTGGGATTAGTTCAGCAGCATTTATAAACAAATATCTTTTAGCAGCTATTGCTCCTTCCTCAGCATTCAAATGATTCAAACAGAGCACAATAGCATACAGTATCAAAATTCTCTGTGTATTTTCCATCTTTGTTAGCTTCAATTTAAGCTCTAATTTATTTTTCCTTTTTATTTTTTGCCTTTTGAGACATGTTCTCTGTATCTTTGACCTGGAATAACTCTGTAGAACAGGCTGTCCTTGAAGTTTCAGAGATCCACATGTCTCTGCCTCCCAGCATTGGGATCAAAGGTGTATGGTACTACACCTGAATTCAGAGAGACCTGTTTGTCTCTGCCTTCTCTGCACTGGGATTAAAGGTATGTGCTACCACACCATGAAGTTACAGAGGTCAATCTCTCTCTGCCTCCCAAGTGTTGGGAGTAAAGGTGTGTACTACTACAACCAACAACTCTCTTCATTTTATTTTAACTTTAAGAACTTCAACTTTTAGCCTGCACATATTTTTAACACACTGTAAATCATTTAAAAATTTTCTTTGTCTTTGAATCTCTCTTTACTCAATATATCTCTTTGTTTTTTTTGACCACATTAATCCTTAATTTACACAGCAATCTCAATATGACGAAAAGGTGGCTTTGCCAGCTAGATGTAGCCTATTCCTTAGCTTTCTGTCATTCCAACCTTATGGCTGAGGTACCGGCCAGAGCCGCATTCAGTGCCACAAGTCTACAGTGTTTCAAGGTCCTTGCCATCAAACAAGCTGCAAAAGACAACACCCAAGCCCTCTCTTTGTAGCTGGCCCTCCTGACTCAAACATTCAGAGTTTGTTCAAGCAGGATATCCCAGAATTCCGGCATTTTAAAACATCACAGTTTTTTTTTTCCTGCTACTGCTGAAAACAAACAAGCATTCAGCTGGCTTTTACCAACACCATTTAAATGTTTCGTGGCAGGACCACTTAACAGCAGCAGGGTTTTGCAGCTGAAGGTGAGTCAGGAATCTTCTCTTAAATGAGTGTGCTTGCATGCTACTAGCAAGTAGTGCAGACCCGAGATATAGCTCCTAAAAAGAAAACATGCTTTACTTGTTCCCGAGCTTTCTCAGGCTTTCAGTGGATTCAGTTTTCCACATGTCTGAGTGCCATCCTGTAGTAATTTGAGCAGTGGAGCTGTGTAACCAGCACCAGGGCAGCCTGACTAGCTAATGTCCAGAAATAATTACACACAAACGATTCTTTTAAACACTGCCTGGCCCATTAGTTAAGCCTAATAACCCATTTCTAATAATCTATGTAGCATCACGAGTGTGCTCACCAGGAAAGATTCAACAGGTCTAACCTGGTTGCTGGCTGCATTGCCCTCTGCCTCAGAGAGGAGAGCTATCACATCTTCCCACGAGAGTGGATCATGGTGTCTCTGAGCACACTGCTTCTTGCTCCCAGCATTCTTTTCTCTTTCTCCTCCCACCTATGTTCTAAATTAACAGGGGAAGCAGTTTCTTTATTTAATTAAGCAATGAATTACTACCATCATTTTATCCTTTCAAGAGCTTGCCATAATAAATCTTCCATGTCTCTTCTGCTGTATAATCTTTCATTTGAAATGAACTTGCCTTTTCAGGGGAGGATTTTTTTGACATCTCTGTGGATGGAGATCATATGAAGAGGATCAGATGAGCAACCATGACAACTCCTATGCTGTAGAGTTAGGTGGACCAGAGATTGATTGCTGACAATCCTGTTCTATGCGTCAGATGCCCATGAACTCTGCCCCTGTTGTCAGACACGCAGACATCAAGGTTGTCACACATACGTAACTCGTTCAGTGTTCACAGACATTTATATTGAGTTTTAGTCTTGTCCTAAACTAATAAAAAAAAACAAGAATAGGAGAAGAGAGGAGCCTGAAGTAGGGCCTCCAAATGGGTCATTTGCAAAGGTAAGGTTTCCTGCCTCTATGTATGCTTTCTCCTTTCCTTAGTCAAATAATCCCCCACACCAGTTTAGAATTGTGATTAAAAGAATGATTATATCTTTAAAGGGCAAAAACTTACAGATGACCATCCCTGACAAAAGCCCTCAGCGGGATCAGGAAAGAAGCATAGAGGCCGGAAGGGAAACTGGAAGCAAGAGATCAAGCTGAAGGTAAATGTTGGTTTTTGAAACAGAGAGAGACCACACCTCAATGGGCTGGTATCTCAGTGGCTGTTGGCTGAAGGAGAGGAAGAAACTCAAGCAACACACTTATTTGGATATAGCAAAAAAAAATGTTCCTAGAAGGTGAGAAAAAAAAACTATTTTAGTTTATTTATTTCAGTTCTTCCAGACACATCACAGAGATAGGATCTCTTCATGCATGAGAGTCACTGATGATTTCCCTTTAAGAAAATACCCACAAAACTCCCAATAACATCATCAGCATTCAACAACATGTCTATGATTGCTTTGCCTTGCCTTTGCTTCTCAGTAAATGATGTTGTTAGTTAATCTCTGCAAACTATGCAAATTTCCCTGTACCTAAATAGACAGAATTGACAGGTTATCTTAAACACAACAGGGAGTCACACTACGATGGAATGGGTTAATCATCACCAGTGTGGCAGTGACATATTTAGGATCTTTCCTTTGTCTAAAAATCACAGAGTTGTAAACATGATATGTTGTCATACAGATTTCTTAGGGTTTTTCCCCCTGGTGGTTTCCTTGGTATGCTTCCATAATTTTTGCCAGATCCAATCAGTTTTGCCATGCACTCTCAGCTCCACATCATTGTGTTCCCCTTATGTTCTAGTCCAGGCATTTTTGACATCTTGAAACTGTTGCAAGAGTATCTCATGTTCCACCTAAATGATTTGCAGTGTTATTTAGGCTGAGTTTTATCTTCCATCTATGAGTTCATTGACTTTCCTTGGGCGTAATTCCTGGGACACTGAGCCTAACTCCTGGTGGATTCCTCTAGTTACTTCTCCTTACTGAGACAGCTTACACACTCAGTACTACTATGACAGTATTTCTGTAGCAAACATTCTTCTCAAGATGAGAAGAAATTTCAATATTACAATCCATTTGTTTTTATTGTGATTTAAACACACACACACACACACAAGTTAATGCACATACACTGATGATATTAATTGAGTCGGCCATTCTGGGGTTGTCAAGATCATTATCTCTCGAGGGGTTCTTAGAGGCATGGGGTGACCCCCAGAGGAACTTGGGTAGGTGAGGAGAGGTTGACTGCACTGTGCCATGTCTATAGTCACAATGGGTGCCTTATCCTATAGTCAGACTGATGACTATCTTGAATATCACCATAGAACTTTTGTATGGCCAAGATGGAGATCAAGTCAGGGTAAAAATCAGAAAACTAGATGGAGCTTCCAAGCTCCAGTTGAATAGCCGAATGATGGAGAATAAGAGCAAGGATGTCAGTAATAAAAATGACCCTCGGGCACTGAGACTGTGCCCGAACAAAGGGGGTTTCAACTAAACCAATGGCCTGGGAATGAAAGAACATGGAATCAAAGTGGAAGCTCTGAATGTGGCTGACAATTGGACCAGACTGAGAAGCCAATGATAATGGCACTGACATTTGTCTGTACTTCATATACAGGGTTTTTTGTGATCATATTCAATGTGGATGCTATCTTCCTAAATCTCAATGGATGAAGGGTAGGCTTGTACTTCAAACAGGTCAAGGAACACCACCCTCAATTTAAATTGGAGTAGGATTAGAGAGGTTTTGTGGGGGAGCGAGAAGAAAGTGGGAGGAGGAAACGAAGGGAAAATTTTGATATTCATTATTATGAAGTAATATAAAAATCAATAGTAGATAACCAATAAAGAGATTGGAGCTAGAAAAAAAACATTCATGTGAGTTGTTGACTCAGACACCAAAGACTTTTTTACAGAAAAGGCACAAAAAGAGATTGGGTTACCTGGCAAAATATGGCTCATGTATTTGGGAAGATGAGTGAGGTTTTATTTTGGGTCTCCAGGGGGCTGTGTGAGCAGCATTATAGGACATGTATGCTGGATATTTCTGTGGGTTAGTAGGGAAGAAAACTGCCTATGAGGGGTTTAATGATCTAATTAGAGTCTTGATGATGTCACAAAGCTTTGGTTGGGGGTGGCAACACTGTTCCACATGAAGCACTAGTCTTCTGTGAAGTTGGGCTGACTATCTTCACGGTGGCTGAGGAGGTGAGTTCAGCTCTTGGGCTCCACAACTGTTCAACAGGATTAGGCAGCTGAACATTTCCAGAAGATGGAATCTGGAGAGCCAAGACATTTTCTTTTTGTAAATATGTTTAGGAAGAAACAGGGACCTCTGTAGTCCCAGAGAGGTTTCCTTCAAATCTCCTGTGAGTCTAAAATTTATGTTGTTAACAGCTTCTATATTTGATAGCTGTGGGGACAGTGAATGCCAGGTATTCTTCCCACTTTATCTTTGCTATCAATGTCCAATTCAGCAGTTCACGAAAGGGGCGAAGATCCTCTTTGTCCATGTGTGTTTTAAAAGATATTAATTATTTCTAAATGGTGCTGTTGCCCAGATTAATGAGTCTTTATTTTTGCAGTTTGTCTCACAAAACTCACTTCTCTAGTGAAGACATGGAATGGCTTTATGTAGTAAACCTGCGTCTGGATCAGGAGACACAATACATAGAACCAGTGGACTGGAGTGCCATGACCTTGGGCAGGTGGTTTTGGATCAACCACCTAACCAACAGCTTGTGTGGGAAGGAGAGAAGTGGCTGTCCTTTGAATTCTTTGCCATCTGTTCAGATTTTTCTTTCTCACTTTGGGCATAGGCATCCAGTCTCCTCTCATTGACACAGTCAGTCCAGAATTAGGTTTCTCAGTAGAGGTCCATTGCCTTTGGGCAGCAGGAATATGTCTCTGATACACATATACTGAGCTGTAGACAATAGTTTGAAAATTTCCTATGAATTTCTTAAGACCAAATTACATTTAGGCAGCCCAAATCTATTCAGCACTGCCTTTATCACCTTCCCCAAAGATCTTCCAGAAAAGAATCTTGACATCGCATCCTCCCCTTCTTAACCTTGCAGGCACTTATGGTGGAGGAAACCACTTTGTGTCTGATTGAAACTGAAGAATTCTTCCAATGCAGAGATTGGCAGCTATGAAGCCCAAGCACAGAAAGAGAGCCAAGAGACAGTGGAACAGGAGTGTTGTGGCCTATCTCAGTAAATCCACCACCATGATAAAGATGCCTCTTTGTATGAGATGCATGCCACCTCTCCAGAAAAAGAATGGGCCAACTCTCCAGAAGCAAAAACTGAGTAAGCCTTTTGAGGCCCTGGAGAATATTGTTGGCCGCCGAATTTCTCATGGCTGGAAGGAAGCCAATGAACCAGTCACCCAGTGGAAAGCCATCATTCTAGATCAACTGCCAACATATCCCTCTCTCTATTTGTTGAAATATGATGGGATTGATTGTGTCTATGGCTTGGAGCTTCACAGCGATGAAAGGATTTTAAACCTTAAGATCCTGCCTAATCATGTGCCATTTCCTCAGGTGACAGACACTCATCTGTCAAACACCATAGTTGGCAGAGCAGTGAAACATACATTCACGGGCACAAATGGCTCTAAGGAAGACTGGAATGGGATGGTCCTAGAGGAGGTGCCAATCTTGAAGACCTGGTTCTATATTACCTATAAGAAAGATCCGGTCTTGTGTATTTACCACCTCCTGGATGACTACCTTGAAGGCAACCTCCACATCATGCCAGGCTCTAAGGAGGAGTGCAGTGTCATGGTCCCAGATGAGGTGCAGACCAGGATGACCTGTTTCTACATTGTCAAGGAGAATGATCCAGTCCTGTACCTTTACCACCATCTTGATGATTCCATTGAAGGCAACATCCACATCATGCCTGAATGTCCTCCAGTAGAGGTGACTTTGGAATTAGGCAGGGATTCCTTGGCAGGCAAAGGTGTGCAGTACAACAGAAAAGATGGAACCCAAGAGATAGGTAAAATTATTTGCCAAGTTCCCACCAAACCTTCTGTGTATTTCATCAAGTTTAATAATGACTTCCATATCTATGTCTACGATTTGGTGAAGATCTGTTAAAGTGAAATTCTCAAAATTTGAGGGGCACACTTCAAACTGTGTTTGGGGAATGTGTATTTTTCAGAGATACCGCAGGTCTTCTATTAATCCTGGTATTTTTTTCCAATGGAATATTCTTGCCCGAAAACTAAAAATTTGTGAACATGTTTTGTTCTTTGGTGAATGATGGATTATGTTTGGTGGATGGGACATCACAGAAATACATGCCTCAAAACAAAGCAGGATTTATGGTCTTTCCCCTTGGAGAGGATGGACTGGGAATGCTTGGTGTGGTAAAGGACAAGATGGCTGTCTATGGAGTAGTGGAGAGGGGACAAAAGTTGTAGGATCTCGGGGCGGGATAAAGCTTGAGGGAAAAACATGTCAACTGGAAAGATGTGACAGATATCAGAGTGAGGTATTGGGACTTAAGAGGATAAAGAGTAGATTAATCAGGAAGGGACACAAATGTATACTCAAAATCAGAGGAAATTAGGTTTCATTTGAATAATAGTTTAATTCGTACTGGCTGTAAGTCACTGGATGTTTGAACTCCACTGGAGCATGTTGAGTGACCAGGAGCCTCCTGCTTAGAGAAAAGTGTCTCCGCCCACTTGCTCTTCTGCAGTGGGATGGACGTCACGCTGTCTACTTCCTTTTGTCAGAATTCTGTCTGCCACCTACTTTGTCATGCCTGGATTCGGTATTCCTTGAACTCTCATTGGTCCTTTGCATGCCATCCAACCCTTGTGAGTTCATTTAAATAATTGCCCTGTCATATCTGGAAAACAGTGTTCCCTTTCATTGATCATGGTCTGTAGGACTTGGGCTATAAATCTCATCGACAGACGCATCCACACACAGGATAAACATGTACACATTGATGCCCACTAATGTGTGACATGCACACATATGATGAACGCACAGATCTCCATTAAATCAGTAAACGAGGGAATCCCTGATGCTAGGTGGAGTGTGGCAAAGACCCCACAAACCCATCAGACCCCCAAATACCAGTATGGTATTGATGTCTGACTCCCATCATGTAAGGATCCTGCCATCCTGTAACGGGGCGATTTTTGCTTCCTTGATCTTCACAAACTTGGTTAAAATGTTAGAGTTGTCAAACTGCCAGTTAGGGTCCAGCATGTAGATCAGCTGTCTCAGGTCAGGTGATTTGGCTACAATTTGAGTGATAACTTATACCAGGGAATTCTGGTACACCCTCACCTCTTCTTCTCCCAGTCCTCATCATCACTCTTGTGGCTGGGCTTGGAGCACAAAGAAGGCAAAATGGAAAAATCCTCCTCCTCAGTGCAAAACAATGTCCATTTTTCATATGACCTGACTCTCACAGGGAATGCAGCACATTTTATCCTTCTAGGTCTCCTCATTCTTTGGTTCACTCATTTTTCCAATGAATGATTGAATTCATCCATTCTTCCATCTCTCTCTCTCTCTCTCTCTCTCTCTCTCTCTCTTCTTCCTTCCCTTCTTCAATTTCCCCGTTTATAGTAGTAATTTGAGCAGCGGGGCTGCGTCCCCAGCACCATGGCCGCCTACCTAGCTTATGCCCCTAAATAAGAACACAAAAACTGTATTCTTTTAAACACTTCCTGGCCCAGTATTTTCAGCCTCTTAACCCATTTCTAATAATGTATGTTGCAGCATGAGGTGCGCTTACCAGGAAAGATTCAGCATGTCTGACCTGGTGGCTGGTTGCATTGCCATCTGCCTCAGGGAGCAGAGCTCCCGTGTCTGCCCGGGAGAGGGGTGCATGGCATCTCTGAGCTCACTTCCTCTTTCTAGCAGCATTCTGTTCTCTTTGCTCCTCCCACCTATGTTCTAACCTATCAAGGGAAGCAGATTCTTTATTTAATTAAGCAATGACCTTCTTCCATCACTTTATCCTTTCAACAGCTTGCCCAAATAAATCTTCCATGTCTCTTCTGTTGTATAATCTTTCATTTGTAAAGAATTTGCCCTCTTAGGGAAGGATTTTTCTGACATCTCTGTGGACGGAGGTCATATGAGGAAAGTCGTGATCCGTAATACCATATTGGGATAGCGGCAGTCCACAGACTCTCACCCTCTGTGAAAACAAAATAAGAACCTCCTTTCCAAAGCATCATGTCTTTAGATCCAAATTTTAAAGTCAAGGCACTTTCAAAATATCTATGTGGGATTAGTTCAGCAGCATTTATAAACAAATATCTTTTAGCAGCTATTGCTCCTTCCTCAGCATTCAAATGATTCAAACAGAGCACAATAGCATACAGTATCAAAATTCTCTGTGTATTTTCCATCTTTGTTAGCTTCAATTTAAGCTCTAATTTATTTTTCCTTTTTATTTTTTGCCTTTTGAGACAGGTTCTCTGTATCTTTGACCTGGAATAACTCTGTAGAATAGGCTGTCCTTGAAGTTTCAGAGATCCACATGTCTCTGCCTCCCAGCATTGGGATCAAAGGTGTATGGTACTACACCTGAATTCAGAGAGACTTGTTTGTCTCTGCCTTCTCGGCACTGGGATTAAAGGTATGTGCTACCACACCTTGAAGTTACAGAGGTCAATCTCTCTCTGCCTCCCAAGTGTTGGGATTAAAGGTGTGTACTACTGCAACCAACAACTCTCTTCATTTTATTTTAACTTTAAGAACTTCAACTTTTAGCCTGCACATATTTTTAACACACTGTAAATCATTTAAAAATTTTCTTTGTCTTTGAATCTCTCTTTACTCAATATCTCTCTTTGTTTTTTTGACCACTTTAATCCTTAATTTACACAGCAATCTCAATATGACGAAAAGGTGGCTTTGCCAGCTAGATGTAGCCTATTCCTTAGCTTTCTGCCATTCGAAACTTATGGCTGAGGTACCGGCCAGAGCCACATTCAGTGCCACAAGTCTACAGTGTTTCAAGGTCCTTGACATCAAACAAGCTGCAAAAGACAACACTCAAGCCCTCTCTTTGCAGCTGACCCTCCTGACTCAAACAGTCAGAGTTTGTTCTGGCAGGATGGCCCAGAATTCCGGCATTTTAAAACATGACAGTTTTTTTTTCCTGCTACTGCTGAAAACAAACAAGCATTCAGCTGGCTTTTATCAACACCATTTAAATGTTTCGTGGCAGGACCACTTAATAGCAGCAGGGTTTTGCAGCTGAAGGTGAGTCAGGAATCTTCTCTTAAATGAGTGTGCTTGCTTGCTTCTAGCAAGTAGTGCAGACCCGAGATATAGCTGCTAAAAAGAAAACTTGCTTTACTCGTTCCCGGGCTTTCTCAGGCTTTCAGTGGATTCAGTTTTCCACATGTCTGAGTGCCATTCTTTAGTAATTTGAGCAGCGGAGCTGTGTAACCAGCACCAGGGCAGTCTCGCTAGCTAATGTCCAGAAATAATTACACACAAACGATTCTTTTAAACACTGCCTTGCCCATTAGTTTAGCCTATTAACCCATTTCTAATAATCTATGTAGCATCACGAGTGTGCTCACCAGGAAAGATTCAACAGGTCTAACCTGGTTGCTGGCTGCATTGCCCTCTGCCTCAGAGAGGAGAGCTATCACGTCTTCCCACGAGAGTGGATCATGGTGTCTCTGAGCACACTGCTTCTTGCTCCCAGCATTCTGTTCTCTTTCTCCTCCCACCTATGATCTAAATTAACAGGGGAAGCAGTTTCTTTATTTAATTAAGCAATGAATTACTACCATCACTTTATCCTTTCAAGAGCTTGCCCTAATAAATCTTCCATGTCTCTTCTGCTGTATAATCTTTCATTTGAAATGAACTTGCCTTTTCAGGGGAGGATTTTTTTGACATCTCTGTGGATGGAGATCATATGAAGAGGATCAGATGAGCAACCATGACAACTCCTATGCTGTAGAGTTAGGTGGACCAGAGATTGATTGCTGACAATCCTGTGCTATGCGTCAGATGCCCATGAACTCTGCCCCTGTTGTCAGACACGCAGACATCAAGGTGGTCACACATACTTAACTCATTCAGTGTTCACAGACATTTATATTGAGTTTTAATCTTGTCCTAAACTAATAAAAAAAAAAACAAGAATAGGAGAAGAGAGGAGCCTGAAGTAGGGCCTCCAAATGGGTCATTTGCAAAGGTAAGGTTTCCTGCCTCTATGTATGCTTTCTCCTTTCCTTAGTCAAATAATCCCCCACACCAGTTTAGAATTGTGATTAATAGAATGATTATATCTTTAAAGGGCAAAAACTTACAGATGACCATCCCTGACAAAAGCCCTCATCGGAATCAGGACAGAAGCATAGAGGCCGGAAGGGAAACTGGAAGCAAGAGATCAAGCTGAAGGTACATGTTGGTTTTTGAAAGAAAGAGAGACCACACCTCAATGGGCTGGTTTCTTAGTGGATATTGGCTGAAGGAGTGGAAGAAACTCATGCAACACACTTATTTGGATATAGCAAAAAAAAAATGTTACTAGAAGGTGAGAAAAAAAACTATTTTAGTTTATTTATTTCAGTCCTTCCAGACACATCACAGAGATAGGATCTCTTCATGCATGAGAATCACCGATGATTTCCCTTTAAGAAAATACCCACAAAACTCCCAATAACATCATCAACATTCAACAAGGCTATGATTGCTTTGCCTTGCCTTTGCTTCTCAGTAAATGATGCTGTTAGTTAATCTCTGCAAACAATGCAAATTTCCCTGTACCTAAATAGACAGAATTGACAGGTTATCTTAAACACAACAGGGAGTCACACTACGATGGAATGGGTTAATCATTACCAGTGTGGCAGTGACATATTTAGGATCTTTCCTTTGTCTAAAAATCACAGAATTGTAAACATGATATGTTGTCATACAGATTTCTTAGGGTTTTGTCCCCCTGGTGGTTTCCTTGGTATGCTTCCATAATTTTTGCCAGATCCAATCAGTTTTGCCATGCACTCTCAGCTCCACATCATTGTATTCCCCTTATGTTCTAGTCCAGGCATTTTTGACATCTTGAAACTGTTGCAAGAGTATCTCATGTTCCACCTAAATGATTTGGAGTGTTATTTAGGCTGAGTTTTATCTTCCATCCATGAGTTCATTGACTTTCCTTGGGCGTAATTCCTGGGACACTGAGCCTAACTCCTGGGGGATTCCTCTAGTTACTTCTCCTTGCTGAGACTGCTTACACTCTCAGTACTACTATGACAGTATTTCTGTAGCAAACATTCTTCTTAAGATGAGAAGAAATTTCAATATTACAATCCATTTGTTTTTATTGTGATTTCAACACACACACGCACACACACACAAGTTAATGCACATACACTGATGATATTAATCGAGTAGGACATTCTGGGGTTGTCAAGATCATTATCTCTCGAGGGGTTCTTAGAGGCATGGGGTGACCCCCTAGAGGAACTTGGGCAGGTGAGGAGAGGTTGACTGCACTGTGCCATGTCTATAGTCACAATGGGTGCCTTATCCTATAGTCAGACTGATGACTATCTTGAATATCACCATGGAACTTTTGTATGGCCAAGATGGAGATCAATTCAGGGATTTCTGTTCAATATTTATAGTATTGAACAGAAATAAAGTGGAAAAATACATTCATGGCTTGGAGCCCGATGGCCACATTACAGTGCTTGTCCACTTTCAACGGTATTTTAAATCATTATGAGTAGAAAGAACATAAGGAAGGTGCACATATAATTTTGAATTAACATTTTATTTTTACATTTCTTTTTAAACTTTTCTTTCACTTTGTATTCTCTTATTACAATGTAGGTATTACGCTATGTGGACCATGAAAATATGAACATTTAATGTAAAATAAATTAATATTCGTTTTTTATGAATGCATGATCTCCTTTTCATCCTATCATATACTTTATAAATAATAAATTCTGTTAAGAGCTCAAGAATCACCTAAAGGTCATGATACTGGGCTTTGAAAAAAGAAAATTTGCATTTTAAATCTTGTAATTTACTGCTTGTATCACTTTCCTTAGATTTCTCAGTTTTTCAAAGATTTTATTTCCTGAGAGATACAATGAGATTGGTACAGCACTGGCAAAGAAGTCCTGGGTTTAATGCCAAGCACTGCCAAAACCAAAAGATAAACAGTTAAAACATAGATATTTTATACTTATATGTATACGTATGCAGACAGTAGCAATAATAGAACTAAGATACAAAGTAAATAGTATTTTGTCTAAAGTACTTAGCAGAATTGCAACTATCTACCAACTAGTTATTAAATTGCTTATTTTAATGTTATCTATTATTCGTTATGATGTTATGTTTGTTTTTATTTAATCAATTCATATACACTGGATCTATGTTCTAATTTGTTTCTTTATTACAGGCCTATAATGTACATTCTTTCTACAAAATCTTTCTCCTTTCTGTCTTTTCTTATGTATTCTTAAAAGCACACAGAAGTGCCAGTCAAAAGGAGTGTCCACATTCGTGTTTAAAGCCATTTTCATTTACTTCAAGAAAGAAAAATGAAGGATAAAATAAAAGTGCCTAAGTGACGTATAATGAAGCCATAATTTCACACTTACTAGAGGTGTTAGGGAAAAAAATCAGAGTTACAGAATCATGCCCTTCACCGATGCAGCTTTAATTAAAATGAATAATGTAGACTGTGTGCACACGGCTGAAGTGTGGAAGGCCATCTATCGCAGAGCCAAGGTCAGGCTTCTCAGAACATCCCATGCTTGGAGAAAAGTCTGAAATAATTAACCTTGGAACCAGCTTTTTGAAGAGAACACTGGCAGGCATTATCCAATAAAGACAGAAGGATATAAACACGAAAGATGTCAGTTCCCAAAGAGCTGCTGTGCTTAGCTCTGAATTCAGTCCACATTATAGCCCAATGGTACACACTGATAAACGATTAGAAAAAGGAAATTACATAAACTATGTTATGTCTTTTAGAAAACTAAGACTTCAAATACAATAGATAAATTTATTTCTGAAGAAAATTCTTTAAAAGCAAATGTAGCGTATGGTTTTTATTTGAAATTGCATGAGGAATGGTACCCAGAAAAGCAAAGAGATTGGAAAATATTGAAAAAGATTGAAATCACAGTAAACAAGGATAGAATAAATCTTATATCTGTCCAGGAAATATCTGACACAAGTTGAGGAGAACATTTCTATGCACAAAATGGGTGAAATGAAGAAATACATAAAAAGAGAACAGCTATGAGTCCCATAATGATTCCCCCTATTAACACAGAATCTTTACTCTTATTTTGGTACTGAGAAGCCTGAAGAACTCTGGAATCTGCAGTTGGGTAAAAATCATGATTTACTTACAAGTCTCACTGCCTCCTAGGGGAAGTAAAGTAAGAACAGAACTATCTTGAATCTTTACACAAGTACATAGAAATATATGCTTATATAAAATCCATGTTTCCAAATATAGTTCATTGCAACTCTTTTCCTTAGAGAACCCCCCATAGTTTATTCTGTGAATTTAGGAGCCATTGATACATCATTGATACATGTTCACAATATTCCAAAGGAGTATATAGCATACAAATCTTAAGATCTCTCTGTCTTTCTGTCTCTGAGGATTCAGGAGCTGATTGTGGCTAAATCGGTGTGTAGGGTAGATAGAGTAAAGGAATTGAGCAAGGGCTGTACAGAAAAGTGATGTGGGATTCCCATCTGTATGCTGTGAATACCATTGGTTAATAAAGAAACTATCTTGAGCCAATGATAGAGAAGAATAGAGCAGGAGAACTAAACTGAATGCTGGGAGAAAGAAGGTGGAGTCATGGAGAAGCCATGGAGCTGCTTCCAGAGATAGACACATTGAAACCTTGCCAGTAGGCCATGAGCCTCCTGGTAAAATATAAAATACTGGAGATGGGTTAATTCTAGATGTAAGAGCTAGCAATATGCAAAGTAATTGGTCAAGCAGTGATTTAATTAATACAGTTTTTGTGTGGTTATTTTGGGAGTCTGGGCTGCCAGGAAAAGAACAAGTTGGCCTCTTTACAACAGAAAAGGGTAGAATTTGTTTGTGAGCCTCATTGAGCAAAATGTCTTGTCTTAAACCACATGTTCCCAAATAGTGTGTCTTCAAAGTAGACCAATAAACACAGATTCAAGGCCACTATAGGGTGCTAGCTAAGGAGACACAAGTTTAAGAATAGGGACGTGAAATGATAAAAGGAATCCAGCAAATAAAGGCTGTGTTATTAGTACTGGAGCTGAAGTCCACAAAGTACACCAGAGTAGGTTATTGCACCCTAATAGCAAAAGTGCTGAACTTTTATATACCAAATTCATTGACCAAAAAATGTTGTGGGAGACATTGATTTTGGTGGTTTTGAGCTCCTGTATATATAAGGAAGTTAAATTTGAACTTCCAAAGAGCCCAAGACTAGAGAAGATCCAAATTAAAAGGGTTGGCAGTTGGCAGGTTACCAAGATGGAAAGGCCTAATTGGGATATGAGTAGAGATGAGGGCTATTCATTATATTTGATAAAAAAGTTCACTGTTAACAACATGAAAATTTGTATGAAATCAAATGAAGGAGGAATCCAGACCTTCTGCACGCTTTTATTTTGTTCCCTCTTTCCTAACTATTAAATACTATTAATTATGTAATATTCCCTAAATATTCCCTGTAGTAGAATAAAAAGATGTAAGGCATAAAACATCCTTCAAAATTATTTTTATACTTTCTGAAATAAATTATTTTTTTTATTTTCCGAGACAGGGTTTCTCTGTAGCTTTGGATCCTGTCGTGGAACTAGCTCTTGTAGACCAGGCTGGTCTCGAACTCACAGAGATCCTCCTGCCTCTGCCTCCCGAGTGTTGGGATTAAAGGCGTGTGCCACCACCGCCCAGCTCTGAAATAAAAATTTATATCTTTGACCATTACCAGAAGTAAATACTGAGGCTACACCCAAAGAGCCAGTGCTATTTGTCTATATAACAAGTGGGGTACGATGTGGGTGGGTGTAATCGAAGGTTGGACATATGAGACTTTTAGAGAACATCCTTCCATTCAGATTGGGCAGAATCTATCCTAGAGCTCACACACTTCTTCCTTCTCTTGAGTGACTTTGGGGAACGGCTCTTTTTAAAGACATTAAATGGGAAGGAAAAATGGTTTTAAGGTACGGTGAAAGCACAAATGAAAGAGAAAAAAAGCTCCTGGCATCTATGCCCTACAGCATTATCCAAATCCTATGAAACCAGTGTCATGTTCAGCATTTCAAATGATACAACTTGTGGTCCTGGCATTCTTCCCTCCCTGAAATGACAGGGAAAGATTTCTAAACCCAGGTCATTGAATAATTCAGTTTTCACTGACCATAAACTGCTGTGGGAAAAAGCCAGATTTCTGTGGCATGTCACAAAGACTTGAATTTCAGAAGGTGAAATAATTTTTGGCTTAGAATCATACCTTATTGCTCCTCAAAGGAATCTTCTTCAGAACCACTGTATGATGTCTTGAAAACATTTCAAAGCTATGAAAACAGGAGGCATGTTCTTGGTAAAAATAAATGTGATGAGCCTTTGTAGCTGGTACTGGCACATTTAATTTGTCTAGAAAAGAAGGAAACAACCCATGGCAGCTGAAATTGAGGTTTTCAGGTTGGTTTCTGCCTTTTTAAAAGAAAAATTTCTTAAGGTTTATCCAGAAGTGTCTTTGGAACACATATTATTTCTCAAGTAAGGTTTCTGTTTAATGTGTGTCTGAGCATTTCCATTGATGCCTTTTCTATTGAGAATTACTAGAGACAAAATATCTTAACAAGAAATGGTAGTGGTGTTTTTCAAATGCCAAGTTTATTTTTAATCATTAAGAAGTAGAAAATATTTTTATAGGGATCATGGAACCTCTTAAGCCAGAAAAAAATCCCCATGAATCAGTGGGAATTAGACCACTTTATATGGGTGGTGATGTGGACAGAATTGGGGAAATGACAGCTAGGTATATTTCCCTAAGAATGGCCTTTGATACTTTTCATGAAAGTTGATTTTCTGTCATTCTGGTGGAAAATCTAAAAAAGTGCAATGTTTATAGTTAATTCCTTTGTGATTGTATTGGGTCTGATTAGATTTGACCCAATTGAAAAGGTGACTCAACTTGATAGCAGAAAGAAGACTAGCCTTTAAAATGATGAACCTCAAATACAGTTAATATATAATATGTGCTTTATACACATATTCTTTCAAGTATACCAGTTACTTAGGTCAGGAAGAAGTAAGAACAGTGGACAGAAAGAGTAGAATTCAATAATAGCTTACTCCTTTTGGAAATCACATTCATCACTTCAATTTTTTATTTTCAGAGGGAGAGAAAGAGAGAATTTATCCTATTCCTTCTGCACCTAACAAGAGTGTATTAGCGAGATTGTTTCTCAGACCCATAAAGGAAAATGAAGAGAAAAGTGCTTTTGTAGAATCTTCTTATTAAACAGCTAAGACACTCTTCTTTATGAAACCAGGACTGGAATAAGAGAGGAAGATTGAGTGCTATATTCAGACTTCCCACCTCTTTCACGCCTAATTGATGAAACTGCTCTTTACAACAGAGTTGTGGAGAACAGTTCAAGCACTTGTATTTACAAAGCACTCAGGTACCTAAGGATCAGGGAACATTGTAGAAAGGGTGTAGAGGTTGCAAGAGCCAGAGGATTTGGACATTTTCTGTGATATTGCACTGTAGAAAAGAAAGGAAAAGGAAGAAAGAAAGGAAGAAATAAAAAAACCAGAAAAGGAATGAGAGGGGGACAGAGAGATTGAGAAGGAGATAAATTTAGAGTGTAATGGCACCAACTTTACTACATTACTACTGTATTTCCTGACCATTATTTCTCCAAAATCTTATGCTGAATATTTGAGACCACATCATTAATGCATTGATTGCATCAGCATGGTAATTTTCCAGTTGATAAGATCAGCACTTTTTCTTTCACAACTTCTTGCTAACTGCTTTTTTAAAATACATAATTCTGTGCCTGAAGGATCTATACAAAGGTCCTTCCCCCTAGGTTTTTTGTTTTTGTTTTTTGTTTTCAAGATATGGTTTCTCTGTGTAGTTCAGGTTTTCCTGGAACTCACTTTGTAGATTAGGCTGACCTTGAAATCACAGAGATCTTCCTGCCTCTGCCTCCCTAGTGCTGGGATTAAAGGCATGTGCTACCACTGCCAGGTGGCAAATCCCGTTTTAATATTAATTTCTTTTGCATAAAGTATTAAAAGTTAATAGCCTCTAGATTGTTGTCTTTTAATTACATATGCAGAGTTGGACAAAGTTGAAGGTATCTCATTATTTCAAAATAGCCCAAACTGTCCTATTTTAAGAACACTCTGACAAATATAAATCAAAATATTGGGTCCTACCGTCATGTACCTCAATGCAGCTATACCACTTAGGAAAAAGTGGCACACTACAGAATGAGAAAAAGATCTTTACCAGTTGTGCATCCAATAGAAGCCTCGTATCTAAAATATACTAAAAAACCTAAAAATAAAATCTTGAAGTGGGAAAAACAAACAGCATAATTAAAATTATTGTTGAACTGAACAGAGTTTTCATAAGATAATACACAAATGGCTGAGAAACGCTTAAATGTTCAACGTCCATAATCATCAGGGTAATTCAAATCATCATTGCTTTTAGATTTCATCTTACAACAGCCAGAATGACAAAGTTCAATAAAATAAATTACAAAACATGTTGATAAGGATGTGGAAAAGGGGAAACATTTATCCATTGCTGGTGGGAGTGTAAATTTGTATAACTTCTGTGCAAATCAATGTAGGAGTTTCAGAAAACTGAAAATTGTTGTGCCTCAAGATCCAGATATACAACCCTGAGGCATCTACCCAAAGGACTCCATATATTTGACCACAGAAACACATGCTTTACCATGTAAATTGCTGTTTTCTTCATAATACCAAGAAATTGGAAACAATCTACTTGTCTATCAGTTGATGAATGGATAGTGAAAAGTATGACACATTTATATAATGAAATATTATTCAGCTTTTAAAAATGAAATTATGAAATTTGCAGGTAAATGGATGGAGATGGAAAAAAGTCATCCTGAGTAAGGTAACTCAGATTCCAAGAGACACATATTGTGTTTTTTCTTTTACGTGGATGCTAACTTTTAAGCCTTCCATATGTGTGTTATAATCCATGTATCTTCTCAGGTTAAGTATCCAGTAAGGGACTACTGGGGAGGGGAGGATTCTCAATGAAGGGGAAATATATAGTCTAGAGAGACAGAGAGAAAATTGGAGTAGGGGGATTAAATGGGGAGGGATGACAGGACAGGGCTAAGGCTGTGGATATGGGGAAGAAAAAACAACATTAAGGGCCATTTGAGAGGCCATGTCTAAACTTTCTACTGTTGAAGCTTCCTAAAATTCATATGTAAGTAAAAGAAATCTAAATGGAGTCACGAATTAATAGGGAGATGATGCCTCAACTAGACATCTTACACTGCTAAATGAAGCCTCCAGTGCCAGGAACAGTTTACATCTAGTTGTGTTGTTGGCCAAGGGTACTCTGTGGAAATTCTCAATATCTCAACCTATTGTCAAGGCTTTTGGTTGCTCTTCACAGTCCAGTGGTAAAACTCTATTGCTAAAGATACCAATTAGTTATCTCGTTGAACACCATTAAGTTGAGCTTAAGTATCTACCTAAGCTTAAGCTTAAGCTTAAGTATCAGCCACTAATGTTTCAGTTCCTACAGAAAGGGACTGAAGCTTACCATCCAAATCAGCTGTTCCCTCTTCCATAGTAATGAATTTCTCCTTAACATCACCCTGTACCTTTTTAAAATTTTGCTCAGTTGATCGAGTCATGTTAAACAAAGATCTGTTCTCTTCCATTAAGTATCTACCTAGAGGCTTCACTCCTATTGACTAATGTTCATGGTACTTGAAGGTACTCTGCATGCTACCAGAGGAAACAGGTAATTATCAACCCAGCTACAAAGGCTGCAAGCTATAGCTGTAACTTCCCTATAAGATATGCTGGTCCAATCGTGGCACAAACATTATGGGAGTGAAAAACCACTCTGATTAGATTTAAGGACCATTCAGGAAGATGGTACTCATACTTGAGAGTGCTTGGTGGCCAGGATTATAACATTGGATTGGCCATGGGACCAGGGGAAAACCAAATACTACTATTAAATAATTCCTAACATTCTCTTATACGGTAAATCATTGCCACTCAGTCATCATCATAGAAACTTCTTGTTGTAGATGGGATATAACACAAAGACCCACAATTTGACAATGGCACAGAGTGAGAGATTTCTGAAATCAGTCTTAAATAGGAGGTGTTCATCTACCTGCTCCTCTAAGGGATCAACAAGCTATGCTGAAGAGGATGGAGAAAGATTTTGAAGAGGCAGTGTTGATGGATGACTTCCAGGAAACAGTGTCTACCAGACACAATTGGACTGTGGGACATATGAACTCACTCAGACTGTGGCAGCAAGCACAGGGCTTGCTGTAGGTCCAAGCAAGGTGGTCTTACAGCATTGAAAAAGTTGGAAGTGGAAATGGGTTCCCATTCCTAACCAAGAAACTATTTGAAAATGACAACCAATTGGAAAGAAAAAAATCAATTTTGCGCAATGGGGTCCCATTGGGCACATTAACCACACAACCACATGTAAAGGAAAGTCCCATGTCTGACAGTAGATGGCCAACACAACACAACCTCAGTGGTATTTTTTGTAGAGTTTTTGTTTCATATTGGTTTGCTTTTGTTTTACTGGTCTTTTGCTTGTATGTTATGGTTTTGATTTTGTGTTTTTGTGGGGATCATGTGTATGGTTCTTTTTTAGCCTTCCATTCTTTCTTTTTTTCTAAAGTGAGAGAGAAAGAGAGAAGAGTTGAATGGATAGGGAAGTGGGGAGGATCTTGGAGGGAGGTAGGGAAAGGGAAATCAATTAGAATATATTATATGAAAAAAGTTTTCAGCAAAAAATATTGGGGACTGAGGGAAAACCAAGTTATTCAGTATTAACATTAACACAATTGGAAATAGTGTCTCAGAAGGTTTTAAAACTGTCAGTCTTGATTCCTTTATATTTGAACTGTGTTTATTTTAGTATTTTAGCTAATATAATATTCAGACAACTGTGCCATTAAAATTCCCTCACCCCAATGTAATGTATCTAGATGCTATTGGAGAAGTGGAAAACCAAATCCCCTGAACTAAGAAAGCAGTTCTTAATGAGTTCACAACTCCACTGGAGAGAAAATGTAAACCTATCTGACATGGTCTTGGCACATACAGGAAAATTTATTAATTGGCCCTACAAAGAAAAGCAAAGGATCATACTTCTCTGCATTGATGGAAATCATAGAGATTTTGTTTTTTAAACCAAGGCTTTAAGAGTCAGAGATGAATAGGATCATACTTTGTAAATGTCTATACATTGGAGACAGGATTGATAGTCTTATTATCCTGTGTATTTAAAACATCCCAAGTCTCTGGTGCTAAAAGATTTATACACCATTTTATATTTATTACTCATTTCCATTCATTACTCTTCAGGGTGGCTACAAGAAGGTTGTTATGAGAGTGGCCCCTGGTTACAAAGAGGGCAAAGGCACTGAAAAATGATGTGAAGAGCTAGAAGTTGGCAAGTGGGAACAGCAAGCTTCTAAGTGAGTTTTTGTTTTCTTTTTGACTATGTGATCAAAGTGACTGTTTGGAAATTGAGAAGTTTTTTGTTGTTTGTTTCTTCAGGTTAGATAAGCTACTCAAAGCTTCACTTACCATTGCGGATTCTTAGAAGTCTATACTTGTCTACAGTGTTCTCCACGGGCCTGTTTTTTTTTTTGTACTGAGACAACTTAAATGGGGTAATAGGCAGAGCAAGACTCCTCTTGAACAGTCTTGAGTTGTTTTTCCATGACAACATTCTCTAGCCCCATTTATGTAGAAAGCCGAGAACAGAACAATGCTGTGGTAAATGGCATCCAGAAAACCAAATTTTAATGAATGGTTTCACCAACTCTTGAGTAAGGCATGACAAGTAGAGACTATAATATATTATTATGTTTATCTTTATGACTTGCTATGCTGAAAACTGTACAGAAAATAAAACCTAACAATTATTCTTTTTTTAATAATTTGTGGCTCTGCTCCTAGGTCGGGGCTTCTAAGAAACATGGCAGCATGGAAATAGCATGATTCTGTTTCTATATGTTCTTTTTCTGAAGATTCTGTTCAATGAAGCTGAACTTTCTTTAAAGTATAGAGAAAGTCTGCTTTCAGTCTGCTAAGTCCCTCCTACCGTGTGTGTGTGTGTGTGTGTGTGTGTGTAGGCAGGTCATGAAACAGAAATGGAGACTGCAAAGGGAAAGAAATACATGTTAAGGAAAGGGAGAGGGAGGAAGAAAAGAGAGAGTGATGGGATGCACCTGCAATGCAAGCAGAAGGTAGTTATTTGGAGGAACATGGGACCAGCAAGGGAAGGCAGGGATTTGGGGGAGAGCAGTGAGGAATGGCAACTAAACCATCCTGAACTCATACCTGCCATACATGCAAATGACATTGACTGAGCAGGTTATATTTAGGAAAATTAATGTAAATTTTTATATATAAATTTTATATATATATATATATATATATATATGCTTAGAGAAAAAAGAGGCATTAATTTGAAGAGGAGAGGAGAGGTATATTGGAGGCTTTGGATGAGAAAAAGGAAGAGGAATTAGTTTAATTATAATTTCAAAAGAAAAAAGTATATGTGAAAATGTTTCAATGAAACCCATTTCCTTATATTCTAAACTTAAACTTAATTTTAAAAATAAATTACCCATGAGTGCAGGGGGAAATCACTCTCATAGTCCCCAAATGATAGCTACTGTATATAATTTATAGAAAATATAATGAGTTGCTCCAATGTAATGTTTTTAAACTGCTGACTAAATTTATGTAAATGAAGAACTAGCACAAGGCATTATTTAATGTAAAGAAAAAGAGAAATTTCTTGTTTCTCTCTTACCTAGCATGCTGAGTTTAAGTGTACAGCTCAATATTGAGTACATTTATGTTACTGTTATCTCCAGAAGAATTTTCACCTTAAAAATATGAAATTTTGTCTCTGTCTCCTTTCATCGCTTGCTGAAGGTTAATATTCAGGAGGATGCCTATATGTTTTTCTTTGGGTTCTCCTTATTTAGCTTCTCTAGGATCACAAATTATAGGCTCAATGTCCTTGGTTTATGGCTAGAAACCAAATATGAGTGAGTACATCCCATTTTCCTCTTTTTGGGTCTGGCTTACCTCACTCAGGATAGTGTTTTCTATTTCCATCCATTTGCATGCAAAATTCAAGAAGGAGACAGAGACCCACATTGGAGCACAGGACTGAAATCTCAAGGTCCAAATCAGGAGCAGAAGGAGAGAGAGCACGAGCAAGGAACTCAGGACCGCGAGGGGTGCACCCACACACTGAGACAATGGGGATGTTCTACTGGGAACTCACCAAGACCAGCTGGCCTGGGTCTGGAAAAGCCTGGGATAAAACCAGACTAGCTGAACATAGTGAACAATGAGGACTACTGAGAACTCAAGAACAATGGCAATGGGTTTCTGATCCTACTGCACGCACTGGCTTTGTGGGAGCCTAGGCAGTTTGGATGCTCACCTTACTAGACCTGGATGGAGGTGGGGGTTCCTTGGACTTCCCACAGGACAGGGAACCCTGATTGCTTTTTGGGCTGGGGGGGGAATTAATTGATGGAGGGGGAGGAAAATGGGAGGCGGTGGCGGGGAAGAGACAGAAATCTTTAATAAATAAATACATTAAAAAATAAAAAAATATGAAATTTTGTATCTATTAGACAACTCTCCAAGTCCCCTTTCCCTCAGTTGTTTACTGCCTTTAGTCCATATTCTTTTTGTGAATATGACTATTCTGGATACCTCATACAGATTGGAACATAATAATATTACTCATTTTGTGTCTGGATCTTTTCACTTAGTATAATGTTCTTAAATCTTATAAACTGTGTCAGACTTTCCTCCTTGTTTAAGAATGAAAAATGTTGCATTGTGTACACATACACACATATTATATATACTAGTTTTTATCCATAGATAAAATGCTGAGTTGGTTTTATCCTTTATGACCAAAGCTGTTATGAATGTTATGAAAACCAGAGTGCACATTTTGTCAAGAATTTGCTATAGATTATCTTGGGCATATATCTCCAAATGGGATCTCTCATTTAAAAATTCTCATATGACAATTTGATGTTTTATGGACAGTCACCATATTTCTGTTCTACAACGGCTGTGCTATATTCCAATCAGATTGATAATACCTGAGAGTTCTAATTTTTCCATATTTTCACCAATATTGGTTACTTATTAAATAGTTACCATTCTAGTGGATGGTAGACCCAAATATGACTGTCCAAAATAATCAATGAAATGATTCCTAATGATGTTCTGCTATATTCATAGATCAGTGCCTTGTCCAGTCATCAGAAGCAGTCCTTCAGAAGCAGATGGGACAGGTGCAGAGAACCACAGCCAGACATTATGCAGAGAAAGTGTCTAAATTGGAGGTATCTTTTTTTTATTAATTTTATTGAGCTATACATTTTTTTTCTGCTCCTCCCTTCTTCTCCCCTCCGCTTTGACCATCCCCCATGGTTTCCATGCTCCCAATTTACTCAGAGATCTTGTCTTTTTCTACTTCTCATGTAGAATACATTTATGTATGTCTGTCTTAGGGAACTCATTGTTATCTAGGTTTTTTGGGATTGTGAATTGTAGGCTGTTTTTTATTTTTTTTTTGTTTTGTTTTATATCTAAAAACCACTGATGAGTGAATATATATATGATAATTGTTTTTCTAGGTCTGGGTTACCTCCCTCAATATGATGTTTTCTAGACTCATCCATTTGCCTGCAAATTTCAAGATGTCGTTATTTATTTATTTATTTATTTTGCTGTGTAGTACTCCATTTCGTAAATGCACCACATTTTCCCTATTTATTATTTGGTTGAAGGGCTTTTAGGTTGTTTCCCAGGTTCTGGCTATGACAAACAAAGCTGCTATGAACATAGTTGAACACATGTCCTTGTGGCACGATTGAACATCCTTTGGATATATATTCCCAAAAGTGGTATTACTGGGTCTTGAGGAAGGTTGTTTCCTAATTTTCTGAGAAATTGCCATACTGATATCCAAAAAGGCTGTATTAGCTTGCACTCCTACCAGTAATGCAGGAGTGTTCCCTTTACCTCACAACCTCTCCAGCATAAGTTGTCATCAGTGCTTTTGATCTTGGCCATTCTACAGGTGTAAGATGAAATTTCAGAGATGTTTGATTTGCATTTCTCTGATGACTAAGGATGTTGACCATTTCATTAAGTGTCTTTCAGCCATTTTAGATTCCTCTGTTGAGAGTTCTGTGTTTAGGTCTATACTCCTTTTTTTTTTATTGGATTATTTGTTCTTTTGATGACCAATTTCTTGAGTTCTTTGTATATTTTGGAGATCACTCCTCTGTCTGATGTGGGGTTATTGAAGATCTTTTCCCATTGTGTAGGCTGCCATTTTGTCTTTTGATTGTGTCCTTTGCTTTACAGAAGCTTTTCAGTTTCAGGAAGTCCCATTTGTTAGTTGTTTCTCTCAGTGTCTGTGCTACTGGTGTTATATTTAGGTCTCGATCAGGTCCCTCTTTTCAGAGCTCGGGATACTCTGTGGAAGAGGGGAAGAAAAGATTGCGGAAATCAGGCTGGAGTCAGAGGGGATGGAAGGCACTAGGAGAAGATGGCCAACTAAACCAACTAAGCAGGGCTAACATGGGTTCACAGAGACTGAAACAGCAAGCATGGGTCCTGCATGGGTCTGTACCAGGTACTCTGTATATCTTTCATGACTGTTAGCTTGGTGTTATTGTTAGTCTCCTAATAGTGGAGTGGGTAAATCTCTGACTCTTTGGTCTGCTCTTAGGACTCTTTTCATCCTACTGGGTTGCCCTGCTCAGCCTGTAAAAGAAGGTTTTTGTCTTGTTTTATTGAATCTTGTTTTTTCGAGTTTGCATGTTGTGTCTTGGAGACCTGCTCTTTTCTGAAGAGAAATATAGGGGCAGTAAATCTGGGGGGTGGGGGTGGGGAGAGAAGTGGAGGGAGCTGTGAGAAATGGAAGGAGGAGAAACTGTGGTTAGAATGTATTGTATAAGAGAAGAGTTCAATTGAAAAAAGCAGTCACACCTATTTGTCCTCTTTTTCCCTCTCAGGGTCAACTATCTAACTCTCCTATTCCAACAATAACTCAAAATAACTACAATAAAACTCTTTGGTTTACATATTACAATTTTATGAACTTGAAAATGATAATTTATCTTTTCCAGTTCTAATTCTAAATTCCCAGGAAAAGAGTGGTTGACGAAGCATGTATCTAGTCATAGAGTTAACTATGACCAAGGAGATAAACTCACATATTCAAATGTGTCTATATTCTCCAATCTTATCCCTTGTCATTTTCTGCATACTTTCCATATCCTTCTGATACTAAAGAATGATTGTCTACTGAAGATATAGGGAAAAAGGTAGAAGCTGTTGTTCTTGGTAAGAAACATCTGAATAAGCATTTGAAACCTTACCTTCATTAGAAGACATAAAAAATTATCGCATGTAGAGGAAAAGTTCAACACATCCAGGCTAATTAATAAGATGACATAATTTAAATCAATATTGTGCTTAACAATAATATCCAATCCTAATAAGTCAAAATTTTAATGACATTGGATAAAAGGAAATCCATTTAATTTATTTGTTATGTGTGTGCTATGTGCACATGTTCATATGAGTGAATGTGCAGATGTGTGTATGTGCAAGTGAAGGACAGAGGTCTATATTGGGTAACTTATTCATTCTCTGTGTTATTTTTCTTCATGGCAGAGTCTTTTCTGAACTTCGAGCTCATTGATTTGGAAAGACCTCCAAAAATCTGCCACATCTTCCACACCTTCAACATATTTACCAGCACTGAGATTACAGATGTGTAATAATTTGCATGTCTGTTTCTGTTTTTCTTATTTGGATACGGTGGTTCTGAACTAAGGTATTCACACTTGTACAGCAGACACTTTTGTGACTGTCATCTCCCTTCCAGTAATCTAGATCTTTTAGATATCGAATTCTGAAACTGTTATGGCTATTGTATGTGCATCTCTCTTATTTACTTTAACATGGATAAAATGTGACAGTAGTCATTGAAGTCACTCTGCCTCAACTAGACAGATAGTAGAGATTCATTTGCAAATATAGCACTTGTCATCTACCTTTATATTTTTTATTGACTAGAACTAATTGTTGAGGTAATGAATAAGTAATACAGGATTTAGGTAATGTCAGGAAAGATAGATTAGCTCCCAGAAGTTAAAGAGCAATAAATCAAAGTGGAATCCAGGTCTGTGGAGTTGGAAGAGAGCAAATTCATTGCATACATAAAATATTTTAATTCAATACTATTCAACAGTGGGGATCATTTTTTTTTGTGTGTTTGCAATTTGCAATATTAGGTATGGTAAGGATTTTAGATACAGAGAGAACTGTTTGTGAATGTTTCATGTGTTTCACAGTGAAACATCTATGAGTATTTAGAAAAGTTGTTCTATGGATGATTTCATAAAATATTATGTTTTTACTCTAGGCACTGAATAATTGTAATATGTATAATGAAAATTATAAATTGATTACCTCATTGTTAAAACATATATACTATCGTAGTCAGCTAAAAATTATACATTTGCTTGTGTTCTTTAGTTTAATTTATGGAAATAAATACATAGTTTCAACTTCAAATCAGTGAAGACCTCTTATTTTGTAAAGATGCTGACTTATTTTTATTATTTCCTTTATTTTAAGGTTATAATAAAAATTACATCCTTTCCCCCTTCCCTTTCTTCCCTTTGAACTCTTCCATATACCCCTACTTGCTGTCTTTCAGATTCATAGTATCTTTATTAGTAGTAGTCATTGTTAATGTATGCATACATCCCTAAATACAGCCTGATGAGTCTAAGTAAGGTTAACTGTATGTGTATTTTCAAGACTAACCACTTTGTATTGAATAATACATTGATTTGTTATTCACAGGAGAAGACAACTTCTCCAACTCTTAGAATTTCTTAGTTTCTTGCAGTTAATTGCACAGGATTGAGACCTCATGGCTTCCTCCCCGCCCCTGTCCACTTTTGCATATCTATTGTTGTTGCTCTTGTTCAGCTCTTGTTTATTTAGGAAGTTATGGTGTTGAGACTTAATGGGTATGGCTTCTGGAATCTCAAGGTGTTTCACAGCAAACACCTGATCCTCTGGTTCTTAGTAAGCTTTCTATCCTATCTTCTGAAATGTTACCAAACTGTGGCTATGGGAGGGTTTTGTGGATGGACTCACTAGGAATGGTTCTGTAGGTCTGCTTTTTGTTTGGGTGTGGTTTCTATGATATTCCCTTTTGCAAAGAAAAGCCTCCTTGATGAAGGGTGTAGACTACATTTATTTGTGAATATAAAAATAAATATTTAGTTAGGTGTTATGCTGGATTAATAAAGTGGTAGTTGTAGGTTTTCTTTGAAAATCCATCATTTTACGAGTACTGAGCAGTCCACTAGGTTTTCAGAACCAGGAGTGATTTTCCTCTTGTTGAGAAGGTCTTAAGCCCAATCATGAGCTGTTGTTAACCAACAGCACTGATACATTCTCAGGATTATCATGACATGTTGGTTGTTGTGGTTCATACTCATCATAGTTGAGTAAGAATGTCAGTTGCTAGCCGGGCGGTGGTGGCGCACGCCTTTAATCCCAGCACTCGGGAGGCAGAGGCAGGCGGATCTCTGTGAGTTCGAGGCCAGCCTGGTCTACAAGAGCTAGTTCCAGGACAGGAACCAAAAGCTACGGAGAAACCCTGTCTCGAAAAATCAAAAAAAAAAAAAAAAAAAAAAAAAAAAAAAAAAAAAAAAAAAGAATGTCAGTTGCTTCCCTCCTTTCAAAGCCTGCATGTAATCCTCTGATACCATGAAATATAGTCTTCAGGGAGAAGGCTTTCAGTTCAGTTCCAGCTCATGGACCTCTAGGTTCTGTGTCTGAAATGCATTGTGTCTACAGCTGTAGCAACTCACTTTCCACCTCTGGGAGACAACCAAGGAAATAGCAAGTACTGGGATTCTCTTTGCCAGCTCTAACACACCAACAGCCAAAACTAAGAGAAGGTTTGATAAGTATGGTGTTGAGGGATTTGTTGTATGTCTTTGGCTCTTCAAGGGAGCATTTTCAGTCCAGGTTAGAACCTGGAAAAGGGTGTAGAAAATCTGACTGCATGGGGAGGTTGGATACAGCTCAGAGGGGACTTGGAGGTGGTGGATGATCTTCTAATTTCTTTAAGAGTACAATTTTTGAATCCCAAGTGCTTGTGATTTTTTTTATAATTCTTACTGAAAGCATTAGATATGATCATTTTTGAATTGTAATTAAGGAAAATAGCTCATTGCTTCCTTGATTTCATATGTCTCACAAAGCTGAAAATATATACTGTATAAGCCCTTACAAGGAAACTTGGTGAATAATTATAGATTTAACTCTAAAATACAAAGATTTTGGAGATTATCTTTTATTATAGTGTGGATACAAAGTGTTCCTGCATGCACAGAAAGACTCATGTGTTGGGAGATTAATTGGAAGCTAACACATTTGTGGAAAGTATCTGGATCTTTAACTTTCTGATATAATCAATGGATTAACCTCTTGGTAAATTCATCATATAATGGCTTTAAGTGTAAATTGTGCCCAGTTGGAGGAAGTATACCTAGAAAACTATATGTTGTCCCTGGGCTCTTCTTATGTTTCTTTTTGTCATCTATAAGATGAACACACTTTACCACATATGCTGCCATGATATTTGCTACCATATTTTGTCTTGCTTTGGGCCTAAAGAAATCAGTCCAGCTCCCATTGGATTGAAACTTTGGAAGCTTTCCTGTTTTTACATGTATTTGCTAACATAGTGAAAAACTGAGAGCCACAACTCCTATTCTGAACAGATGAAAGTTACCAACACTTTCATGACTTAACAAAGAACTGAAATGAAAAGGCCAATTACTACCCCAAATCTAGTTATAGTCACAATCTGTATATGTAGAGAGTAGGTCCTGGTAGAGTAGCCTGTGCTAAAACAAAACAAAACAAAATTTTATCAGTGAATAAAAATAAGTCAGCATTTTACATTTGTCAATGAGAGAATAGTATAAACACTGATACAAATAGCAATTATAATGAGGAAAAAAAAGGTGAGGTTGTCTGTATGGCTAGTTTGCAGAAGGGTTTTGTTTATGGGACAGAGAACTGTAAGTTAATGGGGCCCCTAACGTTTTAAAAATATGGCAGTGGTTGCACTTGTTCCGGTCTTATCTAGGCAGCCATATTCTTCCGGTATAATGGATGAAACTTCCCTCAGCTCCTTGTCAGATGTGTTGTCAGTTGTTTTCTGGGTCTTAGTCATTCTGACTCGGGTAAGACAAGAGCTCAAAGTAGATTTAACTTCCCTTTCTCTAATTGCTGAGGATGTTTTTAAACTATTTCTTGGTCATTTTTTATGTGTTTGTGTATTTTGCCTGTATGCATAGCTGTGGGCAATGTGTGTGTGTGTGTGTGTGTGTGTGTGTGTGTGTATACAATGCTCATGGAAGCCAGAAGAGGGCATTGGAGCTGTGAGCTGCTATGTGGGTGCTAGGAAGAGGTCCCAGGTCCTCTGCAAGACCAGGCAACGATCGTAGCCAGCGAGTCATTTCTACAAGCACTTCTTTGTTGTTCTTTTATTTCTTCATTTGAGAATTTTGTATTCAGATTGTCAGTGCAAACACCACAGATCTTATCTTTAAAGAAATAAAATAGTTTATTCGGGAGCCATTTTGAGGGACTGTGGTCTGGGAAACCATCTTGACATTGCCCCAAATTCCATGTTCCAATGTGGAATCAGCTTCATGAAGTTTACATAACAAATAAAGTCATAAGTCAAGACAAGTTTAAAGCACATTTGAGGGCACATCAAAGAGGCAGGTACATTAAAATAGGGGAAGCTTTTCTATAGACCCACGATGCTACCTGAGCTTTTGGGTTGATGAAAGTCAATGGTCTGAGATGTTAATAGATTCCAAGAGGTTTTTATCATTAGTCACAGGGTGTTAATTCTAACAGAGAAGTAGACAAGGAATGGTTGTTCTGGAGGACCAGACCCAGTCCAAAGTAAAGTCACTAGCCTTTGGGCAGGCAACATTCCAATCTACCCGCAGTATTGAAATTCCAGTCATTAGTGGAGCTGATCTATTGGGAGCTCACCAAGGCCAGCTGGACTGGGTCTGAAAAAGCATGGGATAAAACTGGACTCTCTGAACATGGCGAACAATGAGGGCTGATGAGAAGCCAAGAACAATGGCACGGGATTTTGAACCTACGTAATGTGCTGGCTTTGTGGGAGCCTAGCCAGTTTGGATGTTCACCTTCCTAGAAATGGACGGAGAGGGGAGGACCTAGGACTTACCACAGGGCAGGGAACCCTGACTGCTCTTTGGACTGGAGAGGGAGGGGGAGAGGAGTGGGAAGAGGGGGAGAAGGGTGGGAGGAGGGGGAGAAGGGTGGGAGGAGGGAGAGGGAAATGGGAGGCTGGGAGGAGGTGGAAACTTGTTTTTTTTTCTCTCCTTTTCTCAATAAAAAAATGGAAAAAAAAAGAAAGTCCAGTCATTAATTAGTCTCTGAAGACACAGATTCTTTTCAAGAGCTTTTCATTCACAGTTTCTCCTATTGCCCAAGCATCATATTTTGTGCCTTCAGAGTTCACATATCAAATATTGCAAGGTTCCTCATAGCTAAGAAGGCTGTTTCAAAGATCTGTAATAAATGAGATGAGAGAGAGAGAGTCTCAGGAGAGAGACAGCTGGATCATATTAAAACAATTTAGCATCATGATCTAGATCTAAATTGATTATTATTTTTTTGGTTTTGGTTTTTTGAGATAGGGTTACTCTGTAGCTTTTGGGGCCCATTCTAGAAGTAGCTCTTGTAGACCCCTCTGTAGCTGAGATATCATTTACATGTAACATAGATTACTATATCTAAAATTAAGTAATCAAGAATATAGTTTGACTTAATGGAGTGAAGGTACATAATGAAAAATATCTCTAATATAACCAAAACCTACCTAATTTAAACCAGATTGACTATATAGTTCCTGTATGTTTATACATACTTGTAGTCTATGTGTTATCATATTTAAATGGTTAGAAATGAGACTTTGGAAGGAGTCCCTGTAGCATTGTCTCTCTTTTTTATTAGTAAAATACACATATTGTTTAATTAAATTTTTAATCCTCAATAGTTGCATTTTATGACATTTTAGGTACTAATTAAATAAAAAATTCAGTACTTAAGGTATAAATTATCATGGCTGTTGTTATTATTAGATAACTTTTATATAATTTGGGTGATAATTAACTCAAATCATTGTGTATCTCTAGCTGGAGGAAATTGTATTAAAATTTAATTTAAAAGCTACATTTTGTTTAATTCAAATTATACTGAACAATGAAAATAAATTATTGTATATTTATAAAGATAATGAAAAAAGTTAATCTTTAAAAATCTTAGTTTTGAATAAGCATGGGTTTAAGGTAAGTGAATTTTCACAATGAAAAGGTATGATGAAATGAGAGACATAGTATGTTTATTTGTAAGTTCATTAAATCCAAGATTACTATCATTCACAAATATACCAGATAGAGCATTAGCTTTCCTAAACATTTAAAAAAAATCTAAAAGCCAAAATATTTAAGAAACATAAACAGTGAGAGAAATGTTTAGTTACTCTGGGTATTCAATTTTCAATGGCATTGATGATGTATATCATTTAATATTTTCAGAGTCCATAGAAATCATGAATGTGCTCTCAGTTGATGTGAGACAGTTCATCTCCTGCTAGGAGTGAATAAGACATACCTAGATACAGTCCTGATCTTTAAATAGGAATGGAGTCTTTGATGTGATGTCTTTTTTTATCTTTTAGTTGAAGAATCATTCTTTTTATCCTTTGAAGAAATTCTGTAACTAATTTTAATTTAATTTTAACTCAAAAATCTATTACAATATTACACATTATTTGGAAAAAATCCCACATTGGTTTATTTGTTTTGTTTCAAAGATGTAGTGGTCATTAAACATTACCTAATGGACCATGTTGTTGAACCAGAATAGGGATGAAGATGAAGGACATAGCATTGTGACTAGAATTGTATAATTATGTATGTCTTGTCCTTGAAAGCTGATTGTTATATATTTTAATTTAAAAAGCTCATATTAAGTGTACCAAGGAAGATCTAAGATCATTACCCATTTCTTTTTTTTTTTTTGCCTATGTGGTGACATGGATTAAATATATTATTTTGTCTTTTTCTTTTTGTTCCTTAAAATTTGAGTTTACTATGAGCCAAAATGAAGATGGGCCAGGTTACCTAGAGTTTACATAAGCACTTACTTATAAGCCAATTGGGCAATAAGCACATTATGTAAAAACAAACAAACATAGCCACATATAGAAGGATAGTTTATATACACAATCATACATAAATAAATTCTAGCAAACCAATATCTTGTTTGTATTATATTTTCTATCATCCTCATTGTAAAAAGGAAGCTTAGCATACAGATCTTGAATAAACATATGTATATTCATTTATATGTAACACAATCTTAAAAAAACTTATATTTAACAGTTTTGTAGTAAAATATTTTGAAGAAAGTATATGAATTTTATGTTACCCATAACATAAAGAAGTATTCAGCAGTATATTTAGAATTTGTTTTGAAAGGAAATTCTTAACAAAATCTATATATTTAACATCATAAGATTATGAAATATTTGATGTTTCCAAAAATAATAGGTTTTATGATGTTTAGAATATTCAGATTGATAAAATAGTATGTATTCATCTGGCCTTCATATAAGATAACAATATAAAACTTGAATCTTCCATGTGTATTTTAATTGGGAATGCCAAAAATAATTTCAACATATAGCAAAATTCAATTTAAAACAAGAACTGAAGTGGCCATTATTTGTTAAAAATATTTCAACACAATGTATAAAAGTAGTTAAAAATATACAAATAAACAATTATAGACACATGACATGATTACATGAAATTAGGTGTACCCAGTTTATACCAAAAAGTAGAAAATTTATTTCTTTAAATGCCAGGGTGACTTAATAACAAAAAAAATCAAAAGATGAAGATTTTCATATAGACTTAACATACTTTAACCCTCACTCACTTCCCCTCTCCTTCTTGCTCTCCCTATTTTCCTTCCTCTTCTCCTTCTCCCTCTCTTTTATTTGAAGTTTCCAGGAAGAAGATGGGGCCCCCCAACAACAACTCTACCTGGCTGATATGACGTCATGATACTGATAGCACTACTACAAGACCTGTTTTGGATACCACCTGCACAAGACAATCCCAACTTGGTTAGCTGAAATGGTGCACATCTTGTACAACATTCTGGCCAGACCAGCACAAAATACTCAGAGACTATTTGCAATTTTAAAAGACATTGATCTTGAAATTTAACCATCATTTTACTTTCACAGGATCCCCCAGAGAGAACGTCGCCCCCAGGACAGCTGGAAGTAATTCTAGAGGACAACGCCCCTCTCCCAGTAAAGTTTACCCCTGGGTTTAGGGACATCATTTAGGGGTTGGGAGGTTGGGGGAGGAATTTTATAAGCTCAGTGGTCATTCTGAAAAAAAAAAGAGGGAAAATGATGGGATAATAGATTTATAATTGTGAGTTACTGCTTTTAGACAAATATATTGGTATCGATTCTTGTATATTGAAACAAAGTTAAATTATATTGACTATTATATGCATGCATGTTTCTATCTCTGTTTAAAACATTTTTTATGTATTGACATATATTGTATTGATAAATATATATTGTATATATTTACCATATTGCAGTGTACATTTCTACCTCTGATTAAGATACTTATATAATGTTTGTGTATTGATATATATTTACCATATTGCAATGTATATTTGTACAGTGTTTATATTTGGAGGTCATTATCCTCATTTGTTACACAGTTGCTTATTGTCATAGTCTTTAAGTTAGATAGATATTGAGAATTATATAGATAAATAGTCATCTAAGTTTGTCATTTATAATTAGACTAATCAGGTTCTCTAGATATATAGAGATTATACTCAGTATAGATAGATAATCTTCGACCTCTTCAAAGAGCTGTAGAAAATGGCCTTTAATCTAAATCAGAGTTTCATGATAGTGAGAAACTATTGCTCCTGGCAACACCGCTCTATTCCCGAGAGAATGTTGAGCACCAAAGACTCTCCACCTGGAGCCTTTCTATTTGGCTGAACTGGCCTTTGGGCAAAGAAATGCCCATACCTCAACCACTGACAGAGATACAGAGCGTGCATCAATGGATAAAACAGGACTGTCATATCCTGCCAAGACAGGGTAAGATAGTTTTGAAAAGTTCCTTGCCTTTGAAAATGGTATGTCAGTTATGTTAGGCCTTAGCCAAAATTGGTTGACTCAACATTGCAAACGAGACTTTGGGTGATTGCCCAGGTAGTCAGTTGTCTCTGTCAATTGTTGCACATTTTGGATATATCTCGTTTGTTCAGTAGTGTTTATTCCCTTCTCAGATCTTTGACGGAGTTGAAGATTATATAATTGTAGTTACTCTCTACATTATTTGGACTCCTTGAGATAGAATGTTTAGCAAAGCTTTTGTTCTCAATATTGTTATATTTATTATTTGTTGTTATTGTATATAGTTGTATTTGGTTTGGTTCTGTCTTATTTAGACAAAAAGGGGAGATGTAGGGATAAGTCCTGCCCCTTGGGGGCGTGTTCGCCTCGGGCTAATGTCTGCCTATAAATTTGGTGAGCTTGCTCCCAGCCATCACTTCTGCTTTCCTGGTCTCCGCGGGAACGGTGGTTCTGTAAGTCTATTTCTACATTAAAAATATATATATATATTTACAATCGGTCTGCATTCGTTTACGCCGTTACAGACAATGGCACTGAGTTTTGATTCTACTGCATGGACTTGCCTTGTGGGAGACTAGTCTGTTTGGATGCTCACCTTCCTAGACCTGGATGGACCTTGGACTTCCCACAGAGCAGGGAACCCTGACTGCTCTTAGGACTGGAGAGGGACGGGGAAGAGGGAGTGGGGGCAGTGGGAGGGAAAAGGCGGAGGGGAGGAGGTGTAAATTTTTAATGAATAAATTTTAAAAAAGAAAAAATATCAGGGCAGGGGCCATGCTTTTAAAAAGACAAAGCAGGTATTAGAATAGTTGGGAGGGATTTGAAGGACGAAAGGCAAGAGAGAAATGGCGTAGCTGCATTTGTCTTTTTGAAAAATATAATAATTATATAATGATTTGTAAAAGACAGTACAGACTCTATGGCTCATACTTCGGGGAGACAGTTGTGTTCCGAGTAGTCATTAAGTTTAATTCTCTACTGAAAACAGGATGACGACAGCAACCTCCACATGGACTTCCATCATGGCAGCTTCCAACCTCAGGGCAGAAAATTATGGCGTTTCCCCTGCAGACCGGCATAAGGTAATAGGAGTTTTACCTACCATTGGCGTTTGCTGAAGCTGTTTTTCCTTCATTTGGGTCTTCTGTAGATGACCACCACCCCTCAAGCAGTAATCTCTGGTGGTCGCTGTCTGTTGCAGAACAAGCTGGTTGTGGGGGAAGATGATCACAGCCATTGCAACCACCACAGCAGCTGTAGTTGGCCTTGTGTGTCTGGAGTTGTACAAGGTGGTTCAGGGACACCAACAACTGGAGTCTTACAAAAACAGGTTTATCAACTTGGCTTTGCACTTTTTCAGCTCCTCTGCACCTCTGTCACCAGCCTATCACCAGGTACGGGGCCTACAGGTGTAGGATATGTTGGGGTTCCCATTCAGAGAAGCTGAGTACCTGGGTTGACTGTCTGTCCGTCTGTCCCCATTAAGGCAAACATTTAGTGGACAGATGTGAGGGACGGTAAATGGGGGAAGGAGAAAGCCAGGTCTTCGTGGTGTGTGTCCTTTTCTTTGCAAAGTTTCCACCTGCTGCCTGATCATCATTTAGATGAGGCCACAAGAATGTTTTTGACAAAAGAGCTGTGGTTAATACATGGTAAGACTGTTTGGGGTAGCCCCTTTCTTAGCACTTATCTTTGTCCTCCAGTATTATGATCAAGAGTGGGCATTGTGGGATCGCTTTAATGTACAGGGACTGCAACCTAGTAGTGAGGAGATGACCCTCAAGCAGTTCCTAGGTGACTTTAAGGTAGGGATCCTTCCTTCTTGATCTCCCTGTATGCGGGGACTTGTACATTTGATTTAGAACTGTCCATCTCAGAGTCACCACTCCCTTGTCTCCTGACCTCTGTAGACTGAGGCTGGAGATCAACATGCTGTCCCGGGTTGTGTCCTTGCTCTATTTCTTCTTTATGCCAGCCTCCAAGCTCAAGGAATGGTTGGATCAGCTGTGAGTTACTCTCTCTGGGCTGGTGGGAGCGGAAGCCTTGTGTGGGATTCTCAGTTTCCCACTGTGCTACTCATAGTTCACTTTCTTTTTCTGTAATCTGCCACCAGCTTTGCCTTCATATTTGCTTTCTTCCCACCTAACTCTTTATTCCCTGATTTCAGGATGACAGAGATTGTGAGCCATGTATCAAAGCGAAAACTGAGCCATCATGTAAAGACCCTAGTGTTTGAGCTGTGCTGCAACAATGAGCGTGGAGAGGACATCGAGGTTCCTTATATACGATGCATCATCCACTGACCACTGACTGTTTTTTCAATTCCCTTATTCCCTATGTCAGAACGCTTCCAGTTATGATGAATCCTGAGTCCAGACCTCCCTGTTTCTAAGACCATTTTGATGCAGCTTTTTACATTGTTTAGAACTGAAATTCTTACTGATAAATTTTCAGTCTCTAAGTAGTGTCTCCTCCTCTCCTGTCAAGGGCGTGCGTGCTGGAGTCCTGGGAAGGAGTGGAATCCTCATTGTAAACTGCCTAAGTTATGGTGACAGTGTCTGGCTGCACAGAAGCAGCATGGACATTGTCCAGCATTCAGATCCAATACTGAGGATTAAGCTTCAACTGTCCTCATAAATTGTGTTATGCTTGTAGCAATAAGGGCGGCCGGGCTGCATCCCTGGTACCTGACCGCCCGCACGGCTAGCTTTACCCGAAATAATTACATGGAAACTGTATTCTTTTAAACCCTGTCTGGCCCATTAGTTCCAGCCTCTTATTGGCTAGCTCTTATATATTGATCTAACCCATTTCTGATAATTTGTGTAGCCCACGAAGTGGCTTACCAGGAAAGATCTTAACCAGCGTCTGTGTCTGGTGGGAGAATCATGGCGACTCTCTGACTCAGCTTCTTTCTCCCAGCATTCTGTTCTGTTTACTCTGCCTATCTAAATTCTACCCTATCAGAGAGCCAAGCAGTTTCTTTATTAATTAACCAATGAAAGCAACAGATAGACAGATGACCCACCTCCATCATATGCTGACATTCCTTTTGGTGTTTCTGCTTAGGGAGAAGTGAGGGCTGGGACAGGAAGACCATAGTGAGGTCAGTCCCCACCCAACATTAGTACCCTTTCTTTTCCCCGACCCCGCACCAGGCACAGTGATGTTCAAAGGAAGCAAGACTATAGGCCTGGCTGCTCTGCGTTGGGACCCTATGTCCTATCTTTATCCTGTACCTGAACTCTTGTTTTCCTGCCCATTGATCATCTGAAATAAAGGGATATAGGGTTGTTATTAGGAATAAGGGCGTAAGGCTTGACACACATATTATTATTGAATATGTATTTGCCTGGCTGAGGTTTTGTCAGTTTGTTCTTGTCTGTGCCTAGGAAGTCCTCTAATGTGCCTCTTTTAGTTGGGAGAGCACTTGACAGTTAGGGTACTCGATGGACCATGGGTGTGTCTCTTGTAAGCCACACATTAACCCCAACCCTGGCAATTGCTGTTTCCTACTTGAATCAGAACAGTTAATGTGCATTTCTTTATCTCTATTCTCCTTGTGACTCGGGGTTATTGAGTTGGGATGTTTGATGCTCTTCTAGTGTCCACTTTGGTGAAAAGCGTCCGTTCCCAACCTGCTGTGATTTCAGGTGCCTTGCTTCCTCATCTGTATATTGCATTCCTTTTTCTTCTTGCAGTGCTGGCCTCTTCCTGTTCCTGGATGGCTGTTGTCTATATTTATCTTGGAATATGTTATGAAGACTTACATTGATTGAAAAGACAGCTTTGCTCAGTGCAGTTATATGGTTGGCAGTTAGGTCCTCTTGGTGTGGAACCATACCATTGGTTGCATCTTTTCCAGGCTGTTAGGAGTTTAGTCTTGAAGCAATTCTGAAGAAAATACCTGTGTGAGTTACCTCTGGCAACTTTCAGTACTCTCTCTTCATCCAGTAGTCCCCACATTTTTCAGTTTTTCTCTTTAATTAAAAATTTCCCTACAATCCATTTCAATTGTGTGTCCTCCTCCTGCAAACACCTCCCTACCTCATAGCTTTTAAAACGGTTACTTCTCTGTGAGATAATAGTATAGGGGTATCATTCCCTTCCCCCTTCCCCTGCCTTCCTCTAAACCCTCCAGTAAATTCCTCCTTGTTCTCTGAAATTCACAGCCATGTTTTTCATTAAATATTGTTATAGACACATGTTTATGTGTATGCATATATATGTGTCTATATATATAAATAAAATCATATGTCTAGGTTTGTATATATTCATGTATACAGCCTGCTCGGTCTGTGTAATATTACATGTATGTTTTCTTCAGATTAAAATTGTTTATCCACTTAATATTGGATAAACAATTGGTATGCTCAGCCTAGGGAAGGACTATCTCTCCTATTCTCAAGCATTCCTCAGTTGCCTGTAGTTCTTTGTCTAGGGTTAAGGACTCTTCTGTCCACATTGGCATGTCTCTTATTCTTGTTCATCCATGTTGTCAAGATGGCTCTGCAGTTAAGAGCATGAGAGCACACCATTCTAGTAAAGAACCCAAATTTGATGCCTAGTTTCCTTTGTCTTGTCACTTCCCTACAAGTGTATGCTTTTGTTAAAGTGTTGTAAATACCACATCGAGTTATCCTTTGCGGTCCTTCTTAACTGCTTTAGATTGTATATGGTCCTGATCTTGTTTAATCAAACACAATGCACAGCAGAAAGGTGTAAACTGGGACAAACAGCAGTGAAAGGGAAAACACAATATATAGAAGAAAGGCTAGGCAGCTGGCTCCGTTCTTCAAGTGTTTGCCACACCAGTGTGAAGACAGTTTCAGATCCCCAGCACACACGTAAATGCCAGTGTCTCAATTCCAGCATTGGGTATAAGGGATCTTTGGGGCAAGGTGGGTAGGCAGACAGGCTGAGTCTGCCACGTTCATATGGGACACCCTGCACCATGTTAGAAAGTGAATCATGAATGAGGAAGATACCCAGTGTCAATCTTTTGGAGTTTTCCTTCAAGCTCCTTTAGGACTGATTTTATAGATAAACATTGCTTAAACTTGGTCTTTATTTCTGAATGTTTCATTTTCTCTAAAAATTATGATTGAAAGGATTGTTGGGCATAGTAGTCTGGGCTGGCACCACACCTCTGGTCTCTTACAGTCTCAGCGCATGCGTCCAGGTCCATCTGGCTTTTAGAGTCTCTGTTGAGAAGCCGGCTGTAGCCCTAATAGGTCTGCTTTTGTGTTTTCTCCTTGCAGCTTTAATATTCTTTCTCTGTTACCTACATGTACTGTTTTTGACTGTTAACGTAGCATGAGGACTTTCCTTTCGGGTCCAGTGTCTTTGGTGTTCTGAATGCTTCTCGCGCCTTTAATGGGCGACTCTCCCTATGGGTCAGGGCAAGTTTCTTCTATGCTTTTGTTGAAATTACTTTCTGTGCCTTTGAATTGTGATTCTTCCCCTTCCTCTATTCATATTTTTCTTAGGTTTGGTCCTTTCATAGTGTGCCAGACGTCCTGCCTATTTTGTGCCTGTTTTTTTTTTTACTCCTTTCTCTTTTTTTCCTCTTTTTTTCTATTACTTTATAAATAATACCAATCAAAATTCCCACTTCCTTCCCTCCTCCTACTTCCTTCCTACTCCCCCCCACACACCCTCCCCCTCCACACCTCTCCAGTCCTAAGAGAGGGCAAGGCACCCTGCCCTGTGGGAAGTCCAAGGCCCTCCCCCGCTCCATCCAGGCTTAGGAAGGTGTGCATCCAAAAAGAATAGGATCCCAAGAAACAGTACATTCAGTAGAGACAAATCCCAGTGCCATTATCATTGGCCCCCTCAGTCTACCCCAGTTGTCAACCACATTCGGAGGGTCCAGTTCGATTCCATGCTCGTTCATTCCCAATCCAGCTGGAGTTGGTGAGCTCCCATTAGTTCAGGCACACTGTCTCAGTGGGTGGACCAACAACTACTTCGTGATCCTGACTTCCTTGCTCATATTCTCCCTCCTTCTGTTCTTCAACTGGGCCTTGGGAGCTCAGTCCAGTGCTCCGATGTGGGTCTCTATCTCTCTCTCCATCCGTCGCTGGAGGAAGGTTCTAGGGTGATATTCCAGATAGTCACCAGCCTGACTACGGGACAAGGCCAGTTCAGGCACCGTCTCCTCCACTGCCCAGGGTCTTTTCTGAAACTGATTTGTCCATTTCTTAGGTCTTCTCTGTACCCAAGATGCTCCTCTATCTCCCGTGTTCTGTTGGCAAGGCCTACCTCTGAATTTCCTGTTCAGGTTCCTAAATTTTTTGTTCCAGTTTTACCTCAAGATGGGTTTTCTTAGTGATTCTATTTCTACTTTCACATCTTGAATATTTTTCCTCTCTCGTGTCTCTCTGTGTTTGTGGTTTTATAGGCTTGATGTGTGGATCTTTTTTCATATCCTCTTTAAGGGCCTTAAGCATATTCCCTTATGTATTGGTAGTCTTGTCTTCTTTTTTTTTTTTCCTTCACCCAGACTGCATTTTTCGGCAACTCATGCAGATCTGTTTCTGGGTTCTAATGGAGAGGTACTGACTGTCCTGTCTTACATTGATTGCTTTTATTATGGCGTCTAGGCCTCTGAGTTTCAGATACTTCCAGATTTACAAGTCTTTGTTAGAATGTCTTTCTCTTTTGTTGCTTTTACCATATCTCAATCTTACGAGGGGGAGGTAGCTGTGGTCACCTTTAGGAATGCCTCCGATTCCTTACAGGAGTGACCACTGACAGTATCCAGTAGGATGTATTTCTAGGATTTGGAGACTGACACCAAGGAATGGGTATGGGCTGGCGGGTGAGTGGTCTGCAGTAATGGGTACATTTGTGATGGTAAAAGATTTCACTCTGTACAGGAACTTCCAGAGAGTGCTGGCCCAGGCAAGGAGGAGTAGCCTTTTCACTGTTGAATGGGAGTCCTCCACACAATGAAGTTTCCTTCTGGGTATGACTCAGAGATGCCCTGGCTAGACTCCAGAAACTGCAGGAGCTTCTCAGTTTTTCTCTGGATCACAAAGTCTTGGAGGTTCTCAGAACCTTCCACTTTTTGACTGACTCCCCCCAAGTTGTAAGAGCATTGGGACTGCCCATTGGGCTAATTTTCTTCTCCCCCAAAACCTGGTAGACACCTCGGGCAGTAGGATACTACAGTCTACCAGTCCTGCCTTATCGTTCCAAATTTTGACGAAATGTTTTAAAGGGACTCTAAAAGCTCTCTCTTATTGAGTTGTAAGCCCTCCAAACTCATTCAGTTATTCACCCAAATCTGACCAAAGTACTCAGATAATCGCCATCCTTATCCTTAGTTTCAAACTTCCCATTTTGAGGTTGATGCAGAACTAGACAACTTTCTTAAAGGTACAGCTGCTGTAAGGACAAGCCTTTAGAAGCTCAGGCATTGAGGGAGGAAGACACAGAGTAGGCAATGTCATCACACATTTGACTTTTCAATCTGAGGAAATAAAACAATTCTTTAGGGCATGCCAAAGGGGACAAAACTAAACCCTCTGGTGCTGGCATAACAGGGAAAATCCCACACCTACCATTAGGGTCTTTCTGTCATCCCTTTCTAGAGAGGGATGCTTTATTTCCCTTTTTACCTGACCCCAGATGTATTGCTTCTGTCTCTCTCTGATGTCTACCAACTAACTTTATTTTTCCCCTACAGCTTATACATGCAGGAAATGTTTCAAGCAGTATTAAAAGTATAATGTAGTTGCAGTCTGTTTTACAAGTCAATGACTACGCTGAATACAAATAATAGCAGCATGTTTTCCTTATCCTTTAGACTCTTTAATATAATAGGGAAAAAACAAGTTGTCTCAAGAACCCACATACATTCATACCCAAGTAACTTGATACAGATTAACAGTGTAAGCAAGCAAACTATTTTGTTTTCAGTTCCCTAACCACCCTGAGGCTACAAAGAAAGTACCAATTACCTTATTTTTTATCTCAAAGGAAATGTTACAAAGAAGTCCTTAAAGGTTCGAAGTCTGAGCTTTTATTAATGGAAAATGATGGGTCATCTCCACCTTGGCCCCTCAGGTTACCCACTCATCAGAACAGGGAACAAGGAATTCATCATCTCCCTTTCGGTCACCAAGCCATCCTAGCAAGAAAGGCACATTAGCCATCAGTAGCTAGGTTGCCATTATCCCTTCCTGTTCCCTAATCTAGAGGGACCTTAAAATCCTCAGTAAGCTATCAAAGTATGCTTTAAATTATTTTCCAAGACTTTGTTTTTTAACATAAAAGCCATTAACAAAAAATGTTAACCTTAAGTCCTTCTTTATAGCTATATTTCAGCTATGATGCACTGCAAAACCTGTGAAGACATCTTCCAACATTAAGATTAAAAGAACCCGAGCTCGCTGGGCTTCTGGGACTCATTTGATTTTCTTAATCAGTAACCTAAGCCACAGTCTGTATGGCTCCCCAGGAATACTAGCTGTGTGTCATTTTTTTTGTTCTAATTTTGTATCCTCTCAGCCCCTGTTTTATCAAGAATGGGAACGACATCCCATCTTGCTTTTACCTCTCTTAGTTTTCCTAGTTAGCGAACCTCCCATCACTGTCCCTCGCTGTATTTACTAAGGACTGTCAATCATCAAAATCCTATTTAAACTATCATTATTATTGTATAAGAGTCATTGCTTCAGCTAAACAGTACAGCTCAGGAGGAAATCATCTCTATGATAATCCATGGGTAAAAATGCCCAGTAAAATGGGGTATTTCCATGAGATAATCATGCCACATTTAAGGCAGTGGGAATCTTTCCACACCCATTCACGCCATGCTAGATAGGAGAGAAAAAAGGTAGCAACAAACGTAAACGTACATCAGATGCAAGAGATGGCCTGACCAAAATTCACCCTTCAGAGATTTGCTTCCTGGGAGGCTGATGTCCTGAAGTCAGTTGCAACCTGCTTCTCCTCTGACATGGCCACCTGCCAAAAGGCAAAGAGTCTGAGGACCCTCCCTATGTTAGCTCCCTACTTTTACCCCCACCCACTCTCCTTTCATTTTAATCATTTAAAATCATTTAATCTCCAGGTCGTTTTAAGCCTTCTCTCCTTTTCCACTGAGCTCCAGGTTATAAGTTTACCAGCAGGCCCAGAGCCCAAACTTAACACAGCTCACAGCTGGGAAGGAAGGAGATAAAATCTGAAGAGTCCTAATGCTGCTGTTTCTACTGGATCTCCAAGCCTGCATCCCTAACTGAGATAGGATCATCATTTTGTTCTTGGGACATCTTCCCTTAACCCTTTGGTCTGCCTTTATTATTAGTGCTGCACCAAGTCTGCGTACTCATTTTGACATCTACTGTCTACTCTTTAGTTACTTGTTAGGCTTTTCAGGCCATCTGCCTCCATCTTTCCCTCCAAAGCCTTTGCCCTGGGTCAGGATGGCCCTCTAACTCTGTGTCATGGAGAAGGAGAGCAATAAAACACTGGGCAGGAGTGGGGAATGGAGGATGGGGGCTGGGGGCTTTAGACATAATTTACTTGAAAACTGCTGAGAGGGTAAACGGGAGTTCTGAGATATCCTCAGATGGAAGAACATGGATTCCAGGAGTCTCAAACTTCATAACATGCTGGGTGTGCCTTGAAGTTAGAGAGGCAGGGGACTGATGTACCTGTCACTGATTTCATTAGTATGTGGAAAACATGAGCTTTTCCTAAGGTAAGGGATGCCGGGTGGGGCTGGAGTTGGGGCAGCACAGCTGGGATGCTGAACCTTACAAAAGCATGGTATGGGACTGCCTCCTGCTAGTGCTCTTGAGTGTGGCCAAGATTTAGTGTCCTTCCTTTCAGCTGAGCAAAGGAGGGAGGGAGTTAGTTTCCTCCTCCTGCAGGGCAGTCTGTCACCCACTTATGACCGACCCCTGGAAATATGGATGGCTACCAGTGTTATTCATGTGAACAATCTCAGGACAGTGGAACTGCTAACAGGCAATGCTGCTTGTGGGGCCTTGGCTCCTGCTTCAGAGATCTTGTCCACTCTCCCCTTGGGTTCCTCGAGGCCCACCTACCAACCCTATCCCTTCCACCCAAAGCTCCTGACAGAAGGTCTGGGTAAGCACCACAAGCCTTCATCTCTCGGGAATGATACCATTCTCAATTCCAGACTACTTCACCACTAACCCTACAAAGACTTCGGGGAATTAGCTAGAAAAAACTCCCATACGGTGTGAGACACTTCCAGTGGGTTGGTTCCATAAGATTGCAGCCTCTGTGTCAGCATACATACAGGGATCCTTCCCCTGCCCTCATTACGTATGCACAGACACACAGACTCACAAACACACACACACACACTCTCTCTCACTCCTCTATTCTCTCCCATGTGTGTCTGTGTCTGTGTCTGTGGTGTCTGTGTATCTCCGTCTCCCTTTACTGCTCTCTCTCTCACACACACACATAAACACACAGATTTTGAGGCAGGATCAAGACATTCAATTTACACATGAAACACACACACACACACTAGAGAGAGAGAGAGAGAGAGAGAGAGAGAGAGAGAAAGAGAGAGAAAGATCTACCATTCTTCTTAACTCTTCCTGTTGTTGAGTCTTTGAAATGTAAATATCAAGGAACAAAGGATCTCAGAGTCCCCAGGTCAGTAGGAAGTGCCCAGTAAACAACACCTGCTAATTTCACAGATGAAGAGACAACTCCTTTACTTAAATTAATAAGATTATCATGGTTTCATGTTTTGTTACTATGATAACATATTCTGATATACTGGTCCATTTTCTTTCAAAAGGAAAAAAAATAATATTGATATTGTTTGAGAGTTTAAATATATTCTTTTTGGAAATTATTTACAGTGTAGTTTTATCCTATCTAGCTTGCATTTTCGTTGAAATCTCATGCAGTTTGCTCCCAACTCCCTTCCATAACACAAGTTGTTCCTGTACAAATCTCTTTGTTTCGCTATAACCTCAAGAGTTAGGCAGCAGAACAAAAGAGTGTTGCAGGTCCTTTTTAGCTGTGCCTGTTCTGTGGGTCCCTTTTACACCATTGGGCTGAAAGTTTCTCCCAGATATTGGCACTGTAGTCAGTTGCCAGGTTTGTACTTCTTGGTATAACCCAGAAAAGTTCAGAGCAGGAAGTATCAATGAAGAGATGCCCAAAAAAAGGAGCAAAATCTCTCCAACTCCAAAAATTTAGCTGCCAATTCCACTTTTCACTGCAAAGAGGACAGTGTGATAGGCTGTCTGGAGAAAAGGCCTGAAATTCTAGACAGAGAGTTGCCTCCAAAGTTCACGCCAGGATTAACTGGAAAGATTCCATGGCAACAGGTCCACAAGGGAGGAGGAGGAAGATAATTCCTAAGTAGGTCCAGGTGAGAAAGAGGAAATCTTTGGATAGCTAGAGGAATCATTGAGATCATTGCCCTTTATCTACATCTCTTTGTGAAAGGGTTTCTGATCAAGGAGTACCTTGGTGATGGGGGTCCCAGGAATGCCACAATGATCACACCATGCAACAGACCTCACACAACTGAGAAATGGCTAACTCTGAGTCGGGGTAGAGACAGTGGAAGACCAGAGAGCAAGCCTTATGGGGGTGTTGGGATATGGAGCATGCACCTAGGGAAAATTCAGGTAAGGCGGGGACAGTGGAAATGTGTCACATTGGCCCTCAGTGATGGGAAGGCATTGTTGCTGAGTCATTGAAGGCAGGGTAACGGGGTGGGTAACACCTGATTCTGGAATGTGGACAGTTCTCTAGTTAGCTAACACTTAGCATATATAATTCACACAAAGGAGAGAAGTCACAAAAAGTGATGGAGAATTCATGCAGAAACTTTCCAGAGAAAGATACACAGGTATCCCCTAGGAGAGATATATTTTCACTCATTTGAGTTAAAAATCTATTCAAAGACTTATGGAACCTTATTTGAGTTCATAGACATTGAAACAGTGCTGGAACACACCCATAAAACCCAATTACCAGGTGGTGGTGGCAGAGGCAGGTGGATCTCTGAGTTCCAGGCCAGCCTGCCCTACAAAAGACATTCCAGGACAGTAAAGGCTACACAGAGAAACCTGTCTCACAAGACCAAACCAAACGAACAGAACCCCATGAGTTAGAAGCATAGTAGTGCCACTGACTGTTTCATTGAATTCTAGAGAGCAATCTAATAATTTATGTACACAATCAGTGCCAATAATTTAGTGTTTACACTAGATGCTTTGAAAGTGGAGTAAAGCTCACAGGTTTTAAGACCATTTCAAACACTCTTTTCAATTCAAAGTGCTCAAAATATCCCAAGGTTCTCTGGATAATATTCCACATTGTATTATAGCTAGTGTTACAGCAGGTCACCGCATAGGCTCAGTGTCTGTTGTTTTCTTCCAACCAATGCTTTAGAGGTATGTCTGACTTACAGTCAGTCATTCAAATGTGATTGGGCAAGTCTGTATTGTGCAACATAAATTATAATGAGGAAAGCATTCTGCGGGATTACGCTGATGAAAATGGAAGAGCTAATTTAAGTTCTGGGTATAAACCTTTAGAAGCCTGGAGCTAACCACAACCTATGGTTCCTGGAGGTTCCCAGAGGAAACATTTGCAGGGGATCCTGTGCACAGAGTCTTCATTTTTGTTTTAAGCTTGTTTATTATAACCACACAGGGGTACTTCAAACCTCCTTAGCTTAAAATCTGCCAGTTGAGTGAATGGGCAAATGTCATGCACCACTCACTCCCCTCAGCACATCCCGGTCCCCTCGTTACACCTTTTGTATCAGTCCAGTCACTTTATATGCATGGAGTCTTGAAGTGTTAGTACATTCAACTACTTGGCCTCTATAGCTTGTTCCCGTGCCCATTCCATTTCTGATGCTTAACCGGACCCTGAAAATACAGCTTTGGTCTGTAATGCTTTTGTACAAAACCTTTCATTTTATAAAACAATTTGATGTTTAAAGACAGATAATATTCAAAAGAGAAGCAGAATGTGACTTCACATGAATGAACAGACGTAAAAGCTTTATTTTGTCAAAAGGTGTTATAAAGCTCTCACGGCGTAGTTCGTAGGCGTGGAGTAAGATGATGAAAAGAAGGAAGTCTCAGCTTTCCACAGTGGGGAGGAGAACTGAAAAAGAGACTCGAAAGACAGCTTTACATTATCACACTTTACTTATGTATGATATACAGGGACCCTGCAAAACAGTTAGATGCATTTGGTCTACAAAGGAGTGCTTAGCATGCTCAAAGAGGCACAAGCTGGGTTTTTGTTTGTTTGTTTCTTTCTTTCTTTCTTTCTTTCTTTCGTTTCATTTTACCACAGGTGTAAGTTGTATGTGTTTCTCATAGATGTACCCATGGAAGAGCGATAGGTAAAACATAGTTTCCGCAGTGATGAAACTCTTGTCTGTTTAACAGTCTTAAAGATAGGCGCAAGCTGTTCTAAGCATTCTCCTTCATTACACATGACACATCTTTACACACCTCGTTTGCGGACCCAAATAGAAAGGAGCAGGGCCTTTATTATGAGAGGAGGGAAATCCTTATCTCAGGCTGTAAATTATAGCAAGAGGGAGTATTGACAGGCATCCCAGCAGAAGCCAGTGTCATGAGATTGCCACAGGGTCTTACCGAGATGCTGTAGCTATGCTGTTTTGTTCACTGGTGATGTCAGTTGGTAGAAAGGAGCTGTGGCTACTGTTGCTGCTGCTGTTGCTGCTGCTGCTGCTGCTACAGCTGCACTTCCTCCTGCTGCTGCTGCACAGGTGCGGTGCTGAAAGGGGATGTCCCCAGGCTGTAAATAGCTTAGCTGGCTCTTGGAGGACAGCTGTGCAGCCCTAGTCCAGTCCTCTCTGTATATGAATGTGCACTGGTACTTGTTCCCTGGCATCAAGTTGTATAGTTTTCTTGAAGAGGCATCTGCAGGCAACAAAGTGCCCAATCTCTGAGGCACTTTAGCTCTCCGGTGAGGCTGATACTTATAGTTCGGGTATTTCTTTCTGTGTAGGGTCTTCAGTCTCTGTGCCTCTTGGAAAAATGGCGTTTTTTCGGCTTCTGTAAGGCGTTTCCACTGGTATCCCAGTTGCTTGCTGATCTCTGTGTTTTGCATGCTGGGGTTCTCCAGGGCCAACTTGCGCCTCTGACCACGAGACCACAGCATAAATGCATTCATGGGGCACTTGACATGGCCTTCTATGCCCTCTTTATGACTGCCATCCGTGCCAAAGGATATCTTTTCTCCAGAGCCGATGATATCCTGAGGCTGTAAGCGAGGACTGCAGTAATCATGATTCAACATGCTGAACATTGTGGATGAGTTATATTGTAACCAAAGAGAGAGAGAGAGAGAGAGAGAGAGAGAGAGAGAGAGAGAGAGAGAACACTAGGTGTAGGAGCAGTAGGGGTGGGGAGAAAAAAGCCAAAAGTTAAAGTGTAAGAGCTGAAAGTTACTATCCAATATGTGTTTGTCACAAAGATTTTGTTATTTAAAGTCTGTAACAAAATATCCATGTCTCCACCGTCAGCAGCTCCCTTAGACTAGCCCCACCTATTGTGCCATGTCAGCACCTGTAGAACCACCCATTATCGAGCAAACCACTCCAATACGGGGACTGTTAGATGCTGTACTTCTACACTCCCTAACAATGCATCTTTTCTCACTCATTTTTTCCCCATCCAGACTGAGGGGACAACAAGGGGCATATTAGTGAACGTTTTTGTCCTGCAATGCAATTGATTTTCATGATGGACTAACATGAGAAACTAAAAAATTAAAGAAAACCACTGGGGACAGTGGAAAGGATAAGCACAAATCAATCATTTGTATTTTGGTCCTATAAGAAAGTTTAACACTGAAAACATAAATAAATAGTATAACCTGGTTCCATAGTCCTATATAAATATGGGTGCTATGCTAGGGGCAAAACCCAGTAGCAGAACATGTGCTGAATTTTGAAGCCAGGAAAAGCTGTGTTATGTTTTCTCTAAAGTTTCCCTGGGAACTTGTAAGGCCTGATGGCTTTGCAGTGTGGACACAGGTAATACTAGTTTCTTTGATCACCGTTCATGAGTAAGAGTTTCATCCTTCTCTTAATAATGTAATGTAACACAGCACCTTCAAAGCTCAGCAATGTCTGTCTTCAGAGCTCCAGTGTTGCCTGCTTAAAGCAATTACAGCTGGACTTGTTAAATATTAATATTTCTTCAAATAAGGAGGAGACAGACAAGAGCATTGGACCTTCACCTATGCATCCCTTCACTCCTCCCAGCTGGTTGTAGGTGATTAGGCCCTAATTCTATGAGATCGCAAGGTCTTCTGAGTGTAATAGAGACTAAATACTAAAATTGAGGAGGAGGTCCACCTACACAGCTTTGTGAAGCCATTATTTAAAAGGTATTATAAAACGGCCAAGGCCCAGATATTGCCAAACATCTCTCCTCTCCTAAAAACAAAGTATGCTTTACTTATTACTTTTATGTCTCGTGGCATTTTTAAATGAAAAGGAACAATACAGACACACACACACACACAGACAGACATATATACACACACTTTAATCAGGTCAATCACACACACACACACACACACACACACACTGAAATGGCTAAATATTGGCCAGGCTGTGGTGACTCACGCCTTTAATCCCAGCACTGGAGAAGCAGAGGCAGGCGGATCTCAGTGAGTTCAAGGCCAGCGTGGTCTAAAAGAGCTAGTTCCAGGAAAGGAAGAAAGAAAAGAAAGAAAGAAAGAAAGAAAGAGAAAGAAAGAAAGAAAGAAAGAAAAGAGAAAATATGGCTATAGGTGTTGGTTCTCTGAATACCATACCTGTGTTTTGGTTCTCATTAACCAGACAGCTACAACAAAATAGTAAATACTTAAATGTCAAATCCAGGTAATCTTATTTGCTACCACCAGCCATATATAGATTCTGAAAGATATAACGGTGTATCTTCATGTTAACAAAATATGACGTAATGATGTATGTCTATTCAATTATGTCTTTGTTAACTTTGTCAAATTTAACTACTCTGTGACTCCGAGTCACATAAAAAGTACGAAACTGTGATAGTTTATAAAAGCATACTTTTATAAAAGGGTTCTTAAAATGAGATTCCCAGTCTCTGGATGGCCTGTATCTATGACTTAAATTTTATCTTGATACTAAAAGAGCTTCAATACAAGGTTAAAAATTTTTAAGACTCAAAGAGCACAAAGTTATAAAATTCTAATTTATGATGGTTACTTGCTGTAAGCTCTTGAAGATTATTAAGCCATATGTGTTAATGGCCAGTCTCCTTAAAAATTATCAAATTCTCTAACGTATGCAGAACTAGGTTTGTTGTCAAGCTAATGGAAATGTGATTCGTTGACAGAGACAAGCTTGAAAGGAGGGACCATTTCTGTCTCCCATTATGTACACTTCTGTGTAGGTTGTCAAAGTAAATATCCTGAAACAAGTATCTCAAGACAATATTAAAGTCACTTAAACTTTCTTTCATGTAAAATAATACTCAAAATCACGTATACTAAAAGCAAAGCCAAACCTAGCTATTGAAAATAAAAAATGAATGTTTGAGTAAAATAGACTACCTTTATAAGATACTTTCATGACAGGATGTCCCTAAGACCCAAGTACTTCCACTGGATGGAGCACGATCCCACCAGAGTCAATTGCATGTAAGCCTCATCACAGGATACGGGGGCACTGGAAAAATAAGATCTACCAGAAGCCTGTTGCTGCTGTCTCTGTCAATATAAACATGACCAGTTCTGTCTGTGTAGGCTTGGCCAGCTCTTGCCCTGTGGAGGATCTTGCCCCCACAGAGTCTACAAGTCTACACCCATATCCTAAATGCCTCAAACAACAGAGACAAATACCAACTACTCTGATCTTACTGTCTCCCATACTGAAATGCCAGGATGCTGCGAACAGAAGAACCTGGTACCTAGCCCACCACCTGACAGGTGCGAGACCTGCGTGCCCTCTACTCTAGGTTTCAGTTCTTCCTGTTAACAAAAACTAATTCCAGGGTCGACTCCCTTACCACCCATGTTCCGTGATTAGGGGGTAATGATTCAGACTATCCAAGTGATCTCCTTGGAAATCCAATGAAAAATGACTCAGTAGGATTCTACTTCTCTTTTAAATTGCCAGTTAGGTACTGAATTTAATGGACTTGTTTTTAAAAAGGCCTCCAGGTGTTTGTTCCTTATCTGTGGGTCTGATGCAACAAACAGCTGACTACAGTTATTTTATCCTGCTATAGGACTCTGCTACGTTGTCTAACCAGTTGTACTTTACCTTACTAAACAAAACCTATGTTGCCTTTACTCTTAATGATATCCCACAAGGTTGTACAGTTACTGCCACCCGGCTTGTGTTCTTTACCATCTGTTGAGTTTTATTGTGGCCCTTGGATAAACCATCCTCTGAGGTACTCTCACTGCTGTCCTTTCTACATTGTCCCTTTTGTCAGCTCAGAAAGAATTCTGCATTCTAAACCTCTAAGAACATTTCAGGTGATCTCTGAGGGGAGGTATCCAACTTATCCCACTTGTCGCCATGCTGCACATTGCTTTTGGGACCAAAGCAGAACCAAAGCAGCTGGCCAGTAGCCTCAAAAAAAAAAAATCTGTTCACTTCTCTGCTTCATCAGCTCTCAAAAACCCTAGAGAAATTTCAGATCAGCTTACCATCCTTCAGAACCAACTTGTTTCTTTGGCTGCTGCAACACCTACCCCAAGGCTAGACCTGATTGCTGCTAAAGAGAGGATCTGTGTCCTCCTCTTCCAAAGATGCTTCTTTTGCACCAACAAGTCCTAACTGGTTTGAGATGAGTCCCAAAAACACAGGGACCAGCAAAAATCTAATCCTCCTTCCAGTTCGGGATTTTAGTTTCATCCCACTGGAGATCCTCTGCTGGTCACTCCTTTCCTCCTTATTATCCACAAACTCACATTTTAACCCTGCCTTTTAATTACTGAATTTCCCCTTGTACCCATACAGAGATTCCATGTAAGTTCTCCCAGTGGCTCTCATCCCACAACAGCCACCTGTGCAACAACAATAGGAACCTCACGCGTAAAATGTACCAATCAGGTTAAGGGAGACCTGGTCTTGGTACAGCAAAGCATAGTCATTCAGTAGATTCCCTGGCTGCAGTGTTCTGCCAGTCACAGAGGACTGGACTTAATAACTACCAAAAAGGAAGGCATCTGTGCCTTTCATGGGGAGAATGCTCTTTGTATGCAACCCAATCTGGGTGAGTACCAGAAACAAAAGATTTAAAACTGTAAAGATTCCTCTGTTGACAGTTCTATGTTTAGGTCTGTACTCCATTTCTTATTGGATTATTTGTTCCTTTGATAACCAATTTCTTGAGTTCTTTGTATATTTTGGAGATCAGACCTCTGTCTGATGTGGGGTTAGTGAAGATTTTTTTTTCCCAATTCTGTAGGCTGTCATCATGTCCTGTGCTTTACTGAAGCTTTGTAGTTTCAGGAGGTCCCATTTATTGTTTCTCTCAGCGTCTGTGCTACTGGAGTTATATTTAAGGAGTGGTATCCTGTGCATTCACTTTCTTTTCTAAGAGGTTCAGTGTGGCTGGATTTATGTCGAAGTCTTTGATCCATTTGGACTTGAGTTTTGTGCATGGTGATAGATATGGGTCTATTTTCATTCTTCTATGTATTTACATCCAGTTATGCCAGCACCATTTGTTAAATATGCTTTCTTTTTTCCATCTGATATATTTTGCTTCTTGGTCTAAAATCAGGTGTTGAAGGTGTATGGATTAATATCTGGGTCTTTGATTCCCTTCCATTGGTCCTCCTGTCTATTTTTATGCCATTACCAGGCTGTTTTTAGTACTTTAGCTCTGTAGTAGAGTTTGAAGTCAGGGATTGTGATGCCTCCAGAAGTTCTTTTATTGTGCAGGATTGTTTTGCCTGAAGTTCCATAATTTTTTTGTAGTTTCTATTGCTGTTATGATTCAGTTGTTGTGGCATCTTCTTCAGTTAATTGATGTTCCAGATAACAGGTTCTATAACTAATCTACTTCTGTGAGTTGAATGCTGTCTGTAGCAAATATCACTATCAATAACTCAAATAATAAATTAGAAGATTACTATGAATAAGATACTTGTTAAGTAATAATACTATTAATGAATAAAAGTTTTAATGACACTATATATAATAATATATTAGTTTGATTGGAAAGGAAAATAACTTAAAAAAGTATTACAGTGAGACTGGTGGTATCAAGTTGTTACTTGGGAAGTAGTAAAGAGTCACGCTCATAACCGCACAAATACGTAAGACAAAGGCAAAAAAGGGACTGATTTTTTTTGAGTTCATATTTACAGTAGACTTAAAACAACAGGAAAAATATATGACCAAGTATCATAAACTAGGACTACCTTGAAACTTTGGGGTATGTAACAGTATGAAGAATGGGTGTAAAGAAAGAAAACAGAAGTTGGAAAATGAAACCAATGGAAAAGTAAAGGAAGAAAAGAGAGTATAAGCAGGAAAAACAGTAAAACCATATATAATTGGAATAGGGGATGGAATACAATCTTGTACTATATAGGTAAGAAATGACTATTGTATCAACAGGGAGTTCTGGGTGAAGATATAAAATAAGGGACTTTCTGGCAAATAAATAGCTACAATTCTGGGCATTGTTTCACAAACTTTAAAAGCCAGAATTAGGATTTGGAGACTGAATCTACATAAATTCAGGGCTACTATGGTTGATACAGGGAGTTTCAAGTTACCTAGGCTTCTTGGTGAGACCATATTAGAAAAAAAAATAAACAAAATAGTCAACCATAACAGAAAGGGAGTAACTGAATGGGAAAGAAGAAAGAATATCCAAAAGGAAATGTAAGAAAATGAGATTAAGCCAGACAGTGGTGGCACAGCCTTTAATCCCAGCACTAAGAAGGCAGAGGAAGGTGAATCTCTGTGAGTTTGGGCAAACCTGGTCTAGAGTGAGTTCCAGGACAAGCTCCAAAGCTACAGATAAGTCCAGTCTTGATAAACACACCCCCTGCAAAAAAAGAAGAAGAAGAAGAAGAAGGACGAGGTGGAGGAGGAGGAGAAGGACAAGGAGAAGGAGGAGAAGAAGAAGAGGAGGAGGAGAAGGACAAGGACAAGGAGGAGAAGAAGAAGAGGAGGAGAAGGAGAAGGAGGAGAAGGAGAAGGAGAAGGAGGAGGAGAAGGAGAAGGAGGAGAAGAAGAAGAGAAGGAGAAGGAGGAGAAGGAGGAGGAGAAGGAGAAGGAGGAGGAGGAGGAGGAGGAGGAGGAGGAGGAGGAGATGGAGGAGGAGGAGGAGGAGGAGGAGAAGGAGAAGGAGGAGAAGGAGGAGGAGGAGGAGAAGGAGGAGGAGATGGAGGAGGAGGAGAAGAAGAAGAAGAAGAAGAAGAAGAAGAAGAAGAAGAAGAAGAAGAAGAAGAAAATGAGATTACTAACCTAATTGTTGATTTCTTGTAGTCTGATCTGTTGCTTTGGTTCCTTGCATCTAGTCAGATCTGTGTTCTGAATTACTTTTAAATGACCCTTTTTTGTTGTTGTTAGCTCCCAACTTTAGTGTATGGCTTTTTCTAGATTCTGTTCTATGAGCCATGGATAGCTTAGTTGAATTCCGCCCAGCAGTGGCTTCCACCCAGCTGATTCCACTGCTGATTTCCCACTGGCCTAGTACAGTGTCAAAATTTGTATAAACACTAAAATTCTCCACTAAATAAAATTAACCGATCAATGTAGTTACTTCTCCTTCTAAAGCACACAGGCTTTGATGTGGCAATTTTCTTAAGGGAAATTATTTCACAAAGCAGTTGTCTGTGCCTACCCAAGCTATTGCATGACACAACAATACATAATATTCTAGAAGTACTATTGTATGAAACTTCGCATTTAAATAAAAATTTTAAAAAACAAAAAAAAATTTTGTTTAGGTTTGGTGTTTAGGTCATTCAACTTTGCCTTTTATAGTTGGTACATAAATATGGTGTTTCTGGCAGCAGTCACTGAGAGCAGCTCTGCTTCTTCCTTTTTTTGTTTTTTTTTTTGTTTGTTTGTTTTGCTTTTCAAGACAGGGCTTCTCTGTATAATAGCCCTGGCAGTCCTGGAACTCCCTCTGTAGACCAGACTGGTCTTGAACTCATAGATCCATCTGCCTCTGCCTCCAAAGTACACCAGAGCTGCCCTATTTTTTAAATTAATTATTTATTAACTTTTCATTTATAGTACCTCTGTCTTGGAAATTTCTTTGTCTAAATGCTTTTACTCCATTTTTACTGGGAGGAATTGCTGGTATGGCAGTGGTAACTGTTTTTGTAGTCGTTGTAGAAGTTGGTTAGTTTTTGTTAACTTGACACAGGCTAGCATCATCTGGAAAAAGGGAAACTCAATTGAAAAATAATGCCTCTTACAGATTACTTGAAGTTAAGTTCCAGAACATCTTTTGGATTGATGATTGATGTGATAGGGTCAAGGCAACTGAGGAAGGAGAGGTGTGTTGCTGCAAGCAATATGAGAAGAGTAATTCATGTATCCCTTTGAAATCAAACATAGAGCTACAGAATTAGGTCACCCTTCTCAGGTTTAGAGGCAATTTAGGGGAGTATTTCCTCTCTATGCCATTAAGGAATGGTATGTTCCTTTCAAAGGCAGGAGTCTCTTAGGAATGATACCAATTTCAATTCCAAATACCTCACCAATTCAGTGTGGGTACTGAACACAACTCACAGAGAAGAAAAGACTATGGTGTGATTAAACTAAGGACCCTGACTACTATGGTGTATATGATGGTGAAGGATTATGGGAGATGAGACGTGTGCACCTAAGTGTGTGAGCACACACTTAAGGCAGGAACCTCCATCCCTACACCAACATGACATCAATACCTAAAGTCTTGATTCTTTATGTCAGTAGAGGCATCCAGTGCCCACTGGACAGGTATGATTTCACTGTGAACAAGTTGTAATGCTATATGACACGAAGACATCAAACACACATATGCAAACACACACACACACACACACACATATACACAGAGATAGACACTGTGGGCAGACTCAAAGATACTGTGTTCACACATACAAACACACACAGAGGGGAAGAAGAAAGAGAGTCTGAGAGAATCACTCATTCATTCACACACTCACTCATTCACTCACTGGAGAACACCTATGGAAGCCATGGCCAAGGAAACTCTTCATTTGGCCTGTGCCACAGTCTCACTCCTTTGGCAGCACAGACCCACTGCACTTTCTTCCACTGTGACTACCGCAACATCATTACCTCTAGTCAATAAACACTGAAAAGATTACTGTAGTGCCCCCAAAAGCCTGGGATTCTCTGGATGACAGCCTTCCTGCATTTTAGGTGGGAATCTCTGGAATCTCATTGGCTTTTCAGGGGAGAAAGTGGCAGTCATCACTTGGTTACCAGGTTTTGTCTCCTCCTTGCCTTGTGTTGACACAGAAGCCCTCAGAGCAGAGTGTGCAAGATTAATGCTTAAGATTACAACAGCCACACCTGAAATTGCTTTGTTGACTCTAGACAAGTGCTGTTCCTTCAGAGCTGTGCACAGAGAAAACAGACAGAAGGTCACAAGAGTGTATCCTGGCTCACAGTGGAGCCAGGCAGTCAGGGCCTCCCATAATCTTATTTGAGTGGCCACAAGTTACATATAGATCTTTCTCCTGGAAAAAACCTTTTCTCGAGCTTTTTGACCTCTCCAAATGCTTTCTGTTTCCAACTTTCGTGCTTTCTGGCTATCACCTCAATAGAGAACTTCTTTCCCTTTCCAAATAAAAGCCTTTCAGAATCACACTTTTCTAACCACTTTGGAAATAAAAAGTTAACCATCACTAACAGTTAAGGAATCTTTTACCAAAAACACATTTGAATTATATTACTAAAGATGGATAACTAAAAATGACCTAATAAGAAAATGGGGGCTCTGATTTAGAGTACTTTTACCTTATCTTTGTAATAAGAAGGTGATTGATGTTTGAAACCCAGGTGCTAAGCCAGCTTTATAGGAGAACAGTGCACCTGGTATGTGTGTGGGTGGGGGGTGTTGTGTGGGAGTGTAGAAGTACAGCATCTAACAGTCCCCGTAATGGAGTGGTTTGCTCGATAATGGGTGGTTCTACAGGTGCTGACATGGCACAATAGGTGGGGCTAGTCTAAGGGAGCTGCTGAGGGTGGAGACATGGATATTTTGTTACAGACTTTAAATAACAAAATCTTTGTGACAAACACATATTGGATAGTAACTTTCAGCTCTTACACTTTAACTTTTGGCTTTTTTCTCCCCACCCCTACTGCTCCTACACCTAGTGTTCTCTCTCTCTCTCTCTCTCTCTCTCTCTCTCTCTCTCTCTCTCTTTGGTTACAATATAACTCATCCACAATGTTCAGCATGTTGAATCATGATTACTGCAGTCCTTGCTTACAGCCTCAGGATATCATCGGCTCTGGAGAAAAGATATCCTTTGGCACGGATGGCAGTCATAAAGAGGGCATAGAAGGCCATGTCAAGTGCCCCATGAATGCATTTATGCTGTGGTCTCGTGGTCAGAGGCGCAAGTTGGCACTGGAGAACCCCAGCATGCAAAACACAGAGATCAGCAAGCAACTGGGATACCAGTGGAAACGCCTTACAGAAGCCGAAAAAACGCCATTTTTCCAAGAGGCACAGAGACTGAAGACCCTACACAGAAAGAAATACCCGAACTATAAGTATCGGCCTCACCGGAGAGCTAAAGTGCCTCAGAGATTGGGCACTTTGTTGCCTGCAGATGCCTCTTCAAGAAAACTATACAACTTGATGCCAGGGAACAAGTACCAGTGCACATTCATATACAGAGAGGACTGGACTAGGGCTGCACAGCTGTCCTCCAAGAGCCAGCTAAGCTATTTACAGCCTGGGGACATCCCCTTTCAGCACCGCACCTGTGCAGCAGCAGCAGGAGGAAGTGCAGCTGTAGCAGCAGCAGCAGCAGCAACAGCAGCAGCAACAGTAGCCACAGCTCCTTTCTACCAACTGACATCACCAGTGAACAAAACAGCATAGCTACAGCATCTCGGTAAGACCCTGTGGCAATCTCATGACACTGGCTTCTGCTGGGATGCCTGTCAATACTCCCTCTTGCTATAATTTACAGCCTGAGATAAGGATTTCCCTCCTCTCATAATAAAGGCCCTGCTCCTTTCTATTTGGGTCCGCAAACGAGGTGTGTAAAGATGTGTCATGTGTAATGAAGGAGAATGCTTAGAACAGCTTGCGCCTATCTTTAAGACTGTTAAACAGACAAGAGTTTCATCACTGCGGAAACTATGTTTTACCTATCGCTCTTCCATGGGTACATCTATGAGAAACACATACAACTTACACCTGTGGTAAAATGAAACGAAAGAAAGAAAGAAAGAAAGAAAGAAACAAACAAACAAAAACCCAGCTTGTGCCTCTTTGAGCATGCTAAGCACTCCTTTGTAGACCAAATGCATCTAACTGTTTTGCAGGGTCCCTGTATATCATACATAAGTAAAGTGTGATAATGTAAAGCTGTCTTTCGAGTCTCTTTTTCAGTTCTCCTCCCCACTGTGGAAAGCTGAGACTTCCTTCTTTTCATCATCTTACTCCACGCCTACGAACTACGCCGTGAGAGCTTTATAACACCTTTTGACAAAATAAAGCTTTTACGTCTGTTCATTCATGTGAAGTCACATTCTGCTTCTCTTTTGAATATTATCTGTCTTTAAACATCAAATTGTTTTATAAAATGAAAGGTTTTGTACAAAAGCATTACAGACCAAAGCTGTATTTTCAGGGTCCGGTTAAGCATCAGAAATGGAATGGGCACGGGAACAAGCTATAGAGGCCAAGTAGTTGAATGTACTAACACTTCAAGACTCCATGCATATAAAGTGACTGGACTGATACAAAAGGTGTAACGAGGGGACCGGGATGTGCTGAGGGGAGTGAGTGGTGCATGACATTTGCCCATTCACTCAACTGGCAGATTTTAAGCTAAGGAGGTTTGAAGTACCCCTGTGTGGTTATAATAAACAAGCTTAAAACAAAAATGAAGACTCTGTGCACAGGATCCCCTGCAAATGTTTCCTCTGGGAACCTCCAGGAACCATAGGTTGTGGTTAGCTCCAGGCTTCTAAAGGTTTATACCCAGAACTTAAATTAGCTCTTCCATTTTCATCAGCGTAATCCCGCAGAATGCTTTCCTCATTATAATTTATGTTGCACAATACAGACTTGCCCAATCACATTTGAATGACTGACTGTAAGTCAGACATACCTCTAAAGCATTGGTTGGAAGAAAACAACAGACACTGAGCCTATGCGGTGACCTGCTGTAACACTAGCTATAATACAATGTGGAATATTATCCAGAGAACCTTGGGATATTTTGAGCACTTTGAATTGAAAAGAGTGTTTGAAATGGTCTTAAAACCTGTGAGCTTTACTCCACTTTCAAAGCATCTAGTGTAAACACTAAATTATTGGCACTGATTGTGTACATAAATTATTAGATTGCTCTCTAGAATTCAATGAAACAGTCAGTGGCACTACTATGCTTCTAACTCATGGGGTTCTGTTCGTTTGGTTTGGTCTTGTGAGACAGGTTTCTCTGTGTAGCCTTTACTGTCCTGGAATGTCTTTTGTAGGGCAGGCTGGCCTGGAACTCAGAGATCCACCTGCCTCTGCCACCACCACCTGGTAATTGGGTTTTATGGGTGTGTTCCAGCACTGTTTCAATGTCTATGAACTCAAATAAGGTTCCATAAGTCTTTGAATAGATTTTTAACTCAAATGAGTGAAAATATATCTCTCCTAGGGGATACCTGTGTATCTTTCTCTGGAAAGTTTCTGCATGAATTCTCCATCACTTTTTGTGACTTCTCTCCTTTGTGTGAATTATATATGCTAAGTGTTAGCTAACTAGAGAACTGTCCACATTCCAGAATCAGGTGTTACCCACCCCGTTACCCTGCCTTCAATGACTCAGCAACAATGCCTTCCCATCACTGAGGGCCAATGTGACACATTTCCACTGTCCCCGCCTTACCTGAATTTTCCCTAGGTGCATGCTCCATATCCCAACACCCCCATAAGGCTTGCTCTCTGGTCTTCCACTGTCTCTACCCCGACTCAGAGTTAGCCATTTCTCAGTTGTGTGAGGTCTGTTGCATGGTGTGATCATTGTGGCATTCCTGGGACCCCCATCACCAAGGTACTCCTTGATCAGAAACCCTTTCACAAAGAGATGTAGATAAAGGGCAATGATCTCAATGATTCCTCTAGCTATCCAAAGATTTCCTCTTTCTCACCTGGACCTACTTAGGAATTATCTTCCTCCTCCTCCCTTGTGGACCTGTTGCCATGGAATCTTTCCAGTTAATCCTGGCGTGAACTTTGGAGGCAACTCTCTGTCTAGAATTTCAGGCCTTTTCTCCAGACAGCCTATCACACTGTCCTCTTTGCAGTGAAAAGTGGAATTGGCAGCTAAATTTTTGGAGTTGGAGAGATTTTGCTCCTTTTTTTGGGCATCTCTTCATTGATACTTCCTGCTCTGAACTTTTCTGGGTTATACCAAGAAGTACAAACCTGGCAACTGACTACAGTGCCAATATCTGGGAGAAACTTTCAGCCCAATGGTGTAAAAGGGACCCACAGAACAGGCACAGCTAAAAAGGACCTGCAACACTCTTTTGTTCTGCTGCCTAACTCTTGAGGTTATAGCGAAACAAAGAGATTTGTACAGGAACAACTTGTGTTATGGAAGGGAGTTGGGAGCAAACTGCATGAGATTTCAACGAAAATGCAAGCTAGATAGGATAAAACTACACTGTAAATAATTTCCAAAAAGAATATATTTAAACTCTCAAACAATATCAATATTATTTTTTTTCCTTTTGAAAGAAAATGGACCAGTATATCAGAATATGTTATCATAGTAACAAAACATGAAACCATGATAATCTTATTAATTTAAGTAAAGGAGTTGTCTCTTCATCTGTGAAATTAGCAGGTGTTGTTTACTGGGCACTTCCTACTGACCTGGGGACTCTGAGATCCTTTGTTCCTTGATATTTACATTTCAAAGACTCAACAACAGGAAGAGTTAAGAAGAATGGTAGATCTTTCTCTCTCTTTCTCTCTCTCTCTCTCTCTCTCTCTCTCTCTAGTGTGTGTGTGTGTGTTTCATGTGTAAATTGAATGTCTTGATCCTGCCTCAAAATCTGTGTGTTTATGTGTGTGTGTGAGAGAGAGAGCAGTAAAGGGAGACGGAGATACACAGACACCACAGACACAGACACAGACACACATGGGAGAGAATAGAGGAGTGAGAGAGAGTGTGTGTGTGTGTGTTTGTGAGTCTGTGTGTCTGTGCATACGTAATGAGGGCAGGGGAAGGATCCCTGTATGTATGCTGACACAGAGGCTGCAATCTTATGGAACCAACCCACTGGAAGTGTCTCACACCGTATGGGAGTTTTTTCTAGCTAATTCCCCGAAGTCTTTGTAGGGTTAGTGGTGAAGTAGTCTGGAATTGAGAATGGTATCATTCCCGAGAGATGAAGGCTTGTGGTGCTTACCCAGACCTTCTGTCAGGAGCTTTGGGTGGAAGGGATAGGGTTGGTAGGTGGGCCTCGAGGAACCCAAGGGGAGAGTGGACAAGATCTCTGAAGCAGGAGCCAAGGCCCCACAAGCAGCATTGCCTGTTAGCAGTTCCACTGTCCTGAGATTGTTCACATGAATAACACTGGTAGCCATCCATATTTCCAGGGGTCGGTCATAAGTGGGTGACAGACTGCCCTGCAGGAGGAGGAAACTAACTCCCTCCCTCCTTTGCTCAGCTGAAAGGAAGGACACTAAATCTTGGCCACACTCAAGAGCACTAGCAGGAGGCAGTCCCATACCATGCTTTTGTAAGGTTCAGCATCCCAGCTGTGCTGCCCCAACTCCAGCCCCACCCGGCATCCCTTACCTTAGGAAAAGCTCATGTTTTCCACATACTAATGAAATCAGTGACAGGTACATCAGTCCCCTGCCTCTCTAACTTCAAGGCACACCCAGCATGTTATGAAGTTTGAGACTCCTGGAATCCATGTTCTTCCATCTGAGGATATCTCAGAACTCCCGTTTACCCTCTCAGCAGTTTTCAAGTAAATTATGTCTAAAGCCCCCAGCCCCCATCCTCCATTCCCCACTCCTGCCCAGTGTTTTATTGCTCTCCTTCTCCATGACACAGAGTTAGAGGGCCATCCTGACCCAGGGCAAAGGCTTTGGAGGGAAAGATGGAGGCAGATGGCCTGAAAAGCCTAACAAGTAACTAAAGAGTAGACAGTAGATGTCAAAATGAGTACGCAGACTTGGTGCAGCACTAATAATAAAGGCAGACCAAAGGGTTAAGGGAAGATGTCCCAAGAACAAAATGATGATCCTATCTCAGTTAGGGATGCAGGCTTGGAGATCCAGTAGAAACAGCAGCATTAGGACTCTTCAGATTTTATCTCCTTCCTTCCCAGCTGTGAGCTGTGTTAAGTTTGGGCTCTGGGCCTGCTGGTAAACTTATAACCTGGAGCTCAGTGGAAAAGGAGAGAAGGCTTAAAACGACCTGGAGATTAAATGATTTTAAATGATTAAAATGAAAGGAGAGTGGGTGGGGGTAAAAGTAGGGAGCTAACATAGGGAGGGTCCTCAGACTCTTTGCCTTTTGGCAGGTGGCCATGTCAGAGGAGAAGCAGGTTGCAACTGACTTCAGGACATCAGCCTCCCAGGAAGCAAATCTCTGAAGGGTGAATTTTGGTCAGGCCATCTCTTGCATCTGATGTACGTTTACGTTTGTTGCTACCTTTTTTCTCTCCTATCTAGCATGGCGTGAATGGGTGTGGAAAGATTCCCACTGCCTTAAATGTGGCATGATTATCTCATGGAAATACCCCATTTTACTGGGCATTTTTACCCATGGATTATCATAGAGATGATTTCCTCCTGAGCTGTACTGTTTAGCTGAAGCAATGACTCTTATACAATAATAATGATAGTTTAAATAGGATTTTGATGATTGACAGTCCTTAGTAAATACAGCGAGGGACAGTGATGGGAGGTTCGCTAACTAGGAAAACTAAGAGAGGTAAAAGCAAGATGGGATGTCGTTCCCATTCTTGATAAAACAGGGGCTGAGAGGATACAAAATTAGAACAAAAAAAATGACACACAGCTAGTATTCCTGGGGAGCCATACAGACTGTGGCTTAGGTTACTGATTAAGAAAATCAAATGAGTCCCAGAAGCCCAGCGAGCTCGGGTTCTTTTAATCTTAATGTTGGAAGATGTCTTCACAGGTTTTGCAGTGCATCATAGCTGAAATATAGCTATAAAGAAGGACTTAAGGTTAACATTTTTTGTTAATGGCTTTTATGTTAAAAAACAAAGTCTTGGAAAATAATTTAAAGCATACTTTGATAGCTTACTGAGGATTTTAAGGTCCCTCTAGATTAGGGAACAGGAAGGGATAATGGCAACCTAGCTACTGATGGCTAATGTGCCTTTCTTGCTAGGATGGCTTGGTGACCGAAAGGGAGATGATGAATTCCTTGTTCCCTGTTCTGATGAGTGGGTAACCTGAGGGGCCAAGGTGGAGATGACCCATCATTTTCCATTAATAAAAGCTCAGACTTCGAACCTTTAAGGACTTCTTTGTAACATTTCCTTTGAGATAAAAAATAAGGTAATTGGTACTTTCTTTGTAGCCTCAGGGTGGTTAGGGAACTGAAAACAAAATAGTTTGCTTGCTTACACTGTTAATCTGTATCAAGTTACTTGGGTATGAATGTATGTGGGTTCTTGAGACAACTTGTTTTTTCCCTATTATATTAAAGAGTCTAAAGGATAAGGAAAACATGCTGCTATTATTTGTATTCAGCGTAGTCATTGACTTGTAAAACAGACTGCAACTACATTATACTTTTAATACTGCTTGAAACATTTCCTGCATGTATAAGCTGTAGGGGAAAAATAAAGTTAGTTGGTAGACATCAGAGAGAGACAGAAGCAATACATCTGGGGTCAGGTAAAAAGGGAAATAAAGCATCCCTCTCTAGAAAGGGATGACAGAAAGACCCTAATGGTAGGTGTGGGATTTTCCCTGTTATGCCAGCACCAGAGGGTTTAGTTTTGTCCCCTTTGGCATGCCCTAAAGAATTGTTTTATTTCCTCAGATTGAAAAGTCAAATGTGTGATGACATTGCCTACTCTGTGTCTTCCTCCCTCAATGCCTGAGCTTCTAAAGGCTTGTCCTTACAGCAGCTGTACCTTTAAGAAAGTTGTCTAGTTCTGCATCAACCTCAAAATGGGAAGTTTGAAACTAAGGATAAGGATGGCGATTATCTGAGTACTTTGGTCAGATTTGGGTGAATAACTGAATGAGTTTGGAGGGCTTACAACTCAATAAGAGAGAGCTTTTAGAGTCCCTTTAAAACATTTCGTCAAAATTTGGAACGATAAGGCAGGACTGGTAGACTGTAGTATCCTACTGCCCGAGGTGTCTACCAGGTTTTGGGGGAGAAGAAAATTAGCCCAATGGGCAGTCCCAATGCTCTTACAACTTGGGGGGAGTCAGTCAAAAAGTGGAAGGTTCTGAGAACCTCCAAGACTTTGTGATCCAGAGAAAAACTGAGAAGCTCCTGCAGTTTCTGGAGTCTAGCCAGGGCATCTCTGAGTCATACCCAGAAGGAAACTTCATTGTGTGGAGGACTCCCATTCAACAGTGAAAAGGCTACTCCTCCTTGCCTGGGCCAGCACTCTCTGGAAGTTCCTGTACAGAGTGAAATCTTTTACCATCACAAATGTACCCATTACTGCAGACCACTCACCCGCCAGCCCATACCCATTCCTTGGTGTCAGTCTCCAAATCCTAGAAATACATCCTACTGGATACTGTCAGTGGTCACTCCTGTAAGGAATCGGAGGCATTCCTAAAGGTGACCACAGCTACCTCCCCCTCGTAAGATTGAGATATGGTAAAAGCAACAAAAGAGAAAGACATTCTAACAAAGACTTGTAAATCTGGAAGTATCTGAAACTCAGAGGCCTAGACGCCATAATAAAAGCAATCAATGTAAGACAGGACAGTCAGTACCTCTCCATTAGAACCCAGAAACAGATCTGCATGAGTTGCCGAAAAATGCAGTCTGGGTGAAGGAAAAAAAAAAAAGAAGACAAGACTACCAATACATAAGGGAATATGCTTAAGGCCCTTAAAGAGGATATGAAAAAAGATCCACACATCAAGCCTATAAAACCACAAACACAGAGAGACACGAGAGAGGAAAAATATTCAAGATGTGAAAGTAGAAATAGAATCACTAAGAAAACCCATCTTGAGGTAAAACTGGAACAAAAAATTTAGGAACCTGAACAGGAAATTCAGAGGTAGGCCTTGCCAACAGAATACGGGAGATAGAGGAGCATCTTGGGTACAGAGAAGACCTAAGAAATGGACAAATCAGTTTCAGAAAAGACCCTGGGCAGTGGAGGAGACTGTGCCTGAACTGGCCTTGTCCCGTAGTCAGGCTGGTGACTATCTGGAATATCACCCTAGAACCTTCCTCCAGCGACGGATGGAGAGAGAGATAGAGACCCACATCGGAGCACTGGACTGAGCTCCCAAGGCCCAGTTGAAGAACGGAAGGAGGGAGAATATGAGCAAGGAAGTCAGGATCACGAAGTAGTTGTTGGTCCACCCACTGAGACAGTGTGCCTGAACTAATGGGAGCTCACCAACTCCAGCTGGATTGGGAATGAACGAGCATGGAATCGAACTGGACCCTCCGAATGTGGTTGACAACTGGGGTAGACTGAGGGGGCCAATGATAATGGCACTGGGATTTGTCTCTACTGAATGTACTGTTTCTTGGGATCCTATTCTTTTTGGATGCACACCTTCCTAAGCCTGGATGGAGCGGGGGAGGGCCTTGGACTTCCCACAGGGCAGGGTGCCTTGCCCTCTCTTAGGACTGGAGAGGTGTGGAGGGGGAGGGTGTGTGGGGGGGAGTAGGAAGGAAGTAGGAGGAGGGAAGGAAGTGGGAATTTTGATTGGTATTATTTATAAAGTAATAGAAAAAAAGAGGAAAAAAAGAGAAAGGAGTAAAAAAAAAAACAGGCACAAAATAGGCAGGACGTCTGGCACACTATGAAAGGACCAAACCTAAGAAAAATATGAATAGAGGAAGGGGAAGAATCACAATTCAAAGGCACAGAAAGTAATTTCAACAAAAGCATAGAAGAAACTTGCCCTGACCCATAGGGAGAGTCGCCCATTAAAGGCGCGAGAAGCATTCAGAACACCAAAGACACTGGACCCGAAAGGAAAGTCCTCATGCTACGTTAACAGTCAAAAACAGTACATGTAGGTAACAGAGAAAGAATATTAAAGCTGCAAGGAGAAAACACAAAAGCAGACCTATTAGGGCTACAGCCGGCTTCTCAACAGAGACTCTAAAAGCCAGATGGACCTGGACGCATGCGCTAAGACTGTAAGAGACCAGAGGTGTGGTGCCAGCCCAGACTACTATGCCCAACAATCCTTTCAATCATAATTTTTAGAGAAAATGAAACATTCACAAAGAAAGACCAAGTTTAAGCAATGTTTATCTATAAAATCAGTCCTAAAGGAGCTTGAAGGAAAACTCCAAAAGATTGACACTGGGTATCTTCCTCATTCATGATTCACTTTCTAACATGGTGCAGGGTGTCCCATATGAACGTGGCAGACTCAGCCTGTCTGCCTACCCACCTTGCCCCAAAGATCCCTTATATCCAATGCTGGAATTGAGACACTGGCATTTACGTGTGTGCTGGGGATCTGAAACTGTCTTCACACTGGTGTGGCAAACACTTGAAGAACGGAGCCAGCTGCCTAGCCTTTCTTCTATATATTGTGTTTTCCCTTTCACTGCTGTTTGTCCCAGTTTACACCTTTCTGCTGTGCATTGTGTTTGATTAAACAAGATCAGGACCATATACAATCTAAAGCAGTTAAGAAGGACCGCAAAGGATAACTCGATGTGGTATTTACAACACTTTAACAAAAGCATACACTTGTAGGGAAGTGACAAGACAAAGGAAACTAGGCATCAAATTTGGGTTCTTTACTAGAATGGTGTGCTCTCATGCTCTTAACTGCAGAGCCATCTTGACAACATGGATGAACAAGAATAAGAGACATGCCAATGTGGACAGAAGAGTCCTTAACCCTAGACAAAGAACTACAGGCAACTGAGGAATGCTTGAGAATAGGAGAGATAGTCCTTCCCTAGGCTGAGCATACCAATTGTTTATCCAATATTAAGTGGATAAACAATTTTAATCTGAAGAAAACATACATGTAATATTACACAGACCGAGCAGGCTGTATACATGAATATATACAAACCTAGACATATGATTTTATTTATATATATAGACACATATATATGCATACACATAAACATGTGTCTATAACAATATTTAATGAAAAACATGGCTGTGAATTTCAGAGAACAAGGAGGAATTTACTGGAGGGTTTAGAGGAAGGCAGGGGAAGGGGGAAGGGAATGATACCCCTATACTATTATCTCACAGAGAAGTAACCGTTTTAAAAGCTATGAGGTAGGGAGGTGTTTGCAGGAGGAGGACACACAATTGAAATGGATTGTAGGGAAATTTTTAATTAAAGAGAAAAACTGAAAAATGTGGGGACTACTGGATGAAGAGAGAGTACTGAAAGTTGCCAGAGGTAACTCACACAGGTATTTTCTTCAGAATTGCTTCAAGACTAAACTCCTAACAGCCTGGAAAAGATGCAACCAATGGTATGGTTCCACACCAAGAGGACCTAACTGCCAACCATATAACTGCACTGAGCAAAGCTGTCTTTTCAATCAATGTAAGTCTTCATAACATATTCCAAGATAAATATAGACAACAGCCATCCAGGAACAGGAAGAGGCCAGCACTGCAAGAAGAAAAAGGAATGCAATATACAGATGAGGAAGCAAGGCACCTGAAATCACAGCAGGTTGGGAACGGACGCTTTTCACCAAAGTGGACACTAGAAGAGCATCAAACATCCCAACTCAATAACCCCGAGTCACAAGGAGAATAGAGATAAAGAAATGCACATTAACTGTTCTGATTCAAGTAGGAAACAGCAATTGCCAGGGTTGGGGTTAATGTGTGGCTTACAAGAGACACACCCATGGTCCATCGAGTACCCTAACTGTCAAGTGCTCTCCCAACTAAAAGAGGCACATTAGAGGACTTCCTAGGCACAGACAAGAACAAACTGACAAAACCTCAGCCAGGCAAATACATATTCAATAATAATATGTGTGTCAAGCCTTACGCCCTTATTCCTAATAACAACCCTATATCCCTTTATTTCAGATGATCAATGGGCAGGAAAACAAGAGTTCAGGTACAGGATAAAGATAGGACATAGGGTCCCAACGCAGAGCAGCCAGGCCTATAGTCTTGCTTCCTTTGAACATCACTGTGCCTGGTGCGGGGTCGGGGAAAAGAAAGGGTACTAATGTTGGGTGGGGACTGACCTCACTATGGTCTTCCTGTCCCAGCCCTCACTTCTCCCTAAGCAGAAACACCAAAAGGAATGTCAGCATATGATGGAGGTGGGTCATCTGTCTATCTGTTGCTTTCATTGGTTAATTAATAAAGAAACTGCTTGGCTCTCTGATAGGGTAGAATTTAGATAGGCAGAGTAAACAGAACAGAATGCTGGGAGAAAGAAGCTGAGTCAGAGAGTCGCCATGATTCTCCCACCAGACACAGACGCTGGTTAAGATCTTTCCTGGTAAGCCACTTCGTGGGCTACACAAATTATCAGAAATGGGTTAGATCAATATATAAGAGCTAGCCAATAAGAGGCTGGAACTAATGGGCCAGACAGGGTTTAAAAGAATACAGTTTCCATGTAATTATTTCGGGTAAAGCTAGCCGTGCGGGCGGTCAGGTACCAGGGATGCAGCCCGGCCGCCCTTATTGCTACAAGCATAACACAATTTATGAGGACAGTTGAAGCTTAATCCTCAGTATTGGATCTGAATGCTGGACAATGTCCATGCTGCTTCTGTGCAGCCAGACACTGTCACCATAACTTAGGCAGTTTACAATGAGGATTCCACTCCTTCCCAGGACTCCAGCACGCACGCCCTTGACAGGAGAGGAGGAGACACTACTTAGAGACTGAAAATTTATCAGTAAGAATTTCAGTTCTAAACAATGTAAAAAGCTGCATCAAAATGGTCTTAGAAACAGGGAGGTCTGGACTCAGGATTCATCATAACTGGAAGCGTTCTGACATAGGGAATAAGGGAATTGAAAAAACAGTCAGTGGTCAGTGGATGATGCATCGTATATAAGGAACCTCGATGTCCTCTCCACGCTCATTGTTGCAGCACAGCTCAAACACTAGGGTCTTTACATGATGGCTCAGTTTTCGCTTTGATACATGGCTCACAATCTCTGTCATCCTGAAATCAGGGAATAAAGAGTTAGGTGGGAAGAAAGCAAATATGAAGGCAAAGCTGGTGGCAGATTACAGAAAAAGAAAGTGAACTATGAGTAGCACAGTGGGAAACTGAGAATCCCACACAAGGCTTCCGCTCCCACCAGCCCAGAGAGAGTAACTCACAGCTGATCCAACCATTCCTTGAGCTTGGAGGCTGGCATAAAGAAGAAATAGAGCAAGGACACAACCCGGGACAGCATGTTGATCTCCAGCCTCAGTCTACAGAGGTCAGGAGACAAGGGAGTGGTGACTCTGAGATGGACAGTTCTAAATCAAATGTACAAGTCCCCGCATACAGGGAGATCAAGAAGGAAGGATCCCTACCTTAAAGTCACCTAGGAACTGCTTGAGGGTCATCTCCTCACTACTAGGTTGCAGTCCCTGTACATTAAAGCGATCCCACAATGCCCACTCTTGATCATAATACTGGAGGACAAAGATAAGTGCTAAGAAAGGGGCTACCCCAAACAGTCTTACCATGTATTAACCACAGCTCTTTTGTCAAAAACATTCTTGTGGCCTCATCTAAATGATGATCAGGCAGCAGGTGGAAACTTTGCAAAGAAAAGGACACACACCACGAAGACCTGGCTTTCTCCTTCCCCCATTTACCGTCCCTCACATCTGTCCACTAAATGTTTGCCTTAATGGGGACAGACGGACAGACAGTCAACCCAGGTACTCAGCTTCTCTGAATGGGAACCCCAACATATCCTACACCTGTAGGCCCCGTACCTGGTGATAGGCTGGTGACAGAGGTGCAGAGGAGCTGAAAAAGTGCAAAGCCAAGTTGATAAACCTGTTTTTGTAAGACTCCAGTTGTTGGTGTCCCTGAACCACCTTGTACAACTCCAGACACACAAGGCCAACTACAGCTGCTGTGGTGGTTGCAATGGCTGTGATCATCTTCCCCCACAACCAGCTTGTTCTGCAACAGACAGCGACCACCAGAGATTACTGCTTGAGGGGTGGTGGTCATCTACAGAAGACCCAAATGAAGGAAAAACAGCTTCAGCAAACGCCAATGGTAGGTAAAACTCCTATTACCTTATGCCGGTCTGCAGGGGAAACGCCATAATTTTCTGCCCTGAGGTTGGAAGCTGCCATGATGGAAGTCCATGTGGAGGTTGCTGTCGTCATCCTGTTTTCAGTAGAGAATTAAACTTAATGACTACTCGGAACACAACTGTCTCCCCGAAGTATGAGCCATAGAGTCTGTACTGTCTTTTACAAATCATTATATAATTATTATATTTTTCAAAAAGACAAATGCAGCTACGCCATTTCTCTCTTGCCTTTCGTCCTTCAAATCCCTCCCAACTATTCTAATACCTGCTTTGTCTTTTTAAAAGCATGGCCCCTGCCCTGATATTTTTTCTTTTTTAAAATTTATTCATTAAAAATTTACACCTCCTCCCCTCCGCCTTTTCCCTCCCACTGCCCCCACTCCCTCTTCCCCGTCCCTCTCCAGTCCTAAGAGCAGTCAGGGTTCCCTGCTCTGTGGGAAGTCCAAGGTCCATCCAGGTCTAGGAAGGTGAGCATCCAAACAGACTAGTCTCCCACAAGGCAAGTCCATGCAGTAGAATCAAAACTCAGTGCCATTGTCTGTAACGGCGTAAACGAATGCAGACCGATTGTAAATATATATATATATTTTTAATGTAGAAATAGACTTACAGAACCACCGTTCCCGCGGAGACCAGGAAAGCAGAAGTGATGGCTGGGAGCAAGCTCACCAAATTTATAGGCAGACATTAGCCCGAGGCGAACACGCCCCCAAGGGGCAGGACTTATCCCTACATCTCCCCTTTTTGTCTAAATAAGACAGAACCAAACCAAATACAACTATATACAATAACAACAAATAATAAATATAACAATATTGAGAACAAAAGCTTTGCTAAACATTCTATCTCAAGGAGTCCAAATAATGTAGAGAGTAACTACAATTATATAATCTTCAACTCCGTCAAAGATCTGAGAAGGGAATAAACACTACTGAACAAACGAGATATATCCAAAATGTGCAACAATTGACAGAGACAACTGACTACCTGGGCAATCACCCAAAGTCTCGTTTGCAATGTTGAGTCAACCAATTTTGGCTAAGGCCTAACATAACTGACATACCATTTTCAAAGGCAAGGAACTTTTCAAAACTATCTTACCCTGTCTTGGCAGGATATGACAGTCCTGTTTTATCCATTGATGCACGCTCTGTATCTCTGTCAGTGGTTGAGGTATGGGCATTTCTTTGCCCAAAGGCCAGTTCAGCCAAATAGAAAGGCTCCAGGTGGAGAGTCTTTGGTGCTCAACATTCTCTCGGGAATAGAGCGGTGTTGCCAGGAGCAATAGTTTCTCACTATCATGAAACTCTGATTTAGATTAAAGGCCATTTTCTACAGCTCTTTGAAGAGGTCGAAGATTATCTATCTATACTGAGTATAATCTCTATATATCTAGAGAACCTGATTAGTCTAATTATAAATGACAAACTTAGATGACTATTTATCTATATAATTCTCAATATCTATCTAACTTAAAGACTATGACAATAAGCAACTGTGTAACAAATGAGGATAATGACCTCCAAATATAAACACTGTACAAATATACATTGCAATATGGTAAATATATATCAATACACAAACATTATATAAGTATCTTAATCAGAGGTAGAAATGTACACTGCAATATGGTAAATATATACAATATATATTTATCAATACAATATATGTCAATACATAAAAAATGTTTTAAACAGAGATAGAAACATGCATGCATATAATAGTCAATATAATTTAACTTTGTTTCAATATACAAGAATCGATACCAATATATTTGTCTAAAAGCAGTAACTCACAATTATAAATCTATTATCCCATCATTTTCCCTCTTTTTTTTTTCAGAATGACCACTGAGCTTATAAAATTCCTCCCCCAACCTCCCAACCCCTAAATGATGTCCCTAAACCCAGGGGTAAACTTTACTGGGAGAGGGGCGTTGTCCTCTAGAATTACTTCCAGCTGTCCTGGGGGTGACGTTCTCTCTGGGGGATCCTGTGAAAGTAAAATGATGGTTAAATTTCAAGATCAATGTCTTTTAAAATTGCAAATAGTCTCTGAGTATTTTGTGCTGGTCTGGCCAGAATGTTGTACAAGATGTGCACCATTTCAGCTAACCAAGTTGGGATTGTCTTGTGCAGGTGGTATCCAAAACAGGTCTTGTAGTAGTGCTATCAGTATCATGACGTCATATCAGCCAGGTAGAGTTGTTGTTGGGGGGCCCCATCTTCTTCCTGGAAACTTCAAATAAAAGAGAGGGAGAAGGAGAAGAGGAAGGAAAATAGGGAGAGCAAGAAGGAGAGGGGAAGTGAGTGAGGGTTAAAGTATGTTAAGTCTATATGAAAATCTTCATCTTTTGATTTTTTTTGTTATTAAGTCACCCTGGCATTTAAAGAAATAAATTTTCTACTTTTTGGTATAAACTGGGTACACCTAATTTCATGTAATCATGTCATGTGTCTATAATTGTTTATTTGTATATTTTTAACTACTTTTATACATTGTGTTGAAATATTTTTAACAAATAATGGCCACTTCAGTTCTTGTTTTAAATTGAATTTTGCTATATGTTGAAATTATTTTTGGCATTCCCAATTAAAATACACATGGAAGATTCAAGTTTTATATTGTTATCTTATATGAAGGCCAGATGAATACATACTATTTTATCAATCTGAATATTCTAAACATCATAAAACCTATTATTTTTGGAAACATCAAATATTTCATAATCTTATGATGTTAAATATATAGATTTTGTTAAGAATTTCCTTTCAAAACAAATTCTAAATATACTGCTGAATACTTCTTTATGTTATGGGTAACATAAAATTCATATACTTTCTTCAAAATATTTTACTACAAAACTGTTAAATATAAGTTTTTTTAAGATTGTGTTACATATAAATGAATATACATATGTTTATTCAAGATCTGTATGCTAAGCTTCCTTTTTACAATGAGGATGATAGAAAATATAATACAAACAAGATATTGGTTTGCTAGAATTTATTTATGTATGATTGTGTATATAAACTATCCTTCTATATGTGGCTATGTTTGTTTGTTTTTACATAATGTGCTTATTGCCCAATTGGCTTATAAGTAAGTGCTTATGTAAACTCTAGGTAACCTGGCCCATCTTCATTTTGGCTCATAGTAAACTCAAATTTTAAGGAACAAAAAGAAAAAGACAAAATAATATATTTAATCCATGTCACCACATAGGCAAAAAAAAAAAAGAAATGGGTAATGATCTTAGATCTTCCTTGGTACACTTAATATGAGCTTTTTAAATTAAAATATATAACAATCAGCTTTCAAGGACAAGACATACATAATTATACAATTCTAGTCACAATGCTATGTCCTTCATCTTCATCCCTATTCTGGTTCAACAACATGGTCCATTAGGTAATGTTTAATGACCACTACATCTTTGAAACAAAACAAATAAACCAATGTGGGATTTTTTCCAAATAATGTGTAATATTGTAATAGATTTTTGAGTTAAAATTAAATTAAAATTAGTTACAGAATTTCTTCAAAGGATAAAAAGAATGATTCTTCAACTAAAAGATAAAAAAAGACATCACATCAAAGACTCCATTCCTATTTAAAGATCAGGACTGTATCTAGGTATGTCTTATTCACTCCTAGCAGGAGATGAACTGTCTCACATCAACTGAGAGCACATTCATGATTTCTATGGACTCTGAAAATATTAAATGATATACATCATCAATGCCATTGAAAATTGAATACCCAGAGTAACTAAACATTTCTCTCACTGTTTATGTTTCTTAAATATTTTGGCTTTTAGATTTTTTTTTAAATGTTTAGGAAAGCTAATGCTCTATCTGGTATATTTGTGAATGATAGTAATCTTGGATTTAATGAACTTACAAATAAACATACTATGTCTCTCATTTCATCATACCTTTTCATTGTGAAAATTCACTTACCTCAAACCCATGCTTATTCAAAACTAAGATTTTTAAAGATTAACTTTTTTCATTATCTTTATAAATATACAATAATTTATTTTCATTGTTCAGTATAATTTGAATTAAACAAAATGTAGCTTTTAAATTAAATTTTAATACAATTTCCTCCAGCTAGAGATACACAATGATTTGAGTTAATTATCACCCAAATTATATAAAAGTTATCTAATAATAACAACAGCCATGATAATTTATACCTTAAGTACTGAATTTTTTATTTAATTAGTACCTAAAATGTCATAAAATGCAACTATTGAGGATTAAAAATTTAATTAAACAATATGTGTATTTTACTAATAAAAAAGAGAGACAATGCTACAGGGACTCCTTCCAAAGTCTCATTTCTAACCATTTAAATATGATAACACATAGACTACAAGTATGTATAAACATACAGGAACTATATAGTCAATCTGGTTTAAATTAGGTAGGTTTTGGTTATATTAGAGATATTTTTCATTATGTACCTTCACTCCATTAAGTCAAACTATATTCTTGATTACTTAATTTTAGATATAGTAATCTATGTTACATGTAAATGATATCTCAGCTACAGAGGGGTCTACAAGAGCTACTTCTAGAATGGGCCCCAAAAGCTACAGAGTAACCCTATCTCAAAAAACCAAAACCAAAAAAATAATAATCAATTTAGATCTAGATCATGATGCTAAATTGTTTTAATATGATCCAGCTGTCTCTCTCCTGAGACTCTCTCTCTCTCATCTCATTTATTACAGATCTTTGAAACAGCCTTCTTAGCTATGAGGAACCTTGCAATATTTGATATGTGAACTCTGAAGGCACAAAATATGATGCTTGGGCAATAGGAGAAACTGTGAATGAAAAGCTCTTGAAAAGAATCTGTGTCTTCAGAGACTAATTAATGACTGGACTTTCTTTTTTTTTCCATTTTTTTATTGAGAAAAGGAGAGAAAAAAAAACAAGTTTCCACCTCCTCCCAGCCTCCCATTTCCCTCTCCCTCCTCCCACCCTTCTCCCCCTCCTCCCACCCTTCTCCCCCTCTTCCCACTCCTCTCCCCCTCCCTCTCCAGTCCAAAGAGCAGTCAGGGTTCCCTGCCCTGTGGTAAGTCCTAGGTCCTCCCCTCTCCGTCCATTTCTAGGAAGGTGAACATCCAAACTGGCTAGGCTCCCACAAAGCCAGCACATTACGTAGGTTCAAAATCCCGTGCCATTGTTCTTGGCTTCTCATCAGCCCTCATTGTTCGCCATGTTCAGAGAGTCCAGTTTTATCCCATGCTTTTTCAGACCCAGTCCAGCTGGCCTTGGTGAGCTCCCAATAGATCAGCTCCACTAATGACTGGAATTTCAATACTGCGGGTAGATTGGAATGTTGCCTGCCCAAAGGCTAGTGACTTTACTTTGGACTGGGTCTGGTCCTCCAGAACAACCATTCCTTGTCTACTTCTCTGTTAGAATTAACACCCTGTGACTAATGATAAAAACCTCTTGGAATCTATTAACATCTCAGACCATTGACTTTCATCAACCCAAAAGCTCAGGTAGCATCGTGGGTCTATAGAAAAGCTTCCCCTATTTTAATGTACCTGCCTCTTTGATGTGCCCTCAAATGTGCTTTAAACTTGTCTTGACTTATGACTTTATTTGTTATGTAAACTTCATGAAGCTGATTCCACATTGGAACATGGAATTTGGGGCAATGTCAAGATGGTTTCCCAGACCACAGTCCCTCAAAATGGCTCCCGAATAAACTATTTTATTTCTTTTAAGATAAGATCTGTGGTGTTTGCACTGACAATCTGAATACAAAATTCTCAAATGAAGAAATAAAAGAACAACAAAGAAGTGCTTGTAGAAATGACTCGCTGGCTACGATCGTTGCCTGGTCTTGCAGAGGACCTGGGACCTCTTCCTAGCACCCACATAGCAGCTCACAGCTCCAATGCCCTCTTCTGGCTTCCATGAGCATTGTATACACACACACACACACACACACACACACACACACACACACACACATTGCCCACAGCTATGCATACAGGCAAAATACACAAACACATAAAAAATGACCAAGAAATAGTTTAAAAACATCCTCAGCAATTAGAGAAAGGGAAGTTAAATCTACTTTGAGCTCTTGTCTTACCCGAGTCAGAATGACTAAGACCCAGAAAACAACTGACAACACATCTGACAAGGAGCTGAGGGAAGTTTCATCCATTATACCGGAAGAATATGGCTGCCTAGATAAGACCGGAACAAGTGCAACCACTGCCATATTTTTAAAACGTTAGGGGCCCCATTAACTTACAGTTCTCTGTCCCATAAACAAAACCCTTCTGCAAACTAGCCATACAGACAACCTCACCTTTTTTTTCCTCATTATAATTGCTATTTGTATCAGTGTTTATACTATTCTCTCATTGACAAATGTAAAATGCTGACTTATTTTTATTCACTGATAAAATTTTGTTTTGTTTTGTTTTGTTTTAGCACAGGCTACTCTACCAGGACCTACTCTCTACATATACAGATTGTGACTATAACTAGATTTGGGGTAGTAATTGGCCTTTTCATTTCAGTTCTTTGTTAAGTCATGAAAGTGTTGGTAACTTTCATCTGTTCAGAATAGGAGTTGTGGCTCTCAGTTTTTCACTATGTTAGCAAATACATGTAAAAACAGGAAAGCTTCCAAAGTTTCAATCCAATGGGAGCTGGACTGATTTCTTTAGGCCCAAAGCAAGACAAAATATGGTAGCAAATATCATGGCAGCATATGTGGTAAAGTGTGTTCATCTTATAGATGACAAAAAGAAACATAAGAAGAGCCCAGGGACAACATATAGTTTTCTAGGTATACTTCCTCCAACTGGGCACAATTTACACTTAAAGCCATTATATGATGAATTTACCAAGAGGTTAATCCATTGATTATATCAGAAAGTTAAAGATCCAGATACTTTCCACAAATGTGTTAGCTTCCAATTAATCTCCCAACACATGAGTCTTTCTGTGCATGCAGGAACACTTTGTATCCACACTATAATAAAAGATAATCTCCAAAATCTTTGTATTTTAGAGTTAAATCTATAATTATTCACCAAGTTTCCTTGTAAGGGCTTATACAGTATATATTTTCAGCTTTGTGAGACATATGAAATCAAGGAAGCAATGAGCTATTTTCCTTAATTACAATTCAAAAATGATCATATCTAATGCTTTCAGTAAGAATTATAAAAAAAAATCACAAGCACTTGGGATTCAAAAATTGTACTCTTAAAGAAATTAGAAGATCGTCCACCACCTCCAAGTCCCCTCTGAGCTGTATCCAACCTCCCCATGCAGTCAGATTTTCTACACCCTTTTCCAGGTTCTAACCTGGACTGAAAATGCTCCCTTGAAGAGCCAAAGACATACAACAAATCCCTCAACACCATACTTATCAAACCTTCTCTTAGTTTTGGCTGTTGGTGTGTTAGAGCTGGCAAAGAGAATCCCAGTACTTGCTATTTCCTTGGTTGTCTCCCAGAGGTGGAAAGTGAGTTGCTACAGCTGTAGACACAATGCATTTCAGACACAGAACCTAGAGGTCCATGAGCTGGAACTGAACTGAAAGCCTTCTCCCTGAAGACTATATTTCATGGTATCAGAGGATTACATGCAGGCTTTGAAAGGAGGGAAGCAACTGACATTCTTTTTTTTTTTTTGATTTTTCGAGACAGGGTTTCTCCGTAGCTTTTGGTTCCTGTCCTGGAACTAGCTCTTGTAGACCAGGCTGGCCTCGAACTCACAGAGATCCGCCTGCCTCTGCCTCCCGAGTGCTGGGATTAAAGGCGTGCGCCACCACCGCCCGGCTAGCAACTGACATTCTTACTCAACTATGATGAGTATGAACCACAACAACCAACATGTCATGATAATCCTGAGAATGTATCAGTGCTGTTGGTTAACAACAGCTCATGATTGGGCTTAAGACCTTCTCAACAAGAGGAAAATCACTCCTGGTTCTGAAAACCTAGTGGACTGCTCAGTACTCGTAAAATGATGGATTTTCAAAGAAAACCTACAACTACCACTTTATTAATCCAGCATAACACCTAACTAAATATTTATTTTTATATTCACAAATAAATGTAGTCTACACCCTTCATCAAGGAGGCTTTTCTTTGCAAAAGGGAATATCATAGAAACCACACCCAAACAAAAAGCAGACCTACAGAACCATTCCTAGTGAGTCCATCCACAAAACCCTCCCATAGCCACAGTTTGGTAACATTTCAGAAGATAGGATAGAAAGCTTACTAAGAACCAGAGGATCAGGTGTTTGCTGTGAAACACCTTGAGATTCCAGAAGCCATACCCATTAAGTCTCAACACCATAACTTCCTAAATAAACAAGAGCTGAACAAGAGCAACAACAATAGATATGCAAAAGTGGACAGGGGCGGGGAGGAAGCCATGAGGTCTCAATCCTGTGCAATTAACTGCAAGAAACTAAGAAATTCTAAGAGTTGGAGAAGTTGTCTTCTCCTGTGAATAACAAATCAATGTATTATTCAATACAAAGTGGTTAGTCTTGAAAATACACATACAGTTAACCTTACTTAGACTCATCAGGCTGTATTTAGGGATGTATGCATACATTAACAATGACTACTACTAATAAAGATACTATGAATCTGAAAGACAGCAAGTAGGGGTATATGGAAGAGTTCAAAGGGAAGAAAGGGAAGGGGGAAAGGATGTAATTTTTATTATAACCTTAAAATAAAGGAAATAATAAAAATAAGTCAGCATCTTTACAAAATAAGAGGTCTTCACTGATTTGAAGTTGAAACTATGTATTTATTTCCATAAATTAAACTAAAGAACACAAGCAAATGTATAATTTTTAGCTGACTACGATAGTATATATGTTTTAACAATGAGGTAATCAATTTATAATTTTCATTATACATATTACAATTATTCAGTGCCTAGAGTAAAAACATAATATTTTATGAAATCATCCATAGAACAACTTTTCTAAATACTCATAGATGTTTCACTGTGAAACACATGAAACATTCACAAACAGTTCTCTCTGTATCTAAAATCCTTACCATACCTAATATTGCAAATTGCAAACACACAAAAAAAAATGATCCCCACTGTTGAATAGTATTGAATTAAAATATTTTATGTATGCAATGAATTTGCTCTCTTCCAACTCCACAGACCTGGATTCCACTTTGATTTATTGCTCTTTAACTTCTGGGAGCTAATCTATCTTTCCTGACATTACCTAAATCCTGTATTACTTATTCATTACCTCAACAATTAGTTCTAGTCAATAAAAAATATAAAGGTAGATGACAAGTGCTATATTTGCAAATGAATCTCTACTATCTGTCTAGTTGAGGCAGAGTGACTTCAATGACTACTGTCACATTTTATCCATGTTAAAGTAAATAAGAGAGATGCACATACAATAGCCATAACAGTTTCAGAATTCGATATCTAAAAGATCTAGATTACTGGAAGGGAGATGACAGTCACAAAAGTGTCTGCTGTACAAGTGTGAATACCTTAGTTCAGAACCACCGTATCCAAATAAGAAAAACAGAAACAGACATGCAAATTATTACACATCTGTAATCTCAGTGCTGGTAAATATGTTGAAGGTGTGGAAGATGTGGCAGATTTTTGGAGGTCTTTCCAAATCAATGAGCTCGAAGTTCAGAAAAGACTCTGCCATGAAGAAAAATAACACAGAGAATGAATAAGTTACCCAATATAGACCTCTGTCCTTCACTTGCACATACACACATCTGCACATTCACTCATATGAACATGTGCACATAGCACACACATAACAAATAAATTAAATGGATTTCCTTTTATCCAATGTCATTAAAATTTTGACTTATTAGGATTGGATATTATTGTTAAGCACAATATTGATTTAAATTATGTCATCTTATTAATTAGCCTGGATGTGTTGAACTTTTCCTCTACATGCGATAATTTTTTATGTCTTCTAATGAAGGTAAGGTTTCAAATGCTTATTCAGATGTTTCTTACCAAGAACAACAGCTTCTACCTTTTTCCCTATATCTTCAGTAGACAATCATTCTTTAGTATCAGAAGGATATGGAAAGTATGCAGAAAATGACAAGGGATAAGATTGGAGAATATAGACACATTTGAATATGTGAGTTTATCTCCTTGGTCATAGTTAACTCTATGACTAGATACATGCTTCGTCAACCACTCTTTTCCTGGGAATTTAGAATTAGAACTGGAAAAGATAAATTATCATTTTCAAGTTCATAAAATTGTAATATGTAAACCAAAGAGTTTTATTGTAGTTATTTTGAGTTATTGTTGGAATAGGAGAGTTAGATAGTTGACCCTGAGAGGGAAAAAGAGGACAAATAGGTGTGACTGCTTTTTTCAATTGAACTCTTCTCTTATACAATACATTCTAACCACAGTTTCTCCTCCTTCCATTTCTCACAGCTCCCTCCACTTCTCTCCCCACCCCCACCCCCCAGATTTACTGCCCCTATATTTCTCTTCAGAAAAGAGCAGGTCTCCAAGACACAACATGCAAACTCGAAAAAACAAGATTCAATAAAACAAGACAAAAACCTTCTTTTACAGGCTGAGCAGGGCAACCCAGTAGGATGAAAAGAGTCCTAAGAGCAGACCAAAGAGTCAGAGATTTACCCACTCCACTATTAGGAGACTAACAATAACACCAAGCTAACAGTCATGAAAGATATACAGAGTACCTGGTACAGACCCATGCAGGACCCATGCTTGCTGTTTCAGTCTCTGTGAACCCATGTTAGCCCTGCTTAGTTGGTTTAGTTGGCCATCTTCTCCTAGTGCCTTCCATCCCCTCTGACTCCAGCCTGATTTCCGCAATCTTTTCTTCCCCTCTTCCACAGAGTATCCCGAGCTCTGAAAAGAGGGACCTGATCGAGACCTAAATATAACACCAGTAGCACAGACACTGAGAGAAACAACTAACAAATGGGACTTCCTGAAACTGAAAAGCTTCTGTAAAGCAAAGGACACAATCAAAAGACAAAATGGCAGCCTACACAATGGGAAAAGATCTTCAATAACCCCACATCAGACAGAGGAGTGATCTCCAAAATATACAAAGAACTCAAGAAATTGGTCATCAAAAGAACAAATAATCCAATAAAAAAAAAAGGAGTATAGACCTAAACACAGAACTCTCAACAGAGGAATCTAAAATGGCTGAAAGACACTTAATGAAATGGTCAACATCCTTAGTCATCAGAGAAATGCAAATCAAACATCTCTGAAATTTCATCTTACACCTGTAGAATGGCCAAGATCAAAAGCACTGATGACAACTTATGCTGGAGAGGTTGTGAGGTAAAGGGAACACTCCTGCATTACTGGTAGGAGTGCAAGCTAATACAGCCTTTTTGGATATCAGTATGGCAATTTCTCAGAAAATTAGGAAACAACCTTCCTCAAGACCCAGTAATACCACTTTTGGGAATATATATCCAAAGGATGTTCAATCGTGCCACAAGGACATGTGTTCAACTATGTTCATAGCAGCTTTGTTTGTCATAGCCAGAACCTGGGAAACAACCTAAAAGCCCTTCAACCAAATAATAAATAGGGAAAATGTGGTGCATTTACGAAATGGAGTACTACACAGCAAAATAAATAAATAAATAAATAACGACATCTTGAAATTTGCAGGCAAATGGATGAGTCTAGAAAACATCATATTGAGGGAGGTAACCCAGACCTAGAAAAACAATTATCATATATATATTCACTCATCAGTGGTTTTTAGATATAAAACAAAACAAAAAAAAATAAAAAACAGCCTACAATTCACAATCCCAAAAAACCTAGATAACAATGAGTTCCCTAAGACAGACATACATAAATGTATTCTACATGAGAAGTAGAAAAAGACAAGATCTCTGAGTAAATTGGGAGCATGGAAACCATGGGGGATGGTCAAAGCGGAGGGGAGAAGAAGGGAGGAGCAGAAAAAAAATGTATAGCTCAATAAAATTAATAAAAAAAAGATACCTCCAATTTAGACACTTTCTCTGCATAATGTCTGGCTGTGGTTCTCTGCACCTGTCCCATCTGCTTCTGAAGGACTGCTTCTGATGACTGGACAAGGCACTGATCTATGAATATAGCAGAACATCATTAGGAATCATTTCATTGATTATTTTGGACAGTCATATTTGGGTCTACCATCCACTAGAATGGTAACTATTTAATAAGTAACCAATATTGGTGAAAATATGGAAAAATTAGAACTCTCAGGTATTATCAATCTGATTGGAATATAGCACAGCCGTTGTAGAACAGAAATATGGTGACTGTCCATAAAACATCAAATTGTCATATGAGAATTTTTAAATGAGAGATCCCATTTGGAGATATATGCCCAAGATAATCTATAGCAAATTCTTGACAAAATGTGCACTCTGGTTTTCATAACATTCATAACAGCTTTGGTCATAAAGGATAAAACCAACTCAGCATTTTATCTATGGATAAAAACTAGTATATATAATATGTGTGTATGTGTACACAATGCAACATTTTTCATTCTTAAACAAGGAGGAAAGTCTGACACAGTTTATAAGATTTAAGAACATTATACTAAGTGAAAAGATCCAGACACAAAATGAGTAATATTATTATGTTCCAATCTGTATGAGGTATCCAGAATAGTCATATTCACAAAAAGAATATGGACTAAAGGCAGTAAACAACTGAGGGAAAGGGGACTTGGAGAGTTGTCTAATAGATACAAAATTTCATATTTTTTTATTTTTTAATGTATTTATTTATTAAAGATTTCTGTCTCTTCCCCGCCACCGCCTCCCATTTTCCTCCCCCTCCATCAATTAATTCCCCCCCCAGCCCAAAAAGCAATCAGGGTTCCCTGTCCTGTGGGAAGTCCAAGGAACCCCCACCTCCATCCAGGTCTAGTAAGGTGAGCATCCAAACTGCCTAGGCTCCCACAAAGCCAGTGCGTGCAGTAGGATCAGAAACCCATTGCCATTGTTCTTGAGTTCTCAGTAGTCCTCATTGTTCACTATGTTCAGCTAGTCTGGTTTTATCCCAGGCTTTTCCAGACCCAGGCCAGCTGGTCTTGGTGAGTTCCCAGTAGAACATCCCCATTGTCTCAGTGTGTGGGTGCACCCCTCGCGGTCCTGAGTTCCTTGCTCGTGCTCTCTCTCCTTCTGCTCCTGATTTGGACCTTGAGATTTCAGTCCTGTGCTCCAATGTGGGTCTCTGTCTCCTTCTTGAATTTTGCATGCAAATGGATGGAAATAGAAAACACTATCCTGAGTGAGGTAAGCCAGACCCAAAAAGAGGAAAATGGGATGTACTCACTCATATTTGGTTTCTAGCCATAAACCAAGGACATTGAGCCTATAATTTGTGATCCTAGAGAAGCTAAATAAGGAGAACCCAAAGAAAAACATATAGGCATCCTCCTGAATATTAACCTTCAGCAAGCGATGAAAGGAGACAGAGACAAAATTTCATATTTTTAAGGTGAAAATTCTTCTGGAGATAACAGTAACATAAATGTACTCAATATTGAGCTGTACACTTAAACTCAGCATGCTAGGTAAGAGAGAAACAAGAAATTTCTCTTTTTCTTTACATTAAATAATGCCTTGTGCTAGTTCTTCATTTACATAAATTTAGTCAGCAGTTTAAAAACATTACATTGGAGCAACTCATTATATTTTCTATAAATTATATACAGTAGCTATCATTTGGGGACTATGAGAGTGATTTCCCCCTGCACTCATGGGTAATTTATTTTTAAAATTAAGTTTAAGTTTAGAATATAAGGAAATGGGTTTCATTGAAACATTTTCACATATACTTTTTTCTTTTGAAATTATAATTAAACTAATTCCTCTTCCTTTTTCTCATCCAAAGCCTCCAATATACCTCTCCTCTCCTCTTCAAATTAATGCCTCTTTTTTCTCTAAGCATATATATATATATATATATATATAAAATTTATATATAAAAATTTACATTAATTTTCCTAAATATAACCTGCTCAGTCAATGTCATTTGCATGTATGGCAGGTATGAGTTCAGGATGGTTTAGTTGCCATTCCTCACTGCTCTCCCCCAAATCCCTGCCTTCCCTTGCTGGTCCCATGTTCCTCCAAATAACTACCTTCTGCTTGCATTGCAGGTGCATCCCATCACTCTCTCTTTTCTTCCTCCCTCTCCCTTTCCTTAACATGTATTTCTTTCCCTTTGCAGTCTCCATTTCTGTTTCATGACCTGCCTACACACACACACACACACACACACACACACGGTAGGAGGGACTTAGCAGACTGAAAGCAGACTTTCTCTATACTTTAAAGAAAGTTCAGCTTCATTGAACAGAATCTTCAGAAAAAGAACATATAGAAACAGAATCATGCTATTTCCATGCTGCCATGTTTCTTAGAAGCCCCGACCTAGGAGCAGAGCCACAAATTATTAAAAAAAGAATAATTGTTAGGTTTTATTTTCTGTACAGTTTTCAGCATAGCAAGTCATAAAGATAAACATAATAATATATTATAGTCTCTACTTGTCATGCCTTACTCAAGAGTTGGTGAAACCATTCATTAAAATTTGGTTTTCTGGATGCCATTTACCACAGCATTGTTCTGTTCTCGGCTTTCTACATAAATGGGGCTAGAGAATGTTGTCATGGAAAAACAACTCAAGACTGTTCAAGAGGAGTCTTGCTCTGCCTATTACCCCATTTAAGTTGTCTCAGTACAAAAAAAAAAAAACAGGCCCGTGGAGAACACTGTAGACAAGTATAGACTTCTAAGAATCCGCAATGGTAAGTGAAACTTTGAGTAGCTTATCTAACCTGAAGAAACAAACAACAAAAAACTTCTCAATTTCCAAACAGTCACTTTGATCACATAGTCAAAAAGAAAACAAAAACTCACTTAGAAGCTTGCTGTTCCCACTTGCCAACTTCTAGCTCTTCACATCATTTTTCAGTGCCTTTGCCCTCTTTGTAACCAGGGGCCACTCTCATAACAACCTTCTTGTAGCCACCCTGAAGAGTAATGAATGGAAATGAGTAATAAATATAAAATGGTGTATAAATCTTTTAGCACCAGAGACTTGGGATGTTTTAAATACACAGGATAATAAGACTATCAATCCTGTCTCCAATGTATAGACATTTACAAAGTATGATCCTATTCATCTCTGACTCTTAAAGCCTTGGTTTAAAAAACAAAATCTCTATGATTTCCATCAATGCAGAGAAGTATGATCCTTTGCTTTTCTTTGTAGGGCCAATTAATAAATTTTCCTGTATGTGCCAAGACCATGTCAGATAGGTTTACATTTTCTCTCCAGTGGAGTTGTGAACTCATTAAGAACTGCTTTCTTAGTTCAGGGGATTTGGTTTTCCACTTCTCCAATAGCATCTAGATACATTACATTGGGGTGAGGGAATTTTAATGGCACAGTTGTCTGAATATTATATTAGCTAAAATACTAAAATAAACACAGTTCAAATATAAAGGAATCAAGACTGACAGTTTTAAAACCTTCTGAGACACTATTTCCAATTGTGTTAATGTTAATACTGAATAACTTGGTTTTCCCTCAGTCCCCAATATTTTTTGCTGAAAACTTTTTTCATATAATATATTCTAATTGATTTCCCTTTCCCTACCTCCCTCCAAGATCCTCCCCACTTCCCTATCCATTCAACTCTTCTCTCTTTCTCTCTCACTTTAGAAAAAAAGAAAGAATGGAAGGCTAAAAAAGAACCATACACATGATCCCCACAAAAACACAAAATCAAAACCATAACATACAAGCAAAAGACCAGTAAAACAAAAGCAAACCAATATGAAACAAAAACTCTACAAAAAATACCACTGAGGTTGTGTTGTGTTGGCCATCTACTGTCAGACATGGGACTTTCCTTTACATGTGGTTGTGTGGTTAATGTGCCCAATGGGACCCCATTGCGCAAAATTGATTTTTTTCTTTCCAATTGGTTGTCATTTTCAAATAGTTTCTTGGTTAGGAATGGGAACCCATTTCCACTTCCAACTTTTTCAATGCTGTAAGACCACCTTGCTTGGACCTACAGCAAGCCCTGTGCTTGCTGCCACAGTCTGAGTGAGTTCATATGTCCCACAGTCCAATTGTGTCTGGTAGACACTGTTTCCTGGAAGTCATCCATCAACACTGCCTCTTCAAAATCTTTCTCCATCCTCTTCAGCATAGCTTGTTGATCCCTTAGAGGAGCAGGTAGATGAACACCTCCTATTTAAGACTGATTTCAGAAATCTCTCACTCTGTGCCATTGTCAAATTGTGGGTCTTTGTGTTATATCCCATCTACAACAAGAAGTTTCTATGATGATGACTGAGTGGCAATGATTTACCGTATAAGAGAATGTTAGGAATTATTTAATAGTAGTATTTGGTTTTCCCCTGGTCCCATGGCCAATCCAATGTTATAATCCTGGCCACCAAGCACTCTCAAGTATGAGTACCATCTTCCTGAATGGTCCTTAAATCTAATCAGAGTGGTTTTTCACTCCCATAATGTTTGTGCCACGATTGGACCAGCATATCTTATAGGGAAGTTACAGCTATAGCTTGCAGCCTTTGTAGCTGGGTTGATAATTACCTGTTTCCTCTGGTAGCATGCAGAGTACCTTCAAGTACCATGAACATTAGTCAATAGGAGTGAAGCCTCTAGGTAGATACTTAATGGAAGAGAACAGATCTTTGTTTAACATGACTCGATCAACTGAGCAAAATTTTAAAAAGGTACAGGGTGATGTTAAGGAGAAATTCATTACTATGGAAGAGGGAACAGCTGATTTGGATGGTAAGCTTCAGTCCCTTTCTGTAGGAACTGAAACATTAGTGGCTGATACTTAAGCTTAAGCTTAAGCTTAGGTAGATACTTAAGCTCAACTTAATGGTGTTCAACGAGATAACTAATTGGTATCTTTAGCAATAGAGTTTTACCACTGGACTGTGAAGAGCAACCAAAAGCCTTGACAATAGGTTGAGATATTGAGAATTTCCACAGAGTACCCTTGGCCAACAACACAACTAGATGTAAACTGTTCCTGGCACTGGAGGCTTCATTTAGCAGTGTAAGATGTCTAGTTGAGGCATCATCTCCCTATTAATTCGTGACTCCATTTAGATTTCTTTTACTTACATATGAATTTTAGGAAGCTTCAACAGTAGAAAGTTTAGACATGGCCTCTCAAATGGCCCTTAATGTTGTTTTTTCTTCCCCATATCCACAGCCTTAGCCCTGTCCTGTCATCCCTCCCCATTTAATCCCCCTACTCCAATTTTCTCTCTGTCTCTCTAGACTATATATTTCCCCTTCATTGAGAATCCTCCCCTCCCCAGTAGTCCCTTACTGGATACTTAACCTGAGAAGATACATGGATTATAACACACATATGGAAGGCTTAAAAGTTAGCATCCACGTAAAAGAAAAAACACAATATGTGTCTCTTGGAATCTGAGTTACCTTACTCAGGATGACTTTTTTCCATCTCCATCCATTTACCTGCAAATTTCATAATTTCATTTTTAAAAGCTGAATAATATTTCATTATATAAATGTGTCATACTTTTCACTATCCATTCATCAACTGATAGACAAGTAGATTGTTTCCAATTTCTTGGTATTATGAAGAAAACAGCAATTTACATGGTAAAGCATGTGTTTCTGTGGTCAAATATATGGAGTCCTTTGGGTAGATGCCTCAGGGTTGTATATCTGGATCTTGAGGCACAACAATTTTCAGTTTTCTGAAACTCCTACATTGATTTGCACAGAAGTTATACAAATTTACACTCCCACCAGCAATGGATAAATGTTTCCCCTTTTCCACATCCTTATCAACATGTTTTGTAATTTATTTTATTGAACTTTGTCATTCTGGCTGTTGTAAGATGAAATCTAAAAGCAATGATGATTTGAATTACCCTGATGATTATGGACGTTGAACATTTAAGCGTTTCTCAGCCATTTGTGTATTATCTTATGAAAACTCTGTTCAGTTCAACAATAATTTTAATTATGCTGTTTGTTTTTCCCACTTCAAGATTTTATTTTTAGGTTTTTTAGTATATTTTAGATACGAGGCTTCTATTGGATGCACAACTGGTAAAGATCTTTTTCTCATTCTGTAGTGTGCCACTTTTTCCTAAGTGGTATAGCTGCATTGAGGTACATGACGGTAGGACCCAATATTTTGATTTATATTTGTCAGAGTGTTCTTAAAATAGGACAGTTTGGGCTATTTTGAAATAATGAGATACCTTCAACTTTGTCCAACTCTGCATATGTAATTAAAAGACAACAATCTAGAGGCTATTAACTTTTAATACTTTATGCAAAAGAAATTAATATTAAAACGGGATTTGCCACCTGGCAGTGGTAGCACATGCCTTTAATCCCAGCACTAGGGAGGCAGAGGCAGGAAGATCTCTGTGATTTCAAGGTCAGCCTAATCTACAAAGTGAGTTCCAGGAAAACCTGAACTACACAGAGAAACCATATCTTGAAAACAAAAAACAAAAACAAAAAACCTAGGGGGAAGGACCTTTGTATAGATCCTTCAGGCACAGAATTATGTATTTTAAAAAAGCAGTTAGCAAGAAGTTGTGAAAGAAAAAGTGCTGATCTTATCAACTGGAAAATTACCATGCTGATGCAATCAATGCATTAATGATGTGGTCTCAAATATTCAGCATAAGATTTTGGAGAAATAATGGTCAGGAAATACAGTAGTAATGTAGTAAAGTTGGTGCCATTACACTCTAAATTTATCTCCTTCTCAATCTCTCTGTCCCCCTCTCATTCCTTTTCTGGTTTTTTTATTTCTTCCTTTCTTTCTTCCTTTTCCTTTATTTTCTACAGTGCAATATCACAGAAAATGTCCAAATCCTCTGGCTCTTGCAACCTCTACACCCTTTCTACAATGTTCCCTGATCCTTAGGTACCTGAGTGCTTTGTAAATACAAGTGCTTGAACTGTTCTCCACAACTCTGTTGTAAAGAGCAGTTTCATCAATTAGGCGTGAAAGAGGTGGGAAGTCTGAATATAGCACTCAATCTTCCTCTCTTATTCCAGTCCTGGTTTCATAAAGAAGAGTGTCTTAGCTGTTTAATAAGAAGATTCTACAAAAGCACTTTTCTCTTCATTTTCCTTTATGGGTCTGAGAAACAATCTCGCTAATACACTCTTGTTAGGTGCAGAAGGAATAGGATAAATTCTCTCTTTCTCTCCCTCTGAAAATAAAAAATTGAAGTGATGAATGTGATTTCCAAAAGGAGTAAGCTATTATTGAATTCTACTCTTTCTGTCCACTGTTCTTACTTCTTCCTGACCTAAGTAACTGGTATACTTGAAAGAATATGTGTATAAAGCACATATTATATATTAACTGTATTTGAGGTTCATCATTTTAAAGGCTAGTCTTCTTTCTGCTATCAAGTTGAGTCACCTTTTCAATTGGGTCAAATCTAATCAGACCCAATACAATCACAAAGGAATTAACTATAAACATTGCACTTTTTTAGATTTTCCACCAGAATGACAGAAAATCAACTTTCATGAAAAGTATCAAAGGCCATTCTTAGGGAAATATACCTAGCTGTCATTTCCCCAATTCTGTCCACATCACCACCCATATAAAGTGGTCTAATTCCCACTGATTCATGGGGATTTTTTTCTGGCTTAAGAGGTTCCATGATCCCTATAAAAATATTTTCTACTTCTTAATGATTAAAAATAAACTTGGCATTTGAAAAACACCACTACCATTTCTTGTTAAGATATTTTGTCTCTAGTAATTCTCAATAGAAAAGGCATCAATGGAAATGCTCAGACACACATTAAACAGAAACCTTACTTGAGAAATAATATGTGTTCCAAAGACACTTCTGGATAAACCTTAAGAAATTTTTCTTTTAAAAAGGCAGAAACCAACCTGAAAACCTCAATTTCAGCTGCCATGGGTTGTTTCCTTCTTTTCTAGACAAATTAAATGTGCCAGTACCAGCTACAAAGGCTCATCACATTTATTTTTACCAAGAACATGCCTCCTGTTTTCATAGCTTTGAAATGTTTTCAAGACATCATACAGTGGTTCTGAAGAAGATTCCTTTGAGGAGCAATAAGGTATGATTCTAAGCCAAAAATTATTTCACCTTCTGAAATTCAAGTCTTTGTGACATGCCACAGAAATCTGGCTTTTTCCCACAGCAGTTTATGGTCAGTGAAAACTGAATTATTCAATGACCTGGGTTTAGAAATCTTTCCCTGTCATTTCAGGGAGGGAAGAATGCCAGGACCACAAGTTGTATCATTTGAAATGCTGAACATGACACTGGTTTCATAGGATTTGGATAATGCTGTAGGGCATAGATGCCAGGAGCTTTTTTTCTCTTTCATTTGTGCTTTCACCGTACCTTAAAACCATTTTTCCTTCCCATTTAATGTCTTTAAAAAGAGCCGTTCCCCAAAGTCACTCAAGAGAAGGAAGAAGTGTGTGAGCTCTAGGATAGATTCTGCCCAATCTGAATGGAAGGATGTTCTCTAAAAGTCTCATATGTCCAACCTTCGATTACACCCACCCACATCGTACCCCACTTGTTATATAGACAAATAGCACTGGCTCTTTGGGTGTAGCCTCAGTATTTACTTCTGGTAATGGTCAAAGATATAAATTTTTATTTCAGAGCTGGGCGGTGGTGGCACACGCCTTTAATCCCAACACTCGGGAGGCAGAGGCAGGAGGATCTCTGTGAGTTCGAGACCAGCCTGGTCTACAAGAGCTAGTTCCACGACAGGATCCAAAGCTACAGAGAAACCCTGTCTCGGAAAATAAAAAAAATAATTTATTTCAGAAAGTATAAAAATAATTTTGAAGGATGTTTTATGCCTTACATCTTTTTATTCTACTACAGGGAATATTTAGGGAATATTACATAATTAATAGTATTTAATAGTTAGGAAAGAGGGAACAAAATAAAAGCGTGCAGAAGGTCTGGATTCCTCCTTCATTTGATTTCATACAAATTTTCATGTTGTTAACAGTGAACTTTTTTATCAAATATAATGAATAGCCCTCATCTCTACTCATATCCCAATTAGGCCTTTCCATCTTGGTAACCTGCCAACTGCCAACCCTTTTAATTTGGATCTTCTCTAGTCTTGGGCTCTTTGGAAGTTCAAATTTAACTTCCTTATATATACAGGAGCTCAAAACCACCAAAATCAATGTCTCCCACAACATTTTTTGGTCAATGAATTTGGTATATAAAAGTTCAGCACTTTTGCTATTAGGGTGCAATAACCTACTCTGGTGTACTTTGTGGACTTCAGCTCCAGTACTAATAACACAGCCTTTATTTGCTGGATTCCTTTTATCATTTCACGTCCCTATTCTTAAACTTGTGTCTCCTTAGCTAGCACCCTATAGTGGCCTTGAATCTGTGTTTATTGGTCTACTTTGAAGACACACTATTTGGGAACATGTGGTTTAAGACAAGACATTTTGCTCAATGAGGCTCACAAACAAATTCTACCCTTTTCTGTTGTAAAGAGGCCAACTTGTTCTTTTCCTGGCAGCCCAGACTCCCAAAATAACCACACAAAAACTGTATTAATTAAATCACTGCTTGACCAATTACTTTGCATATTGCTAGCTCTTACATCTAGAATTAACCCATCTCCAGTATTTTATATTTTACCAGGAGGCTCATGGCCTACTGGCAAGGTTTCAATGTGTCTATCTCTGGAAGCAGCTCCATGGCTTCTCCATGACTCCACCTTCTTTCTCCCAGCATTCAGTTTAGTTCTCCTGCTCTATTCTTCTCTATCATTGGCTCAAGATAGTTTCTTTATTAACCAATGGTATTCACAGCATACAGATGGGAATCCCACATCACTTTTCTGTACAGCCCTTGCTCAATTCCTTTACTCTATCTACCCTACACACCGATTTAGCCACAATCAGCTCCTGAATCCTCAGAGACAGAAAGACAGAGAGATCTTAAGATTTGTATGCTATATACTCCTTTGGAATATTGTGAACATGTATCAATGATGTATCAATGGCTCCTAAATTCACAGAATAAACTATGGGGGGTTCTCTAAGGAAAAGAGTTGCAATGAACTATATTTGGAAACATGGATTTTATATAAGCATATATTTCTATGTACTTGTGTAAAGATTCAAGATAGTTCTGTTCTTACTTTACTTCCCCTAGGAGGCAGTGAGACTTGTAAGTAAATCATGATTTTTACCCAACTGCAGATTCCAGAGTTCTTCAGGCTTCTCAGTACCAAAATAAGAGTAAAGATTCTGTGTTAATAGGGGGAATCATTATGGGACTCATAGCTGTTCTCTTTTTATGTATTTCTTCATTTCACCCATTTTGTGCATAGAAATGTTCTCCTCAACTTGTGTCAGATATTTCCTGGACAGATATAAGATTTATTCTATCCTTGTTTACTGTGATTTCAATCTTTTTCAATATTTTCTTCAGTCTGCCTCATCACACCTAAGGTTCACTGCCTAAAGCCTTCCCTCTTATGAACACAGTATCTATAATGATGCCTATAATAGTTTTCTTACACTGATATTTATTGATTGTATATAGTATGAACATTATAAAGACAATGCCTCTCAAGTTTATCACTTACTTTGATCACATTCACCATTCATATCCTCCCTTTTTCACCATCTTTATCCCTCTAGCACCTCCTTTTCCTAATCTTCCTTTTGTTTCAAACCATATGTGAATAGGTATGTATATGTGTATTATCCATATATCCATATAATTATATAGATCTATAGGTTCAACAAATAATTGGTGTCTTTTGTCTTTCTGATCTGTCTTACTTTTGTTAATATTATATCTCCAGATACATCCATCTTACAGAAAATAATGCAATTCCCTACTTTTTATACTTTAATAAAACTCACTCATGCCTATATATAACATTTTCTTTATCCCTTAATCTGTTGATGGATACTTAAGTTGATTCCACATATATACCCTGAAGTGTTATAGTTGGGCCATAGTAGTTTAAATTTTCATTTTTTAAAGGCTTTCCCTTCTGGTAACTCAGGAAACAACATCAAGAAATAACAAAAATCCCAACCAACAAACCAATCAATACTTGGGTCAATGAAATGAAAAGATGGCTCTCAAATGGCCAATAAATATATGATAAAAACTGTCCAAAATCATTAGTCATTGGGAAAAATGCAAAATAAAAATACACCGAGATTCAGGCATTTGCAAAAAAAATTAACAAAGACATTATTATATAAATCTATTGCTTTTACTCAAGCCTTAGGAGAAAACAGTGACTGTAATCAGTAATCCATATTCGAGGAATGATGAGGAACAATAAATAAGAAAAATCACACTGGAGATGGTGTCTACATATATATCTACTATCTTTCCCTTTCATCAACACTAAAACTTTACTAATTAGTATAATTAATAGAAATGGATTTATATTGGTGAAATTGTAGCTTGGTAATCAGGGTAGGAAAAGTTACAAGTGGCTGATATAGATGAAGTTAGTGGTATTCCAAATGTATTTATTGGCTAAGGTACTAGCAAGTCACAACCAATCTTTAAATAAGTAGGAAAATGTAAAAAGCTTTTTGTATTTTTCCATTAGGTTTTTCACATTCTATTTAACTGCTAATTCAGAACAGAGATGTTCAGAATATTCTTGATCATATTTCTATAGTTGGTGGTTTGTCAAAGTCTACCACTATAATAATATTATTTTGTTTTAAGTAAACACTTTATGCAAGTACTAGCAAAGAAATATTTCTGTTCTTTGGAATCATATAGCTCTTCTTGAAATCCTGTTTATAAATGCCTGCTATTTAACAATATTTGACTAAATTCTATAAAGTTGTGGAGTATATGTGCCAACTTGGCCTATCTCTGTACATTTATCTTCAATATGAGCATATGAACTGTGACAATCAGTTTTTCACCCCTGCATCTTATGCCTTAATCACAGGTCCTTAGTTACAGTATAGTATAGACTTCTAATTAGGTACAAGACCATCGTGCTGATACCATAGTGTTGCCATCCTCTGTTGTTCTCTCCATTTGACTTCTCTGGTCCCCATCTCTGGTCTATGGTGAGTCTGTCCTATCCCTCATTTTGTCTCCAATGATAAGTTTTGTCCTTGTGATAGCTGGTTCTTGTTATTACTGGTATTATATTCATTCATCCATTCATTCACCAATGAAGAATTAAACATCATTTATGTACTTAAGCGATATTCTCAACACAGGAGTTTTCGGCTTTTCAATATTTCTCTGTGATATCTGTCATACCATGAGTAATGATGATAAATAAAAGTGTGAAATTTGTATAGGATAATTTCATACAATATGTCATGAAATGTGCATTTTCTGTACAACAGGTACTTTGGAAATGATGGTTAAGAAAACCCTCAGAGCGATAAAAAAACAAACTATGCAGAGATCTTATAGTGCTCTCCACTGAGCCTTCCATTATTTTAGTGGGATTAGTAATCAGTGCGATTTACAATAAAGCTGACTCCAAAGACCGGACAAGTTCATTTTGAACCTTTTATAACAGCCAGTTCCTCCTCAGTGCTATACCTCATCTCTTTAATCAAAAGACGCCTAATCAAACTGTAAAAAAATCCCTAAGAAACCAAGATCTGCTTAGCTTTCTTGAGGCAATATAACGCACAATTACCACTTTGGCTTGTTTCATTGAATTGATCAATTGGATCAGCTCGTATAAACTGATTACTTTTGTTTAGTATTTTGTAGTCATCACAAATAGATCAGAAATTCAGCAAAAACCCAGCTTAATTTAATTAGTATTGATGAAGCACTAAGGATCATAAAACCTGAGATTCAGAAAAAAAAGAAGTCCTACAAAATTAACCTCAAAATTCTCATGCACACTTTGAATATTCAAAGTCCTTCTGTTGATATTGCTACTTAAGTATAAACATTTTAACTATAAGATTATTTGTAATGAACTATTCTTAATTATAAATATATAAAACACTAAAAGTAAAAATAGGTTTAAAAATCACCTACTATTTTATTTAATCTCTCATTTCTGGTGCCTAAATATTTACGTTGTTTTAGAACTAGAAATTTATAAATTTATTTTTCTTTTTTGACATTCATATTCGTTAGCATACAAATAAGTATTTAATCATTACATTTTTTTCAAACAATTTTTTTCTTATTTCTCTACCTGCTCTTCTCCCTTTTCGTATGCCCTCCCACCACTACCTTTCTGTCTTCATGTCCCATATGCCCTATTGTTCAGCTCCTTTTAAAAACACCTACAAATATCGAAAGTTTAACTTCTTCCTTTCCAATTCGAATCCCCTTGGTCCCATTATGTTGTCTTATTGCTATTGCTAGAACTTCAAGCACTGTATTGAAGAGGTATGGAGAGAGTGGACAGCCTTGTCGTGTTCCTGAGTTTAGTGGGATGGCTCTGAGTTTCTCTCCGTTTAATTTGATGTTAGCTGTCGGCTTGCTGTATATAGCTTTTATTATATTTAGGTATGACCCTTGTATCCCTAATCTCTCCAATACTTTTATCATAAAGGGATGTTGAATTTCGTCAAATGCTTTTTCAGCATCTAAAAAAATGATTTTATGGTTTTTTCTTTCAGTTTATTTATATACTGGATTACATTGATAGATTTTCGTATGTTGAACCAGCCCTGCATCTCTGGGATGAAGCCTACTTGATCATAATGGATAATTTTTTAATGTGTTCTTGCATACAGTTTGCCAGTATTTTGTTGAGGATTTTTGCATCGATATTCATGAGTGAGATTCTGTTTCTTGGTTGAGTGTATGTGTGGTTTTGGCATCAGGGTAACTGTAGCTTCATAAAAGGAATTTGGCAATGATTCTTCTGTTTCTATATTGTGAAATACATTAAGGAGTATAGGTATTAGGTCTTCTTGGAAGTTCTGGTAGAATTCTGCATTGAAACCATCTGGTCCTGGGCTTTTTTTGGTAGGCAGGTTTTTGATAACCTCTTCTAATTCTTTGCGACTAACAGGTCTATTTAGATTGTTCACCTGGTCTGGTTTAACTTTGGTATATGGTATTTATCTAAAAAACTGTCCATTTCTTTTACATTTTTGAGTTTTGTGGCATACAGGCTTTTGTAGTAAGATCTAACGATTCTCTGAATTTCCTCTGTGTCTGTGGTTATGCCCCCCTTTTCATTTCTGATCCTATTAATTTGCATATACTCTCTCTGCCGTTTGATTAGTTTGGATAGGGGTTTATCAATCTTGTTGATTTTCTCCAGGAACCAGCTTTTTGTTTCATTGATTCTTTGGATTGTTTTCTGTGTTTCTATTTTGTTGATTTCAGCCCTCAGTTTGATTATTTCCAGTCTTCTACTCCTCCTAGGTGAGTCTACTTCTTTTTTCTAGAGCTTTCAGGTGTGTTGTTAAGTCTCCAATGTGTGCTTTTTCTGTTTTCTTTAAGTGGGCACTTAGAGCTATGAACTTTCCTCTCAGGACTGCCTTCATAGTGTCCCATAAGTTTGAGTAGGTTGTTTCTTTATTTTCATTGAATTTGAGGAAGACTTTAAGTTCTTTCTTTATTTCTTCCTTAATCCAGGTATGGTTCAGTAGTTGACTGTTCAGTTTCCATGAGTTTGTAGGCTTTCTGGGGGTAGCATTGTTGTTGAATTCTAACTTTAATCCATGGTGATCTGATAAGACACAGGAGGTTACCAATATTTTTTTGTAACTGTGGATGTTTGCTTTGTTACCGAGTATGTGGTCAATTTTCAAGAAGGTTCCATGAGCTGCAGAGCAGAAGGTATATTCTTTCCTATTTGGGTGGAATATTCTATAGATGTCTGTTAAGTCCATTTGATTCATTACCTCCATTACTTCTCTTATTTCTCTGTTAGGTTTCTGTCTGATTGACCTGTCCATTCGTGAGAGAGGAGTGTTGAAGTCTCCTACTATTAGTGTGTGCGGTTTGATGGCAGCCTTGAGTTTTAGTAATGTTTCTTTTATGTACGTGGGTGCTTTTATATTAGGGGCATAGATATTCAGGATTGAGACTTCATCCTGATGAACTGTTCCTGTAATGAGTATAAAATGTCCCTCTCCATTTCTTCTGGTTGATTTAAGTTTGAAGTCAACTTTTTTAGAGATTAGTATGGCCACCACTGCTTGTTTCTTAGGTCCATTGATAGATAAGCCTTTTCCCAGCCCTTTACTCTGAGTAGGTGCCTGTCTTTGTGGTTGAGGTGTGTTTCTTGTAAACATCAGAATGTTGGATCCTGTTTTCTTATCCAATCTCTTAGCCTGTGCTTTTTTATAGGTGAGTTGAGTCCATTGACATTAAGCGATATTAATGACCAGTGGTTGTTAACTCCGGTCACTTTTTTAGCAGTAGAGTTTGTGTGTTTCCCTTCTTTGAATTGCTCTGGTGAAGGGTCTCTAGATGTGTGAGTTATTGTGGTCATTGTTGGACTCCTTGGTTAGTGATTTTCCTTCTATTACTTTCTGTAAGGCTGGATTTGTGGCTACGTATTGTTTAAATTTGTTTTTATCCTGGAAAATTTTGTTTTCTTCATTTATAGTGAATGAAAGCTTGGCTGGGTATAGTAATCTGGGCTTGCATCCATGGTCTCTTAGTTTCTGCAGTACATCTATCCAGGACCTTCTGGCTTTCATGGTTTCCATAGAGAAGACAGGAGTAAGTCTGATAGGTTTACCTTTATAAGTAACTTGGCCTTTTTTCTTTGCAGCTCTTAATATCTTTCTTTATTCTGTATGTTTAGTGCTTTGATTATTATACGGCGAGGAGATGGTTTTTTTTTTTTTTTTTTGGTCCACTCTATTCAGTGTTCTGTAAGTTTCTTGAACCTTCAAAGGAATATCTTTCTTTAGGTTGAGAAAGGTTCTTTTCTATAATTTTATTAAATATATTTTCTGGACCGTTGAGCTGTACTTCTCTCCTTCTTCTATCCCAATTATTCTTAGGTTTGGTCTTTTTATTGTGTCCCAGATTTCCTGAATGTTTTGTGATGAGAATTTGTTGTTTTTGCTATTTTCTTTGATCAGTGTGTTTATTTTCTCTATGGTATCTTCAGTGTCTGAAATTCTTTTTTCTATCTCTTGTAATCTGTTGTTAGTACTTGTCTCTGTAGTTCCTGTTCATTTACCCAGATTTTCCATCTCCATCCTTCCCTTGGTTTGTGTTTTCTTCATTACTTCCATTTCATTCTTCATGTCTTGAACCGCTTCCCTTACCTGTTTGATTGCTTTTTCTTGTTTCTCTTGGTTTTCTTCTATTTTTTTTTTTGATCTCTAATTGTTTATGGCAGTTTTTCACCTCCTGTTTAATGTCTTCTATTATTTTCATACAGTTCACTTTTGAGTCGATTTCTTCTAATTCTCCTGGAGTAGGGTGTACAATTCTTATTTCGGGATCCCTGGTTTCTGGTGATGTCATGTTGCCTTTCAGGTTGTTGGAGGAATTCTTGCATTGGCGCCTTCCCATCTCTTCCTTCAAATGGAGACAGGAGAGGCCTGGTATCTTGGTTCAGTTTTCTGTGACTGACTCCCTGGCTATATCTCTTCAGTGTAGAAGCAGGAACCGTCCCGTCCAGATGAACTCCTCAGCACCAAAACATAGACGCCTGGTAGTCCAATGACCTGTGGACAAAAGGGAGAACTTGGGGGACAGGGCGGGGACGAGTAGAACACAGGACACCCTGCAACTAAAGCTGAAGGTGCGCATGCTCCCTTTCGGGGGTCCTTGAGGCCTGCCCAGTAGGCAGGCACTCACCGCTCTGGGTGGGTAGCCTTAGTGTAGGAGCAGAAAACTGTTCCCAAGCAAAGGACCCAGCAGAAAACGCAGGCTTTGGGGGGGGGGGTTGTGTGCAAGAAAGACAGCCCTGCAGAAGGAGCTGGGGGAGGGGGGCTGTGCTCTCTTCTGGGACAATCCGCCCCTGGATAGCACACACTCACCCGTCCAGATGGAACTCCTCAGCACCTAAACAGGGCCGCATGGTAGCCCAACGATCCGGGACAAAAGGAAAAACGGGGCAGGCGGGACGAGATCCAGGAGAGCACAGGCACCCCTGGAGCACAAGCCACCTGCAGGACCTGTGATGTTATGTCTGTGGTGTCTCAGGACCCACTGCCTCCTGCCTGCCACTGCTCAGGAACCCTCAGGACCTGTGTTGTAGTCTCAGGACACACTGTCTCTTGCCTCACGCTGCCCAGGAACCCTCACACCTGTCATGTCATCTCAGGACACACTGTCCCTTGCCTGCCATTGCTCTGGAACCCACAGGACCAGTGGTATTGTCTCTGGACCTCCTGCCCACTGCAGACTTCTAAGGAACCTGCAAAACCTGTGATGTTGTCACAGGACCCATTGCTCCTCAGCCAGCCTGCTGCTCAGGACCTGCAGGACCTGTGCTGTTGTCTAAGAATCCCCTGTCTGCCCCTGCTCAGGGAACAGCAGGGCATGTGCTGTCGTCTAGGGACCCACTGCTCCCTGCAGGCTGCTCAGGGACACTCAGGACCTGTCATGTCATCTCCGGAACCCCTGGCCCCTGCCTGCCACTGCTCTGGTACCCGCAGTCCTGTACTGTAGTCTAGGGACCCACTGCCCCCTGAAGGCTGCCCAGAGACCCGCAGGACCTGTGTTGTTGTCTCGGGATTCACTGCTCATTTTCTACCACTGCTCAGGGACCTGCAGGACCTGCGATGTAGGCTCTGGAACCACTGCCACCTGCAGCCTGCTCAGGGAGTCGCAGGACCTGTTCTGTCCTCTCAGGACATCCTGCCTGCCACTGCTCAGGGACCCACAAGAATTGTGCTGTTGTCTTGGGACCCACTACCCTCTTCAGGCTGCTCTTGGAACTGCAGGACCTGTGCAGTCGTCTGGGGACCCACTGCACCTTGCAGTCTGCTCTGGGACCTGCAGGACCTGTGGTGCTGTCTCTGGACACACTGCCCCCTGCCTGCCACTGCTCTGGGTCCCACAGGACCTGTGGTGTCATCTTGAGACACTCTGGCCCCTGACTGCTGCAGCTCAGAGATGTGCTGAAAATGGGGTGTCTTCTCAGGATGCACTGTCCCCTGTCTGTAGCCGATCAGGGACCTCTGAGATCTGAGGTGTTGTCTTGGGAGCCACAGCCCCCTGCCTGCCACTGCTCATGGACCCTCAGGGCCTATGGCACTGCCTGCCGCTGCTCAGGGACTTGCAGAACCTGTGCTGTTGTCTCTGAACCCCCTGCTGCCTGCTCAGGGACCCACAGGACCTGTGCGATCATCTGGGGTCACTGCCCCCTACCTGCCACTGCTCAGCGACCTGCTGGACCTGTGGTGTCATCTCGGGACCAACCGCCCCAAGACAGCTGCTGCTCAGGGACCCGTAGAACCTGTGTAGTCATCTCCAGTCCACTGTCTCCTGCCTGCTTTTGTTCAGAGACCAGCAGGACCTATGGTATCGTCACAGGACCCCCTATCTGCAACTGCCTAGGGCCGATCAAAACCTGTCCTGTCGTATCAGGATCCAGTGCCCCCTGAGGGTGCTTACGGATGCTGCTGCTCAGGGACCCTCTGGACCTGTGGTGTCGTCTCAGGACCTCCTGCCTGCTGCTGTTCAAGGACATGCGGTACCTGTGGTTTCACCTCAAGACCACCTGGCTGCAGCTGCTCAGGGACAAGCAGGACAAGAGGTGTCACATTGGGATCCCCTGCCCCTGCCTGCCACTGCCCAGGGACCAGCCTGAACTATGCTGTTGTCTCAGGACCCCCTAACCACTGCCTGCCTCTGCACAGGGACCTGCAGGACTTTCTATGTCTGCTAGGTGCCATCAGCATCCTGTCTGCTGTTGTTCCGGGACCTGCCAGACCTGTGTTGTTGTCTCGGGATCCCTGCCCTCTGCAGGCTTCTAAATGACCAGCAGGACCAGTGGTGTCGTCATGGGACCCATTGCCCCTCTGTCTGCCGTTGCTCAGGGACCCACGGGACCTGTGCTTTCGTCTAAAGATCCCGTGTCTGCCACTGCTCAGGGAGCCTCAAGCCTGTGGAGTCATCTCGGGACCCACTGCTCCCTGCCTGCCAATGCTCAGGGAACCACAGGTACTGTGGTATCATTTAGGGGATCATTGCCCCCTGCCAGCAGCATCTCAGAGACCAGAAGGACCTGTGGTTTCTTCTCGGGACCCACTTCCCCCTGCCTGCAGAAGGCAGTGGGTACCTAGAAGACACCACAAGATGTTTGAGTCCCTGAGCAGCGTTAGGCAAGGGTCAGTGGGTCCCAGAACAACACCACAGGTCCTGCAGTTCACTGACAGAGGGCACTGCATCCAGAAGAAAACCACAGGTCCTGTGGATCCCTGAACAGCGGCAGGCAGGGGGAAGTGGGTTCCAACACAATACCATGGTCCTATAGTTCACTGAGTGGCTGCAGGCAGTGGGTAGTGAGTTCTGACAACACAGGTCCTGCATTTCCCTGAGGAGCGGCAGGCACTCGGCATTGGGGCCTGAGAGAACACCACAGTTACTGCATGTCCTTGAGTAGCAGCAAGAAATGGGTCCAAATAAAACATCACAGGTCCTGCAGGTCCCTGACAATCGGCAGGCAGGCGACAGTGGGTCATGGGACAACACCAAAGGTGTTGCTGGTCCCTGACCAGCGACAGGTAGAGCCAGTGGGTTCTGAGACAACATCACAGTCCTGAGGTCCTGAGCAGCCTGCAGGTGCAGAGGGACCTGAGAAAACACCGCAGGTCCTTGTGGTCCTTTAGCAGTGGCAGGCAGGGGCCAGTGGGTCGCGAGAAGACAACACAGTTTCTACGGGTCCCTAAGCAGCCTGTAAAGGGGAGGGAATCCCTGAGCAGCGGCAGGCAGGAGGTAGGAAGTCTTGAGACAACACCACAGGTCCTGCGGGTCCCTGAGCAGTGAGAGGAAGGTGGCAATGGGTCCCAAGACAACACCAAAGCTCCTATTGGTTTCTGAGCAGCAGCAGGCAGGAGGCAGGTGGTCTTTAGATGACACCACACGTTCTGCTGGTCCCTGATCACTGGCAGGCAGGTGGCAGTGGGTCCAGAGACGACACAGTAGGTCCTACAGGTCCCTGAGCAGCGACAGTCAGGGGGCCCTGAGTCCTGAGATGACAACACAGGACCTTCAGGACCCTGAGCAGCAGCAGGTAGAGGGCCACGAGACAACAGCCAGGTCCTGCGGGTTCCAGAGCAGTTGCAGTCAGGGGGCCCTGGTTCCCAAGAGGACACCACAGGTTCTACAGATCCCTAAGCAGGCAACAGGAGGTCCCGAGACAACAGCACAGGTCCTGCAGAGCCCTAAGCAGAGGCAGGTAGAGAGTCCTGAGATGACAGCACAGGTCCTGCTTGTCCCTGAGCAGCGGCAGGCAATGGGTCCCAGGAAAAAAACTACAGGTCCTGCTGGTCTTTGAGCAGCGGCAGACAGGGGGTCCCGAGACAACATCACAAGTCCTGTGGGTCCTGCGCAGTGGCAGGCAGGAGGCAGTTGATTTTGTGACGACACCAAAGGTCCTGTGGTTCCCTGAGTGGCGGCAGGCATGGGGCACGTGGTCTAGAGGTGACACCACAGGTACAGCTGGTCCCTGAGCAGTGGCAGAAAAGGAGCAGTGAATCCCGAGACAACACCACAGGTCCTGCGGGTCCCTGAGCAGTGACAGGAAGGTGGCAAAGGGTCCCAAGACGAAACAATAGGTTCTATGGCTCCCTGACCAGTGGCAGGAAGTGGACAGTGGGTCCCAAGGTAACAACACAGGTCCTGAGGGTTCCAGAACAGCAGACAGTGGGAAGTGAGTCTCAAGACAACACCACAGGTTGTAAAGGTTCCTCAGCATCTGCAGGCAGGAAGTCATGGTTCGCAAAATGACACCATGTGTCCTGCAGATGCTTGAGCAGCAGCAGGCAGGGGGCAGTAGGTCCCAATACAACACTGCAGGTCCTTCAGGTCCCTGAGGTGAGCCAGGCAGAGGGTACCAAGATGACACCAAAGGTCTGCAGGTCCCTGAGCAGCAGCAGACAGGGTACAGTGTGTCACGATGCAATAGCACAGGTCATTCGGGTCTCTGAGTAGATGGCAGGCTGAGGGAAGAGGGTCATGGAACATCACCACAGGTCCTTTGGTTCCCTGAGCAGACTGCAGGGGCCAGAAGGCACCGAGACAACACCACAGGACATGTGGATTCCTGAGCAGCCTGCAGGCTTAGTAGGGCATGAGAACACAGCAAAAGTCCTGTGGGTCCCTGAGCAGCTTGCAGGAGGCAGTAGAACCCTAGACGACAGCACAGGTCCTGCAGGTCCCTGATCAGCCTACAGGGGGCAAAGAATCCCGAGATGACACCACAAGTCCTACAGGCCCCTCAGCAGCAGCAGACAGAGGGCAGAGAGTCCCGAGTTGACACCACAGGTCCCGCAGGTTCCTGAGCAACAGCAGGCAAGGGGAAGTGGGTCCCAAGACAACACCAAAGCTCCTGCTGGTTTCTGAGCAGCCTGCCAGGGCAGTGGGACCCAAGACAACAGCATATATCCAGTGGGTGCCAGAGCAGTTGCAGGCCGGAGGCAGGAGGTTCAAGACTCAGGGACCCTCAGTACTTGGAGGACCTGTGGCATCGTCTGAGGACACACTGCCCTCTGCAGGCTGCGTAGGGTCCTGCAGGACCTGTGGTGTATTGCTGACCCACTACCTCCTGCCTCACGCTGCCCAGGAACCTGCAGGACCTGTCATGTCATCTCAGGACACACTGTCCCTTGCCTGCCATTGCTCTGGAACCCACAGGACCTGTGGTGTTGTCTCTGGACCCCCTGCCCTTGCAGACTTCTAAGGAACCTGCAAAACCTGTAGTGTCCTCACGGAACCCACTGTCGCCTTCCTGCCACTGTTCAGGGACCCTCAGGACTTGTCATGTCGAATCTGGATCCACTGGCCCCTGCTCGGGGACCCGCAAGACCTGTGTTGTTGTCTCAGGACCCCGTGTAGTCTGCAGGCCTGTAAGGGACCAGCAAGACCAGTGTTGTCCTCTCGGGACCCATTGGCCCCCCACCTGCCGCTGCTCAGGAACACGCAGGACCTGTGCTGTCCTTTTGTTACCTACTACCCCCTGCCTGCCTCTGCTCAGTGAACCACAGGCCCTGTGGTGTCATCTCGGGATTCCCTGCTCCCTGTAGGCTGCTCAGAGACCCCTAGGACCTGTGCTGTCTTCTCTAGAAACCCTGTCAGACAAAGCTCAGGGATCCTAAGTGCTGTGCTGTGGTCTCAGGTCCCACTCCCCCTGCCTGCCACTGCTCAGGGACCTGCTGTACCAGTGGTTTCCTCTCGGGACTCCCTGAACCTGTAGCCTGCTCACGTACCACCAGGGCCTGTGGTGTTATGTCGGGACACCCTGTCTGCCACTGCTCAGGGACACGCAGAACCTGGGGTGCTGTCTCGAGATTCACTGCCTGCCTTTGCTCAATGCCCCCTGCAGGCTGCTCATGGATACAAAGGACCTGTGCTATTGTCCCGTGACCCACTGCGCCCGGCCTCCCCACCGCTCAGGGACCTTCAGGACCTGTGGTGTTGTCTTGGGACCCACTTCTTGCTGCTACTCATGCAGTAACTGTGGTGTTCTCTCAGGACCCATTGCCCAGTGCCTGGCGCTGCTCAGGGACTCACAGGACATTTGGTGCCATTATTCCAGGCACTATTCCCTAAAGTCTAAGGGCATTACCTTCCCAAAAACATAGGTGAGTCTCTATTCCAAGAATTACTCCCTAAGGTCCAACAGCACTCCTATTCCCTAAAATTCAACTGAGTCTCTATTCCAGGTACTATGTCCTAAGACTCAGCTGTACCTCTATTCTAAGCACTATGCCCCGAGGCCCAACAGCACTGTTATTCTCTAAAAACAAGAAGCACCATCATTCCCTTTAAACCTGGGTGAGTGGCTATTCTCAAAGGCCCAATAGTGCCACTATTCCCTAATACCAAGCTGAGTCTGTATTCCAGGCACTATTACCTAAAATGCAGGTGCACAGCTATTCAAGGATGCTCTTTACTAAGGCCCAACAGCCCCGCTATTCTCTAAAACACAGATGAGGCACTATCCCAGATACTATTCCCTAGCTCCAACAGTACTGCTATTCCTTAAAACACAGGTGAAACTCTCTTCCCTAGAGCCCAACAGTGGCACTATTCCCTAAAATCAATGTTAGCCACTATTGCAGGCACTATTACCTAACGCCGAAAAGCACATCTATTTCTCTAAAACCCACATAAGCCTTTATTCTAGGCACTACCCCTAAGGCCCAACAGTGCCACTATTCCCTAGAACCCAGCAGAGCTTGTATTCCAGGCACTATTTCCTTAGGGCCAATAATACCTTTATTGCCTAAAACCCAGCAGAGCCAGTATTCCAGGCACTTTCTCCTAAAGCCCAGCAGAACCACTTCCAGGCACTATTCCCTAAGGCCCAACAGCACCATTATTGCCTAAAACCCACCTGTGCCAGTAATCCAGGCAGTATTTCCTAAAACTTAGTGAGGTGCAATTCCAGGCACTATTTCCCTAAGGCCCAATAGCACGACGATTGCCTTAAATTCATCTGAGTCACTATTCCAGGCATTATCCCCTAAGACCCAACATCACGTTTATTTCCTAAAAGCCAGCTGAGTAGCTCTTCCAGGCAATATATCGTAAAACCTGCTGCCCTGATATTCCTGGCACTTCTAAGGCCCAACAACACTGCTATTCTCTAAAACCCAGCTGTGTCATATTTCAAGGCACTATTCCATAAAATCTGCTGCACCACTATTCTAGGCACTATTCCCTAAATCCCAATAGCATCTCTATTGTGTAATACCCATCTGTGTTGCTAGTCCACGTTTAGGATTCCCTAAATCCTGCTGTACTGCTATTCCAGGCACTGTTCCCTAAAACCTGCTGCACCTCTATTCCAGACACGATTTCCTAAGGCCAAATAGCATTGTTATTTCCTAAAACCCAGCTGAGCTGGTTTCCAGACAGTATTCCATAAGGCTAAATAATACAGGTATTTCTATTCCCTAAAGCCAAACTGCACAGATATTGCCTAAAACTGCTGCTCTGTTATTCCAGGCTGCTATTCTCTTAGACCTGAACAATACTGTTATTCCCTTAGGCCCACTATTGCTGCTATAAAAATAGGCCCAACAGCACTGCTCTTCCCATAAGCCCAGCTAATGCCGTCCTCTCTGGGCCAAATAATCAACAAACCTAAGAAGGAATTGTGCCTTATAAACTAGCAAGAGAGTTAGGTAAAACCGTGGCCTTCAAACACAGGCTTCTAAATTCACACTAGGCCGCAACGCAAAGGCCATACCCAGGACTCATGAGGACAATGTGTTGTTGGTGCTGGTAATGATGGTGGGTAGCTACTGTACGCTGACCTTTCCTCAGAGCACTGGACCTGGTGTGGCAGGCTGAGGGAAGAAAGAGGGGCCTAACAGAGTAGCTGACAAAAAGAGACCGAACTCCCGGACCCTGGGCGATTACTATCAACACCTAACCTCAGCAACAAAAAGAATCCGGACTTCCGGATGCTGACATTACTGTTAACACTGAACCTCAGCGTCATGCAAACACTGCAAAATGTTTAAGGGCCAAATTAGGTTCACTTACCGGTCCTTCAGTTCTTTCTCTCCTCCACGCCCCTCTCTGTCAAACGGCAACGGAGAAGGCACGGCTGTGTACGCATGCGCGAGAACAAGACAGCATGTGCACGCGAGAACAAAGTAGAGAGCGTGACAGCGCGAGAGTGGGTTCTCTGTCTTGAATCTCACTGAAGGGATTTCCTCGGAGCTAGTTTTTCTGTTTTTCTGGAGGCTTAGACTGTTCACTGAACTTGGCATGGAAATCTAGAGGTCTTTCTGTTCTGGTTGAGGCCAAAATTTATAGATTCTCTGACTCCTGCCAGCAATAAAACCTTTTTATTTCCTCGAAGCTTCCGCAGATTTATGTAAGGCTCTGCCTTTTTTTTTTAATTTCATAAATAATCTTTTTGAAAATGAAAACAAAAAGCATGTTACCCTAGAAAAACTGTTCAACTTCTTTGAAATTTAAATGATAGTTTTTACAGTTTGAGACTACCAAGGAAAGAAAACACAAGACAAAACATTTTTCAGTTCAAAGATGTAAAGCAAGTTTTTTTCTTTGTTTTTCCATACAATGTTGCAACAAACAGCCTCCTTCCCAATCTGATAGTGTGATAGTTAATGTTATATTTAGGCTTCCTACGACTGTTTTCAATTGAAATATAAAAAACAACTCTTTTGTTTGCTTATTTTTCATGTAAATGTTGCAACAAAGAGCTTCCTTTCCAATCTGATACTGTGATGTTTAACATTATATAACATTATATTTAGGCTTACTATGAGACACCAAAACCAAAACTGACTCTAACATGTAAACCCATAACTTGTAGAAGCTATACCCTAACAGCACACTTCCTTTTCTTCCCTGATGTTAAAGACTATTCTTAAATAGATGGGTCATGTAAAATGTGCTTTTCTAGCAAGACAATAGGTCATACCACTAATTGCTATTTTCTGACTTCGTAATCAAACTTGTTTACTCTGCTCAATGACTAGGACAACTGCAAGACATTTGATCAAATTAGAGCATGCCTAAGCATAGATTAAAATACAGGTGATTTTGTGGGTTACACATTCTAAACCCTAGACTGATATGACTAGATGCTGCTTCATCTTGGGAGCACTCTTGAATGCAGTCCTGGTGCCATGGCTTTTCAGTGCCAGTATTTAATAAAATCTTTAGTTGACTGAAATCTAAATGTGAGTCAAACTGGTGAGTCTTTGTACAATCCTAGACTCACAGTATTCCCGATTCACAGTAAGAACTACTTCAAAGGGAGAAGAAAGAGACTAGAGTTTTACAGGCACAAACCCAAGTTTTCTCAACATGGCATTTTTCTGCTATGTGATGAATTATGTTTTTATTTGTTTTTCTGTACAATCATTGGCTCACTGAAATACAGAAGCATAATTATTATCTGGTTAATATTTTTAGATAACAATTACACCATAAGTGGAAGAGGTTCTGAAATGAGTCTTCTAGATTGCTGTCAAGATTCACTTGCTGACGGAATGACTTAGATTATACTCCAGGCATCCTGTGACTAACAATCGTTAGAATGAGAAGAAGGTCCTGTTGACTTCTAAGTTTTTCTTTTTTAGACAGTAACTTAATTTGAAACTCAGTTTGAAATGGAGCTATTTTTTTAACCATTACCTTCCCTACTAGTCATCCAAATCAAATCATCAACTTTCTGCAACCAGTACTCATGGCAATTTTGAAGCAGTTTGTAATCTGCATGTGATTCTTTGTTGTCTGTAAACTAAGTAAAAATCTGCTGGGATAAGCTATAGACTAGAGACAAAAGTTAAATTTAAGGAACTTGAAGAATAATCTTACTCTTAGAACTTCCCCTCAAGAATAAGGAAGGTTAAGCTGTTAATTGATACGATAGCAGTGCTTGCCTGATATTTTGATCTGTGACATATGGGTTCAAGTTATGACTTCTTGAAGTTTACATGATTTTTTAAAGTTACAAAAAGAGTTCATTACTATTATTTATTATCTTTACTGAAATCATCATGTATAATACTGTGGAATAATCCTTCTGTTCAATGTGAATATGTATTATTCTCATTGGTTTATAAGGAAGCTGATTGGTCTATAGCAAGACAGGTTAAAATTAGGCAGGCCAATCAAACTTGAGAATACTGGGATGAAGAAGGGTGAAGCCAGATGCAAAGGGAGCAGGAGATGAATTGGCATGTTAATAAAGGTACCACCATGTAGTAAAAGGAGCGGCGGGGCTGCATCCCCAGCTCCCCGGCTGCCTGCTAGCTTATGCCCCGAAATAACAACACACAAACTGTATTCTTTTAAACACTGCTTGGCCCATTAGCTCTAGCCCTTACTGGCTAATTCTGATATCCCGATCAACCCATCTCTCATAAACTGTGAAGCACCGGTCTTACCGGGAAAGATTCAGCATGTCTGACCTGGTGGCTGGCTGCATCGCCGTCTGCCTCAGAGAGCAGAGCTATCGCATCTGCCCAGGAGAGAGGAGCATGGCATCTCTGAGCTCACTTCCTCTTCCTCCCAGCATTCTGTTCTGTTAACTCCACCCACCTATGTTCTAACCAATTAAATGGGCCAAGGCAGTTTCTTTATTTTTTAACCTTCCGCCATCACCACCATATGGCAGAGCATAAATAATAAACACAGGTTAACTCAAAATGTAAAAGGTGGCAAGGTATATGCCTGGGATGTTGGTTAAGCATTTATAAATAATATTAAGCCTCTGTATGGGCTTGGTATTAGTCACAAAAATGGGCAGTTCTTTTGAGAGGTCCTGCTGCCAAACACTTAAAATGTTTATGAGCAGAGGACAGCATGTTCCTCAGCGGAGAAGTGGACCCCAGTGTAGGGATGGTAAATATGATTTTTAGAGCTGGCAGTAAACATACCTCTGTCATGAGACTAGAATTTCAGGGAACAAAGAGGGAGTCATCAACACTAGTACCAGCATGCCATGATCTAAGTTACACAGCAGGCTTTTTTGCTCATGCTGACAGAAAGATACCGATACACAGTAAGAACAGATTCAGATGGAAAAACCTCTAAATGGGTTACAATGTGTGTGTGTGTTGGGGGGGGGGGCTTGAGAGAATTCAGAGAGAGAAGAGAAAGAGTACATACAGTCTTAGATTAAAAATATAGTTTTAACGTAATAAAAAAGTCCTTAAAGGGGGGAGTAAAGTAACATGAAGTAAGTAAGCCACATAAAGATGGGAAATACACAGAGAGTCTGGACTGTGCATTTTATTGTCTTGTCTTTAAATTTTTGACTGCTAAGAGAGCTTGCATTGTGGAAACCTCCAGATTAAATCAACCTAGATATTTTAAATTATCTTGATTTCAAAATTTAAATCAAAGAATATGTTACTTTTGGGGAGAGGTTATGCTTTTGTTTCCACAAGAAAGGAGAGGCTATGGATTTATTCCAGATTAAGACAAGTCAGGTTTAATTGAGAAAGAGACTTTGAAATACTGACTAAAGACATAACTTATGTTCATACATAAAAAACTACAAAAACATAACACATATTTCACCTGCTCAAACACATAAAAAATCATCTTTGACTGACTTTTGTACAACACACAGTCTATATTTGTATTAATACAGATATGCATATTACCTTTGAAAGATTGTGTATTTTCAGAGCTAGGAAACCAGACACCAATAAAAAAACTAGTGGTCCAGGTGATCCAATATTTCAAAATGCCGCTGGTACAGTCTCCTCAGAATTCTGCATCTAGAACAGTATCAAGGCAGGAGACCCACCTTCATCAAATCGAGTAGGACACGCCCCCTTCCTGAAGCACAGGTCCCACTGCACTCACTAGAGGGAAATATGAGCAGACGGCAATGAAAGAACACATTTAACAACATAAAGCATGTAAATCCCAGTCTCTGGCCTTCATCTTTGGAGGCCCTGCCCTGTGCCCCTTGCACCTTGACCATGAGTTGACCCTTTCCCCATGGAGAGTCAAGGTAGCCTGCCAAGCCTTGACTCCTTCCCAAAGGAGGGTCAAGGTAGCCTGCCAAACATTGACTCCTCCCCAGAGGTCAGGAGTCTATTTAAACTTCCCCAGTCTATTTAAACTTCTCCCCAGAAAGTCAACTCATGGTCTTTTCTCTACTTCCCACCCCCCTCCGGTGGTCATGTTAGTAGCTTCCAGGTTTGCCTTGGAACCCAAGAGCACAGCAGTCCTGTTGAACCTGGATATCTTTTAATTCAGCTTGTTTTGATTTAGCATGACTGGGTTTTTTGCATCAACAGAGAACTCCTGTCAGAAAATATTTCTGACAAGGAGCAGTATGGTACCTCCAGAAACTAGTGATTCTATACCAGCAAGACCTGAATATCAAAATACACACGAAGCAGAAGGAAATAATTTTAAAAATAACTTTATAAATTTGAAAGAGGACCTGAAAGAGGAAATAAAAAATTCCCTTAAAGAAATGGGGAAAAATACAAACAAAAAATTGGAAGTAATCAACAAATTCCCTTAAGGGAAAGCATTGAAAGCCAAGAGAAAGCAATTAAACTGGTGAAGACAGTGGTTTAAGACTTGAAAATTGAAATAGAGGCAATAAAGAAAACACAAACTGAGAGAATTCTGGAAATGGAAGATCTGGGTAAATGATCAGAAACTACAGATGCGGCCGGGCGGTGGTGGTGCACGCTTTTAATCCCAACACTCGGGAGGCAGAGGCAGGCGGATCTTTGTGAGTTCGAGACCAGCCTGGTCTACAAGAGCTGGTTCCAGGACAGGCTCCAAAACCACAGAGAAACCCTGTCTTGAAAAACAACAACAACAACAACAACAACAACAACAACAAAAAACCAGAAACTACAGATGCAAGCCTAACCCACAGAATACAGAAGATGGAAGAGAGAATCGCAGTTGTTGAAGATACGATAGAGGGAATAGATTAGTTGGTAAAAGAGAATGTTAAATCCAAAAAATATTTAACACAAAGGAAATCTGGGACACCATGAAGATCGAACCTCAGAATAATAGGGATAGAAGGAGAAAAACTCCAGTTCAAAGGCACAGAAAATATATCAACAAAATAAATAGGAAATAAAACTTTCCCAACCTAAAGAAGTATATCCCTATGAAGGCACAAGAAGCTTACTAAACACTAATTAGTCTGAACCAAAAAAAATGTCCCCTCAGTAATAATAATCAAAACACTAAACATACAGAAAAATAATATTAATAGTTGCAAAGGAAAATAGCCAAGTAACATATAAAGATAGACCTATCAGAACTACACGTGACTTCTCAATGGAAACTGAAAGCAAGATGGTCCTGGGTAGATTTTCCGCAGAAACTAAGAGAACACAAATGCCAGACCAGACTGCTATGTCCAGAAAGGCTTTCAATTATGATAAATGGAGAGAACAAGTCATTCCATGAAAAAACCAGATATGAAAAGTATCTATTCACAAATTCAGCCTTATAGAAAGTATAAGAAGTAAAACAACAACCAAAGGAAGTTATTTATACCTACAAAAACACACCCACACCAAAAAAACCCCAAAGAAAGAAAATACAGACAATACCAGTGCAAACAACAAAACCAAAAATAACAGGTGCTAACAATCACTAGTTCTTAAATCTCTTAAAATCAACAGTCTCAATCCATCAATAAAAAGACACAGGCTAAAACAATGGATATGAAAACAGGATCCATTCTTAGGCTGTATAGAAGAAAAACACCTCAACCACAAAGACAGATGAAAGCTCAGAGTAAAGCATTCGAGAAAGATTTGCAATGAAATGTATGTAAGAAACAAGTGGGTGTATTATCCTAATATCTAACAAAATGACTTCAAACTAAAATTAATCAAAAGAGATAAAGAAGAATAATCATCACAGGAAACATCCATTAAGATGAAGTCTCAATTCTGAACATTTACGCCCAAATATAAGGGAACACACATTTGTAAAAAAAAAAATTACTAAAATTTAGATTGCACATTAAACCCTACACATAGTTAGTAGGAGACTTCAACACTCCACTCTCATGACTGAACAGTATTGTTACAGAAACTAAACATAAATAAAGGAAATAACAGATATCATGACTCAAATGGACTTAATAGACAGCTATACAAAAACACAAAAGAATATACCTTTTTCTCACCACCTCATGGAACCTTTACAAAATTGACCATATACTCAGTAACAAAGCAAACCTCAGCAGATGCAAAAAAAGAAAAGAAGAGAAAGAAAGAGAAATAGGGGGGTTCCCTGTGTCTCATTAGATCAATATGACATAAAGTTAGAATTCAAGAAAAACACTAATTGCAGAAAACCCACAAACTCATGGAAATGAACAAGGCTCAAATCTACTGCCCCTGGGTCTAGAAAAAAATAAAGAAATTACAGACTTCCTAAAATTTAATAAAAATGAATACACAACATAATCAAACCTCTAAGACACTTTAAAATCAATGCCAAAAGGGAAGTTCATAGCATTAAGGGTCCACATAAAGAACATGGAGAAATCTCACATAAGCAACTTAACAGTATATCTGAAAGATCTAGAACAAAAAGAAGCAAACTCATTCAGGAGGACTAGATGCCAAGAAATAATCTAATTGAGTGATGAAATCAATAAAATAGAAACAAAAAAGCAATACATAGAATCAGTGAGAGATATGATGTAGGATTACCTTCTGGATGCTGCAACTATGTTTTATTATCATTGATTAATAAAGAAACTGTTTTGACCTGTGGCAGAGCAGAATAGAACAAAATGCTGGAAGAAAGAAAGTGGAATCAGAGAAATGCCATGTAGCTGCTGAAGGAGACTGATGGAGGAAGGTCATTGGCTAATAAAGGAACTGCCTTGGCCCATTTTATTGGTTCAAAGATAGGTGGGAGGAGTAAACAGAACAGAACGCTGGGAGGAAGAGGAAGTAAGCTCAGAGTCTCGACAGCTCTGCTCTCTGGAGCAGATGCCTGAGAGAGATGCCATACTTCCGGCTCCTGGGCAGACACACGCCATGAAGCTCGACCTAGGATGGACTAGGCTAGAATCTTCCCGGTAAGACTGGTTCTCACAGATTATTAGAGATGGGTTGATCGGGATATCAGAATTAGCCAGTAAGGGCTAGTGCTAAAGGGCCAAGCAGTGATTAAAAGAATACAGTGTCCGTGTAATTATTTCGGGGCATAAGCTAGCCGGGCAGGCAGATGGGGTGTTGGGGACGCAGCCCTGCCGCCGCCCTTATTACTTCAGGAGACAGATGCCAGAACTTTATCTGGTAAGCCACAGCCTTGTGGAAATACACAAAATAATAGAAATAGGTTCATTTAAGATACAAGAACTATCCAATAAGAAGTAAGAACTGTTGAAAATGCTTTCTTTTTTCCATTGTATAATTTTTGCTTCTTTGTCAAGAATATATCATTATATATATATATATATATATATATATATATATATATATATATAATTTTATGTGTATATATAGTTAGACATTAAAATTCTAAATAACTCAATTAAAAATGGTGTACTGAACTAAACAGAGACTCTCAACAGAATTTCAAATGGCCAAAAGATACTTAAGGACATGTTCAACGTCCTTAGCTATCAGGGAAATGCAAATCAAAACAAACTCTGAGATACCATCTTACTACTGTCAGAATGGCTAAAATCAAAAACAATGATAGCCTATGCCGGAGAGGATGTGGAGTAAGGCGTGCACTCATCCATTGCTGGTGGGAATGCAAACTTGTGTGACCACTTTGGAAATCAGTGTGGTGGTTTCTCAGAAAATTGGGAGTCAACCTACCTCAGGATCCAGCAATTCCACTCTTGGAACATACCCAAAAAATGGTCAATCATACTACAAAAGCATTTGTTCGACTATGTTGATAGCAGCATTATTTTTAATAGCCAGAACCTGGAAACAACCTAGAACTGAACTGAAGAATGGATAAAGAAAGTGTGGCACATATACAATTTAGAGTCCTACTCAGTGGTAAAAAACAATGACTTCTCGAATTTTGCATGCAAATGGATGGAAATAGAAAACACTACCCTGAGTGAGGTAACCCAGACCCGGAAAAATGTTATGGTATGTACTCACTCATAAGTGGATTCTAGTCATAAACAAAGGGCATCGAGCCCACAGTTAATGATCCTAGAGAAACTAAGTGATAAGGTGAACCCAAAGAAAAACATATAGAACCTCCTGGAAATGGAGACAGACAAAAATTTGGAAGCACTGGGACAAGAGTAGAAAGGAGGAGAGGGTTGAGGAGAACTTGAGGGAATGGGATAGTTGAGATGGAGGAAGGACAGATATGAGAGCAAGGAAAGAGATATCTTGACTGAGGGAGCCATTATGGGGCTAGCAATAAACCTGGTTCTAGAAAAATGCCCAAGAACCCACAGGGATGAACCCAGCTGAGACGCTATGCAGTAGAGGAGAGGGTGTCTGAACTAGCCTTACCCTGTAGTCAGACTGATGATTATCTTAAATATCACCAACAACAGATGGGAACAGAGGCAATGACCCTCATCGGAGCACTAGACTGAGTTTCCAAGTTCCAGTTGAAGAGTGGAAGGAGTCAGAGACTTAGCAACGAATTCAAGACCATGAGGAGTTCATAAAACCTTAGAGACCTGTCTGGGCACTGGGTCCGAATCCTCGGGGCACTCAAGCGGGCAGAACTCCCTTTGTTTCTATTGCCTGCCTGCACCAAGCAGGGTAGGCGCTTTGTCTGTGACCTGCCCACAGCACGGAGGTCTGATCTCTCGGCGCCAGGAAAGACAGCATTGGGGTGAGTGTCTGGCCCCGGGGCGCCAGCCTCGGAAAGGGAGATCAGAGGTTCCTTGGTCCCCTATCCTTCTTGGGCTCTCTGCAGGGCCTCCACTCCCTGCATACCTCCTCTTTCTTCCTAGCCACCCAGCTCCCATCCAGAACCCTCCCCACTTCGGCCCCACTGTCCTCTTTCTGCAAATAACATCACCCAGCCCAGCCTGTCTGGGCACTGGGTCCGAATCCTCGGGCCACTCAAGCGGGCAGGACTCCCTTTGTTTCTATCACCTGCCTGCACCAAGCAGGGTAGGCGCTTTGTTTGCGACCTGCCCACCAGCACGGAGGCCTGATCTCTCGGTGCCAGGAGAGACAGCATTGAAGGTAGGCTTTTTGGCTGCAAGCTGCCCAACCAGCACGGAGACCTGATCTCTTGGCACCAGGAGAGCCAACGTTGGGGAGAGCCAGCGTTGGGTAGGCAAGGAGACCTGATCTGGTAAAAGAAGATTAATAAGGGAGCATTTGGAAGAAGAGATGGGCAGACGCCAAGGCAAGAATTCGCCCAACAAGCTGAAAAGCAACATGAAGCCACCAGAAACCAGCGACCTCACAACGGGAGGACATGAACACCTTAATCAAGAAAAAGTAGAAAATATTGACTTCATGAAAGTGATTGATGCCCTTAAACAGCATGTAAAAAACGCCCTTATAGAAATGGATGAGAAATATAACAGAAAGTTTGAAGAATTGAATAAATCAGTGAATGATGCCCCAGAAAACCAAGGAAAAACAATCAAACAGATAATGGAAAAAGTTCAAGACTTGAAAACTGAACTGGAGGCAAAGAAGAAAACACAAATGGAGGGCCAGCTGGACATGGAAAATTTAAGTAAACAGAGTCTACAGAAACAAGCATAACCAACAGAATACAAGAGTTAGAAGAAAGAATCACAGATTCTGAAGATACCATAGAGAAAATAAATGCACTGATCAAAGAAAACAGCAAGTCCAACAAACTCTCATCACAAAATATTCAGGAAATATGGGACACAATAAAAAGCCCAAACCTAAGAATAATAGGAGTAGAAGAAGGAGAAGAAGTGCAGCTCAATGGTCCAGAAAATATATTTAATAAAATTATAGAAGAAAACTTTCCCAACCTAAAGTAAGATAAACCTATGAAGGTACAAGAAGCATACAGAACACCGAATAGGCTGGATCAAAAAAAAAAAAATCCCCTCGCCATATAATTATCAAAACACAAAGCATACAGAATAAGGAAAGAATATTAAGAGCTGCAAAGGAAAAAGGCCAAATTACTTATAAAGTTAAACCTATCAGAATTACACCTGACTTCTCCATAGAAACCATGAAAGCCAGATGGTCCTGGATAGATGTACTGCAGAAACTAACAGACCATGGATTCAAGCCCAGATTACTATACCCAGCCAAGCTTTCATTCACTATAAATGGAGAAAATAAAATTTTCCATGATAAAAACAAATTTAAACAATACACAGCCACAAATCCAGCCTTACAGAAAGTAATCGAAGGAAAATCACTAACCAAGGAGTTCAACAATGACCACAATAACTCAGACATCTAGAGACCCTTCACAAACACAAATCAAAGAAGGGAAACACACAAACTCTACTACTAAAAAAAATGACTGGCGTTAACAACCACTGGTCATTAATATCACTTAATGTCAATGGACTTAACTCACCTATTAAAAGGCACAGGCTAAGGGATTGGATATGAAACCAGGATCCAACATTCTGCTGTTTACAAGAAACACACCTCAACCACAAAGACAGGCACCTACTCAGAGTAAAGGGCTGGGAAAAGGCTTATCAAGGAAATGGACCTAAGAAACAAGCAGGTGTGGCCATACTAATCTCTAACAAAGTAGACTTCAAACTTAAATCAATCAGAAGAGATGGAGAGGGACATTTTATACTCATAACAGGAACAGTTCATCAGGATGAAGTCTCAATCCTGAACATCTATGCCCCTAATATAAGCACCCACATACATAAAAGAAACATTGCTAAAACTCAAGGCAGCCATCAAACTGCACACATTAATAGTAGGAGACTTCAACACTCCTCTCTCACGAATGGACAGGTCAATCAGACAGAAACCTAACAGAGAAATAAGAGAATTAATGGAGGTAATGAATCAAATGGACTTAACAGACATCTATAGAACTTTTCACCCAAATAGGAAAGAATATACCTACTTCTCTGCAGCTCATGGAACCTTCTCAAAAATTGACCACATAGTCGGTAACAAAGCAAACATCCACAGTTACAAAAAAATTTTAGTAACCACCTGTGTCTTATCAGATCACCATGGATTAAAGTTAGAATTCAACAACAATGCTACCCCCAGAGGGCCTACAAACTCATGGAAACTGAACAGTCAACTACTAAACCATACCTGGATTAAGGAAGAAATTAAGAAAAAAATTAAAGTCTTCCTGGAATTCAATGAAAATAAAGAAAAAACATACTTAAACTATGAAAGCAGTGCTAAGAAGAAAGTTCATAGCACTAAGTGCCCACTTAAAGAAAACAGAGAAAGCACATATTGGAGACTTAACAGCCCAGCTGAAATCTCTAGAAAAAAAAGAAGCAGACTCACGTAGGAGGAGGAGAAGACTGGAAAGAATCAAACTGAGGGCTGAAATCAACAAAATAGAAACACAGAAAACAATCCAAAGAATCAATGAAACAAAAAGCTGGTTCCTGGAGAAAATCAACAAGATTGACAAACCCCTATCCAAACTAATCAAACGGCAGAGAGAGAATTTGCAAATTAATAAGATCAGAAATGAAAAGGGGGATTTACCACAGACACAGAGGAAATTCAGAGAATCATTAGATCTGAATACAAAAGCCTATATCCCACAAAACTGGAAAATGTAAAGGAAATGGACACTTTTTTAGATAAATACCATATACCAAAGTTAGGCCAGGACCAGGTGAACAATCTGAATAGACCTGTTAGTCGCGAAGAATTAGAAGAGGTTTTCAAAAACCTCCCTGCCAAAAAAAGCCCAGGACCAGATGGTTTCAATGTGGAATTCTATCAGAACTTACAAGAAGAACTAATGCCTATACTCCTTAATGTATTTCACAATATAGAAACAGAAGAGTCATTGCCCAATTCCTTTTATGAAGCTACAGTTACTCTGATACCGAAATCACACAAAGACTCAACCAAGAAAGAGAATTACAGGCCAATCTCACTCATGAACATCAACGCAAAAATCCTCAACAAAATACTGGCAAACCGTATCCAAGAACACATTAGAAAAATTATCCATTATGATCAAGTAGGCTTCATCCCAGGGATGCAGGGCTGGTTCAACATACGAAAATCTATCAATGTAATCTATCATATAAATAAATTGAAAAAAAAACCATATGATCATTTCATTAGATGCTGAAAAAGCATTAGAAAAATTCAACAGCCCTTTATGATAAAAGTCTTGGAGAGATTAGGGATACAAGGGTCATACCTAAATGTAATAAAGGCTATATACAGCAAGCCGACAGCTAACATCAAATTAAATGGAGAGAAACTTAAAGCCATCCCACTAAACTCAGGAACACGACAAGGCTGTCCACTCTTTTCATACCTCTTCAATATAGTGCTTGAAGTTCTAGCAATAGCAATAAGAAAACATAAGGGGATCAAGGGGATTCCAATTGGAAAGGAAGAAGTGAAACTTTCGTTATTTGCAGATGATATGAAAGTGTACATAAGCAACCCCCAAAACTCCACCAAAGAACTTTTACAGCTGATAAACACCTTTAGTAATGTGGCAGGATACAAGATCAACTCCAAAAAATCAGTCACCCTCTTATACACAAAGGGTATGGAAGCAGAGAGGGAAAGCAGAGAAGCTTCACCTTTCACGATAGCCACAAACAGCATAATATATCTTGGGGTAACTCTAACCAAGGAAGTGAAAGATCTATTTGACAAGAACTTTAAGACATTGAAGAAAAAAACTGAGGAGTATACCAGAAAATGGAAGGACCTCCCTTGCTCTTGGATTGGGAGGATCAACATAGTAAAAATGGCAATTCTACCTAAGGCAATTTATAGATTCAATGGAATCCCCATCAAGGTCCCATCAAAATTCTTCACAGATCTTGAGAGGACAACAATCAACTTTATATCGAAAGACAAAAAGTCCAGGATAGCCAAAACAATCCTATACAATAAAGCATCTTCTGGAGGCATTACCATCCCTGACTTCAAACTCTATTACAGAGCTACAGCAATGAAAACAGTGTGGTACTGGCATAAAAACAGAGAAGTCGACCAATGGAATCATATAGAAGACCCAAATTTTAACCCACAAACCTATGAACACCTCATTTTTGAAAAAGGAGCTAAAAGTAAACAATGGAAGAAAGAAAGCATCTTCAAAAAATGGTGCTGGCATAACTGGATGTCAACCTGTAGAGGAATGAAAATAGACCCATATCTATCACCATGCACAAAACTCAAGTCCAAATGGATCAAAGACCTCACTATCAGTCAGAACACATTGAACCTGATAGAAGAGAAAGTGGGAAGTACCCTACAGCAGATGGGCACCAGAGATTGCTTCCTATGTGTAACCCCAACAGCACAGACTTTAAGGGCAACATTGAATAAATGGGACCTACTAAAACTGAGAAGCTTCTGTAAAGCAAAGGACTCTGTCACCAGGACAAAAAGGCAACCTACAGACTGGGAGAAGATCTTCACCAACCCCGCAACAGACAAAGCTCTGATCTCCAAAATATATAGAGAACTCAGGAAACTAGACTTTAAAATGCTAATTAACCCAATTAAAAAATGGGGCACTGAACTGAACAGAGAATTCTCAGCAGAGGAAGTTCAAATGGCCAAAAGACACTTAAGGACATGCTCAACCTCCTTAGCAATCAGGGAAATGCAAATCAAAACAACTTTGAGATATCATCTTACACCTGTCAGAATGGCTAAAATAAAAAACTCCAATGATAGCCTTTGCTGGAGAGGCTGTGGAGGAAGGGGAACCCTCATCCATTGCTGGTGGGATTGCAATCTTGTGCAACCACTTTGGAAATCGGTGTTTCGGTTTCTCAGGAAATTCGGGATCAACTTACCCCTGGACCCAGCAATACCCCTCCTGGGAATATACCCAAGAGATGCCCTATCATATGACAAGAGCATTTGTTCAACTATGTTCATAGCAGTATTATTTGTAATAGCCAGAACCTGGAAACAACCTAGATGCCCTTCAATGGAAGAATGGATGAAGAAAGCATGGAATATCTACACATTAGAGTACTATGCTGCGGTAAAAAACAACGACTTTTCAAATTTTGCTTGCAAATGGATGGAAATAGAAAACACTATCCTGAGTGAAGTAACCCACACCCAAAAAGATGAATATGGGATGTACTCACTCATAATTGGTTTCTAGCCATAAACAATGGTCACGGAGTCTACAATTGGTGATCCCAAAGAAGCTAAGTAAGACGGTGAACCAAAGGAAAAACATATAGTTGTCCTCTTGGCTATGGGAAGTAAACAAAATGGCCAGGGAGAAACTTGAGATCCTGGGGGTGGGGTGGGATGGGGGTAAGGGGAGATGGGGAGAGAAAAGGGAGAAGGGGAGAATGGGGGGAACTTGGGGAAACAGGATGATTGGTATAAAGGAAGGTTGGATAGGGGAGCACGGAAGCACAATTCTTAGTTAAGGGAGCCACCTTAGGGTTGGCAAGAGACTTGACCCTAGAGTGGCTCCCAGATGTCCAATCCGAGGTCCCCAGTTAGTTCCTTGGGCAGCTGAGGATAGGGAACCTGAAATGACCCTATCCTATAGCAATACTGACGAATATCTTGCATATCATCACAGAACCTTCATCTGGTGATGGATGGAGATAGAGACAGAGACCCACACTGGAGCACTGGACTGAGCTCCCAAGGTCCCAATGAGGAGCAGAAGGATGGAGAACATGAGCAAAGAAGGCAGGACCACGAGGTGCACACCCACACATTGTGACCGTGGGGCTGATCTAATGGGAGCTCACCAAGTAGCTGGACTGTGACTGAAAAAGCATGGGATAAAACTGGACTCTCTGAGCATGGCGGACAATGAGGGCTGATGAGAACACAAGGACAATGGCATGGGGTTTTGAACCTACGTAATGTGCTGGCTTTGTGGGATCCTAGCCAGTTTGGATGTTCACCTTCCTCGAAATGGATGGAGGGGGGAGGACCTCGGTCTTACCACAGGGCAGGGAACCCTGACTGCTCTTTGGGCTGGAGAGGGAGGGGGGGATGAGTGGGGGGAGGGGGAGGAGAGTGTGAGGAGGGCGAGAAGTGTGGGAGGAGGGGGAGGGAAATGGGAGGCTGGGAGGAGGAGGAAATTTGTTTTTTTTTTTCTCCTTTTCTCAATAAAAAAAAAAGTTAAAAAATAAAGATTACTGTGGGAGGAGACACTATGACCATGACAACACTTTTAGAGGAAGACATGTAGCTGGGTGGCTGTTTATGGTATCAGAGGTTTATTCCATCATTTACCATCATGGCAGTGGTATGCTGGCACTCCTGTCACTGGAGCAGTATCTGAAAGCTACATCCTGATCCATAGCCAGAGACACAGTAATCCTGGCATGGGCTTTTGGAATCTCAAAGTTGACCTCCAGTGATATACTTTCTCCAAAAGGCCACGCCTCCTGATCCTTCTAATCCTTCCAAGGAGCTCCACTGTCTGGTAACTAAGTGTTGAAATATATGAGCCTGTGGGGCCATTGTTAGTCAGACAACCACAGGCCTCTTCAGGAACTTTGGCACTTTCCAAGAAACTTTAGGATCCATTTGGCAATTTGAAAAGTCTGACTGCTAAGATTATAAGAAAGACACATTGAATCTCTGTATCTATTTTGGGTGTACTGACACCTTAATGATATAGCCTTATATTACTTGAACCAAAGTCTACAAATAACCTTGTGAAATCAATCCCCTCCTATAACATGCACATACACACGCTACAGCTATTATATATTTAGATACATATTGAAAATATATATTTTGATAGAGAAAAATGATTTTGATTTGTTAACCATCCTTTTTTATTTGATGATATCCATAATTTACTAAGCATCCATGTAGTGGTCCATTAATGAAGTATTGTTATCTGGAAGCCAAATTAAGGAGTCCCTGCTTGTGAGAGCTGTGGATCTGCTGCCTTTTCTTCATGAAGTTCACCCTCCTCTTCTTTGGTCTGTGGGTCCCTCTGATACAGAATGGAACCTCTTGAGTTTTGCCTTTACTTTATGCTGACCTTTGGGTTGATCTCATGACCATTGTGAAACTGGCTCAGCTCTGAGCAGCAGGAGCATTTTTGGTTAGAGGAGAGGTACAGCCATTAGTTTGAACTCACACAATTAAGTATGTCATAGACATGGCAGATTCAGCCTCACCCAAGTGACAAGTGGCCAGGCCCTGGAGATAATTCTACCATTCACTAAATGAGTGACATTTATCAAATAACTCATGTCTTCTGGGTCACTTTTTGCTATCTGTTCAATGAGCAGGTAGGACCATACTTGGGAATCTCTTTATGCTGTAGTGATTTAAAACACCAGGAGCAGCCACGATGCCATATTATGTCTGCTTACCTTTCTGAGTCCTCACCCAGAAAGACAGAAGAACCAACAACAACATTGCTTCATGTTATTTGATTCTTCCTCTGATGTTTTTCTTATACCAGATCCCAAATATGCTTTCTCTGAGACTTTGGTTTTTTTCACATTTCCAAGTTCTGACCCACATGTGAGTATTTCTCTGCCATGTTGTTGAAATCCATGTTTATTACAAGTGGTGTGTATGTCTTTCTCCATTTTGAGCCCCTCCCGGTGATTCTATAATAAAATCTCAGTGACAAAAAAAAAGACAAAACCTAAGAATAATAGGAGTAGAAGAAGGAGAAGAAGTGCAGCACAATAGTCCAGAAAATATATTTAATAAAATTATAGAAGAAAACTTTCCCAACCTAAAGAAAGATATACCTATTAAAGTGCAAGAAGCATACAGAACACCGAATAGGCTGGATCAAAAAAAAAAATCCCCTCGCCATATAATTATCAAAACAAAAAGCATACAGAATAAGGAAAGAATATTAAGAGCTGCAAAGGAAAAAGGCCAAATTACTTTACAAAGGTAATCTATCAGACTTACACCTGACTTCTCCATGGAAACCATGAAAGCCAGAAGGTCCTCGATAGATGTACTACAGAAACTAACAGACCATGGATGCAAGCCCAGATTACTATATCCAGCCAAGCTTTCGTTCACCATAAATGGAGAAAATAAAATTTTCCAGGATAAAAACAAATTTAAACAATACGCAGCCAAAAATCCAGCCTTACAGAAAGTAATCGAAGGAAAATCACTAACCAAGGAGTCCAACAATGACCACAATAACTCAGACATCTAGAGACCCTTCACAAACACAAATCAAAGAAGGGAAACACACAAACTCTACTACTAAAAAAATGACCGGCGTTAACAACCACTGGTCATTAATAGCACTTAATGTCAATGGATTTAACTCACCTATGAAAAGGCACAGGCTAAGAGATTGGATACGAAAACAGGATCCAACATTCTGCTGTTTACAAGAAACACACCTCAACCACAAAGACAGGCACCTACTCAGATTAAAGGGCTGGGAAAAGGTTTATCAAGCAAATGGACCTAAGAAACAAGCAGGTGTGGCCATACTAATCTCTAACAAAGTAGACTTCAAACTTAAATCAATCAGAAGAGATGGAGAGGGGCATTTTATACTCATAACAGGAACAGTTCATCAGGATGAAGTCTCAATCCTGAACATCTATGCCCCTAATATAAAAGCACCCTCGTACATAAAAGAAACATTGCTAAAACTCAAGACAGCCATCAAACCGCACACAGTAATTGTAGGAGACTTCAACACTCCTCTCTCACGAATGGACAGGTCAATCAGACAGAAACCTAACAGAGAAATAAGAGAATTAATGGAGGTAATGAATCAAATGGACTTAACAGACATCTATAGAACTTTTCACCCAAAAAGGAAAGAATATACCTTCTTCTCTGCAGCTCATGGAACCTTCTAAAAAATCGACCACATAGTCGGTATCAAAGCAAACATCCACAGTAACAAAAAAAATATTAGTTACCACCTGTGTATTATCAGATCACCATGGATTAAAGGTAGAATTCAACAACAATGCTACCCCCAGAAAGCCTACAAACTCATGGAAACCGAACAGTCAACTACTGAACCATACCTGGATTAAGGAAGAAATTAAGAAAGAAATTAAACTCTTCCTGGAATTCAATGAAAATAAAGAAACAACATACTTAAACTTATGGGACACTATGAAAGCAGTCCTAAGAGGAAAGTTCATAGCACTAAGTGCCCACCTAAAGAAAACAGAGAAAGCATACATTGGAGACTTAACAGCCCACCTGAAAGCTCTAGAAAAAAAAAGGAGCAGACTCACGTAGGAGGAGGAGAAGACTGGAAATAATCAAACTGAGGGCTGAAATCAACAAAATAGAAACACAGAAAACAATCCAAAGAATCAATGAAACAAAAAGCTGGTTCCTGGAGAAAATCAACAAGATTGACAAACCCCTATCCAAACTAATCAAACGGCAGAGAGAGAATTTGCAAATTTATAAGATCAGAAATGAAAAGGGGACATAACCACAGACACAGGAAATTCAGAGAATCATTAGATCTTACTACAAAAGCCTGTATGCCACAAAACTGGAAAATGTAAAGGAAATCGACACTTTTTTAGATAAATACCATATACCAAAGTTAAACCAGGACCAGGTGAACAATCTAAATAGACCTGTTAGTCGCGAAGAATTAGAAGAGGTTATCAAAAACCTCCCTACCAAAAAAAAGCCCAGGACCAGATGGTTTCAATGCGGAACTCTACCAGAACTTCCAAGAAGAACTAATACCTATACTCCTTAATGTATTTCACAATATAGAAACAGAAGAGTCATTGCCAAATTCCTTTTATGAAGCTACAGTCACTCTGATCACAAAACCACACAAAGAGTCAACCAGGAAAGAGAATTACAGGCCAATCTCACTCATGAACATCAACACAAAAATCCTCAACAAAATACTGGCAAACCGTATCCCAGAACACATCCGAAAAATTATCCATTATGATCAAGTAGGCTTCATCCCAGGGATGCAGGTCTGGTTCAACATACGAAAATCTATCAATGTAATCCATCATATAAATAAAATGAAAGAAAAAACCATATAATCATTTCATTAGATGCTGAAAAAGCATTTGACAAAATTCAACATCCCTTTATGATAAAAGTCTTGGAGAGAATAGGGATACAAGGGTCATACCTAAATATAATAAAAGCTATATACAGCAAGCCGACAGCTAACATCAAATTAAATGGAGAGAATCTTAAAGCCATCCCACTAAACTCAGGAACATGACAAGGCTGCCCACTCTCACCAGACCTCTTCAATATCGTCCTTGAATTTCTAGCAATAGCAATAAGACAACATAAGGGGATCATGGGGATTTGAATTGGAAAGGAAGAAGTTAAGCTTTCGTTATTTGCAGATGATAAGGTAGTGTACATAAGCGACCCCCAAAACTCCACCAAAGAACTTTTACAGCTGATAAACAGCTTTAGTAATGTGGCAGGATACAAGATCATCTCCTAAAAATCAGTTGCCCTCTTGTACACAAAGGATTTGGAAGAAGAGAGTGAAAGCAGAGAAGCTTCACCTTTCACGATAGCCACAAACAGCATAAAACATCTTGGGGTAACTCTAACCAAGGAAGTGAAAGATCTATTTGACGAGAACTTTAAGGCATTGAAGAAAGAAATTGAGGAGCATACCAGAAAATGGAAGGACCTCCCTTGCTCTTGGATTGGGAGGATCAATATAGTAAAAATGGCAATTATACCAAAGGCAATTTATATATTCAATGCAATCCCCATCAAGGTCCCATTGAAATTCTTCACAGATCTTGAGAGGACAATAATCAACTTTATATGGAAAAACAAAAAGCCCACACTAGACAAAACAACCTTGTACAATAAAGGATCTTCTGGAGGAATTAACATCCCTGACTTCAAACTCTATTACAGAGCTACAGTAATGAAAACAGTGTGGTACTGGCATAAAAACAGAGAAGTCGACCAATGGAATCATATAGAACACCCGAGATTTAACTCACAATCCTATGAACACTTCATTTTTGATAAAGGAGCTAAAGGTATACAATGGAAGAAATAAAGCATCTTCAACAAATTGTGCTGGCATAACTGGATGTCAACCTGTATAAGAATGAATATAGACCCATATCTATCACCATGCACAAAACTCAAGTCCAAATGGATTAAAGACCTCACTATCAGTCAGAACACATTGAACCTGATAGAAGAGAAAATGGGAAGTAGCCTATAGCAGATGGGCACAGGATATCACTTCCTATGTGTAACCCCAACAGCACAGACATTAAGGGCAACATTGAATTAATGGAACCTACTAAAACTGAGAAGCTTCTGTAAAGCAAACAACACTGTCACCAAGACAAAAAGGCGACCTACCGACTGGAGAAGATCTTCACCAACCCTGCAACAAAGGGCTGATCTCTAAAATATATAGAGAACTTACGAAACTAAGCTGTAAAATGCGAATTAACCCAATTAAAAAATGGGGCACTGAACTGAAAAGAGAATTTTCAGAAGAGGAAGTTTAAATGGCCAAAAGATACTTACGGTCATGCTCAACCTCCTTAGCGATCAGGGAAATGCAAATCAAAACAACTTTGAGATATCATCTTACACCTGTCAGAATGGCTAAAATAAGAAACTTCAATGATAGCCTTTGCTGGAGAGGCTGTGGAGGAAGGGGAACCCTCATCCATTGCTGGTGGGAATGCAATATTATGCAACCATTTTGGAAATTGTTGTTTCAGTTACTCAGGAAATTCGGGATCAAACTACCCCTGGACCCAGCAATACCACTCCTGGGAATATACCCAAGATATGCCCTATCATATGACAAGAGCATTTGTTCAACTATGTTCATAGCAGTATTATTTGTAATAGCCAGAACCTGGAAACAACCTAGATGCCCTTCAATGGAAGAATGGATGAAGAAAGTATGGAATATATACACGCTAGAGTACTAAGCTGCGGTAAAAAACAATGACTTCTCGAATTTTGCATGCAAATGGATGGAAATAGAAAACGCTATCCTGAGTGGGGTGTCCCAGACCCAAAAAGATGAATATGGGATGTACTCACTCATAATTGGTTTCTAGTAATAAATAAGGACCACGGAGTCTACAAGAGGTGAACCTAAAGAAGCTAAGTAAAAAGGTGAACCCAAGGAAAAACATATAGCTGTCCTCTTGGCTAAGGGAAGTAGACCAAATTTCCGGGGAGAAAATGGGATCTTGGGGATGGGGTGGGATGGGGGTAAAGGGAGATGGGGAGAGAAAAGGTAGAAGGGAAGGAGGGGGGACCTGGGAAACAGGAGAATTGGGATAAAGGAAAGGTGGATAGGGGAGCACGGAACCACAATTCTTAGTTAAGGGAGCCAGTTTACGGTGGACAAGAGACTTGACCCTAGAGGGGCTCCCTAGTGCCCAAGATGAGGTTCCCAGTTAGTTCCTTGGGCAGCTGAGGATTGGGAACCTGAAATGACCCTATCCTAGAGCAATACTGACGAATATCTTGCATATCATCATAGAACCTTCATCTGGTGATGGATAGAGATAGAGACAGAGACCCACACAGGAGCACTGGACTGAGCTCCCAAGGTCCCAAGGAGGAGCAGAAGGAGGGAGAACCTGAGCAAAGAATTTGGGACCACGTGGCGTGCATCCACCCACTGAGACAGTGGAGCTGATCTACGGGGAGCTCACCAAGGCCAGCTGGACTGTGACCGAAAAAGTATGGGATAAAACCGGACTCTCTGAACATGGCGAACAATGAGGGCTGATGAGACACCAAAGACAATGGCAGGGGGTTTTGATCCTACTTAATGTGCTGGCTTTGTGGGAGCCTAGCCAGTTTGGATGTTCACCTTCCTAGATATGGACGGAGGGGGGAGGACCTAGGACTTACCACAGGGCAGGGAACCCTGACTGGTCTTTGGACTGGAGAGGGAGGGGGGGAGAGGAGTGGGGGAAAGGGGGAGAAGGGTGGGAGGAGGGGAGAAGGGTGGGAGGAGGGGAGGGAAATGGGAGGCTGGGAGGAGGTGGAAACTTGTTTTTTTTATGTTTCTTTTTCTTCTTTTCACAATAAAAAAATTAAAAAAAAATAAATAAATAAATTGGAGTAGGAGTGGAGAGGTTTGGTGGGGGAGCGAGAAGAAAGTGGGAGGAGGAAACGAAGTGGAAATTTTGATATTCATTATTATGAAGTAATATAAAAATCAATAGTAGATAACCAATAAAGAGATTGGAGCTGGAAAAAAAACATTCATGTGAGTTGTTGACTCAGACACCAAAGACTTTTTTACAGAAAAGGCACAAAAAGAGATTGGGTTACCTGGCAAAATATGACTCATGTATTTGGGAAGATGAGTGTGGTTTTATTTTGGGTCTCCAGGGGGCTGTGTGAGCAGCATTATAGGACATGTATGCTGGATATTTCTGTGGGTTAGTAGGGAAGAAAACTGCATATGAGGGGTTTAATGACCTAAGTAGAGTCTTGATGATGTCACAAAGCTTTGGTTGGGGGTGGCAACACTGTTCCACATGAAGCACTAGTCTTCTGTGAAGGTGGGCTGACTAGCTTCACGGTGGCTGAGGAGGTGAGTTCAGCTATTGGGCTCCACAACTGTTCAACAGGATTAGGCAGCTGAACATTTCCAGAAGATGGAATCTGGAGAGCCAAGACATTTTCTTTTGGTAAATATGTTTAGGAAGAAACAGGGACCTCTGTAGTCCCAGAGAGGTTTGCTTCAAATCTCCTGTGAGTCTAAAATTTATGTTGTTAACAGCTTCTATATTTGATAGCTGTGGGGACAGTGAATGCCAGGTATTCTTCCCACTTTATCTTTGCTATCAATGTCCAATTCATCAGTTCACGAAAGGGGCGAAGATCCTCTTTGTACATATGTGTTTTAAAAGATATTAATTATTTCTAAATGGTGCTGTTGCCCAGATTAATGAGTCTTTATTTTTGCAGTATGTCTCACAAAACTCACTACTCTAGTGAAGACATGGAATGGCTTTATGTAATCAACCTGGGTATGGATCAGTAGACACAATACATAGAACCAGTGGACTGGAGTGCCATGACCTTGGGCAGGTGGTTTTGGATCAACCACCTAACCAACAGCTTGAGTGGGAAGGAGAGAAGTGGCTGTCCTTCGAATTCTTTGCCATCTGTTCAGATTTTTCTTTCTCACTTTGGGCATAGGCATCCAGTCTCTTCTCATTGACACAGTCAGTCCGGAATTAGGTTTCTCAGTAGAGGTCCATTGCCTTTGGGCAGCAGGAATATGTCTCTGATACACATATACTGAGCTGTAGACAATAGTTTGATAATTTTCCTATGAATTTCTTAAGACCAAATTACATTTAGGCAGCCCAAATCTATTCAGCACTGCCTTTATCACCTTCCCCAAAGATCTTCCAGAAAAGAATCTTGACATCGCATCCTCCCCTTCTTAACTTTGCAGGCACTTATGGTGGAGGAAACCACTTTGTGTCTGATTGAAACTGAAGAATTCTTCCAATGCAGAGATTGGCAGCTATGAAGCCCAAGCACAGAAAGAGAGCCAAGAGACAGTGGAACAGGAGTGTTGTGGCCTATCTCAGTAAATCTACAACCATGATAAAGATGCCTCTTAGTATGAGATGCATGCCACCTCTCCAGAAGAAGAATGGGCCAACTCTCCAGAAGCAAAAACTGAGTAAGCCTTTTGAGGCCCTGGAGAATATTGTTGGCCGCCGAATTTCTCATGGCTGGAAGGAAGCCAATGAACCAGTCACCCAGTGGAAAGCCATCATTCTAGATCAACTGCCAACATATCCCTCTCTCTATTTGTTGAAATATGATGGGATTGATTGTGTCTATGGCTTGGAGCTTCACAGCGATCAAAGGATTTTAAACCTTAAGATCCTGCCTAATCATGTGCCATTTCCTCACGTGACAGACACTCATCTGTCAAACACCATAGTTGGCAGAGCAGTGAAACATACATTCATGGGCACAAATGGCTCTAAAGAAGACTGGAATGGGATGGTCCTAGAGGAGGTGCCAATCATGAAGACCTGGTTCTATATTACCTACAAGAAAGATCCGGTCTTGTATATTTACCACCTCCTGGATGACTACCTTGAAGGCAACCTCCACATCATGCCAGGCTCTAAGGAGGAGTGCAGTGTCATGGTCCCAGATGAGGTGCAGAACAGGATGACCTGTTTCTACATTGTCAAGGAGAATGATCCAGTCCTGTACCTTTACCACCATCTTGATGACTCCATTGAAGGCAACGTCCACATCATGCCTGAATGTCCTCCAGTAGAGGTGACTTTGGCATTAGGCAGGGATTCCTTGGCAGGCAAAGGTGTGCAGTACAACAAAAAAGATGGAACCCAAGAGATAGGTAAAATTATTTGCCAAGTTCCCACCAAACCTTCTGTGTATTTCATCAAGTTTAATAATGACTTCCATATCTATGTCTACGATTTGGTGAAGATCTGTTAAAGTGAAATTCTCAAAATTTGAGGGGCACACTTAAAACTGTGTTTGGGGAATGTGTTTTTTTCAGAGATACCGCAGGTCTTCTATTAATCCTGGTATTTTTTTCCAATATAATATTCTTGCTCGAAAAATAAAATTTGGGATCATGTTTTGTTCTTTGGTGAATGATGGATTATGTTTGGTGGATGGGACATCACAGAAATACATGCCTCAAAACAAAGCAGGATTTATGGTCTTTCCCCTTGGAGAGGATGGACTGGGATTGCTTGGTGTGGTAAAGGACAAGATGGCTGTCTAGGGAGTAGTGGAGAGGGGACAAAAGTTGTAGGATCTCGGGGCGGGGTAAAGCTTGAGGGAAAAACATGTCAACTGGAAAGATGTGACAGATATCAGAGTGAGGTATTGGGACTTAAGAGGATAAAGAGTAGATTAATCAGGAAGGGACACAAATGTATACTCAAAATCAGAGGAAATTAGGTTTCATTTGAAGAATAGTTTAATTCGTACTGGCTGTAAGTCACTGGATGTTTGAACTCCACTGGAGCATGCTGAGTGACCAGGAGCCTCCTGCTTAGAGAAAAGTGTCTCCGCCCAGTTGCTCTTCTGCAGTGGGATGGATGTCACGCTGTCTACTTCCTTTTGTCAGAATTCTGTCTGCCACCTACTTTGTCATGCCTGGATTCGATATTCCTTGAACTTTCATTGGTCCTTTGCATGCCATCCAACCCTTGTGAGTTCATTTAAATAATTGCCCTGTCATATCTGGAAAACAGTGTTCCCTTTCATTGATCATGTTCTGTAGGACTTGGGCCATAAATCTCATCGACAGACGCATCCACACACAGGATAAACATGTACACATTGATGCCCACTAATGTGTGACATGCACACATATGATGAATGCACCGATCTCCATCAAATCAGTAAACGAGGGAATCCCTGATGCTAGGTGGAGTGTGGCAAAGACCCCACAAACCCATCAGACCCCCAAATACCAGTATGGTATTGATGTCTGACTCCCATCATGTAAGGATCCTGCCATCCTGTAACGGGGCAATTTTTGCTTCCTTCATATTCACAAACTTGGTTAAAATGTTAGAGTTGTCAAACTGCCATTTAGGGTCCAGCATGTAGATCAGCTGTCTCAGGTTGACATCCAGTTATGCCAGCACCATTTGATGAGGATGTTTTCTTCCATTGTATACTTTTAGCTCCTTTATTAAAAATCAGGTGTTCATAGGTTTGTGGGTTAATATCCGGGACTTCTATTAGATTCCATTGGTCAACTTCTCTGTTTTTATGCCAATATTAAGCAGTTTTCAAATCTGTAGCTCTGTAATACAGTTTGAAGTCAGGGATGGTAATGCCTCCAGACAATCCTTTATTGTATAGGATGGTATTGGCTATCCTGGGTTTTTTGTTTTTCCATATAAAGTTGATTATTGTCCTCTCAAGATCTGTGAAGAATTTTGATGGGACATTGATGGGGATTGCATTGAATCTATAAATTGCCTTAGGTAGAATTGACATTTTTACTATGTTGATCCTCCCAATCCAAGAGCAAGGTAGATCCATCCATTTTTTGGTATCCTATTCAATTTCTTTCTTCAATGCCTTAAAGTTCTTGTCAAATAGATCTTTTACTTCCTTGGTTAGATTATCCCCAAGATGTTTAATGCTGTTTGTGGCTATCATGAATGGTGAATCTTCTCTGATTTCCCTCTCTGCTTCCCTATCCTTTGTGTATAAGAGGGCGACTGATTTTTTGGAGTTGATCTTGTATCCTGCCACATTCCGAAAGCTGTTTATCAGCTGTAAAAGTTCTTTGGTGGAGTTTTGGGGGTCGCTTAAGTACACTATCATATCATCTGCGAATAACGAAAGTTTCACTTCTTCCTTTCCAATTCGAATCCCCTTGATCCCATTTTGTTGTCTTATTGCTATTGCTAGAAATTCAAGTACTATATTGAAGAGGTATGGAGAGAGTGGACATCCTTGTCGTGTTCCTGAGTTAAGCGTGATGGCTTTGAGTTTCTCTCCGTTTAATTAGATGTTAGCTGTCGGCTTGCTGTATATAGCTTTTATTATATTTAGGTATGACCCTTTTATCCCTAATCTCTCCAAGACTTTTAACATAAATGGATGTTGAATTTTGTCGAATGCTTTTTCAGCATCTAATGAGATCATCATATGGTTATTTTCCTTCAGTTTATTTATATGATGGATTACATTGATAGATTTTCGTATGTTGAACCAGCCCTGCATCTCAGGAATGAAGCCTACTTGATCATAATGGATAATTTTCCTAATGTGTCCTTGGATTCGGTTTGCCAGCATTTTGTTGAGGATTTTTGCGTCGATGTTCATGAGTGAGATTGGCCTGTAATTCTCTTTCCTGGTTGACTCTTTGTGTGGTTTTGGTATCAGAGTAACTGTAGCTTCATAAAAGGAATTAGGTAATGACCCTTCTGTTTCTATATTGTGGAATACATTAAGGAGTATGGGTATTAGCTCTTCTTGGAAGTTCTGGTAGAATTCCGCATTGAAACCATCTGGTCCTGGGCTTTTTTTGGTAGGCAGGTTTTTGATAACAGCTTCTAATTCTTCGCGACCAACAGGTCGGTTTAGATTGTTCACCTGATCCTGGTTTAACTTTGGTATATCGTATTTATCTAAAAAAGTGTCCATTTCCTTTACATTTTCCAGTTTTGTGTTATACTGGCTTTTGTAATATGATATGATGATTCTCTGAATTTCCTCTGTGTCTGTGGTTATGTCCCCCTTTTCATTTCTGATCTTATTAATTTGTGTGTTCTCTCTCTGCCGTTTGATTAATTTGGATAGGTGTTTATCAATCTTGTTGATTTTCTCCAGGAACAAGCTTTTTGTTTCATTGATTCTTTGGATTGTTTTCTGTGTTTCTATTTTGTTGATTTCAGCCCTCAGTTTGATTATTTCCAATCTTCTACTCCTCCTAGGTGAGTCTGCTTCTTTTTTTTCTAGAGCATTCAGGTGGGCTGTTAAGTCTTCAATATGTGCTTTCTCTGTTTTCTTTAAGTGGGCACTTAGTGCGATGAACTTTCCTCTTAGCACTGCTTTCATAGTGACCCATAAGTTTAAGTATGTTGTTTCTTTATTTTCATTGAATTCCAGGAAGACTTTAATTTCTTTCTTAATTTCTTCCTTAATCCAGGTATGGTTCAGTAGTTGACGGTTCAGTTTCCATGAGCTTGTAGGCTTTCTGGGGGTAGCATTGTTGTTGAATTCTAACTTTAATCCATGGTGATCTGATAAGACACAGGTGGTTACTAATATTTTTTTGTAACTGTGTAAGTTAGCTTTGTTACCGAGTATGTGGTCAATTTTCGAGAAGGTTCCATGAGCTGCAGATAGGAAGGTATATTCTTTCCTCTTCGGGTGGAATAATCTATAGATGTCTGTTAAGTCCATTTGCTTCATTACCTCCATTAATTCTCTAATTTCTCTGTTAGGTTTCTGTATGATTGACCTGTCCATTGGTGAGAGAGGAGTGTTGAAGTCTCCTACTATTAGTGTGTGTGGTTTGATGGCTGACTTGAGATTTAGTAATGTTTCTTTTACATACGTGGGCGCTTTTATATTCAGGGCATAGATATTCAGGATTGAGACTTCATTCTGATGAATTGTTCCTGTTATGAGTATAAAATGTCCCTCTCCATTTCTTCTGATTGATTTAAGTTTGAAGTCAACTTTGTTAGAAATTAGTATGGCCACACCTGCTTGTTTCTTAAGACCATTTGCTTGATAAGCCTTTTCCCAGCCCTTTACTCTGAGTAGGTGCCTGTCTTTGTGTTTGAGGTGTGTTTCTTGTAGACAGCAGAACGTTGGATCCTGTTTTCGTATCCAATCCCTTAGCCTGTGCCTTTGTATAGGTGAGTTAAGCCCATTGACATTAAGTGATATTAATGACTAGTGGTTGTTAACTCTGGTCACTTTTTTAGTAGTAGGGTTTGTGTGTTTCCCTTCTTTGATTTGTGTTTGTGAAGGCTCTCTAGATGTCTGAGTTATTGTGTTCATTGTTGGACTCCTTGGTTAGTGATTTTCCTTCTATTACTTTCTGTAAGGCTGGATTTGTGGCTGCGTATTGTTTGAATTTGTTTTTATCCTGGAACATTTTGTTTTCTCCATTTATAGTGAACGAAAGCTTGGCTGGATATAGTAGTCTGGGCTTGCATCCTTGATCTCTTAGTTTTTGCAGTACATCTATCCAGGACCTTCTGGCTTTCATGGTTTCCATAGAGAACTCAGGTGTAAGTCTGATAAGTTTACCTTTATAAATAACTTGGCCTTTTTCCTTTGCGGCTCTTAATATTCTTTCTTTATTCTGTGTATTTTGTGTTTTGATTATTATATGGCGAGGGGATGTTTTTTTTTTTTTTTTTTTTTTTTTTTTTATCCAGCCTATTTGGTGGTCGGTATGCTTCTTGAACCTTCATAGTTACCTCTTTCTTCAGGTTGGGAAAGTTTTCTTCTATAATTTTATTAAGTATATTTTCTGTACCGTTGAGCTGCACTTCTTCTCCTTCTTCTACTCCAATTATTCTTAGGTTTGGTCTTTTTATTGTGTCCCAAATTTCCTGAATGTTTTGTGATGAGAATTTGTTGGTTTTGCTGTTTTCTTTGATCAGTGTGTTTATTTTTTCTATGGTATCTTCAGTGTCTGATATTCTCTCTTCTATCTCTTGTAATCTGTTGTTAGTACTTGTTTCTGTCATTCCTGTTCGTTTATCCAGATTTTCCATCTCCATTCTTCCCTCGGTTTGTGCTTTCTTCATTGCTTCCATTTCATTCTTCATGTCTTGAACCGCTTCCCTAACCTGTTTGATTGCTTTTTCTTGTTTCTCTTGGTTTTCTTGCGTGTCTTTGAGCGATTTATTCATTTCCTCTACATTTTTGTTTGTAATCTCTAATTGTTTATGGCAGTTTTTCACCTCCTGTTTAAGGTCCTCTATTATTTTCATATAGTTCACTTTTGAGTCGATTTCTTCTATTTCTTCAGGGGTAGGGTGTACAATTCTTCTTATTTCGGGATCCCTGGTTTCTGGTGGTGTCATGTTGCCTTTCAGATTGTTGGAGGAATTCTTGTATTGGCCCTTTCCCATCTCTTTCTTCAAATGGAGCCAGGAGAGGCCTGGTCTCTTGGTCCAGACTTTGCTGTGATTGACTCTCAGGGTATATCTCTTCAGTGTAGAAGCAGGAACCGTTCCCGTCCAGATGGGATTCCTCTGCAACCGTCCTGATGGGATTCCTCAGCAACTAAACAGGGCCGCTGGTAGCCCAATGATCCAGGGCCAACAGGATGGATGGAGCAGGGGGGGGGAAGGGGTGGTATCCAGGAGCGCACAGGAAGCCTGGCGCTGGAGCTGAAGGTGCCCGGCTCCCTTACAGGGGACCCTGAGGCCTGCCCGGCTGGCAGACACTCACTGCTCTCGGTGGGTCGCCTTAGTTTAGGAGCTTAAGACTGTAGTTGAGCACTGGTCCTAGCATACAGCGGGGCAGGGTTGGGGAGGGGCGCTGGGTCGTGCTAAAGAAAGACAGCCCTGCAGAAGGAGCTGGGGGAGGGGGTTCGTACTCTCTTCCAGGACAGTCTGCCCGCCCCTGGGTAGCACACACTCACCCGTCCTGATGGGATTCCGCAGCAAGTAAACAGGGCCGCCAGTAGCCCAATGATCCAGGGCCAACAGGATGAATGGAGCAGGGGGGGAAGGGGTGGTATCCAGGAGCGCACAGGAAGCCTGGCGCTGGAGCTGAAGGTGCCCGGCTCCCTTACAGGGGACCCTGAGGCCTGCCCGGCTGGCAGGCACTCACCGCTCTGGGTGGGTCGCCTTAGTTTAGGAGCTTAAGACTCTGTAGTCATGTTAATTAGATTTTCTAGATATATAGAGATATATTTCAATTAGATAGGCATTCTTCATAACTTTTGAAGATTGCAGGATATGGCATTTAATGTTTTAATAATTTAGGGTTCATGACAATGAGATACGTCTGCTCCTGGCAACACCAATCAACTTCAAGAGGAAGATGGGCATTGAAGAATATCGTTATGGAGTTTGATAGCCATTTCAGCAAGATACTGCTCTTGCCTGGACTGATGCATAAACTGGACACAATGAACCCACAGAGAGAGGACTGCTGAACTTGCCTAAAGGTAAGATGACATTTTGGGGTTCCTGATTCATAAAAGAGTCTGCAAGACATTCTGCAGAACACACCAGAAAGTGACTGAACTGTCTTTGAAATTTCCTGTTCATGGAAAAGTCTGGTGGATACTATGGGCCTATAGGCCAAATATGGATGCCCCAACAATACAGAGGAACTTTGGGTGACTGTCCAGGCAGGGAGATGTCTCTGTCAATTCTAGAGTTTTGAACTTCTTGTTTGCTTAGGTAATGTTGTATTTTTCTGGAGTCTTTGATGGAGTTGAAGAATGGTTAGTTATAGTTTTCCTTAATTATGATAAAGGATAAAATAGATATAAATATTGTAACTGTAATTCTTGGTTGATAACTGTTATATGTAATCTTATTCTCTTACAATGAAAGCCTTTCTTTTTTGTTTAAACAGAAAAGGAGAAATGATGGGGAGAGTCTTCTGTTTTGTGTTAGTTTCATTGGTTAAATAAAGAGACTGCCTAGGCCCTTTAATAGAACAGAAAATTAGGTACGTGGAATAAACAGAACAGAATGCTGGGAGAAAGAAGCCGAGTCAGTGAGTTGCCATGATTCTCCCACCAGACACAGACGCAGGTTAGATCTTCCCTGGTAAGACACCATTTCCTCACCATATAATAATCAAACACAAAACATACAGAATAAAGAAAGAATGTTAAGAGCTGCAAAGAAAAAAGGCCAAGTTAATTATAAAGGTAAACCTACCAGACTTACACCTGACTTCTCTATGGAAACCATGAAAGCCAGAAGGTCCTGGATAGATGTAATGCAGAAACGAAGAGACCATGGATGCAAGCCCAGACTACTATATCCAGCCAAGCTTTCATTCACTATAAATGGAGAAAATAAAATTTTCCAGGATAAAAACAAATTTAAACAATACGTAGCCACAAATCCAGCCTTACAGAAAGTAATAGAAGGAAAATCACTAACCAAGGAGTCCAACAATGACCACAATAACTCAAACATCTAGAGACCCTTCACCAGCACAACTCAAAGAAGAGAAACACAGAAACTCTACTACTAAAAAAGTGACCGGAGTTAACAACCACTGGTCATTAATATCACTTAATATCAATGGGCTCAACTCACCTATAAAAAGGCACATGTTAAGAGATTGGATAAGAAAACAGGATCCAACATTCTGCTGTTTATAAGAAACACACCTTAACCACAAAGACAGGCAACTACTCAGAGTAAAGGGATGGGAAAAGGTTTATCAAGCAAATGGACCTAAGAAACAAACAGCTATGACCAAACTAATTTCTAACAAAGTTGACTTCAAACTTAAGTCAATCAGAAGAGATGTAGAGGGACATTTTATACTCATAACAAGAACAATTCATTAGGATGAAGTCTCAATCCTGAATATCTATGCCACTAATATAAAAGCACCCATGTACGTAAAAGAAACATTACTAAAATTCAAGGCTGCCATATAACCACACACACACTAATAGTAGGAGACTTCAACACTCCTCTCCCACCAATGGACAGGTCAATCAGACAGAAACCTAACAAATAAATAAGAGAATTAATGGAGGCAATGAACAAAATGGACTTAACATATATCTATGAAAAATTCCACCCAAATAGGAACAATTATTCTTTCTTCTCTGCAGCTCATGAAGCTTCTTGAACATTGACCACATACTCGGTAACAAAGCAAACTTCCACAGTTACAAAAAAATATTTGTAACCTCCTGTGTCTTATCAGATCACCATGGATTAAAGTTAGAATTCAACAAAAATGCTACCCACAGAAAGCCTACAAATTCATGGAAACTGAACTGTCAACTACTGAATTACACCTGGATCAAGGAAGAAATAAAAAAAGAAATTAAAGTCTTCCTTAAATTCAATGAAAATAAAGATACAACATACTCAATCCGTTGGCACAATATGAAAGCAGTGCTAAGGGGAAAATTCATTGCACAAAGTGCCCACTTAATGAAAATGGAGAAAGCACACATTGTGGACTTAACAGCCCACATGAAAGCTCTAGAAAAAAAAGAAGCAGACTCACGTAGGAGGAGGAGAAGACTGGAAATAATCAAACTGAGGGCTGAAATCAACAAAATAGAAACACAGAATACAATACAAAGGATCAATGAAACAAAACCTGGTTCTCGGAGAAAATCAACAAGATTGACAAACCCACATCCAAACTAATCAAACGGCAGAGAGAGAACATGCAAATTAATAAGATCAGAAATGAAAAGGGGGACATAACCACAGAATCAGAGAAAATTCAGAGAATCATTAGATCTTACTACAAAAGCCTATATGCCACAAAATTGGAAAATGTAAAAGTAATGGATAATTTTTTAGATAAGTACCATATACCACAGTTAAACCAGGACCAGGGAACAATCTAAATAGACCTGATAGTCACAAAGAATCAGAAGCTGTCATCAAAAACCACCCTACCAAAAAAAGCCCAGGTCAAGATGGTTTCGATGCAGAATTCTACCAGAACTTCCAAGAAGATCTAATACCTATACTCTTTAATGTATTCCACAATATAGAAACAGAAGAGTCATTGCCAAATTCCTTTGATGAAGCTACAGTTACCCTGATACCAAAACCACAGAAAGACTCAACCAAGAAAGAAAATTACAGGCCAATCTCACTCGTGACCATCAAGAAGAAAATCCTCAAAAAATACTGGTAAATCGAATTCAAGAACACATTAGAAAAATTATCCATTCTCATCAAGTAGGCTTCATCCCAGGGATGCAGGGCTGGTTCAACATACGAAAATCTATCAATGTAATCCATCATATAAATAAACTGAAAGAAATAAACCATATGACCATTTCATTACATGCTGAAAAAACATTTGGCAAAATTCAACATCCCTTTATGATAAAAGTATTGGAAAGATTAGGGATACAAGGATCATACCTAAATATAATAAAAGCTATATACAACAAGCCAACAGCTAACATCAAATTAAATGGAGAGAAACTTAAAGCCATCCAACTAAAATCAGGAACACGACGATGTTGTCCACTCTCCCTACCTCTTCAATATAATCCTTGAAGTTTTAGCAATAGCAATAAGATAACATAAGCAGATCAAGGGGATTTGAATTTGAAAGGTAGAAGTGAAACTTTCGTCATTTGCAGATGATATGATTAACAACCCCAAAAACTCCACCAAAGAACTCCTACAGCTGATAAACACCTTTAGTAATGTGGCAGGATGCAATATTAACTCCAAAAAGTCAGTTGCCCTCATATACACAAAGGAAAGGTAAGCATAGAGGGAAATCAGAGAAGCATCACCTTATCTAATATCCACAAATAGCATAAAATATCTTGGGATAACTCTAACCAAGGAAATGAAGTGTCTATTTGACATGAACCTTACGTCTTTGAAGAAAAAATTGAGGAGGATACCAGAAAATGGAAGGATCTTTCTTGCTTTTGGATTGGGAGGATCAACACAGTAAAAATGGCGGTTCTACAAAAGGCAATTTATAGATTCAATGCAATCCCCATCAAGGTCCCATCAAAATTCTTCACAGACCTTGAGAGAACAATAATCAACTTTATATGGAAAAACAAAAAACCCAGGATAGCCAAAACAATCTTATATAATAAAGGAACTGGTGGAGTCCTTACCATCCCGGACTTCAAACTCTATTACATAGCTACGCTACTGAAAACAGCTTGGTATTGGCAAAAAAAACAGAGGTTGACCAATGAAATCGAATAGAAGACTTGGATTTTAACCCTCAATCCTATGAACACCTGATTTTTGATAAAGGAACTAAAATTTTATAGTGGAAAAAAAGAGAGCATCTTCAACAAATGGTGCTGGCATAACTTGATTCAACCTCTAGAAGAATGAAAATAGAATAGATCTATATCTATCACCATGCACAAAATTTATGTCCAAATAGATCAAAGACCTCAATATCAATCTGAACACACTGAACCTGATAGGAGAGAAAGTGGGACGTACTTTACAACTTATGGGCACAGGAAATCACCTCCTATGTATAACCCCAGCAGCACAGACATTAAGGGCAACTTTGAATAAATGGGACCTCGTGAAACTAAGAAACTTTTGTAAAGCAAAGTACACTGTCACTAAGACAAAAAGGCAACCCATTGACTGGGAGAAAATCTTCACCAACCCAGCAACAGACAAATGTCTAATCTGCAAAATATATAAAGAACTCAAGAAACAAGACTCTAAAATGCGAATTAACCCAATTAAAAAAATGGGGCACTGAACTGAACAGAGAATTCTCAACAGAAGAAATTCAAATGCCCAAAAGACACTTAAGGGAATGCTCAACCTCCTTCGAGATAAGGAAAATGCAAATTAAAACAACTTTGAGATACAATCTTACACCTGTCAGAATGGCTAAAATCAAAAACTGCAATGATAGCCTTTGCTGGAGTGGTTGTGGAGGAAGGGGTATACTCTTTCATTGGTGGTGGGAATGCAAACTTGTGCAACCAATTTGGAAATCAGTTTGGTGATTTCTCAGGAAATTCAGGATCAACCTACCCCAAGATCCAGTAATACCACTCTTGGGAATATACCCAAGAGATGCCCTATCATATGACAAGAGCATTTGTTCAACTATGTTCATAGCAGCATTGTTTGTAATAGCATGAAACTGGAAACTACCTAGATGCCCATCAATGGAAGAATGTATAAAGAAACTATGGAATGTATACATATTAGAGTACTATTCAGCTGTTAAAAAAAAACAATGACATCTTGAAATTTGCATGCAAATGGATGGAAATAGAAAACACTATCCTGAGTGAGGTATCTCAGACCCAAAAGATGAACATGGGATGTACTCACTCATAATTGGTTTTTAGCCATAAATAAAGTCATTGAGCCTCTAATTTCTGATCCTAGATAAGCTAAATAAGAAGGTGAACCCAAAGAAAAGCATATAGTTATACTCCTGGATATTGGAAGTAGACAAGATTGCTGGGCAAAAACTGGGAAATGGGTGTGGGGTGGGATGGGGTAATGGGGAAATGGGGAGAGACCATGAGAAAGGGAGGATGGGAAGAACTTGGGGGAAAGGGATGGTTGGTATAAAGGAGGATAGATAATGGAGCAGGGAAGTATATATTTTAATTAAGGAGCCAATTTTAGAGTTGGCAAGAGACTTGACCCTAGAGGGGTTCCCAGGTGTCCAGGGAAATGTCCCCAGCTAGTTCCTTGGGCTGTCGAGGAGAGAGAGCCTGAAATGGCCCTATACTATAGTCATACTAATGAATATCTTGCATATCATCATAGAACAGTCATCTGGCGATCGAAGGAGATAGAGACAGAGACCCACATTAGAGCACTGGACTGTGCTTCCATGGTCCAAATGAGGAGCAGAAGGAGGGAGAACATGAGCAAGGAAGTCAGGACTGCGAGTAGTGCACCCACACACTGTGACAGTGGGGCTTATCTATTGGGGACTCACCAACATCAGCAGGACTGGGTCTCAAAAAGCATGGGAAAAAACCGGACTCTCTGAACATGGAGGACAATGAGGGCTGATGAGAAGCCAAGGACAATGGCACTGGGTTTTGATCCTACTGCATGAACTATCTTTGTGGGAGCCTAGGCTGTTTGGGTGCTCACCTTCCTAGACCTGGATGGAGGGGGAAGGACCTTGGTTTTCCCACAGGGCAGGAACCCTGACTGCTCTTCGGGCTGGAGAGGAAGAGGGAGGGGAGCGGGGGAGGGGGAGGGAAATGGGAGGCAGATGTGGGGAGGAGGCAGAAATTTTTAATAATAATAAAAAAATTGCCAAAAAGAAATCCCTCTCTCGAAAAACTACAAAAAAGTTAATATTAGTTAATTGCTGACTAACGTAGCTAATTTGCAAAAAGAATGTTTCTATCTCAAAAATCTATTGATTAATTAAAAATTAGATTTGAATTTATATGATCAATGTCAAGTACCAGTACCAAAGGACGTTCCATTTTATCATAAAGGAAAAATAAAATAATAAACCAGGATAACAAAAACAATCCTATACCATAAAAGTACTTCCAGAGGCATGACCATTCCTGACTTCAAACTCTATTACAGAGCTACAGTAATGATATCAGCTTGGTTTTGGCACAAAATCAGAGATGTTGACAAATGGAATCAAATAGAAGACTCAGATAATAACCCACAAACCTATGAACACCTGATTTTTGACAAAGCAGCTAAAATTATACAATGGAAGAAAGCATCTTTAACAAATGGTGCTCGCATAACTGGATGTCAACCTGTAGAAGAATGAAAATTGATCCATTTCTATCACCATGCACAAAACTTAAGTCCAAATGGACTAAGTACTTTAATATAAATCTGACCACACTGAACCTGATAGAAGAGAAAGCGGAAAATTGTCGTTAGCACATGGGCACAGAAGACCACTTCCTACGTAGAACCCCAGTAGCACAGAAAATAAGAGCAACATAGAATTAATGGGTCCTTGCGAAACTAAGAAGCTTTCCTAATAAAAGACACTTGATATAAGTGGGTCTTCTTTCTATGTCTTGCTTTTCATTGGTTAATTAATAAACTGCTTGGCCGGATAGGTCAGAACATAGGTGGGTGAGTAGACAGAACAGAATGCTGGGAAGAAGGGAAGTAAGGCATTTGCCATACTTCTCCTTCCCAAGATGGATGGTGGTTAGAATCTTCCCGGTAAGCCACCACCTCGTGGTGCTACACACATTAATAGAAATGGGTTAATCAAGATGTGAGAGTTAGTCAATAAGAGGCTAGAACTAATGTGCCAGGCAGTGTTAAAAGAATACAATTTGTGTGTTGTTATTTTGGGGCATAAGCTAGCCAGGCAGCTGGGAACAGGGAGGTAGGAACGCAGCCCTCAGGTTCTTCTACAAATACTGTTATTATGACAAAAAGGCAACCTATTGAATTGGAGAAGATATTCACCTACCCCCCATCAGACAAAGGTTTGATCTTCAAAACCTATAAAGAACTCAAAAAACTAGACATTAAAGCTCTAATTAACCCAATTAAATATGGGGTACTGAACTGAACAGTGAATGCTCAACAGAAGTTAAAATGGCAAAAAGACTATTAAGGTCATGCACAACCTCCTTAGCAATCAGGGAAATGCAAATCAAAACAACTTTGAAATACCATCGTACACCTGGTAGAATAGCTAAAATCAAAAACACTAATGGTGGCCTATGCTGGAGAGGATGTGGAGTAAGGGGAACTTTTATCCATTGTTAGTGGGAATGCAAACTTGTGCAACCACCTTGGAAATTAGTTTGGCGGTTTCTCAGAAAACTGGAATCAACCTACCTCAGGATCCAGCAATTCCACTCTTGGGAATATACCCAAGAGATGCCAAATCATACTACAAAAGCATTTATTCAATTATGTTCATATCAGCACTATTTGTAATAGCCAGAACCTGGAAACAACCTAGGTGCCCCTCAATGGAAAAATGGATAAAGAAGGTGTGGAACATATATACTTTAGAGTTTTACTCAGAGGTAAAAAACAATGGCATCTTGAATTTTGCATGCAAATGGATGGAAATAGAAAACACTATCCCGAGTGAGGTAATCCAGGCCCAAAAGATGAACATGGATGTACTCACTCATAATTGGTTTCTAGCCATAAATAAAGGACAATGAGCCTATAATTCATGAGAAGCTAAATAAGAAGGTGAACCCAAAGATAAACATATAGTTATCCTCCTGGTTAGTGGAAGTAGACAACATTACCAGGCAAAGGCTGGGAGCACGGGGCTTGTGGTGGGTTGGGGGTAAGAGGAGATGGGGAGAGAGAAGGAAGAAGGGGAGGATGAGGAAAGCTTGGGGGAATTGGATGGTTGGGATGGAAGAAGTGTGGATATGGGAGCAGGGAGGTAGATATCTTAATTAAGGAAGCCATTTCATGGTTGGCGAGAGACTTGACTCTAGAGGGGTTTCCAGGTTCCAAAGATATGTCTTTAGCTTGTTCCTTGGGCAGCAGAGGAGAGGATGCCTGAACTGGCCTTTTCCCATAGCCACACTGATGAATATCTTGTATATCACCATAGAACCTTCATCTGACGATGGAGACAGAGACCAACATTGGAGCACTGGACCGAGCCCCCAAGGTCCAAATGAAGAGCAGAAGAATGGAGAACATGAGCAAGAAAGTCAGGACTGCGAGGGGTGCATCCAACCACGGAGACAGTGGGGCTGATCTAATGGAAGCTCCTCAAGGCCAGCTGGACTGGGACTGAATGAGCATGCAATTAAACTGGACTTTCTGAATGTGGCTGACAATGAGGGCTGACTGAGATGCCGAGGACAATGGCACTGGGTTTTGATTTGCCTGCGTGGACTGGCTTTGTGGGAGTCTAGTGTGTTTGGATGCTCACCTTCTCTACCTGGATGGAAAGACGAGGACCTTGGACTTCCCACAGGACAGGGAACGCTGACTGCTCTTCATTCTCGAGAGGGAGGGGGAAGGGAATTTGGGGGGGGGAGGAGGAAAATGGGAGGAGGTGGAAATATTTAATAAGTAAATATAAATAAAAAATAAAAAAAAGAACAGCAGGTGCTCTTAGCCCCCAAACTATCTCCCCAGCCCCTATTTGTTTGTTTGTTTGTTTGTTTATTGTGGGGGCTGGGGAGTGTCATATAGAGAGCTCTGGGGACAATTTATGGGAATCAGTTATATCAATCTATAATCTTTATCTTTGGCAGTAAACCCAAGTTGTCAGCTTCACGCAAACATCTTTAAGCCATCAAGTCTGCCCGAGCACGGGTCTGAATATAGGCCATTGATATTAACTTCTTCCAGTGTTTTCTTAGGTTCTGTTAATACCACCTGTGGAAACTAAGACATCTTCCACAAACTTAAGTCAAACTTGAAGCAATCTTTCAGAAAATCCATTTTATCATGAGAGACTCTAGCAAGGTTCTTAACCATTTCTCCCAGGAGATGGCCACTAGTTACATTTTCCAGAGGCTTAAAAAAGCAAAATCCACAATTCACATATCCTATCAGGTCTTATCAAAAGCAAACATATATCTGATGTGTTTCTTACCACCACACCTCCTCCCTACATCCAATCAGGGACATCCTACAATATATTTCCTTTGGTCGTAGCATCTGCCTACAAGTAAATAAACACATCTGGTACTGATGGGTCAAACATAGGACAAACAGGAACTTTTTCTTTCTGCCTGGGCTCAGACAGAAAGTCTGCAAACAGAAGTCTTACCCTGTACAGCATATTTTTACTGTTTTGGTCTCACATTTCTTTATGGAAGTTTCTTGAAGAAATAAATGCTCAAAGTTACATGATTTTGAATTTAAAAAGATGCTAGTAAGAAATGAGGCTTTGCTTTAAGATTACATTGTCCAGGGCTACTGCTCAAAAGTTAGACTTGCTTATGAATGGGCACAGTAAAGAAACTTAAAGAGCCACTTAGTGCCAGGGGCCATGTCTGAGGAGCAGCAGGTGGCACATGAGCTTCAAGAGTTCTGACCACTAGAATGCAAGTCCCTGATAAGTGAGTCTCAGATAAGCAAGGCTTGAGAGCTTTGGATCCAGAATATCTCTTGCTACTGCTTTGTCTTCACATATATGATGCTGCCATTTTTCTTTTGTATCTGGTATGGTATGAATGGGTTTCCCATTCCCTTTATTTTTATTTATTTATTTATTTATTTATTTATTTATTTATTTATTTAGTTGATTTTCAGAGACAGGGTTTCTTCGTAGCTTTTGGTTCCTGTCCTGGAACTAGCTCTTGTAGACCAGGCTGGCCTGGGATTAAAGGCATGCGCCACCACTGCCCAACTCCCCATTCCCTTTATTATAGTATGATTGTGTCATGGAAATATTCCACTCTACTAGAGATTATTACTTGTATATTATTATAAAAATTATTTCCTTTTAAGTAATACTATTTAATTTAAATAATGATTTTATAACATTAAATAGAATTTTGATGGTTAAGATTTTAATAAATGTAGAAAGAGATTATGATAGAGGCTAGTTTAGAAGGAAAATTGATAGAGGAAAGGGTAGCAGATAGTATTGCTATGAAACCTGGTAAGTCAAGGACTGTAGAGGACAGAAAATAGATACAAGGCAGTGTCATGAAACAACTTTCTCTTGAAGAACTGTACAGACTGTGGGTTAGGTTAATAATTAAGCAATTGCATCCCAGGAGTTAGCTCAAGTTCGTTTAGATATTGGGAAATGTGTTCACAGGTTTTGGTGTGTATCATAGCTGAAACAAAGCTTAAAGAACTGACTTCTTGTAACTAGAAAAAAATTGGATGCTTAGTTAAAATAATTTAACAGGAGTCTCAATATGAACAGCGAAACCAGTAATCTCTTTTTCTCATCACTTTGTATATACATACCTCCAGTTATGGCCTAAAGGCTTTTGGTCTGTGAGAAGTATAGAAGATAAATGTTTAACTGTATATAGATTCCTGGGGATAATTTGTTTCTGCCTTAACTGAATAGCTATTCTGCAGAGAGTTTCTGAGTTGGTAGGGTTTCTGTTGTTTGTTGTTTTCTGTTGTTTCTGTTATTGAAATCCAGCTTTAATCCATGGTGGTCTGAAAAGATACAGGTAGTTGTTGCAATTATTTTGTATCTTTTAAGACTTGCTTTGTGATTGAGTACATGCTCAGTTTTGGAAAAAGTTCTGTGAGATGCTGAAAAGAAGGTATATTTTTTGTTTTTAAAAATAATCTGTAGATATCTGTTAGGATCATTTGTGCCATAACATCTATTAGTTGCTTTATTTCTCTGATAAGTTTCTGTCTGAAAAGTCTGTTCATTGGTAAGAGTTGGGTTTTAAAATCTCCCACTATTATTGTGTGGGATTCTATGTGTGATTTAAGCTTTAGCAATATTTCTTTTACAAATAGAGGTTCCATTGTATTTGGTGCAAAGGTGTTCGGAATTGAGACTTTGTCTTGATCAATATTTCCTGTGATGAAAATGAAATGTTCTTCTCCATCTCCTTAGATTAATTTTGTTTAGAAGTCTATTTAGATAGATATTAGCATAGTTATATCAAATTTCTCTTTGGGTCCATTTGATTGGATAATCTTTTTTCAACCCTTTACTCTGAGGTAATGTCTAACTTTTATATTGAAGTGTGTTTCTTCTATGCAGCAGATAAATTAATCCTGTTTTGGTGTCTATTCTGATAGTCTGCATTTTATTGAGGAATTGAGTTTATTAATAATGATGAGTTTATTAATAATAATATTAATGACCAATGACTATTAATTACAGTTATTTTGTTGTTGATGGTGTTATTGTGTGTGCATGTTTTCCCTTCTTCGGATTTTTTGTTTGTTTGTTTGTTTGAAGTCCAAACAAAATGTTTCATTTGAAAGTTCACTGGACGCTGAAACAATAGCACTGAAAATATAAAAACAACATAAATATCAAATCAAAAGAAAACTTCATCTCTGGACTGCCCTTTGTTTGGTCACTATCTCTTCAAACCTAGGTTGTCCAGAATATCCGCTGTTTTCTCTTCTGTTTACCTCCTCATTTTTATGGCTACCTCTCTAAAACTCTTCCATTCTCAGAGATATCCAAAGCCATTTGATTCCATTTTTATCTCCATAATCACTAACTAGTTTAGCTGTCCATTATCTCCTATTTCAAGTCTTCCCCTTGCCTGATCACATCCTTGAATCTACTCAGCTCCAGTATATTGCTGATGACCTGCTTCATGCCAGGAACTATGCCAGGCACAGAAAAAGAAGTACCTGCCTCTCTCGAGATTGTGAGAAGCATTATCAGTCTTACTTACAAAATAATAAAGTACTTGTAGATGAGCCGAGATGAATTTAGACCCTGACATGGCTATGCTGCCAAAGGGAGGCCTGGTTAAGACTCAACTCCCACTCTTAGTCTACCTTAAAGAGAGACTCTGATGACCGCTTTTGTTAAAAAAAAAAAAAAAAAAAAAAAAACATCCCTAGTCTCTACGTTTCCCAGGGGCTCTCTAAAGCTTTTATTCTTGAAAGTTTTTCATTTGTCACCTCTTTAACACATTATTTCCTAGTTTTCCCCAAAGAAGCGACTTTCCCTCAGTAGCAGCGCAGTTCTTTTGCGCTGAAACTCTGACATACTCTGAGCTGCTATAGCAACGTAAGATGCACACAGGGATGCTGGTCTACTTCTTTTGACAAGAAGGATTATAAAATGAATTATACCTAATATTGTTACTTCCTACTCATTTTTAGTGTCTTAGATTAGCTTGATTTAAGTAAACAGTATTTTAACATAAATTTTTACTCCTTGACCGAATTTCACAATAATATCAGACTGTAGAAAGCTGAGACAGAGAATTTTGTCCCTTATTTTTAACTAAGATAAACTTTTTAAGAGTGAAAATATTATGGAGGGTTTACTATTTATTAGAGCTGAAAGACATTTAACTTATATAAGAGGCCAATTATAAATTGTTACATATGGTTAAAATTTCAGCCACTCCCCACTGTATTCTCAAATGTTATCAAGCTGAACTAAACCAAAGTTTTCATAAAAGACTGACATTTTCAAAAAAGCTTTATTTGCTGTAATCTTTCTCTTCCTTTTTTTTTAAAGATTTATTTATTTATTATGTAAACAACATTCTGCCTCCATGTTTGCCCGTGCCAGAGGAGGGCACCAGATCTCAGTACAAGATGGTTGTGAGCCACCATGTGGTTTCTGGGAATTGAACTCAGGATCTCTGGACGAGCAGTCAGTGCTCTCAACCTCTGAGCCATCTCTCCAGCCCCTCTTCCTTTTGATAAGATTAAGACTGCAAATGGCAAATGGTTAAATAGGCACCCCAAAATTCGACCTGCCAGGCATGTGGTCTTAAGTAAACATACCAAAATGCCAACTTAGCTTGGTCTATTTGTGAGACCCCTGGCAATGGCAACATTTTTGTTTTTGATGCTTTGACTGACTCTTGGGAAACTATTCTTCATACTGGCTTGCCTTGCCCATTTTAAATACTGGGGGAGGTGTTTGGTCTTATTGTAACTTGATATGCCACACTTTGCTGATGCCCATGGGAGGCCTGCCCCTTTCTGAGTGAATACAGAGGAGGAGTGGATGGGAAGTGGAAGAAGTGAATGGGAGGAAAGGAGTGATAAGAACATGTAGTATGGATGTAAAATAATTAAAAACAATAAAAAAATTAGACCTGAATGTCTTAAGGATGCTTTTTCACACCTGCAAACCCCTAGAAATTTTCAGATTTTAGATTTAGGATGTTTGATGCCTTCTGTTAAAAACTATTGTGTTAAACATTCTTATTAACAGTACATATCTGAACTAAAAGACATTTTGATGATTAAACAGTGTATATATAGGTGTCAATATGTACTGGGCTTCTTAGGTTTCTTTCTCACTTGAGTTAAATGAACACACATGGAAGCTATGTCTCCTAACTGATTGTGTAGGAGGGACTTCTAGACCCTTCTTTTGTATCTTCGGGCCAAAGAAATCAAGACATTAGAACCTGGGTTTAAGCTTTTTAGCCATAAAACAATGAAATCTAACTAATGCTACCAAAATAGATTTTTGCCCAGTGTGAGCTCTTGACTCATGAAACTCATCTTTCATCGTGAGGTCAAGTCATTTACTATACTGGTTACCCCGTTGCTGCTCTCATAGGATAGATGGCAAAACAATTTAAGGAAAGGAGTGTTTGGTTCATATGTAAAACTACAGTCTATTATGGTAGAGAAGGAATGACAGCAGGAACATGAGACAAGTCATTATTTTTTCACCACAGCCAGGAAGCAGGCAGTGGAAACTGCCTGCTGTGTAGGTAGCTCTCAGCCAACTATTGCTCACCGTCTCTAAGATTCAAGAACTATGAATTATTTTTGCCATATTTAAGTATTTTAAAATATCAGAAGGTACCTGGACATGGTACATGCCTATAATTCTAGAATTTGGCAGGCAGAGGCAAAGGATTGGGAGTTCAAGACATTTTATCATGAATTCAAGGCAAGCCAAAGTTATCAGATAATCACTCAAAATAAAGTAAAATCAGGGTCTGGAGAGATGGCTCAGAAGTTCATAGAATTACTACCTATAACTCCAGCTCCTGAAGAAGCCCTCTTCTGGCTTCTGTGGATACTTTATATCATGTGCACATACTAAATCACACACACACACACACACACACACACACACACACACACACTTCTTAAAAATCTTCCATTTTAAAGCAAAAAAAAATAAAGCAGAGGAAAGCTGCTTTATTCTCAACTGGTAGAGTACTTGGTTAATATACAGAAGTCTCTGGGTTCTGCCAGGAAGAAAACAATGACGTTTTCTTAGTGTTTTGCTAGCATTACAGCCTACGTAAGCTAAATATGGTGACACTGACTTGTATTCTCAGAACTTGAGAGGTCGATTTAGAACACCAGAAGTTCAAGGTTATTCACAGCTAGACAGAAAGTTCAAGGTCAGCATGAGGTTCAAGAGATGCCCATCTGCCATATATGAGACATCAACTAAAAGAGGAGGAGGACTAAAAAGGAGAAGAAGGAGAAAAATGAGAAGTCAGGAGAAAAAGAAGGAGGAGGAGGAGGAGGAGAAGGAGAAACAAGAAAGAGGAGGAGGAGGAAAAGAGGAGGAGAGGAAGAAGTTAGAAGGAGAGGGAATAAAATGAATAAAACAAAGATAAGCCAGAAGGAGAGGGAGGAGAAAGAAAATAAAAAGAGGGAAGAAAAGCCAGGAGAAAGAAGAGGAGATAAAGAAGAAGTCAGAAGGAGGGGGAAGAGAAAAAAGACAAAGAAAGAGAAGCTAGAAAGAGAGTTGAAAGAAAGGACAAAAAGGAGGAGAAGCCAGAAGAAGGAGAATGAGGTGAGGAGAAGGAGGAGAATGAAGAGGAGAAGGAGGAGAAGGAGAAGGAGGAGGAGGAAAGAAAGATAAAGAAAAGAGGAAGAGGGAGAGGAGGAGAGGGAGAGGGAGAAGAGGGTGAAGGAGAGGAGGATAAAAGGAGAAGAAGAAGCCAGAAATAGAAAAAAAAGAGAAAGAAAAGAAAAACAAAGAGAATGAGCAGAAGATAGAGGAGGAGGAGAAGCCAGAAGGAGAAGAAGGAGAAAGAAAAAAGGAGGAGGAGAAGGAAAATAAGAAGCAGAATGAGAAACATAAACAGAACAAGAAGAGGAAGAGGATGAGGAGGAGGAGAAGAGGAGGAGGAGGAGGAAGAGGAGGAAGTGGAGGAGGAGAAGAAGAGGAGGAACAGGAAGAGAAGAAGAAGAAAAAGAAGACATTAGAAGGAGAAAGAGAAGGAGGAGGAGGAACAGGAAAAGAAGGATGAGAAGCAGGAAAAGAAGGATAAGCCAGAAGGAGAAAATATCAGAAGGAGAAGGATAAAGAAAAGAGGAAGCAGGATGAGGGGAAGAAGATGCAACCAAAAGAAGCAAAGAAGCTGAGTTTGATGGTATGAACACATAATCTGAGCACTTGACAGCCTGGTGCAGGAGAATGGAAAGTTTAAGAACAACCTGAGCAACATCATAGCTTAAAGGTCACTCTTAGCTTTAAGTGAGAGATGCTGTTATAAATAATAAAGAGAACGTTATTTCATGACAGAGGAAAATTATAAACTATGTCAGCATCTTCAACCTTAAGGAAAATTGTATTTGAATAAAAACACAATGAGGCCTTGCTGTTTATAACTGTCTGCAAGTAATACAGTTGGACAGAAACCCATCAGGCTACAAAGGTAATTGTGTTAACAAGTCTAGTCTTGACAGAACAAGTTTGCCCAGTCTTCATCTACACAACCTAGACATTCCAAGATTGATCCAATCTTATGGTAAATAAGCAGCTAATATATCAGGAATCAGTTTACCATCTTAAGAAACTTTAGCACAAACTTTGATACAAAGTTTTAACATTTAAGACCAAGTTCAATCACTGTCCAGTGAAGGTACACAGGCCACAGGCTCATTCCAAGTCCAATTTGATATGTGGCCAACTTGAGGCTGTTGCCCACCTTGTCTGTGCTTCTCACACTATTTTCAATTCTTTAAATAAGAGACTCTGGTTCTGTACTTCCCATTGTCAATCACACAGACAGTTCTGCTAATGTATAGTCACTTCTCTTCTGACTTTTCCTTTCTATTTTTTTTTTTTAATCCACGGCCTTGCATCTTAAGTTACGAGCCATACCATTGAAGCACATCCGCAGCACTTTAGCACTTTGGCTTTTAAAAACAGTTTTTGGGTCTTGTTACACTTGTAAGCATGCATGCCTTTCCTGTCTTTGCATCATGTGTTCTGGGATTACTGTTGTGCTCTACATCCTGGTGTTTCTGTTGAAACTACAGTTTTAAATTTATTTATAAATATTTATTATTTGAGCTCTCAAGGAATCAAATGGAAGTATTTTTACTCAATGTTTCTTTATACTTCATGCTGCAGTTGATAACCTTGAGTTCTGGCATACTTTATGCCAACAAAGCAAGCTCAGATACAAGCCACAGGACAGAAGATCTGGGTTCCCAAAAAGCAGACCCAACAAATAATCCTTGAGAGTGGAGTATCAACAGTCCAGCTCACTATTCTTTGTATACATTGAGGACATGACTGTCCCAGGCTATTGTTGAGGTGATGGTTTTTATTGTAGATATGATGAAGAGAACAGTCTGAGGCATCTATAGGAAACCAGAGCAGGGTAAGAAAGTAGTGGACTGAACAGTCAGCAGTCTGAATGGTAGCATAGAAGACAGGACAAGAGAGAAGGAGGAAAAGATAGAGAAGAAAGAGGAGAGAGGGCTGAAAGAGGGGGACCAGAGAGTAAGTACATGGTCAAAATGGAAACATTATATAGGCATGAGAAACAATGGTAATGAAAGTTTATGGACTGGAGAAGATTAGGAAAGACTGAGAAGAGACAAGATGTCAGGATGGACTCTATAATAGATATTTGTAATGCTGAGACTGCCTGAGTGCCTGGGGATCAGCATGTACTTTGGTATGCTAAAAGGCACCATTGATAGCCATTATCCTGAATTTCATTTGGACTTGACATTCTTCAGTTAGAATAGCTAGCAGGTGAGTTCTATGCCTTTCTCAGGGAGACTCAGTCTTCAGCTACTTAGAGCAGTCATAGCTTTGCAATCCTCACCTTTCATCACTGCCTCCTTTTTTTCTCCATACATATTATCTTCTGGGGGAAGGAAGTCTTGTTGTTCATAAACAACAGTGCTGAAGTCAGATCTCAGGTTGATTTTTGAAAAAAAAAATCCTAAACTCTCACACATGTGCACAAGTTTATAGAATAAGGGCTTGTTGGAGTCTCTGGAGGGTTTAATAATGGAATAGGGAATGTGCTCAAACAAAGAGCAGAGAGTTGCCTTGCATAAGGGGAGAGTGAGGAGAGAAAAAGAGGGGATGCAGGAATGCAGGATGCCAGCTATTCCAAGGGACAATAAAACCTCATTTTTTGTTTGTTTGTTTTTTTTTGTTTTTTGTTTTTTGTAGAAGAAACTGCAAGAAATTAAATTAGCTTTTTTCTGTCTATGGTAATACCTTTGGGGTTGGGGTGATAGTAATTACTCCCAAGTAAATTACCTGAGAGGTAGACAGTTGGACCTTAGAAAGTGAGACTCTATATCCCCTTTTGGACAGGAAATTTCAAAGAGTGAGGTATCAATTTTGTTAATCTCTAGGGGTAAACTGTAAAGTAAAATATAGTCTACATACTGTATGAGTTTAGACTTAGGGAGAGACAATGAGGGTAGATTAGAAGCAAATAGGTGTGGGCTGTCCCAGAGTCACTGGGGAAGGATGGTCCAGGTGAGCTGTGTGGAGAGATGACTGTCAAGGTCAGTCCAGGTGAAGGCAAAGATATTTTGAGACTGAGAACATCCTTGAAATCTAGAACTGAGAAGTATGGGGTTCCTGGAAGAATAGTGGAAAGAAGTGTATAAGTGTATTCCCCTGTGGAATGAAGAGGGACCACTGTGGAGTTAATGAGGCTTGATGATAGGTTCCATCAGGCGTTTTAACACATAGTTTAGGGGTGTTAAAGGGAGGACAGGTAGGGCAAAGTAGCTTTTTTTCTTAGAAGGTCAGTGATAATGGGCTTAAGTCCCCTAAGACTCTAGAGAGAGGGGGGATATTGAGCTTGGGTAATGTAATTAGTAGGGTCTTGTAATTGGATAACAATGGGGGAATGGTGTTTAGCAATGAAGGGATTTGGGGGGGGGTCCACCTGAGAGGTAGGTAGAGGAAAAGAGATAAATACCTCTAAAAATACAGTTAAGTGGTAGGGTCTGCCGAGATAGATAAGGCTGCCCTTCTACCCCAACAATAGGAAAACAAGAAGGAGAAGTAAGCCCCCAGAATTCCTCAATACTGAGTATGTGTCTACCACATCCCAGAGAAAGGAGATGAACTGTCCTGATGAAATTACCTGGTGCTACTGAAAATGAAGTACACCAGCAACCCACTTAAGAGCTTATTAAAGGAGAGAAATGTGTTCTTGTGATGTGGGAGTGTCATATACCAATCTGTTGATTTCATTGTTTAATTAATAAAGAAACAGCTTGGCCTTATAGGTTAGAACATAGGTGGGTGGAGTAAACAGAACAAAATGCTGGGAAGAAGGGAAGTTATGCAGACACCATGCCACTCTTCTCTGGGTCAGAGGCAATGAAGCTCCAGCCCAAGATGGACGTACACTAGAATCTTTCTGGTAAGACATCACCTTGTGGTGCCACACAGATTATTAGATATGGGTTAATCAAGATGTGAGAGTTAGCCAGTAAGAGGCTAGAGCTAATGGGCCAGGCAGTGTTTAAAGAATACAACTTGTGTGTTGTTATTTCGAGGCATAAGCTAGCCAGGCAGGTGGGAGCCAGGCGGGATGAAAAGGAGGCCCGCAGCTCCTTCTACATTCTTGCCTGGGGAAGTCTGTGTAGAGAAAAAGAGCTTGAAGATGGCATGTCCAGCTTTTAAAGCCTGCCTAATGCAAGCAGGAAGGTTGATGTAGCTACATCATATGCAGATGACAGAGCTCATGCCCGCTTGCAAGGGCTTACATGGCTGTGTCATACATAGGTGATGCAAACATGCTGCATGTAGTGTAGACTGAGGTTTCTCTCCTGCCCAGTTCCTGCAGTCACTAAGTCCCAAAGAAATACACAGAGGTCTATATTAGTAATAAACTGATTGGACCATTATATCAGGCTTCTTATTTACTAATTCTTACATCTTATATTAGCCCATTACTCTTGTCTGAGTTAACCACATGGCTTGGTACCTTTATCAGTGAGGCAGTCACATCTTGCTTCCTCGATGGCTGGGTCATGACTGCAGAATCTTTGTCTTCCCAGAATTCTCCTGTTTTGGTTGCCCTGCCTCTACTTCCTGCCAGGCTACTGGCCAATCCAGCATTTTATAAAATATGATTGACAGGGTACATACTGTTAATCCACAGCACTTCCCTCTTTTTTTAAAGAACAAGAACTCTGAATCTAATATCTTTTATTTTGCTTTTTTTCTGACCTTCATCTATAACAACTTATAACCAAAATTCTAAACAAAGGAAAATATTCATAGTCCATGTGGTTGCAGTGTTTTAGGCTACTTCCTGCTGAATTGGGGTGCGGATAATCTTATGGGTACCTAAAGAAAATTTATAATTATGATTAAATCATGATTGGAGTATCCTATGGGGTTTGATCATCTCAGGCAGCTATGTTGAACTGTTTTGGATGTAGAACTCAGACATCTGGGACATCCACTCCTATAGGATATTTCTCAGGTGGTCTTCCTTGATCAAACCTGATTTTTCTTAACTCAGAATGAATCCACAGCCTCTCCTTTTCTGTAGAAACAAAATCAAAATTTCTTCTCCAAAGTAATATACCTTTTGACTTCAATTTTGAACTCAAGGTGTTTTCAAAATACCTATTGGATTAATTCAGCAGCATTTATAAACAAACATGTTTTAGCAGCTGTTGCTCCTTCCTCAGCATTCAAACAACTCAAAGAGAACATAATAACATACAGTATCCAGAGTCTCTGTGTATTTTCCATCTTTATATGACTTTATTTTAACCTCTATTTCTTTTATTTTTAATTTTTGTCTTTTTGAGAATGAGTTTCTCTGTGTGGTTTTGGCTTTCTTTGACCTTCCTCTATAGACCAGGCTGTCCATGAATTCACAGAGATCTGCCTGCCTCTGTCACCCAAGTGTTGTGATTAAAGGTGTGTGCCACCACACCCAACTCTTCTTTTTCTTTTTTATTTTAATGACTTTAACCTTTTTCTTTTCTCTTCCAAGCCTCCATATATTTTAACACACTTTAAAACGTTTAGAGGCACAGAGGCGGAGTGGCCTGGCGGCCAGACGCACAGAGGCGGAGCGGCACAGTGGCCAGATGTGGCAGAGTGACACCGCATTCAGGAAGAGGCTTTGGGGGACCGGCACGGTGGCAGACACAAGCAGTGGGGACAGGCGTGCAATAAGGAGAGCAGATTGCCCTACTACAATTAAATCAAAGAGGTAGGCCTTTGGTTGGCCAGGTCACTGGCACACAGGGAGCCGGGTCCTATCCTGAAGATCCTTCAGAGGGGTGAGTGAGTTCTTGGCCTGCAGCAGGAATCAGGAAACAGAGCGAGGGCATTTTGTAAGAGGAGCTCTTGGCCAGCAGGGAAACCTGATCCCGTTTTTAAAAGACCCATTAGATAGGACCAATAGGAGGAGATGGGCAGGCACAAAGGCAAGAATTCACCCAACGATCTGAAAAACAACATGAAAACACCAGAACTCAATGATCTTACAACAGAAGTATTTGAACAACCTAACACAGAAGAAGTGGAAAAATTGACTTTATGAAGGCAATAGAGTCCCTTAAACAACATGCAAAAAATGCCATTATAGAAATGGATGAAAAGTATAACAAAAAGTTTGAAGAAATGAGTAAACACGTACATGATACCCTGGGAAACCAAGAAAAAATGATCAAACAGGTAATGGAAACAGTTCAAGATTTGAAAACTGAAATGAAGGAAAGGAAGAAAATACAAACTGAGGACTAGCTGGATATGGAAAATCTACATCAATGAGCAGAGTCTATAAAAACAAGCATAATCAATAGAATACAAGAGCTAGAAGAAAGAATCTCAGATGCTGAGGACACCTTAGAAAAAATAATCAAACAGATCAAAGAAAACAGCAAAGCCAACAAATTCTCAACACAAAACATTCAGGAAATATGGGACACAATATAAAAACCAAACCTAAGAATAATAGGAATAGAGGAAGGAGAAGAGTCACAGCTCAAAGGCCCAGAAAATATTTTCAACAAAATTATGGAAGAAAACTTTCCCAACTTAAAGAAAGATATTCATTTAAATATTCAAGAAGCATACAGAACACCAAACAGACTGGATCAAAGAAAAACATCTCCTTGCCATATAATAATCAAAACACAAAATATACAGGTTAAAGAAAGAATATTAAGAGCTGCAAAAGAAAAAGGGCAAGTAACATATAAAGGTAAACTGATCAGACTTACACCTGACTTCTCGATGGAAATTATAAAAGCCAGAAGGTCCTGGATAGATGTACTGCAGGAGGTAAGAGACCATGGATGCAAACAAAAACTACTATACCCAGCCAAGCTATTGTTCATTATCAATGGAGAAAACAAGACATTCCAGGATAAGAACAAATTTAAACAATACGTAGCCACAAATCCAGCCCTACAGAAAGTAATAGAAGGATAATCACAGCCCAAGGAATCCAACACTGCCAACACTGCCTACAATAACCCAGGCATCTAGTGACCCTTCAACAGCCCATCTCAAAGAAGGGAGACACACAATCTCTACTACCAAAAGCAATAAGAATAACCGGAGTAAACAGTCACTGGTCATTAATATCACTTAATATTAATGGGCTCAATTCACCTATAAAAAGGCACAGGCTAAAAGATTGTATACGAAAACAGGATCCAACATTCTGCTGTTTGCAAGAAACACATCTCAACCACAAAGACAGGCACCTACTCGGAGTAAAGGGTTGGGAAAAGGTGTTTCAAGCAAATGGTCCTAAGAAAAAAGCAGGTGTGGTCATACTAATTTCTAACAAAACTGACTTCAAACTAAAATCAATCAGAAGAGACCGAGATGGTCACTTTATACTCATAACAGGAACAATTCATCAGGATGACGTCTCAATCCTGAATATATATGCCCCCAATATAAAAGCACCTACTTATATAAAAGAAATATTACTAGAACTCAAGGCAGACATCAAACCACACACATAAGTAGTAGGAGACTTCAGCACACCTCTCTCTCAAAGGGACAGGTCAATCAGACAGAAACATAATAGAGGAGTAAGAGAATTATTGGAGGTAATGAAGCAAATTGACTTAACAGACATCTATGGAACATTCCACCCAAATAGGAAATAATATACCTTCTTCTCTGCAGCTCATGGAACCTTCTCAAAAATTGACCACATACTCAGAAACAAAGGAAACCTCCAGAGATACAAAAAAAATCAGTGTCCACCCGTGTCTTATCAGATCACCATGGATTAAAGTTAGAAGGCAACAACCACGCTACCCCCAAAAACTGACAAACTCATGGAAACTGAACAGTCAACTACTGAACCACACCTGGGTCAAGGAAGAAATCAAGAAAGAAATTAAAGTCTTCCTTGAATTTAATGAAAATAAAGGGACAACATACTCAAACCTATGGGACACAATGAAAGCAGTGCTAAGAGGAAAGGTCATAGCACTAAGTGCCCACTTAAAGAAAATGGAGAATGCATACATTGGGGACTTAAAAACATACCTGAAAGCTCTAGAAAAAAAAAGAAGCAAACTCGCCCAGGAGAAGTAGAAGACTGGAAATAATAAAACTGAGGGCTGAAATCAACAAAATAGAAACACAGAAAACAGTCCAAAGAATCAATGAAACAAAAAGCTGGTTCTTGGAGAAAATCAACAAGATCGACAAACCCCTATCCAAACTAATTAAATGACAGAGAGAGAACACGCAAATAAATAAGATCAGAAATGAAAAGGGGGACATAACCACAGACACAGAGGAAATTCAGAGAATCATTAGATCTTACTACAAAAGCCTGTATGCCACAAAACTGGAAAATACAAAAGAAATGGACATTTTTTTTAAAATAAGTACCATATACCAAAGCTAAAGCAAGACCAGGTGAATGATCTAAAAAGACCTGTTACTCGCGAAGAACTAGAAATGGTTATCAAAAATCTCCCTGCGAAAAAAAGCCCAGGACCAGATGGTTTCAATGCAGAATTCTACCAGATCTTCCAAGAAGAACTAATACCTATACTCCTTAATGTATTTCACAATATAGAAACAGAAGAGTCATTGCCAAAATCCTTTAATGAAGCTACAGTTACCCTGATACCAAAACCACACAAAGACCAAAACAAGAAAGAGAATTACAGACGTATCTCACTCATGAACAGTGACGCAAAAATTCTCAATAAAATACTGGCAAACCGTATCCAAGAACACATAAGAAAAATTATCCGTTATGATCATGTAGGCTTCATCACAGCGATGCAGGGCTGGTTCAACATACACAAACCTAACAATGTAATCCACCATATAAATAAGCTGAAAGAAAAAAACCAGATGATCATTTCATTAGATGCTGAAAAAGCTTTCGACAAAATTCAACACCCCTTTATGACAAAGGTCTTGGAGAGAATAGGGATACAAGGGTCCTACCTAAATATAATAAAAACTATTTAAAGCAAGCTGACAGCTAACATCAAATTAAATGGAGAGAAACTCAAAGCCATCCCACTTAACTCAGGAACACAACAAGGCTGTCCACTCTCACCATAACTCTTCAATATAGTGCTTGAAGTTCTAGCAACAGCAATCAGACAACATAAGGGGATCAAGGGGATTCGAATTGGAAAGGAAGAAGTTAAACTTTTGTTATTCGCAGATGATATGATAGTGTACATAAGCGACTCCCAAAACTCCACCAAAGAACTTTTACAGCTGATAAACAGCTTTAGTAATGTGGCAGGATACAAGATCAACTCCAAAAAATCAGTCATCCTCTTACACACAAAGGATATGGAAGCAGAGAGGGGAATCAGAGAAGCTTCACCATTCACGATAGCCACAAACAGCATAAAATATCTTGGGGTAACTCTAACCAAGGAAGTGAAAGATCTATTTGACAAGAACTATAATTCTTTGAAGAAAGAAATTGAAGAAGACACCAGAAAATGGAAGGACGTCCCTTGCTCTTTTATTGGGAGGATCACCATAGTAAAAATGGCAATTCTACCAAAAGCAATCTATAGATTCAATGCAATCCCCATCAAAATCCCATCAAAATTCTTCACAGACCTGGAGAAGACAATAATCAACTTTATATGGAAAAACAAAAAATCCAGGATAGCCAAAACATTCTTATACAATAAAGGAACTTCTGGAGGCATTACCATCCCTGACTTCAAACTCTATTACAGAGCTACAGTATTGAAGCAGCTTGGTATTGGCATAAAAACAGAGAAGTCGACCAATGGAATCGTATGGAATGCCCAGATTTTAACCCACAAACCTATGAACACCTGATTTTCGATAAAGGAGCTAAAAGTATACAATGGAAGAAAGAGAGCATCTTCAACAAATTGTGCTGGCAAAACTGGATGTCAACCTCTAGAAGAATGAAAATAGATCCATATCTATCACCATGCACAAAACTCAAGTTCAAGTGAATTAAAGACCTCAATATCAGTCCGAACACACTGAACCTGATGGAAGAGAAATTGAGAAGTACTCTACAGCACATGGGCACAGGAGACCACTTCCTACGTATAACACCAGCAGCACAGACATTAAGGGCATCATTGAATAAATGGGACCTCCTGAGGCTGAGAAGCTTCTGTAAACAAAGGACACTGTCACTAAGACAAAAAGGCAACCCACTTACTGGGAGAAGATTTTCACCAACCCCACAACTGATAAAGGTCTGATCTCCAAAATATATAAAGAAATCAAGAAACTAGACTGTAAAAGGCTAATCAACCCAATTATAAAATGGGGCATTGAGCTGAACAGAGAATTCTCAACAGAAGAACTTCAAATGGCCAAAAGACACTTAAGGTCATGCTCAACTTCCCTAGTGATCAGGGAATTGCAAATCAAGACAACTTTAAGATACCATCTTACACCTGTCAGAATGGCTAAATAAAAAACACCAATGATAGCCCTTGCTGGAGAGGTTGTGGAGAAAGGGGTACATTCACCCATTGCTGGTGGGAATGCAAACTTGTGCTACCACTCTGGAAAGCAGTGTTTCGGTTTCTCAGGAAATTCGGGATCAACCTACCCCTGGATCCAGCAATACCACTCTTGGGAATATACCCAAGAGAGGCCCTATCATACAACAAAAGTATATGTTCAACTATGTTCATGGCAGCATTTTGTGTGATAGCCAGAACCTGGAAACAACCTAGATGCACTTCAACAGAAGAATGGATGAAGAAAGTATGGAATATATACATATTAGAATATTACTCAGCAGTAAAAAAACAAGGACTTCGTGAATTTTGCATGCAAATGGATGGAAATAGAAAACACTATCCTGAGTGAGGTAAGCCAGACCCAAAAAGCTGAACATGGGATGTACTCACTCATATTTTGTTTCTAGCCCTAAATAAAGGACATTGAGCTTATAATTCATGTTCCTAGAGAAGCTAAATAAGAAGGTGAATCCAATGACAAACACATTGGAATCCTCATGAATATTAACCTTCATCAGGTGATGAAAGGAGACAGAGACAGAGACAGAGACCCACATTGGAGCACTGGACAGAAATCTCAAGGTCCAAGTCAAGAGCAGAAGGAGACGGAGCACGAGCAAGGAAGTCAGGATTGTGAGGGGTGCACCCACACACTGAGACAGTGGGGATGTTCTATCTGGAACTCACCAAGGACAACTGGCCGAGGTCTGAAAAAGCATGGGATAAATCTGGACTAGCTGAACATAGCAGACAATGAGGAATACTGAGAACTCAAGAACAATGGCAGTGGGTTTTTGATCCTACTGCACGTACTGGCTTTGGGGGAACCTAGGCAGTTTGGATGCTCAGCTAAGAGACCTGGATAGTGCTGGGCGGTCCTTGGCCTCCCCACAGGTCAGGGAACCCTGATTTCTCTTTGAGCAGATAAGGGAGGGGGACTTGATCGGGGGAGGGGGGGGAAATGGGGAGCAGTTGCAGGAAGGAGGCAGAAATCGTTAATAAATAAATAAATATACAAAAACAAAACAAAAAAAAACAACAAAAAAACATTTAAAAAAACAACAAAAAAACATTTAGAGGTTTTCTTAGTCTTTGAATCTTTTCTTTACTGTATATCTCTCTTTTTCTGACCATGTGAGTCTTTAATTTGCTAGGCAATATGACTATGATTAAAGCTGTGGCTTTGGGCCAGACGCACAGAGGTGGAGCGGCCGCGGCGCCAGATGCACAGAGGCGGAGCGGCCGCGGCCAGACGTGGCAGAGCGGCGGCGGCCAGACACGGCGGAGCAACAACGCATACAGGAAGATGCTTTCGGGGACCGGTACAGCGGCAGACCCAAGCGGCGGGGAAAGGCGTGCAATAAGGACAGCAGATCGCCCTACTACAATTGAATCAAAGAGGTAGGCCTTTGGTTGGCCAGGTCACTGGCACAAGGGGAGCCTGGTCCTGTCCTGAAGATCCTTCGGAGGGGTGAGAGGGTTCTTGGCCTGCAGCAGGAACCATGAAAGAGAGTTAGGGCATTTTGTAAGCGCAGCCCTTGGCCAGCAGGGAAACCTGATCCGGTTTCTAAAGGACCCATTGGATAGGATCAATAGGAGGAGATGGGCAGGCGCCAAGGCAAGAACTCACCCAATAATCCGAAAAACAACATGAAAACATCAGAACCCAATGATCTTACAACAGACGTATTTGAACAACCTAACACAGAAGAAGTGGAAAAAATCGACTTTATGAAGATAATAGAGTCCCTTAAACAACATGTAAAAATTGCCCTTATAGAAATGGATGAGAAGTATAACAAAAAGTTTGAAGAAATGAGTAAATACGTACATGATACCCTGGGAAACCAAGAAAAAACCATCAAGCAGGTAATGGAAACAGTTCAAGAATTGAAAACTGAAATGAAGGCAAAGAAGAAAATACAAACTGAGGACCAGCTGGATATGGAAAATCTAGGCCAATGAGCAGAGTCTACAGAAATAAGCATAATCAATAGAATACAAGAGCTAGAAGAAAGAATCTCAGATGTTGAGAACACCATAGAGAAAATAAACGAACAGATCAAAGAAAACAGCAAAGCCAACAAATTCTCAACACAAAACATTCAGGAACTGTGGGACACAATAAAAAAACCAAACCTAAGAATAATAGGAATAGAAGAAGGAGAAGAGTCACAGCTCAAAGGCCCAGAAAATATTTTCAACAAAATTATGGAAGAAAACTTTCCCAACTTAAAGAAAGATATTCATTTAAATATTCAAGAAGCATACAGAACACCAAACAGACTGGAACAAAGAAAAACATCTCCTCGCCATATAATAATCAAAACACAAAATATACAGGTTAAAGAAAGAATATTAAGAGCTGCAAAAGAAATAGGGCAAGTAACTTATAAAGGTAAACTGATCAGACTTACACCTGACTTCTCGATGGAAACTATGAAAGCCAGAAGGTCCCGGATAGAGGTTCTGCAGAAGCTAAGAGACCATGGATGCAAACCCAAACTACTATAGCCAGCCAAGCTATCGTTCACTATCAACGGAGAAAACAAGACATTCCAGGATAAGAACAAATTTAAACAATACGTAGCCACAAATCCAGCCCTACAGAAAGTAATAGAAGGAAAATCGCAACCCAAGGAATCCAACACTGCCAACACTGCCTACAATAACCCAGGCATCTAATGACCCTTCACGAGCACATCTCAAAGAAGGGAGACACACAATCTCTACTACCAAAAGCAATAAGAATAACCGGAGTAAACAACCACTGGTCATTAATATCACTTAATATTAATGGGCTCAATTCACCTATAAAAAGGCACAGGCTAAAAGATTGTATACGAAAACAGGATCCAACATTCTGCTGTTTGCAAGAAACACATCTCAACCACAAAGACAGGCACCTACTCGGAGTAAAGGGTTGGGAAAAGGTGTTTCAAGCAAATGGTCCTAAGAAAAAAGCAGGTGTGGTCATACTAATTTCTAACAAAACTGACTTCAAACTAAAATCAATCAGAAGAGACCGAGATGGTCACTTTATACTCATAACAGGAACAATTCATCAGGAGGACGTCTCAATCCTGAATATATACGCCCCCAATATAGAAGCACCTACATATGTAAAAGAAATATTACTAGAACTCAAGGCAGACATCAAACCACACACACTAGTAGTAGGAGACCTCAACACACCTCTCTCTCCAAGGGACAGGTCAATCAGACAGAAACCTAATAGAGAATTAAGAGAATTATTGGAGGTAATGAAGCAAATTGACTTAACAGACATCTATAGAACATTCCACCCAAATAGGAAAGAATATACCTTCTTCTCTGCAGCTCCTGGAACCTTCTCAAAAATTGACCACATACTCGGAAACAAAGGAAACATCCACAGATACAAAAATATATCAGTGTCCACCTGTGTCTTATCAGATCATCACGGATTAAAGTTAGAAGGCAACAACCACGCTGCCCCCAAAAAACCGACAAACTCATGGAAACTGAACAGTCAACTACTGAACCACACCTGGGTCAAGGAAGAAATCAAGAAAGAAATTAAAGTCTTCCTTGAATTTAATGAAAATAAAGGGACAACATACTCAAACCTAGGGGACACAATGAAAGCAGTGCTAAGAGAAAAGGTCATAGCACTAAGTGCCCACTTAAAGAAAATGGAGAATGCATACATTGGGGACTTAAAAACACACTTGAAAGCTCTAGAAAAAAAAAGAAGCAGACGCGCCCAGGAGAAGTAGAAGACTGGAAATAATAAAACTGAGGGCTGAAATCAACAAAATAGAAACACAGAAAACAGTCCAAAGAATAAATGAAACAAAAAGCTGGTTCTTGGAGAAAATCAACAAGATCGACAAACCCCTATCCAAACTAATTAAACGACAGAGAGAGAACACGCAAATAAATAAGATCAGAAATGAAAAGGGGGACATAACCACAGACACAGAGGAAATTCAGAGAATCATTAGATCTTACTACAAAAGCCTGTATGCCACAAAACTGGAAAATACAAAAGAAATGGACATTTTTTTTAAAATAAGTACCATATACCAAAGCTAAACCAAGACCAGGTGAATGGTCTAAAAAGACCTGTGAATCGCGAAGAACTAGAAATGGTTATCAAAAATCTCCCTTCGAAAAAAAGCCCAGGACCAGATGGTTTCAATGCAGAATTCTACCAGATCTTCCAAGAAGAACTAATTCCTATAATCCTTAATGTATTTCACAATATAGAAACAGAAGAGTCATTGCCAAAATCCTTTAATGAAGCTACAGTTACCCTGATACCAAAACCACACAAAGACCAAAACAAGAAAGAGAATTACAGACGTATCTCACTCATGAACAGCGACGCAAAAATTCTCAATAAAATACTGGCAAACCGTATCCAAGAACACATAAGAAAAATTATCCATAATGATCGTGTAGGCTTCATCACAGCGATGCAGGGCTGGTTCAACATACACAAACCTATCAATGTAATCCACCATATAAATAAGCTGAAAGAAAAAAACCAGATGATCATTTCATTAGATGCTGAAAAAGCTTTTGACAAAATTCAACACCCCTTTATGACAAAGGTCTTGGAGAGAATAGGGATAAAAGGGTCCTACCTAAATATAATAAAAACTATTTACAGCAAGCCGACAGCTAACATCAAATTAAATGGAGAGAAACTCAAAGCCATCCCACTTAACTCAGGAACACGACAAGGCTGTCCACTCTCGCCATAACTCTTCAATATAGTGCTTGAAGTTCTAGCAACAGCAATCAGACAACATAAGGGGATCAAGGGGATTCGAATTGGAAAGGAAGAAGTTAAACTTTTGTTATTCGCAGATGATATGATAGTGTACATAAGCGACTCCCAAAACTCCACCAAAGAACTTTTACAGCTGATAAACAGCTTTAGTAATGTGGCAGGATACAAGATCAACTCCAAAAAATCAGTCGTCCTCTTACACACAAAGGATATGGAAGCAGAGAGGGAAATCAGAGAAGCTTCACCATTCACAATAGCCACAAACAGCATAAAATATCTTGGGGTAACTCTAACCAAGGAAGTGAAAGATCTATTTGACAAGAACTATAATTCTTTGAAGAAAGAAATTGAAGAAGACACCAGAAAATGGAAGGACGTCCCTTGCTCTTTTATTGGGAGGATCACCATAGTAAAAATGGCAATTCTACCAAAAGCAATCTATAGATTCAATGCAATCCCCATCAAAATCCCATCAAAATTCTTCACAGACCTGGAGAAGACAATAATCAACTTTATATGGAAAAACAAAAAATCCAGGATAGCCAAAACATTCTTATACAATAAAGGAACTTCTGGAGGCATTACCATCCCTGACTTCAAACTCTATTACAGAGCTACAGTATTGAAGCAGCTTGGTATTGGCATAAAAACAGAGAAGTCGACCAATGGAATCGTATGGAATGCCCAGATTTTAACCCACAAACCTATGAACACCTGATTTTCGATAAAGGAGCTAAAAGTATACAATGGAAGAAAGAGAGCATCTTCAACAAATTGTGCTGGCAAAACTGGATGTCAACCTCTAGAAGAATGAAAATAGATCCATATCTATCACCATGCACAAAACTCAAGTTCAAGTGAATTAAAGACCTCAATATCAGTCCGAACACACTGAACCTGATGGAAGAGAAATTGAGAAGTACTCTACAGCACATGGGCACAGGAGACCACTTCCTACGTATAACACCAGCAGCACAGACATTAAGGGCATCATTGAATAAATGGGACCTCCTGAGGCTGAGAAGCTTTTGTAAACAAAGGACACTGTCACTAAGACAAAAAGGCAACCCACTTACTGGGAGAAGATTTTCACCAACCCCACAACTGATAAAGGTCTGATCTCCAAAATATATAAAGAAATCAAGAAACTAGACTGTAAAAGGCTAATCAACCCAATTATAAAATGGGGCATTGAGCTGAACAGAGAATTCTCAACAGAAGAACTTCAAATGGCCAAAAGACACTTAAGGTCATGCTCAACTTCCCTAGTGATCAGGGAATTGCAAATCAAGACAACTTTAAGATACCATCTTACACCTGTCAGAATGGCTAAATAAAAAACACCAATGATAGCCCTTGCTGGAGAGGTTGTGGAGAAAGGGGTACATTCACCCATTGCTGGTGGGAATGCAAACTTGTGCTACCACTCTGGAAAGCAGTGTTTCGGTTTCTCAGGAAATTGGGAATCAACCTACCCCTGGATCCAGCAATACCACTCTTGGGAATATACCCTAGGGAGGCCCTATCATACAACAAAAGTATATGTTCAACTATGTTCATGGCAGCACTGTGTGTGATAGCCAGAACCTGGAAACAACCTAGATGCACTTCAACAGAAGAATGGATGAAGAAAGTATGGAATATATACATATTAGAATATTACTCAGCAGTAAAAAACAAGGACTTCATGAATTTTGCATGCAAATGGATGGAAATAGAAAACACTATCCTGAGTGAGGTAAGCCAGACCCAAAAAGCTGAACATGGGATGTACTTACTCATATTTGGTTTCTAGCCCTAAATAAAGGACATTGAGCTTATAATTCATGTTCCTAGAGAAGCTAAATAAGAAGGTGAATCCAATGACAAACACATTGGCATCCTCATGAATATTAACCTTCATCAGGTGATGAAAGGAGACAGAGACAGAGACAGAGACCCACATTGGAGCACTGGACAGAAATCTCAAGGTCCAAGTCAGGAGCAGAAGGAGACGGAGCACGAGCAAGGAAGTCAGGATTGTGAGGGGTGCACCCACACACTGAGACAGTGGGGATGTTCTATCTGGAACTCACCAAGGCCAGCTGGCCGAGGTCTGAAAAAGCATGGGATAAATCTCGACTAGCTGAACATAGCGGACAATGAGGAATACTGAGAACTCAAGAACAATGGCAGTGGGTTTTTGATCCTACTGCACGTACTGGCTTTGGGGGAGCCTAGGCAGTTTGGATGCTCAGCTAAGAGACCTGGATAGTGCTGGGCGGTCCTTGGCCTCCCCACAGGTCAGGGAACCCTGATTTCTCTTTGAGCAGATAAGGGAGGGGGACTTGATCGGGGGAGGGGGAGGGAAATGGGAAGCAGTTGCAGGGAGGAGGCAGAAATCGTTAATAAATAAATAAATATACAAAAACAAAACAAAAATACAACAAAAAAACATTTAGAGGTTTTCTTAGTCTTTGAATCTTTTCTTTACTGTATATCTCTCTTTTTCTGACCATGTGAGTCTTTAATTTGCTAGGCAATATGACAATGATTAAAGCTGTGGCTTTGGGCCAGACGCACAGAGGTGGAGCGGCCGCGGCGCCAGATGCACAGAGGCGGAGCGGCCGCGGCCAGATGTGGCAGAGCGGCGGCGGCCAGACGCGGCGGAGCAACAATGCATACAGGAAGATGCTTTCGGGGACCGGCACAGCGGCAGACCCAAGCGGTGGGGAAAGGCGTGCAATAAGGACAGCAGATCGCCCTACTACAATTGAATCAAAGAGGTAGGCCTTTGGTTGGCCAGGTCACTGGCACAAGGGGAGCCTGGTCCTGTCCTGAAGATCCTTCGGAGGGGTGAGAGGGTTCTTGGCCTGCAGCAGGAACCATGAAAGAGAGTTAGGGCATTTTGTAAGCGCAGCCCTTGGCCAGCAGGGAAACCTGATCCGGTTTCTAAAGGACCCATTGGATAGGATCAATAGGAGGAGATGGGCAGGCGCCAAGGCAAGAACTCACCCAATAATCCGAAAAACAACATGAAAACATCAGAACCCAATGATCTTACAACAGACGTATTTGAACAACCTAACACAGAAGAAGTGGAAAAAATCGACTTTATGAAGATAATAGAGTCCCTTAAACAACATGTAAAAATTGCCCTTATAGAAATGGATGAGAAGTATAACAAAAAGTTTGAAGAAATGAGTAAATACGTACATGATACCCTGGGAAACCAAGAAAAAACCATCAAGCAGGTAATGGAAACAGTTCAAGAATTGAAAACTGAAATGAAGGCAAAGAAGAAAATACAAACTGAGGACCAGCTGGATATGGAAAATCTAGGCCAATGAGCAGAGTCTACAGAAATAAGCATAATCAATAGAATACAAGAGCTAGAAGAAAGAATCTCAGATGCTGAGGACACCATAGAGAAAATAAACGAACAGATCAAAGAAAACAGCAAAGCCAACAAATTCTCAACACAAAACATTCAGGAACTGTGGGACACAATAAAAAAACCAAACCTAAGAATAATAGGAATAGAAGAAGGAGAAGAGTCACAGCTCAAAGGCCCAGAAAATATTTTCAACAAAATTATGGAAGAAAACTTTCCCAACTTAAAGAAAGATATTCATTTAAATATTCAAGAAGCATACAGAACACCAAACAGACTGGAACAAAGAAAAACATCTCCTCGCCATATAATAATCAAAACACAAAATATACAGGTTAAAGAAAGAATATTAAGAGCTGCAAAAGAAATAGGGCAAGTAACTTATAAAGGTAAACCGATCAGACTTACACCTGACTTCTCGATGGAAACTATGAAAGCCAGAAGGTCCTGGATAGAGGTTCTGCAGAAGCTAAGAGACCATGGATGCAAACCCAAACTACTATAGCCAGCCAAGCTATCGTTCACTATCAACGGAGAAAACAAGACATTCCAGGAAAAGAACAAATTTAAACAATACGTAGCCACAAATCCAGCCCTACAGAAAGTAATAGAAGGAAAATCGCAACCCAAGGAATCCAACACTGCCAACACTGCCTACAATAACCCAGGCATCTAATGACCCTTCATGAGCACATCTCAAAGAAGGGAGACACACAATCTCTACTACCAAAAGCAATAAGAATAACCGGAGTAAACAACCACTGGTCATTAATATCACTTAATATTAATGGGCTCAATTCACCTATAAAAAGGCACAGGCTAAAAGATTGTATACGAAAACAGGATCCAACATTCTGCTGTTTGCAAGAAACACATCTCAACCACAAAGACAGGCACCTACTCGGAGTAAAGGGTTGGGAAAAGGTGTTTCAAGCAAATGGTCCTAAGAAAAAATCAGGTGTGGTCATACTAATTTCTAACAAAACTGACTTCAAACTAAAATCAATCAGAAGAGACCGAGACGGTCACTTTATACTCATAACAGGAACAATTCATCAGGAGGACATCTCAATCCTGAATATATACGCCCCCAATATAACAGCACCTACATATGTAAAAGAAATATTACTAGAACTCAAGGCAGACATCAAACCACACACACTAGTAGTAGGAGACCTCAACACACCTCTCTCTCCAAGGGACAGGTCAATCAGACAGAAACCTAATAGAGAATTAAGAGAATTATTGGAGGTAATGAAGCAAATTGACTTAACAGACATCTATAGAACATTCCACCCAAATAGGAAAGAATATACCTTCTTCTCTGCAGCTCCTGGAACCTTCTCAAAAATTGACCACATACTCGGAAACAAAGGAAACATCCACAGATACAAAAATATATCAGTGTCCACCTGTGTCTTATCAGATCATCACGGATTAAAGTTAGAAGGCAACAACCACGCTGCCCCCAAAAAACCGACAAACTCATGGAAACTGAACAGTCAACTACTGAACCACACCTGGGTCAAGGAAGAAATCAAGAAAGAAATTAAAGTCTTCCTTGAATTTAATGAAAATAAAGGGACAACATACTCAAACCTATGGGACACAATGAAAGCAGTGCTAAGAGGAAAGGTCATAGCACTAAGTGCCCTCTTAAAGAAAACGGAGAATGCATACATTGGGGACTTAAAAACACACCTGAAAGCTCTAGAAAAAAAAAAAGAAGCAGACGCGCCCAGGAGAAGTAGAAGACTGGAAATAATAAAACTGAGGGCTGAAATCAACAAAATAGAAACACAGAAAACAGTCCAAAGAATCAATGAAACAAAAAGCTGGTTCTTGGAGAAAATCAACAAGATCGACAAACCCCTATCCACACTAATTAAACGACAGAGAGAGAACACACAAATAAATAAGATCAGAAATGAAAAGGGGGACATAACCACAGACACAGAGGAAATTCAGAGAATCATTAGATCTTACTACAAAAGCCTGTATGCCACAAAACTGGAAAATACAAAAGAAATGGACATTTTTTTAAATAAGTATCATATACCAAAGCTAAACCAAGACCAGGTGAATGATCTAAATAGACCGGTTTCTCGCGAAGAATTAGAAATGTTTATCAAAAATCTCCCTTCGAAAAAAAGCCCAGGACCAGATGGTTTCAATGGAGAATTCTACCAGAACTTCCAAGAAGAACTAATACCTATACTCCTTAATGTATTTCACAATATAGAAACAGAAGAGTCATTGCCAAATTCCTTTTATGAAGCTACAGTTACCCTGATACCAATACCACAAAAAGACCCAACCATGAAAGAGAATTACAGACGTATCTCACTCATGAACATCGACGCAAAAATTTTCAATAAAATACTGGCAAACCGAATCCAAGAACACATAAGAAAAATTATCCATTATGATCAAGTAGGCTTCATCCCAGAGATGCAGGGATGGTTCAACATACGCAAATCTATCAATGTAATCCACCATATAAATAAACTGAAAGAAAAAAACCATATGATCATTTCACTAGATGCTGAAAAAGCATTCGACAAAATTCAACACCCCTTTATCATAAAGGTCTTGGAGAGAATAGGGACACATGGGTCCTACCTAAATATAATAAAAGCTATTTACAGCAAGCCAACAGCTAACATTAAATTAAATGGAGAAAAACTCAAAGCCATCCCACTAAAATCAGGAACACGACAAGGCTGTCCACTCTCTCCATTCCTCTTCAATATAGTGCTTGAAATTCTAGCAATAGCAATAAGACAACATAAGGAGAACAAGGGGATTCGTATTGGAAAGTAAGAAGTTAAGCTTTCGTTATTTGCAGATGATATGATAGTGTACATAAGCGACCCCAAAAATTCTACCAAAGAACTCCTACAGCTGATAAACAGCTTTAGTAATGTGGCAGGATACAAGATCAACTCCAAAAAATCAGTTGCCTTCCTATACACCATGGATAAGGAAGCAGAGAGGGAAATCAGAGAAGCTTCACCTTTCACGATAGCCACAAATAGCATAAAATACCTTGGGGTAACCCTGACCAAGGAAGTGAAAGATCTACTTGACAAGAACTATAATTCTTTGAAGAAAGAAATTGAAGAAGACACCAGAAAATGGAAAGACCTCCCTTGCTCTTGGATTGGGAGGACCAACATAGTAAAAATGGCAATTCTACCAAAAGCAATCTATAGATTCAATGCAATCCCCATCAAAATCCCATCAAAATTCTTCACAGATCTGGAGAAGACAAATCAACTTTATATGGAAAAACAAAAACCCAGGATAGCCAAAACAATCTTATACAATAAAGGATTGTCTGGAGGCATTACCATCCCTGACTTCAAACTCTATTACAGAGCTACAGTATTGAAAACAGCTTGGTATTGGCATAAAAACAGAGAAGTCGACCAATGGAATCGAATAGAAGACCCTGACATAAACCCACAAACCTATGAACACCTGATTTTCGATAAAGGAGCTAAAAGTATACAATGATAAAAAGAGAGCATCTTCAACAAATGGTGCTGGCAAAACTGGATGTCAATCTGTAGAAGAATGAAAATAGATCCATATCTATCACCATGCACAAAACTCAAATCCAAATGGATTAAAGACCTCAATATCAGTCCGAACACACTGAACCTGATAGAAGAGAAAGTGGGAAGTACTCTACAGCACATGGGCACAGGAGACCACTTCCTATGTATAACCCCAGCAGCACAGACACTAAGGGCATCATTGAATAAATGGGACTTCCTGAGGCTGAGAAGCTTCTGTAAAGCAAAGGACACTGTCACTAAGACAAAAAGACAACCCACTGACTGGGAGAAGATCTTCACCAACCCTGCAACTGACAAAGGTTTGATCTCCAAAATATATAAAGAACTCAAGAAACTAGACCGTAAAAGGCTAATCAACCCAATTATAAAATGGGGCACTGATCTGAACAGAGAATTCTCAACAGAAGAACTTCAAATGGCCAAAAGACACTTAAGGTCATGCTCAACTTCCTTAGCGATCAGGGAAATGCAAATCAAGACAACTTTAAGATACCACCTTACACCTGTCAGAATGGCTAAAATAAAAAACACCAATGATAGCCTTTACTGGAGATGTTGTGGAGAAAGGCTACACTCACCCATTGCTGGTGGGAATGCAAACTGGTGCATCCACTCTGTAAAGCAGTGTTTTGGTTTCTCAGAAAATTCGGGATCAACCTACCCCTGGATCCAGCAATACCACTCTTGGGAATATACCCAAGAGAGGCCCTATCATACAACAAAAGTATATGTTCAACTATGTTCATGGCAGCATTGTTTGTAATAGCCAGAACCTGGAAACAACCTAGATGCCCTTCAACGGAAGAATGGATGAAGAAAGTATGGAATATATACATATTAGGGTATTTCTCAGCAGTAAAAAACAAGGACTTCTTGAATTTTTCATACAAATGGATGGAAATAGAAAACACTATCCTGAGTGAGGTAAGCCAGACCCAAAAAGAGGAACATGGGATGTACTCACTCATATTTGGTTTCTAGCCATGAATAAATGACGTTGAGCCTATAATTCATGTTCCTAGAGAAGCTAAATAAGGTGAATCCAAAGACAAACACATAGGCATCCTCAGGAATATTAACCTTCATGAGGCGATGAAAGGAGACAGAGACAGAGACCCACATTGGAGCACTGGACAGAAATCTCAAGGTCCAAATCTGGAGCAGAAGGAGACGGAGCACGAGCAAGGAACTCAGGACCACGATGGGTGCACCCACACACTAAGACAATGGGGATGTTCTATTGGGATCTCACCAAGGCCAGCTGGCCTAAGTCTGAAAAAGCATGGGATAAATCCGGACTAGCTGAACATAGCGGACAATGAGGAATACTGAGAATTCAAGAACAATTGCAGTGGGTTTTTGATCCTACTGCACGTACTGGCTTTGTGGGAGCCTAGGCAGTTTGAATGCTCACCTTACGAGACCTGGATAGAGGTGGGCAGTCCTTGGGCTTCCCACAGGTCAGGGAACCCTGATTGCTCTTCGAGCAGATGAGGGGGGGGGGACTTGATTGGGGGAGGGGGAGGGAAATGGAAAGCGGTTGTGGGGACGAGGCAGAAATCCTTAATAAATAAATAAATTAAAAAAAAGAAAAAAAAAGCTGTGGCTTTGACTGCTGGATCCAGCCTATTCATTAGCTTTCTGAGATTTCAGCCTCCTGGCAGAGGTACCGGCTGTAGCCATGTTTATTGCCACAACTCTATGGCATTTCAAAGTCCCTGTCTCAAAGCAAGATGTAGCAATCTACTCCCAAACTACACTCAAACTCTCTGTAGCCAGATCTCCTGCCTGAAAGAGTCAGAGTTTGCACTGGCAAGTTGACCCCGAAAGCTGGTATTTTAAAATGATATGACTTTCTTTCCTGCTATGGCTGAAAACCAAAAAGCATATCATCAGCTTTGTATCAACACCATATAAATGTTTCATGGCTGGACCTCTTAAAAGAGCTGCAAGGTTTTATAGCTAAAGCTGAGTCGGGATGCCTCTCTTAAATGAGAGTTCAGGACTCTAGCAAACAGAGCCTATCTGAGAAAATGTTACTACAAAGAAGCTATGTTTAATTCTATTCTTTTCTGTCTATAATTACATCCCAAGCTTTGTCAGGCTTTATGTGGATGGAGGCAGTTGTCTACATGCGTGCCATTCTGCTGTTTACATTTTCTGATCTTCCTGGTTCACACAGTCATTAAGTCTCAGAGAAATCATACAGAGGTATACATTAATGATAAACTGATTGGGCTTTTTTGTCTTTTTTGTCTTGTGGAAACCATCAAGGAAACCTGCTTTTGTGCTGAAAGGATCCAGAAAGCCCACATTTTTTGTCTGAGAGGTGCTTGGAGCCTAGCAAGAGGCCCTGCTTTCATGCTGAGAGGATCCAGAGAGCTGCCTTTCTGTCTGCAAGATAATTGGAACCTCACAAGAAACCCTGCTGCAGTGCTGGGGGGAACTGGAGAGGAAGAGATTGGCAGGTGCCAATGCAAAAATTTCTCCAACATCCTGAAAAGCAAGATAATAAAACCAAAATCCAGTAAACATGCAACAGGAAGACTTGAACAGGAAGTAGAAGGTATAGACTTTAAATGTAACCTTATGAAAATAATGGAGACCCTTAACCAGAGAATGAAAAACTCCCTTAAAGAAATTGAAGAGAAGACAAACAAAAGTTAGAAAAAATAATAAATCCCTCAAAGATACCCTCAAAAAAGAAAAAGCAATTAAACCGGTGAAAGAAACAGCTAAAGACTTCAAGCCTCAAATGGAGGCAATAAAAAATGCACAAACAATCTGATGGCTGGATATGGAACATTTGGGTAAATGACAAAGAACTACAGAGACAAGTATAACCAACAGAATACACGAGATAGAAGAAAGAATGTCAGGTGCTGAAGATACTATAGAGAAAATAGACACATTGATCAAAAACTCCAGCAAATACAACAAATTCTTAACACAAAACATCCACAAAATCTGGGACACCATGAAAAGACCAAATGTCAGAATAATAATTCTTCTACGGAGAATAATTCCAGCTCAAAGGCACAGAAAATATATTCAAGAAACTTATAGAAGAAAACTTTCCCAACCTAAAGAAGGATATTGCTAAGAAGGTACAAAAAGCTAACAGAAGAAAAAACAGACTGAATCAAAAAAATCCCCTCATCATAAAAGGATCAAAACACAAAACATACAGTATAAAGAATTATTCCAAAATATAATAAAAGCAATATACAGCAAGCCAACAGCTAACATCACATTAAATGGAGAGAAACTCAAAGCCATTCCACTAAAATCAGAAATGAAACAAGGCTGTCTACTTTCTCCATACCTCTTCAATGCAGCACTTGAAGTTCTAGCAATAGCAATAAGGAAAACATAAGGGGATCAAGGGGATTCAAATTGGAAAGAAAAAAGTCAAACTTTCGTTATTTGCAGATGATATGATAGTGTAGAAAAGCGAGCCCAAAAACTCTACCAAAGTACTGCTACAGCTGATAAACACCTCTAGTAACATGGCAGGATACAAGATCAACTCCAAAAATTCAGTTGCTCTCCTATACACGAAGAACAAAGAAGTGGAGAGGGAAATCAGAGAAGCATCATCTTTCACAATAGCCACAAACAGCATGCAGTATCTTGGGGTAACTCTTAACCAAGGAAGTGAAAGATCTATTTGACAAGAACTTTAAGTCTTTGAAGAAAGAAATTGTAGAGGATACCAGAAAATGGAAGGATTTCTCATGCTCTTGGATTGGTGGGATCCACATAGTAAATAAAAATAGCAATATTACCAATGGCAATCTATAGATTCAATGCAATCCCAATCAAAATCCCACAAAATTCTTCACAGACCTTGAGAAAACAATAATCAACTTCATAGGGAAAAACAAAAAAAACCTAGGTTAGCAAAGACAATCCTATATAAAAGTCCTTCCAGAGGCATAACCATCCCTGACTTCAAACTCTAATACAGAGCTACAGTAATGAAAACAGCTTGGCACAAAACAAAGATGTCGACCACTGGAATCAAATCAGAGATCCGGATATTAATCTACAAACCTATGGACACCTGATTTTTGACAAAGGAGCTAAAATTATAAAGTAGAAGAAAGAAACCATATTTGACAAATGATGCTGGCATAATGATGTCAACCTGTAGAAGAATGAAAATAAATCCATATCTATCACCATGCACAAAACTCAAGTTCAAGTGAATTAAAGACCTCGATATAAATCTGACCACACTGAACCTGATAGAAGAGAAAGTGGGGAGTAATTCACAACACATGGGCACGGGAGACCATTTCCTACATATAACTCCAGTAGCACAGACAATAAGAGCAAGAATGAATAAATGGGACCTCCTAAAACTGAGAAGCTTCTGTAATGCAAAGGGCACTGTCATTAAGACAAAAAGGCAACCAACTGAATGGGAGAAGATCTTCACCAACCTCTCATCAGACAAAGGTCTAATCTCCAAAATATATTAACAACTCAAGAAACCAGATATTAAAATTCTAATTAACCCAATTAAAAAATGGTATACTGAACTGAACAGAGAATTCTCAACAGAAGAAATTCAGATGGCCAAAAGATACTTAAGGTCATGTTTAACTTCCTTAGAAATTAGGGAAATGCAAATCAAAACAACTCTGAGATACAATCATACACCTCTCAGAATAGCAAAAATAAAAAACACCAATGATAGCCTATGCTGGAGAAGATGTGAAGTAAGGGGAACACTCATCCAATGCTGGTGGGAATGTAAACTTGTGCAACCACTTTGGAAGTCAGTGTGGCAGTTTCTCAGAAAACTGGGAGTTAATCTATCTCAGGATCCAGCAATTTCACTCTTGGGAATATAACCAAGAGAAGCCCAATCATACTACAAAAGCACTTATTAAACAATGTTCATAGCAGCACGATTTTTAATAGCCAGAACCTGGAAACAACCAAAGTGCCCCTCAATTGAAGAATGGATAAAGAAGGTGTGGCACATTTAGATTTTAGAGTTCTACTCAGCAGCAAAAGACAATAATATCTTGAATGATGCATGCAAATATAAAGAAATAAAAATACTTTACTCAGTGAGATAACCCAGAGCCAAAAATGAGGAATATGGGTATGTACTCACTCATAAGTGGAGTCTAGCCATTAACAAAGGACATTGGGCCTATAATTCATGATCCTAGGGAAGCTAAATAAGAAGGTAACCCAAAGAAAAACACATATTATTCTTCCTGGATATTGGAAGTAGACATGATTACTGGGCAAAAGTTGGGAGGACAGGCATGGGTGGTTGTGGGGTGAAGGAGTAAGTCACAAACAATGCCACACCAGTTTGGAATTATGATTAATAGGGTGGTATTTATTGAAAGGGGAAAAAACTTACAGATCACCGTCCCAGACAACAGCCCTCTGAGCAACCAGGAAGGGAGTCTAGTCGCTGGCGGAGCTGGAAATGAAGAGAGAGAGGAGAGGGAAGCGGCCGCTTTTTTAAAGGGAGAGAGACAACGCCCCAATGGCTATAGGCTGGAGGAGTGGAAGGACCTCCCGCAACACCTCCCCCTTTTGTTTAAGTAAGAGAGTTCTAAACCTACTATGAAATTATATACAATAAGTACAAATATCCTATTCTAACTAGATTAGGTCTTGTATAACAAATAACTTGGCCAAGTCATGAGAGAAAAGTAACTACATTTATATAGTCTTCAAACCCATCGAAGATCTGAGAAGGGAAATAATGTTACCTGGGTAATTAGGACGTTCAGTAAAACAACTTCCAAAACATGCAACAAATCACAGAGACAATTAGCTACCTGGGCAATCACCCAAAGTCACATTAGCAGCGTTGAAGCAACCAACTTTGGCTAAGGCCTAACATAACTGACATACCATTTTCAAAGGCAAGCAACTTTTCAAAACTATCTTACCCTGTCTGGGCAGGATATGACAGTCCTGTTTTATCCATTGATGCATGCTCTGTATCTCTCTCAGTGGTTGAGGTATGGGCATTTCTTTGTCCTAACACCAGTTCTGCCAAAAAGAAAGGCTCCAGGTGGAGTGTCTTTGATGCTCAACATTCTCTCAGGAATAAAGTGGTGTTGCCAGAAGCAATTGTGTCTCACTATCACAAAACTCTGAGTTAGATTAAAGGCCGTATTCTACAGCTCTTTGAAGAAGTTGAAGATTATCTATCTATACTGAGTATAATCTCTATATAGCTAAAGAACCTAATTAGTCTTTAATATAAACGACAAACTTAGATGACTATTAATCTATATAATTCTCAATATCTATGTAACTTAAAGACTAAGACAATGAATGACAGTGAAACAAATGAGGACAATGACCTCCAAATATAAACAATGTACAAATATACATTGCAGTATGGTAACTATATATAAATACACAAACAATAGCTAAACTAAGGTGACCCACCCAGAGCGGTGAGTGCCTGCCAGCCGGGCAGGCCTCAGGGTCCCCTGTAAGGAAGTCGGGCACCTTCAGCTCCGGCACCAGGCTTCCTGCACACTCCTGGATACCACCCCCCCATCTGCTCCATTCATCCTGTTGGCCCTGGATCATTGGGCTACCAGCGGCCCTGTTTAGTTGCTGAGGAATCCCATCAGGATGGGTGAGTGTGTGATACCCAGGGGTGGACTGTCCCGGAAGAGAGCACAAACCCCCTCCCCCAGCTCCTTCTGCAGGGCTGTCTTTCTTTAGCACGACCCAGCACCCCCAGCACCCCTCCCCAACCCTGCCCCGCTGTATGCTAGGACCAGTGCTCAACTACAGTCTTAAGCTCCTAAACTAAGGCGACCCACCCAGAGCGGTGAGTGCCTGCCAGCCAGGCAGGCCTCAGGGTCCCCTGTAAGGGAGCCAGGCATCTCCAGCTCCACCTCAGGCTTCCTGCGCGCTCCTGGATACCCACCCCCCACATGCTCCATTCATCCTGTTGGCCCTGGATCATTGGGCTACCAGTGGCCCTGTTTAGTTGCTGAGGAATCCCATCAGGACTGTTGCGGAGGAATCCCATCTGGACCGGAATGGTCCCTGCTTCTACACTGAAGAGATATACCCTGAGAGTCAATCACAGCAAAGTCTGGACCAAGAGACCAGGCCTCTCCTGGCTCCATTTGAAGGAAGAGATGGGAAGGCGCCAACACAAGAATTCCTCCAACAATCTGAAAGGCAACATGACACCACCAGAAACCAGGGATCCCGAAATAAGAAGAATTGTACACCCTACCCCTGAAGAAATAGAAGAAATTGACTCAAAAGTGAACTATATGGAAATAATAGAGGACCTTAAACAGGAGGTGAAAAACTGCCATAAACAATTAGAGATTACAAACAAAAATGTAGAGGAAATGAATAAATTGCTCAAAGACACGCAAGAAAACCAAGAGAAACAAGAAAAAACAATCAAACAGGTTAGGGAAGCGGTTCAAGACATGAAGAATGAAATGGAAGCAATGAAGAAAGCACAAACCGAGGGAAGAATGGAGATGGAAAATCTGGGTAAACGAACAGGAATGACAGAAACAAGTACTAACAACAGATTACTAGAGATAGAAGAGAGAATATCAGACACTGAAGATACCATAGAAAAAATAAACACACTGATCAAAGAAAACAGCAAAACCAACAAATTCTCATCACAAAACATTCAGGAAATTTGGGACACAATAAAAAGACCAATCCTAAGAATAATTGGAGTAGAAGAAGGAGAAGAAGTGCAGCTCAACGGTACAGAAAATATACTTAATAAAATTATAGAAGAAAACTTTCCCAACCTGAAGAAAGAGGTACCTATGAAGGTTCAAGAAGCATACGGAACACCAAATAGGCTGGATCAAAAAAAAACATCCCCTCGCCATATAATAATCAAAACACAAAATACACAGAATAAAGAAAGAATATTAAGAGCCGCAAAGGAAAAAGGCCAAGTTACTTATAAAGGTAAACCTATCAGACTTACACCTGACTTCTCTATGGAAACCATGAAAGCCAGAGGTCCAGGATAGATGTACTGCAAAACCTAAGAGATCAAGGATGCAAGCCCAGACTACTATATCCAGCCAAGCTTTCATTCACTATAAATGGAGAAAACAAAATTTTCCAGGATAAAAACAAATTCAAACAATACGCAGCCACAAATCCAGCCTTACAGAAAGTAATAGAAGGAAAATCACTAACCAAGGAGTCCAACAATGAACACAATAACTCAGACATCTAGAGAGCCTTCACAAACACAAATCAAAGAAGGGAAACACACAAACCCTACTACTAAAAAAGTGACCGGAGTTAACAACCACTGGTCATTAATATCACTTAATGTCAATGGGCTCAACTAACCTATAAAAAGGCACAGGCTAAGAGATTGGATACGAAAACAGGATCCAACGTTCTGCTGTCTACAAGAAACACACCTCAACCACAAAGACAGGCACCTACTCAGAGTAAAGGGCTGGGAAAAGGCTTATCAAGCAAATGGTCCTAAGAAACAAGCAGGTGTGGCCATACTAATTTCTAACAAAGTTGACTTCAAACTTAAATCAATCAGAAGAGATGGAGAGGGACATTTTATACTCATAACAGGAACAATTCATCAGGATGAAGTCTCAATCCTGAATATCTATGCCCTGAATATAAAAGCACACACGTATGTAAAAGAAACATTACTAAAATTCAAGGCAGCCATCAAACCACACACACTAATAGTAGGAGACTTCAACACTCCTCTCTCACCAATGGACAGGTCAATCAAACAGAAACCTAACAGAGAAATTAGAGAATTAATGGAGGTAATGAAGCAAATGGACTTAACAGACATCTATAGATTATTCCACCCGAAGAGGAAAGAATATACCTTCTTCTCTGCAGCTCATGGAACCTTCTCGAAAATTGACCACATACTCGGTAACAAAGCTAACTTACACAGTTACAAAAAAATATTAGTAACCACCTGTGTCTTATCAGATCACCATGGATTAAAGTTAGAATTCAACAACAATGCTACCCCCAGAAAGCCGACAAACTCATGGAAACTGAACAGTCAACTACTGAACCATACCTGGATTAAGGAAGAAATAAAGAAAGAAATTAAAGTCTTCCTTGAATTCAATGAAAATAAAGAAACAACATACTCGAACTTATGGGACACTATGAAAGCAGTGCTAAGAGGAATGTTCATCACACTAAGTGCCCACTTAAAGAAAACAGAGAAAGCACATATTGAAGACTTAACAGCCCACCTGAAAGCTCTAGAAAAAAATGAAGCAGACTCACCTAGGAGGAGAAGAAGATTGGAAATAATCAAACTGAGGGCTGAAATCAACAAAATAGAAACACAGAAAACAATCCAAAGAAACAATGAAACAAAAAGCTGGTTCCTGGAGAAAATCAACAAAATTGATAAACCCCTATCCAAACTAATCAAACGGCAGAGAGAGAACACACAAATTAATAAGATCAGAAATGAAAAGGGGGACATAACCACAGACACAGAGGAAATTCAGAGAGTCATCAAATCATATTACAAAAGCCTGTATAACACAAAACTGGAAAATGTAAAAGAAATGGACACTTTTTTAGATAAATACCATATACCAAAGTTACACCACGACCAGGTGAACAATCTAAACCGACCTGTTGGTCGCGAAGAATTAGAAGCTGTTATCAAAAACCTGCCTACCAAAAAAAGCCCAGGACCAGATGGTTTCAATGCGGAATTCTACCAGAACTTCCAAGAAGAGCTAATACCCATACTGCTTAATGTAATCCACAGCATAGTAACAGAAGGGTCATTACCTAATTCCTTTTATGAAGCTACAGTTACTCTGATACCAAAACCACACAAAGACTCAACCAGGAAAGAGAATTACAGGCCAATCTTACTCATGAACATCGACGCAAAAATCCTCAACAAAATACTGGCAAACCGAATCCAAGAACACATAGGAAAATTATCCATTATGATCAAGTAGGCTTCATTCCTGAGATGCAGGGCTGGTTCAACATACGAAAATCAATAAATGTAATCCACCATATAAATAAACTGAAGGAAAATAAACATATGATCATCTCATTAGATGCTGAAAAAGCATTCGACAAAATTCAACATCCATTTACGTTAAAAGTCTTGCCGAGATTAGGGATACAAGGGTCATACCTAAATATAATAAAAGCTATATACAGCAAGCCGACAGCTAACATCAAATTAAATGGAGAGAAACTCAAAGTCATCCCACTTAACTCAGGAACACGACAAGGATGTCCACTCTCTCCATACCTCTTCAATATAGTACTTGTAGTTCTAGCAATAGTAATAAGACAACATAATGGGATCAAGGGGATTCGAATTGGAAAGGAAGAAGTGAAACTTTCGTTATTCGCAGATGATATGATAGTGAACTTAAGCGACCCCCAAAACTCCACCAAAGAACTTTTACAGCTGATAAACAGCTTTAGTAATGTGGCAGGATACAAGATCAACTCCAAAAAATCAGTTGCCCTCTTATACACAAAGGATATGGAAGCAGAGAGGGAAATAAGAGAAGCTTCACCTTTCACGATAGCCACAAACAGCATTAAATATCTTGGGGTAAATCTAACCAAGGAAGTGAAAGATCTCTTTGACAAGAACTTTAAGGCATGGAAGAAAGAAATTGAAGAGGATACCAAAAAATGGATGGATCTACCTTGCTCTTGGATTGGGAGGATCAACATAGTAAAAATGGCAGTTCTACCTAAGGCTATTTATAGATTCAATGCAATCCCCATAAGATCCCATCAAAATTCTTCACAGATCTGGAGAGGACAATAATCAACTTTATATGGAAAAACAAATAACCCAGGATAGCCAAAACAATCCTATACAATAAAGGATCTTCTGGAGGCATTACCATCCCTGACTTCAAACTCTATTACAGAGCTACAGTAATGAAAACAGTGTGGTACTGGCATAAAAACAGAGAAGTCGACCAATGGACTTATAGAAGACCCGGATTTTAACCCACCAACCTATGAACACCTCATTTTTGATAAAGGAGCTAAAGGTATACAATGGAAGAAAGAAAGATTCTTCAACAAATGGTGCTGGCACAACTGGATGTCAACCTGTAGAAGAATGAAAATAGACCCACATCTTTCACCGTGCACAAAACTCAAGTCCAAATGGATTAAAGACCTCCATATCAGCCCGAACACACTGAACCTGATAGAAGAGAAAGTGGGAAATACCCTACAACAGAGGGGCACAGGAGATCGCTTCCTATGTATAACCCCAGAAGCACAGATATTAAGAGCAACATTGAATAAATGGGACCTACTAAAACTGAGAAGCTTCTGCAAAGCAAAGGACACCATCACTAAGACATAAAGGCAACCTACTGACTGGGAGAAGATCTTCACCAACCCCGCAACAGACAAAGGTCTGATCTCCAATATATATACAGAACTCAAGAAACTAGACTTTAAAATGCTAATTAACCCAATTAAAAAATGGGGCACTGATCTGAACAGGGAATTCTCAACAGAAGAAGTTCAAATGGCAAAAAGACACTTAAGGTCATGCTCAACTTCCTTAGCGATCAGGGAAATGCAAATCAAAACAACTTTGAGATATCATCTTACACCTGTGAGAATGGCTAAAGTCAAAAACACCAACGATAACCTTTGCTGGAGAGGTTGTGGAGGAAGGGGTACCCTCATCCATTGCTGGTGGGAATGCAATCTTGTGCACCCACTATGGAAGTCAGTGTTTCGGTTTCTTAGGAAATTCGGGATCAACCTACCCCTGGACCCAGCAATACCACTCTTGGGAATATACCCAAGAAATGCCCTATCATATGACAAAAGCATTTGTTCAACTATGTTCATAGCAGTATTATTTGTAATAGCCAGAACCTGGAAACAACCTAGATGCCCTTCAATCGAAGAATGGATGAAGAAAGTATGGAATATCTACACATTAGAGTACTACTCAGCGGTAAAAAACAATGGCTTCTCGAATTTTGCATGCAAATGGATGGAAATAGAAAACACTATCCTGAGTGAGGTATCCCAGACCCAAAAAGATGAACATGGGATGTACTCACTCATAATTGGTTTCTAGCCATAAATAAGGGTCACGGAGTCTACAATAGGTGAATCTAAAGAAGCTAAGTAAGAAGGGGAACCCAAGGAAAAACATATAGTTATCCTCTTGGCTAAGGGGGGTAGACAAAATTGCCAGGGTGAAAATTGGGACCTTGGGGTGGGGTGGGTTGGGGGTAAGGGGAGATGGTGAGAGAAAAGTTAGAAGGGGTGGAGGTCGGGCCTTGGGAAAGCAGGAGGATTGGGATAAAGAAGGATGGACAGGAGAGCACGGAACCACAATTCTTAGTTAAGGGAACCACTTTAGGGTTGGCAAGAGACCTGACCCTAGAAGGGCTCCCACAGGCCCATGCTGAGGTCCCCAGTTAGTTCCTTGGGCAGCTGAGAATAGGGAACCTGAAATGACCCTATCCTTGAGCAATACCGACGAATATCTTGCATATCATCATAGAACCTTCATCTGGTGATGGATGGAGATACAGACAGAGACCCACACTGGAGCACTGGACTGAGCTCCCAAGGTCCGAATGAGGAGCAGAAGGAGGGAGAACATGAGCAAAAAAGTCGGGACCACGAGGAATGCACCCACTCACTGAGACAGTGGAGCTGATCTATTGAGAGCTCACCAAGTCCAGCTGGACTGTGACTGAAAAAGCATGGGATAAAACTGGACTCTGTGAACCAGCGAACTATGAGGGCTGATGAGACGCAAAGGACAATGGCACGGGGGTTTGATCCTAAGTAATGTGATGGCTTTGTGGGAGCCCAGCCAGTTTGTATGTTCACCTTCCTAGATATGGACGGAGGTGGGAGGTCCTAGGTCTTACCACAGGGCAGAAAACCCTGACTGCTCTTTGGACTGGAGAGGGAGGGGGAAAGTAGTGTTGGGAGGGGGAGAATGGTGGGAGGAGGGGGCGTAGGGTGGGAGGAGGGGAGGGAAATGGGAGGCTGGGAGGAGGTGGAAACTTGTTTTTTTTTCTCCTTTTCTCAATAAAAAAAGAAGCATACAGAACACCAAATAGACTGGATTTAAAAAAAATCCCCTCGTCAAATAATAATCAAACCACAAAACATACAGATTAAAGAAAGAATATTAAGAGCTGCAAAGGAAAAAGGTGGAGTTACTTATAAAGGTAAACCAATCAGACTTACACCAGTCATCTCTAAGGAAATCATGAAAGCCAGAAGGTCCTGGATAGATGTACTGAAGAAAATAAGAGACCATGGATGCATGCCCAGACTACTATACCCAGCCAATCTATCATTCACTATCAATGGAGAAAACGAATTTTCCAGGAAAAGAACAAATTTAAACAATACATAGCCACAAACCCAGCCTTACAGAAAGTAATAGAAGGAAAATCACAACACAAGGAATCAAACATTGTCAACCCTGCGTATAATAACTAAGACAACTAGTGACCCTTCACCAGCATAACTCGAAGAAGGGAAACACACAAACTCTACTACTGAAAAAAATAATAACAACCAGAGTCAACAACCACTGGTCATTAATATCACTTAATATCAATTGAATCAATTCACCAATAAAAAGGCACAGGCTAAGAGATTGGATATGGAAACAGGATCCAACATTCTGCTGTTTACAAGAAACACACCTCAACAACAAAGATAGACATTTACTCAGAGTAAAGGCTGGGAAGAGGTTTTTCAAACAAATGGACCTAAGAAATAAGTGAGTGCAGCCATATTAATTTCTAAGAAATCTGACTTCAAACTAAAATCAATCAGAAGAGATCGAGATGGTTATTGTATACTCATAAGAGGAACAATTCATCAAGATGAAGTCTCAATCCTGAATATCTATGCCCCTAATATCAAAGCAACCACTTTTGTAAAAGAAACATTATTAGAACTCAAGGCAGTCATCAAACCTGACAAACTAATAGTAGGAGATTTCAACACCCCACTCTCACCAATGGACAGGTCAATTAGACAGAAACCTAAGAGAGAAATAAGAGAATTAATGGAGGTAATGAAGCAAATGGACTTAACAGACATCTATTGATCATTCTACCCAAATAGAAAAAATATACCTTCTTCTCTGGAGATCATCAAACCTTCTCGAAAATTGATGACATACTCGGTAACAAAGCAAACCTCCACAGATACAAAAAAAAACTTTATGACCACATGTGTTTTATCGGATCTCCATGGATTAAAATTAGAATTCAACAATGAGGCTACCCCCAGAAAGCTGACAAACTCAGGGAAACTGGGGAGTCAACTGCTGAACCACACCTGGGTTAAGGAAGATATAGAGAAAGAAATTAAAGTCTTCCTTGAATTTAATGAAAATAAAGAGACAACATATTCAAACATATGGAACACAATGAAAGCATTTCTAAGAGGAAAATTCATAGCACTAAGTGCCCACTTAAAGAAAATGGAGAGAGCACATTGGAGAATTAACAGCACACCTGAAAGCTCTAGAAAAAAAAAGAAGCAGACTCACCAGGAGTAGTAGAAGGCTGGAAATAATCAAACTAAGGGATGAAATCAACAAAATAGAATCACAGAAAACAATCCCAAGAATTAATGGAACAAAAAGTTGGTTCTTGGAGAAGAACAACAATATCGACAAACTCTTATCCAAACTAATAAACGGCAGAGAGAGAATCTGCAAATTAATAAGATCAGAAATGAAAAGGGGGACATAACTACAGACACAGAGGATATTCAGAGAATCCTTAGATCTTACTACAAAAGCCTATATCCCACAAAACTGGAAAATGAAAAAAGAAATGAACATCTTTTTGATAACTACCATATACCAAAGTTAAACCGGAGCCTGTAAACAATCTAAATAGACCCGTCATTCAAGAAGAATTAGAAGCTGTTATCAAAAACCTCACTTCCAAAAAAAGCCCAGGACCAGATGGTTTCAATGCAGAGTTGTACCAGAACTTCCAAGAAGAGCTAATACGTATACTCTTTAATGTATTTCACAATATAGAAAGAGAAGAGGCATTGCCAAATTCCTTTTATGAATCTACAGTTACCCTGATACCAAAACCTCACAAAGACCCAACCAAAAAAAGAGAATTACAGGCCAATCTCACTCATGAACATTGATGCAAAAATTCTCGACAAAATACTGGTAAACTGAATCCAAGAACACATTAGAAAAAATATCCATTATGATCAAGTAGGCTTCATCCTAGAGATGCAGGGATGGTTCAACATATGAAAATGCCTCAATGTTATCCATTATATAAATAAACTGAAAGACAAATCCATATGATAATTTCATTAGATGCTGAAAAATCCTTTGACAAAATTCAACATCCCATTATGATAAAAGTCTTGGGGAGACTAGGTTTACAAGGGTCATATCTTAATATAATAAAACCTATTTAGAGCTAGCCAACAGCCATCATCAAATTAAATGGAGAGATACTCAAAGCCATCCCATTAAAATCAGGAATATGATGAGGTTGTCCACTCCCTCCTTACATCTTCAATATAGAGCTTGAAGTTCTAGCAATAGCAATAAGACAACATAAGGAGATCAATGGGATTAGAATTGGAAAGGAAGAAGTTAAAATCTCATTATTTGCAGATGATATGATAGTGTACATGAGAGACCCCCAAAACTCTACCAAAGATAAACACCTTTAGTGATGTGGCAGAATACATGATCAACTCCAAAAAATCAGTTGTCCTTCTCTACACTAAGGATAAGGATGCAGAGAGGGAATTCAGAGAAGTATCACCTTTCATGATAGCCACAAATACCATAACATATATTGCAGTAACTCTGACAAAGGAAGTAAAAGATCTATTTGACAAGAACTTTAAGTCTTTGAAGAAAGAAATTGAAGAGGATACCAGAAAATGGAAGGCTCTCCCTTGCTCATGGATTTTGAGGATCAACATAGTAAAAATGGCAATTCTACCAAAAGCAATCTATCGATTCAATGCAAAACCCATAAAAATCACATCAAAGTTCTTCACAGACATTGAGAGAACAATAATCAACTTTATATGGAAAAACAAAAAACCCAGGATAGCCAAAACAATCTTATACAATAAAGGAACTTCTGGAGGCATTACCATCCTTGACTTCAAACTCTATTACAGAGCTACGGTATTGAAAACAGCTTGGTATTGGCATAAAAACAGAGAAGTCGATCAATGGAATAGAGTAGAAGACCTGGATTTTAACTTACAAACCTATGAACACCTGATTTTTGATAAAGGAGCTAAAGTATACAACGGAAGAAAGAGAGCATCTTCAACAATGTTCTTCAAGCAATGGTGCATGCAGAACTGGTTGTCAACCCATAGAAGAATGAAAATAGATCCATATCTATCACCATGCACAAAACTCAAGTCGAAATGGATCAAAGACCCCAATATCAGTCTAAACACACTGAACCTGATAGAAGAGAAATTAGAAAGTACTCTTCAACACATGGGCACAGAAGACCACTTCCTACATGCAACCCCAGCAGCACAGACATTAAGGGCAACATTGAATAAATGGGACCTCCTGAAACTGAGAAGCTTCTGTAAAGAAAAGGGCACTGTCACTAAGACAAAAAGGCAACCAACTGACTGGGAGATCTTCACCACCCTGCAACAGACAAAGATCTGATCTCCAAAATATATAAAGAACTCAAGAAACTAGACACTAAAATGCTAATTAATGCAATTAAAAATTGGGTCACTGAAAAAACAGAGAATTTTCAACAGAAGAAGTTCAAATGGCTAAAAGTCACTTAAGGTCATGCTCAACCTCCTTAGCAATTAGGAAAATGCAAATCAAAACTACATTGAAATACCATCTTCCACCTGTCAGAATGGCTAGAATCAAAAACACCAACAATAGCATTTGCTGTAAGGATGTCGAGTAATGGGTACCCTCATCCATTGCTGGTGGGATGCAATCTTGTGCAACTACTTTGGAAATCAGTGTGGTGATATCTCAGGAAATTTGGGATCAACCTACCCCATGACCCAGCAATATTCTTGGGAATATACGCAAGAGATGCCCTATCATATGACAAAAGCATTTGTTGAACTATGTTCATAGCAGCATTATTTGTAATAGCCAGAACCTAGAAACAACCTAGATGCCCTTTCACGGAAGAATGGATGAAGAAAGTGTGGAATATATACATATTAGAGTACTACTCAGTTGTAGAAAACAATGACCTCTTGAAATTTGCAGGCAAATGGATGAAAATAAAAAACACTATCCTTAGTTAGGTAACACAGACCCAAAAAGATGAACATGGGATGTGCTCACTCATAATTGGTTTAAGACACTGAGCCTATAATTTGTGAATCTAGAGAAGCTAAATAAGAAGGTGAACCAAAAGTAATACATACCGTTATCCTCCTCGATATTGGAAGTAGACAAGATTGCTGGGCAAAAATTGAGAACTTGCAGGTGGGGTGGGATGTGGGAGAGGGGAGATGGGGAGAGACAAGTGAGTGGGGGAGGATGGGGAGAGCTTGGGGGAACAGGATTGTTGGGATAATGGAAAAATGGATATGGGAGCAGGGAAGTATATATCTTAATTAAGGGAGCCATTTTAGGGTTGGCCAGAACCTTGACTCTATAGGGGTTGACAGGGGTCCAAAGAGATGTACCCAACTAGTTCCTTGAGCAGCTGGGGAGAGAGAGCCTTAAATGAACCTGTCATATAACCATTCTAATGAATCTTTTTTTCAATTTTTAAAAATTTTTTGTTGAGAAAATGAAAAAAAGTTTCTGCCTCCTCCCTGCCTCCCATTTCCCTCCCCCCTCCCACCCTTCTTCCCCTCCCCCCACTCCTCTACCTATCCCTCTCCAGTACCAAGAGCAGTCAGGATTTCCTGCCCTGTGGAAAGTCCAAGGTCCTCCCCACTCCATCCTGGACTAGGAAGGTAAACATCCAAATTGGCTAGGCTCACAAAGCCAGCACATTGCATAGGATCAAAATCCCATGCCATTGTCCTTGGCTTCTCATCAGCCCTCATTGTGTGCAATGTTCAGATAGTCCGGTTTTAAACCATGCTTTTTCAGTCACAGTCCAGCTGGCCTTGGTGAGCTCCCAGTAGATCAGCCTCACTGTCTCAGTGGGTGGCTGCACCCTTTGTGGTCCTGACTTCGTTGCTCATGTTCTCCCTCCTTCTGCTTCTCATTGGAACCTTGGGAGCTCAGTCTGGTTCTCCAGTGTGGGTCACTGTAACTATCACCATCCATCACCAGATGAAGGTTCTAAGGTGATATGCAAGATATTTGTCAGTATTGCTATAGGACAGGGTCAATTCAGGTTGCCTTTCCTCAGCGGCCCAAGGAACTAACTGGGAACATCGCCTTGGGCTCCTGGGAGCCACTCTAGGTTCAAGTCTCTTGCCAACCCTAAGCTGGCTCCCATAACTAAGATTTGTGCTTCCCTGCTTCCCTATCCAACGTTTCTTTATCCCAATCATCCTGTTTCCCCAAGTTCCCCCATCCTCCCCTTCTCACTTTTCTCTCCCTATCACCGCTTACCCCCATCCCACCCCACCCCCAAGATCCCAATTTTCTCCCAGGCAATATTGTCTACTTCCCATAGCCAGGGGGATAACTATATGCTTTTCTTTGGGTTCACCTATTTATTTAGCTTCTTTAGGATCACAAATTATAGACTCTGTGACCTTAATTTATGGCTAGAAAACAATTATGAGTGAGTACATCCCATGTTCATCTTTTTGGGTCTGGGTTACCTCACTCAGGATAGTGTTTTCTATTTCCAACCATTTGCATGCAAAATTTGAGAAGTCATTGTTTTTTAATGCAACATAGTACTCTAATGTGTATATATTTCACACTTTCATCAACCATTCTTCCTTTAAAGGACATCTAGGTTGTTTACAGGTTCTGGCTATTACAAACAATGCTGCTATGAACATAGTTGAGCAAATGCCCTTGTCATATGATCGGGCATATCTTGAGTATATGCCCAAGAGTGGCATTCCTGGGTCCAGGGGTAGGTTGATCCCAAATTTGCTGAGAAACCGCCACACTGCTTCAAAAGTGGTTGCACAAGTTTGCATTCCCACCAGCAATGAATGAGGGTACCCCTTCCTCCACAACCTCTCCAGCAAAGGCTATCATTCATGTTTTTGATTTTAGCCATTCTGACAGGTGTAAGATTATATCTCAAAGTTGTTTTGTTTTGCATTTCCCTGATCGCTAATGAGTTTGAGCATGACCTTAAGTGTCTTTTGGACATTTGAACTTCTTCTGTTGAGAATTCTCTGTTCAGTTCAGTGCCCCATTTTTTTAATTGGGTTAATTAGCATTTTAAAGTCTAGTTTCTTGAGTACTTTATATATTTTGAGGTTAGTCCTTTTTCTGTTGCGGGGCTGGTGAAAATCTCCCAGTCAGTAGGTTGCCTTTTTGTCTTAGTGACAGTGTCCTTTGCTTTACAGAAGCTTCTCAGTTTTAGAAGGTCCCATTTATTCAATGTTTCTCTTAATGTCTGTGATGCTGGGGTAATGTGTAGGAAGTGATCTCCTGTGACCATGTGTTGTAGAGTGCTTCACACTGTCTCTTCTATTAGGTTCAGTGTGTTCAGACTGATATTGAGTTCTTTAATCCATTTGGACTTGAGTTTTGTGCATGGTGGTAGATATGGATCTATTTTCATTCTTCTATAGGTTGACAACCAGTTATGCCAGAACCATTTTATGAAGATGCTTTCTTTCTTCCATACTTTTAGCTCCTTTATCAAAATGATGTGATCATAGGTTTGTGGGATAAAATCCGGGTCTTCTATACAATTCCATTGGTCGACTTCTCAGTTTTTATGCCTGTGCCATGCTGTTTTCATTACTGTAGCTTTGTAATACAGTTTGAAGTCAAGGATGGTAATGCCTGCAGAAGTTCCTTTATTGTATAAGATTGTTTTGGGTATTCTGGGTTTTTTGTTTTTCCATATGAAGTTGATAATTGTCCTCTCAAGATCTGTGAAGAATTTTGATGGGACCTTTTTGGGGATTGCATTGAATCATCCCAGAGATGCAGGGCTGGTTCAACATGCAAAAATCTATCAATGTAATCCATCATATAAATAAAGTGTAAGAAAAAAAACCATATGGTCATTTCATTAGATGCTGAAAAAGCATTTGACAAAATTCAACATCCCTCTATGACAAAAGTCTTGGAGAGATTAGGGATACAGGCGACATACCTAAATATAATAAAAGCTATTTACAGCAAGCAGACAGATAACATCAAATTAAACACAGCGAAACTCAAAGCCATCCCATTAAAATCAGGACCATTTTAATAGGTGAGTTAAGTCCATTGACATTAATTGATATTAATGACCATTGGTTGTTAACTCCGGCCACATTTTTGGTAGTAGAGTTTGTGTGTTTCCCTTCTTCCCGTTGTGTTGGTGAAGGGTCTCTAGATGTCTGAGTTATTGTGGTCATTGTTGGACTCCTTGGTTAGTGATTTTCTTTCTATTACTTTCTGTAAGGCTAGCTTTGTGGCTACGGATTGTTTAAATTTGTTTTTATCCTGGAAAATTTTGTTTTCTCCATTTATAGTGAATGAAAGCTTGGCTGGGTATAGTACTCTGGGCTTGCATCCATGGTCTCTTAGTTTCTGGAGAACCTCTATCCAGGAACTTCTCTCTTTCATGGTTTTCATAGAGAAGTCAGGTGCAAGTCTGATAGGTTTACATTTATATGTATATTGGCCTTTTCCTTTGCTGCACTTAATATTCTTTATTCTTTATGCTTTGTGTTTTGTTTATTATATGGGTAGGGGTTTTTTTATTCATCCAGTCTATTCGGTTTTCTGTATGCTTCTTGAACTTTCATAGGCATATCTTTTTTTATGTTGGGAAAGTTTTCTTCTATAATTTTATTAAATGTATTATCTGGACATTTGAGCTGTGCTTCTCCTTCTTCTACTCCTATTATTCTTAGGTTTGGTCTTTTTATTGTGTTCCAAATTTCCTGAATGTTTTGTGATGAGAATTTGTTGGATTTGCTGTTTTCTTTGATCAGTGCATTTATTTTCTCTATGGTATCTTCAGAACCTGAGACTCTTTCTTCTATCTCTTGTATTCAGTTGGTTATGCTTGTTTCTGTAGTCTCTATTCATTTACCTAGATTTTCCATGTCCAGCCGGCCCTCTGTTTGTGTTTTCTTTTTTGCCTCCATTTCAGTTTTCAAGTCTTGAACTGTTTCCATTATCTGCTTGATTGTTTTTCCGTGGTTTCCTAGGGTTCACTGATTTATTCAATTCTTCAAACTTTCTGTTCACTTCTCATCCATTTCTCTAAGGGCATTTTTTACATGGTGTTTAAGGGTGTCAATCACTTTCATAAAGTCATTTTTTCTACTTTTTCTTGATTAAGGTGTTCATGTCCTGTTGTGAGATCACTGGGTTCTGGTGGTTTCATGTTGTTTTTCAGATTGTTGGGTGAATTCTTGCATTGGTGCCTACCCGTCTTTTCCTCCGAATGGTCCCCTATGAATCTTCTTTTAAAGGATCAGGTCTCCTTGCCTACTGATGTACCTTCCCAGTGATTGCACTCCCCAGTGATGGCTCTCCTGGTGCTCCAGTAATGTCTCTCCTGGTGCCGACACCAGATCTCCATTCTGGATGGGTAGCTCATAAACAAAGCACCTACCTTGCTTGCTGCAGGTAAGCTATTGAAACAAAGGAGCTCCTGCCCACCTGGTTGCCCTCAGGATTAGTCCCCAGGGCCCAGACAACTGGGTGATGTTATGTTCCCGAAGAGGGAAGGGAAGCAGAAAGGGGAAGGGTTCTTGGTGCAATCTGGGTGGGATAGGAAGAGAGAGGCAGTATGCGGGGAGTCTAGGCCCTGCAGGAAGCCCAGGAATTATAGGGGGGATGAAGAACTTCTGAGGTCTGTGTCCTGGGTTAGAAACTCACCCCAATAATGGCTCTCCATGTGCCAAGATCAGATCTCCATGCTTGTTGGGTAGCTCGTACACAAAGGGCCTACCTTGCTTGCTGCAGGCTGGATATTGAAACAAAGGAGTTCCTGCCCACATGGTTGCCCTCAGGATTCGGACCCAGCGCCCAGACAGGCTGAGCTGGGTGATGTTATGTGCCCGAAGAAGGAAAGGAGGCAGAAGGAGGAGGGTTCTGCATGTAAGCTGGGTGGGATGGGAAGAGAGAGGTAGTATGCTGGTAGTTTAGGCCCAGCAGGAAGCCCAGCAAGTATAGGGAGGATGCGGAATGTCTGAGTTCTGTGTCCCAGGCTGCTGTCATGGGTCCGAAACTCACCCCAGTGATGGCTCTCCTGGTGCCGAGATCAGATGTCTGTGCTGGTTGGGTAGCTCGTAAACAAAGCGCCTTTCTTACTTGCTGCAGGCAGGCTATTGAAACAAAGGTACTCCTACCCGCCTGGTTGCCCTCAGGATTCAGTCCCAGTGTCCCAAAGAGGGAAGGGATGCAGAAGTGGGGAGGGTTCTATATACAAGTTGGGTGGGATAGGAAGAGAAAGGCACTATGCTGGGAGTATAGGCCCAGCAGGAATCCCAGGAAGTATAGGGAGGATGAGGAACGTCGGAGTTCCATGTCCCGGGCTGCTGCCACGGGTCCGAAACTCACCCCAATGATGACTCTCCTGGTGCTGAGATCAGATCTCCATGCTGGTTGGGTAGCTCCTAAACAAAGCGCCTACCTTGCTTGCTGCAGGCAGGATATTGAAACAAAGGAGCTTCTGCCCACACGGTGGCCCTCAGGATTCGGCCCGAGCGCCCAGACACCTGAGCTGGGTGATGTTATGTGTCTGAAGAGGGAAGGGAGGAAGAAGGGGGGAGTATGCATTATATTATTATTATTATTATTATTATTATTATTTTAAAAAAACATAAACAAAAAACAAGTTTCCACCTCCTCCCAGCCTCCCATTTCCCTTCCCCTCTTCCCACCCTTCTCCCCCTCCCCCCATTCCTCTCCCCCTCCCTCTCCAGTCCACAGAGCAGTCCGGGTTCCCTGCCCTGTGGTAAGTCCTAGGTCCTACCCACTCCGTCCATATCTAGGAAGGTGAACACCCAAACTGGCTAAGCTCCCACAAAACCAGCACATTAAGTAGGATCAAAACCCCGTGCCATTGTCCTTGGCGTCTCATCAGGCCTCATTGTTCGCCATGTTCAGAGAGTCTGGCTTTATCCCAAGCTTTTTCGGTCACAGTCCAGCTGGCCTTGGTGAGCGCCCAGTAGATGAGCTCCACTGTCTCAGTGGGTGGTGCACGCCTCATGGTCCCGACTTCTTTGCTCATGTTCTCCCTCCTTCTGCTCCTCATTGGGACCTTGGGAGCTCAGTCCAGTGCTCCTGTGTGGGTCTCTGTCTCTATCTCTATCCATCACCAGATGAAGGTTCTATGATGATATGCAAGATATTCGTCAGTATTGCTCTAGGATAGGGTCGTTTCAGGTTCCCTATCCTCATCTTCCCAAGGAACTAACTGGGAACCTCATCTTGGGCACTTGGGAGCCCCTCTAGGGTCGAGTCTCTTGCCCACCCTAAAGTGGTTCCCTTAACAAAGAATTGTGGTTCCGTGCTCCCCTATCCACCCTTCATTTATCCCAATTCTCCTGTTTCCCCATGTCCCCCCTCCTTCCATTCTACCTTTTCTCTCCCCATCTCCCCTTACCCCCATCCCACCCCACCCACAAGATCCCAATTTTCTCCCCGGCAATTTGGTCTACTTCCCTTAGCCAAGAGGATAACTATATGATTTTCCTTGGGTTCAACTTCTTACTTAGCTTCTTTAAGTTCACCTATTGTAGACTCCGTGGCCCTTATTTATGGCTAGAAACCAATTACGAGCGAGTACATCCCATGTTCATCTTTTTGGGTCTGGGACACCTCACTCAGGATAGCGCTTTCTATTTCCATCCATTTGCATGCAAAATTCGAGAAGTCATTGTTTTTTACCGCAGCATAGTACTCTAGCGTGTATATATTCCATACTTTCTTCATCCATTATTCCATTGAAGGGCACCTAGGTTGTTTCCAGGTTCTGGCTATTACAAATAATACTGCTATGAACATAGTTGAACAAATGCTTTTGTCATATGATAGAGCATATCTTGGGTATATTCCCAGGAGTAGTATTGCTGTGTCCAGGGGTAAGTTGATCCCGAATTTCCTGAGAAACCAAAACACTGACTTCCACAGTGGTTGCACAAGATTGCATTCCCACCAGCAAAGGATGAGGGTACCCGTTCCTCCACAGCCTCTCCAGCAAAGGTTATCCTTGGTATTTTTGACTTTAGCCATTGTGACAGGTATAAGATGATATCTCAAAGTTGTTTTGATTTGCATTTCCCTGATTGCTAAGGAAGTTGAGCATGACCTTAAGTGTCTTTTGGGCATTTGAACTTCTTCTGTTGAGAATTCTCTGTTCAGTTCAGTAGCCCATTTTTTTTTCTTTTTTTTTTATTGAGAAAAGAAAAAAAAAACATAAACAAAAAACAAGTTTCCAACTCCACCCAGCCTCCCAATTCCCTCCCCCTCCTCCAACCCTGCTCCCCCTCCCCCACTCATCTCCCCCTTCCTCTCCAGTCCACAGAGCAGTCTGGGTTCCCTGCCCTGTGGTAAGTCCTAGGTCCTCCCCCCTCAGTCCATATCTAGGAAGGTGAACATACAAACTGGCTACGCTCCCACAAAGCCAGCACATTAAGTAGGATCAAAACCCTATGCCATTGTCCTTGGCGTCTCATCAGCCCTCATTGTTCGCCATGTTTAGAGAGTCTGGTTTTATCATAAGCTTTTTCGGTCACAGTACAGCTGGCCTTGGTGAGCTCCCAGTAGATGAGCTCCACTGTCTCAGTGGGTGGGTGCACGCCTCGTGGTCCCGACTTCTTTGCTCATGTTCTCCCTCCTTCTGCTCCTCATTGGGACCTTGGGAGCTCAGTCCAGTGCTCCTGTGTGGGTCTCTGTCTCTATCTCTATCCATCACCAGATGAAGGTTCTATGATGATATGCAAGATATTCGTCAGTATTGCTCTAGGATAGGGTCATTTCAGGTTCCCTATCCTCATCTTCCCAAGGAACTAACTGGGAACCTCATCTTGGGCACTTGGGAGCCCCTCTAGGGTCGAGTCTCTTGCCCACCCTAAAGTGGCTTCCTTAACAAAGAATTGTGGTTCCGTGCTCCCCTATCCACCCTTCATTTATCCCAATTCTCCTGTTTCCCCAAGTCCCCCCTCCTTCCCTTCTACCTTTTCTCTCCCCATCTCCCCTTACCCCATCCCACCCCACCCCCAAGATCCCAATTTTCTCCCCGGCAATTTGGTCTACTTCCCTTAGCCAAGAGGATAACTATATGTTTTTCCTTGGGTTCAACTTCTTACTTAGCTTCTTTAGGTTCACCTATTGTAGACTCTGTGGCCCTTATTTATGGCTAGAAACCAATTACGAGCGAGTACATCCCATGTTCATCTTTTTGGGTCTGGGACACCTCACTCAGGATAGTGTTTTATATTTCCATCCATTTGCATGCAAAATTCGAGAAGTCTTTGTTTTTTACCGCAGCATAGTACTCTAGCGTGTATATATTCCATACTTTCTTCATCCATTATTCCATTGAAGGGCATCTAGGTTGTTTCCAGGTTCTGGCTATTACAAATAATACTGCTATGAACATAGTTGAACAAATGCTTTTGTCATATGATAGAGCATATCTTGGGTATATTCCCAGGAGTAGTATTGCTGTGTCCAGGGGTAAGTTGATCCCGAATTTCCTGAGAAACCAAAACACTGACTTCCACAGTGGTTGCACAAGATTGCATTCCCACCAGCAAAGGATGAGGGTACCTGTTCCTCCACAGCCTCTCCAGCAAAGGTTATCCTTGGTATTTTTGACTTTAGCCATTGTGACAGGTATAAGATGATATCTCAAAGTTGTTTTGATTTGCATTTCCCTGATTGCTAAGGAAGTTGAGCATGACCTTAAGTGTCTTTTGGGCATTTGAACTTCTTCTGTTGAGAATTCTCTGTTCAGTTCAGTAGCCCATTTTTTTCTCTTTTTTTTTTATTGAGAAAAGAAAAAAAAAACATAAACAAAAAACAAGTTTCCACCTCCTCCCAGCCTCCCAATTCCCTCCCCCTCTTCCAACCCTGCTCCCCCTCCTCCCATCCTTCTCCCCCTCCCCCACTCATCTCCCCCTTCCTCTCCAGTCCACAGAGCAGTCTGGGTTCCCTGCCCTGTGGTAAGTCCTAGGTGCTCCCACCTCAGTCCATATCTAGGAAGGTGAACATACAAACTGGCTAGGCTCCCACAAAGCCAGCACATTAAGTAGGATCAAAACCCTATGCCATTGTCCTTGGCGTCTCATCAGCCCTCATTGTTCGCCATGTTCAGAGGGTCTGGATTTATCCCAAGCTTTTTCGGTCACAGTCCAGCTGGCCTTGGTGAGCTCCCAGTAGATGAGCTCCACTGTCTCAGTGGGTGGGTGCAGGCCTCGTGGTCCCGACTTCTTTGCTCATGTTCTCCCTCCTTCTGCTCCTCATTGGGACCTTGGGAGCTCAGTCCAGTGCTCCTGTGTGGGTCTCTGTCTCTATCTCTATCCATCACCAGATGAAGGTTCTATGATGATATGCAAGATATTCGTCAGTATTGCTCTAGGATAGGGTCATTTCAGGTTCCCTATCCTCATCTTCCCAAGGAACTAACTGGGAACCTCATCTTGGGCACTTGGGAGCCCCTCTAGGGTCGAGTCTCTTGCCCACCCTAAAGTGGCTTCCTTAACAAAGAATTGTGGTTCCGTGCTCCCCTATCCACCCTTCATTTATCCCAATTCTCCTGTTTCCCCAAGTCCCCCCTCCTTCCCTTCTACCTTTTCTCTCCCCATTTCCCCTTACCCCCATCCCACCCCACCCCCAAGATCCCAATTTTCTCCCCGGCAATTTGGTCTACTTCCCTTAGCCAAGAGGATAACTATATGTTTTTCCTTGGGTTCAACTTCTTTCTTAGCTTCTTTAAGTTCACCTATTGTAGACTCCGTGGCCCTTATTTATGGCTAGAAACCAATTACGAGCGAGTACATCCCATGTTCATCTTTTTGGGTCTGGGACACCTCACTCAGGATAGTGTTTTATATTTCCATCCATTTGCATGCAAAATTCGAGAGGTCATTGTTTTTTACCGCAGCATAGTACGCTAGCGTGTATATATTCCATACTTTCTTCATCCATTATTCCATTGAAGGGCATCTAGGTTGTTTCCAGGTTCTGGCTATTACAAATAATATTGCTATGAAAATAGTTGAACAAATGCTTTTGTCATATGATAGAGCATATCTTGGGTATATTCCCAGGAGTAGTATTGCTGTGTCCAGGGGTAAGTTGATCCCGAATTTCCTGAGAAACCAAAACACTGACTTCCACAGTGGTTGCACAAGATTGCATTCCCACCAGCAAAGGATGAGGGTACCCATTCCTCCACAGCCTCTCCAGCAAAGGTTATCCTTGGTATTTTTGACTTTAGCCATTGTGACAGGTGTGAGATGATATCTCAAAGTTGTTTTGATTTGCATTTCCCTGATTGCTAAGGAATTTGAGCATGACCTTAAGTGTCTTTTGGCCATTTGAACTTCTTCTGCTGAGAATTCTCTGTTCAGACCAGTGCCCCTTTTTTAATTGGGTTAATTAGCATTTTGAAGTCTAGTTTCTTGAGTTCTGTATATATTTTGGAGATCAGACCTTTGTCTGTTGCGGGGTTGGTGAAGATCTTCTCCCAGTCAGTAGGTTGCCTTTGTGCCTTAGTGACAGTATCCTTTGCTTTACAGAAGCTTCTCAGTTTAAGTAGGTCCTATTTATTCAATGTTGCCCTTAATGTCTCTGCTTCTGGGGTTATATATAGGAAGCGATATCCTGTGACCATCTGTTGTAGGGTATTTCCCACTTTCTCTTCTATCAGGTTCAGTGTGTTCGGGCTGATTTTGAGGTCTTTAATCCATTTGGACTTGAGTTTTGTGCACGGTGATAGATATGGGTCTATTTTCATTCTTCTACAGGCTGACATCCAGTTGTGCCAGCACCATTTGTTGAAGATGCTTTCTTTCTTCCATTGTATACTTTTAGCCCCTTTATCGAAAATGAGGTATTCATAGGTTTGTGGGATAAAATCCGGGTCTTCTATACAAATCCATTGGTCGACTTCTCTGTTTTTATGCCAGTACCAAACTGTTTTCGTTACTGTAGCTCTGTAATAGACTTTGAAGTCCGGGATGGTTATGGCTCCAGACAGTCCTTTATTGTATAGGATTGTTTTGGCTATCCTGGGTTATTTGTTTTTCCATATAAAGTTGATTATTGTCTTCTCCAGATCTGTGAAGAATTTTGATGGGACCTTGATGGGGATTGCATTGAATCTATAAATTGCCTTTGGTAGAATTGCCATTTTTACTATGTTGATCCTCCCAATCCAAGTGCAAGGGAGGTTCATCCATTTTTTGGTATCCTCTTCAATTTCTTTCTTCAATGCCTTAAAGTTCTTGTCAAATAGATCTTTCACTTCCTTCGTTAGATTTACCCCAAGATATTTTATGCTGTTTGTGGTTATCATGAATGGTGAAGCTTCTCTGATTTCCCTCTCTGCTTCCATATCCTTTGTGTATAAGAGGGCGACTGATTTTTTGGAGTTGATCTTGTATCCTGCCACATTACTAAAGCTGTTTATCAGCTGTAAATGTTCTTTGGCGGAGTTTTGGGGGTCGCTTATGTACACTATCATATCATCTGCAAATAACGAAAGTTTCACTTCTTCCTTTCCAATTCGAATCCCCTTGATCCCATTATGTTGTCTTATTGCTATTGCTAGAACTTCAAGCACTATATTGACGAGGTATGGCGAGAGTGGACAGCCTTTTCATGTTCCTGAGTTAAGTGGGATGGCTTTGAGTTTCTCTCTGTTTAATTTGATGTTAGCTGTCTGCTTGCTGTATATAGCTTTTATTATATTTAGGTATGACCCTTTTATCCCTAATCTCTCCAAGACTTTTAACATAAATGGATGTTGAATTTTGTCAAATGATTTTTCAGCATCTAATGAAATGATCATATGGTTTTTCTTTCAGTTTATTTATATGCTGGATTACATTGATAGCTTTTCGTATGTTGAACCAGCCCTGCATCTCAGGAATGAAGCCTACTTGATCATAAGGGATAATTTTTCGGATGTGTTCTTGGATTTGATTGCCAGTATTTTGTTGAGGATTTTTGTGTTGATATTCATTAGTGAGATTGCCTGTAGTTCTCTTTCCTGGTTTAGTCTTTGAGTGGTTTTTGTATCAGAGTAATTGTGGCTTCATAAAAGGAATTTGGTAATGACCCTTATGTTTCTATATTGTGGAATACATTAAGGAGTATAGGTATTAGGTCTTCTTGGAAGTTCTGGTAGAATTCTGCATTGAAACCATCTGGTCCTGGGCTTTTTTTGGTAGGGAGGTTTTTGATAATAGCTTATAATTCTTTGCGACTGACAGGTCTGTTTATATTGTTCACCTCGTCCTGGTTTAGTTTTGGTACTTGGATGTGTCCATTTCTTTTACATTTTCCAGTTTTGTGGCATACAGGTGTAGGGATAAGTCCCGCCCCTTAAGGGGCATGTTCGCCTCGGGCTAATGTCTGCTATAAATTTGGCGAGCAAGCTCCGAGCTGGCTCTTCTGCTTTCCTGGTCTCCGTGGGAACGGTGGTTCTGTAAGTCTATTTCTACATTAAAACTATATATATTGTTACAATCTGTCTGCATTCGTTTACACTGTTACATTTTGGCACCCAACGTGGGGCTATTTTGTCCCCGACTCAAGCAGGTAGCCGCTAGCTAACACAGCAGCCTCCCGGGTGCTGTTTTTCAGTTCGTGACTCCGGCCCCAGTGCCGAGTCCAAGACATACTCGGCCACACAGGCCCATTCTGCCTGCCTTGGCTAAGTTTTGCTGCGGAACCCCACTGCCTGAATTAGCAGAAGCTCAAGTACCTGCGGTTTTGCAACAAAAGCTGCCACAGCGTCAGATTTGGTCTGAGTGACTTGGCCAGCCAGTGGTGGTGCAAGCTTTTGATACCAGCACTTGGGAGGCAAGGGCAGGCGGATCTCTGTGAGTTTGAGGCCGGCCAGGCAGTGGTAGCACACGCCTTTAATCCCAGCACTTGGGAAGCAGAGGCAGGCAGATCTCTGTGTGTTTGAGGCCTGCCAGGACGTGGTGGTGCGCGCCTTTAATCCCAGCACTTGGGAAGCAGAGGCCGGCGGATCTCTGTGAGTTTGAGGCCTGCCAGGATGTGGTGGTGCACGCCTTTAATCCCAGCATTTGGGAGGCAGAGACAGGCGGATCTCTGTGAGTTCGAGGCCAGCCTGGTCTACAAGAGCTAGTTCTAGGACAGGCTCCAAAAACACAGAGACCACCACTGACAGGAACTGATCTTTGCAGGTAAAAAATTTTTCTTTTATAAATAAAATGTCTGAACACATTACTGTTCATGAATTTAACAGTTTTTTTAATTGTACCAATATGGGAGATTTTACAAGAGGTGTCTATCACCCAACATCTATGGATCCTTCTGGGATTCATAGTTTTCATTGGCACTAAATGGTTTGATAATAGAAATATGATAAAGTCTTTACGAGACAAATCCAGGATTCTTAAGGTAGAGATTGAATGCTTAAAAACAATTGAGAATGACAACAATCTTCTCAAGAATCAGTTTGAAGTTCTCCAGGCTGATAACAATCTTCTCAAGAATCAGTTTGAAGTTCTCCAGGCTGATGTTAAGGAGAAATTCATTATTATGGAAGAGGGAACAGCTGATTTGGATCATAAGCTTCAGTCCCTTTCTGTAGGAACTGAAACATTAGTGGCTGATATTAAGGAGAAATTCATTACTATAAAAGAGGGAACAGCTGATTTGGACCATAAGATTCAGTCCCTTTCTGTAGGAAATGAAACATTAACTGAGAGAATCAAAACTGCTGAATGTGACAATCGGATTTTGTCTAAAGCTTATGACAGATTGACAGAAAGATTGTCAATACAAGAAGGCACGGTTTATGCCATAAAAATTATGTCCAAAGATGAGATGTTATCTCTAACGGACAAACTTCATACTTTAGAATCCTCAGTGAAGGCTTTGGAACATAATTCTGGACAGGAGATTCAGACATTGCAGAAGGCAATGGTGAATAGAATCGAAAAGATTGAGGAATTTCTAAATTCTGATGAAGAAGAGCAAAGGGAAGAAAGTCAAATTTTAACTACATCTGTGGGTAAATCTCTCTGGGACAATTTCCACAAAGCTCTACCTACATCTCTACCTGCCTTTCCAGTAATAACAACAGAGAAGGTGATTGGTTCCAGAAACCCTAGGGTCATCAAGGAGGATACATGGGAGCCTGTCCGTATGAATGACCTCAAGGAAATTAAACAGGCTGTCTTGACTTTTGGGATGCAAGCCTCTTTTGTTAAAGAGATGCTAAGATCTTGGGCCACGACATGCAGAGCAACCCCCTCGGACTGGCTCCAGCTGAGCTCTGCGGTACTTGAGAGTGGACCGCAATTGAAATGGAAATGCTTATTCAGGCAAGAGGCTAGACTCTTAGAACAGCAGGAAAAAGTGAAGGGAATTGACATTTCCCTAGATAAAATTCTAGGTGAAGGGCTCTTTTCCAACCCTCAGGAATGAGCTGATTTGGATGAAAACACACTCTCCATGTGTACTACAGCAGCCTTAAGGGCTTGGGACAGGGTACAAGACCCAGGACAGAGAATGGAATCATTTGTCAGAGTTAAACAGGGTCAGAGAGAAACCTTTAGTGACTTTTTACAAAGATTAACTAAGGCTGTACAAATAGGGATATCTGGCCCAGAAGCAAGACGTATAATGATTGAGTCTTTGGCTTATGAAAATTCAAATGTGGAATGCAAAAGGATTTTGGGGCCTTTAAAGCTCAGATCAGTGCCCTTGGAAGAATGGGTCTTGCATACACTCAATGTTGATACATTTGATTATGGCACTGAAGCATGGGTAGAAGAAGCAATTTCCAATGGTAAAAGGAGACACAGAATACCAAATGTTTTAATTGTGGCAAAATGGTCATATGAAAAGGAATTGTAGACAACGGATTTTCAGAAATAATAATAATAATGCATCTTTCAGAAATAATAATAATAATGCATCTTCTAGAAATAACAGAAATAGGAGGACTCAGCCTTCAGGTTTATGTAGAAGATGTGGAAAAGGCAGACATTGGACGAATGAATGCAGGCCTACAAGAGCTATCTCTTGTATCAGGCAACCTGATACAGTTGGGAAACGTGAGAGGGGGGCCTCACAGGCCCCCATGGCAAACATGGTTCAGTCATTTCCAGTTTTTGCAGAGAACGTGCCTCATCAGGACAATTAGGAAGCCCCATGCCTACTGTTACAAGCAATAATGATCAGAAAGATAAGTTACATGTGTTTTGGCAAACTTCTATAAATGATCAAAGACCTAAACTGAGAGTGTGTGTAAATGGCATTTTTATTACTGGCCTGCTGGACACAGGTGCTGATGTTAAGTATCATTAACCCAGAATCTTGGCATCTGTATTGGCCTCTTCAGAATGTAAATGTTCAGCTCCTGGGAATTGGAACCCTATCTCGAGTAAGGCAGAGCACGAGATGGGTTGAATGTATAGGGCCAGAGGGACAAATAGGAAAATTAAAGCCATATGTAGCCCATATCGCAATGAATTTATGGGGTCGTGACTTATTACAACAATGGAATAACGAAATTAACATTCCTGCTACTTCTAGAGCCTATATTTCTGAGAATAATATTAAAAGATATTACAAATGGAGAAAACCAGCCATTTGGGCTGTACAAGAACAAGCAATTGATGTCCCTTCAGAGATACCAACAGCCTTGCCTCCAAAATGGTTAACTAAGAAACCAATATGGACAAAGCCATGGCCTTTAGCTGAGGAAAAGTTACAGGCTTTAGAACAGCTGGTACAAGAACAATTAGATGCTGGACATATAGAAGAATCTACCAGCCCTTGGAATTCTCCTGTATTTGTGGTTAAGAAAAAATCAGGTAAATGGAGAATGTTGACAGATCTCAGGGCCATCAACAAGGTTATTCAATTTTGGATACCATCAAAATTAATAAAGGTTCGGTTTGAAGAAGAGAAGCCACTTGGAAAAGATAAATAACAATTCTTTCATAAGGATGGCGAACATACTGATGGTAAGAAATACAGATAGGTTGGAGGCAGGGTTCTTTTCTTATCTCCAGAGGAAAATACTCATCTTCACAAAAATTGAGGGACCCTGAATATTTAATTACTGATGTATGGACACATTTTGTAAGTATTAATTTTTATATATGTCTTATTAAACATTTCTTTATAAATATATAGAGCTGGTTTTGAAGTTGGACTCTGGCTCAGTCCCTCTCCAATTCCAAGCCTGTTAGTAAGAGAAAAACCCAGAGTTTCTGGAGTTTCTCTCTCATGTCAAGAGCCATGATATGGGACTTTCAGAAAGAAATATGAGTTTAGAAAACATCTTTGCTTTTCTTCATATCTATCATACTTTTCATTGAATATATCTATCATGCCTTTCATTGAATATATATATATGCATGTCTATATGATTAATGTTTAAGTTTTTCACAATGAACAATGAATTTTTCCTGAAGTGACATTTGACGTTTCCAGGAAGAAGATGGGGCCCCACAACAACAACTCTACCTGGTTGATATGACGTCATGATACTGATAGCTGTACTACAAGACCTGTTTTGGATACCAGCTGCACAAGACGATCCCAACTTGGTTAGCTGAAATGGTGCATATCTTGTACAACATTCTGGCCAGACCTCCACAAAATACTCAGAGACTATTTGCAATTTTAAAAGACATTGATCTTGAAATTTAACCATCATTTTACTTTCACAGGATCCCCCAGAAAGAACATTGCCCCTATGACAGCTGGAAGTAATTCTAGAGGATGACATCCCCTCTCCCAGTAAAGTTTACCCCTGGGTTTAGGGACATCATTTAGGGGTTGGGAAGTTGGGGGAGGAATTTTATAAGTTCAGGGATCATTTTGAAAAAAAAAAGAGGGATGATGGGATAATAGATTTATAATTGTGAGTTACTGCTTTTAGACAAATATATTGGTATTGATTCTTCTATATTGATACAAAGTTAAATTATATTGACTATTGTATGCATGCATGTTTCTATGTCTGTTTAAAACATTTTTATGTATTGACATATATTGTATATATTTACCATATTGCAGTTTACATTTCTACCTCTGATTAAGATACTTATATAATGTTTGTGTATTAATATATATTTGCCATATTGCAATGTTTATTTGTACAGTGTTTATATTTGGAGGTCATTATCCTCATTTGTTACACAGTTGTTTATTGTCTTAGTCTTTAAGTTAGATAGATATTGAGAATTATATAGATAAATAGTCATCTAAGTTTGTCATTTATAATTAGACTAATCAGGTTCTCTAGATATATAGAGATTATACTCAGTATAGATAGATAATCTTCAACTTCTTCAAAGAGCTGTAGAAAATGGCCTTTAATCTAATTCAGAGTTTCGTGATAGTGAGACACAATTGCTCCTGGCAACACTGCTCTATTCCCGAGAGAATATTGAGCACCAAAGACCCTCCACCTGGAGCCTTTCTATTTGGCAGAACTGGCCTTTGGGCAAAGAAATGCCCATACCTCAACCACTGACAGAGATACAGAGCATGCATCAATGGATAAAACAAGACTGTCATATCCTGTATGTGATATGACAAGTAGTGAGTAGTGATAGCAATAGAAGATAAATAGCAAAACATCATCAGATTTAGTACTCACATTTAATAGAGATGACTCGAGTAGCCATTGAGGGAACAAACAAAAGATAATGACAGAAATCATCTGGAAAAGTCCTAATTGAAGCAGCCATTTGGAATTCTTGATTGAGAGACCCAGGTGAGGCTTTCCAGTTGTTGTTTTTTTGTTTGTTTATTGTTTTTTAAAGAATAGCAAGAAGCAGATGACTGGAGAAGTTGAAGCGGTCATCTGGATTCTCAAGCCAACTTTCGCTCCATGGGTGCGGTTTCCATGGCTGAATTTCTGGCTTCCTGTTCCTACTGAGGCGTTTTTATACCATCTGATAAACAATAGTCTTGGAAATGGTTAGCGTTTTAGTCATTATCAAGGACACAGTATTTTATTCCTGGGCTGTTTTGCTCTTTCTTTCCTCCATTCATAGAATTAGGTGCCCATCCAGCCCTAGAAAAAGGTATTTTGGAGAACATTTGGAGACCACTGGAAACAAATATGCTAGAGTTGGTACAAGAGAGGCCTTGCTTTCATCATCCATTTTGAACAAGCTTAAACAGCACAGAACAGTTTACCAGTAAAATGCACATTATACTTGATTATGAAAATATTAACAAAAAATTAACAAAGAATGTTGTTCTCGTGTGAGTCTTTAACATCTGTACCCTTGATGTGCACAAAACAAAAGCCTTTAGCTAAACAGTGCTGGTTTTCACCACACTCCTCTTGCAGTCTGTGACTGAGCAGCAGTAACTAAGTCCAGCTAGCTTATTCCACCTTTAGATGTTTAGTGTAGTGCTGACTGGATGGTGGTAACTGTTAGAAAGATGGCTGCTATTCTTACTGAAATTGTTTGTTTATTTTGTTTGTTTGTTTTTTGTTTTTTGAGACAGTTTCTCTGTAACTTTGGAGTCTGTCCTAAAATTCACTCTGTAGACCAGACTGGTTTCTGCCTCCCAAGTGCTGGGATTAAAGGCATGCACCACCACCGCCTGGCGAAATTCTGTTATTTTAATATGGAATAAGCTTTCATGTGAGGAAAAGTTCAGTAAGATAAACATCTAGTACTAAATGAAACATATCTAACATGGTTTGTGGTACCTGCTAGAAACTGTTAAATATTGGAACTGTGGCAGAGTGACATATTCAGGGTGAAAAGGATGACTTTCTTGATTCAGTAGCTATGTGGTTTTTAAAGGTTCTTTCCTAGATTGGCTTGTAAGCATATAAATACGTTACTCTATTTTCAACTAGTGTCCCAATTTTAAGGTGACCCTGTTAGATTGATAGTGTAGCAGTAGGACTAAGTGACTTATCCAAGATTAAGCCCAGCCGTATTAGCATTAAGGACTAGTTACAGCTGGGGGAAAGAGCTCCGAATCTACTTTAGAAGTAGATGAAATTTCAATAGTTGAATCATGAGTTGAAAAATATTATTTGTCTTGATTATGAAGATGGACTATTTTGTCATAAAATAGAAACAAATATGTATCAAGACATAGTTTTTCACCTGTCTTAAGATGTCAGAGTGGTATCTTCATTTCTAGGCTTAGTTTTCCAGGTAGCGCTGTTACCGTTTGTGCACATGGATGTGTATAGTGGTTGTCTCTAGTGTTCCAGAAAGAAGACTGAGAGGGGAGGGGAACCATGGTAGTTTTGTCGTTATTGAGGTTCTTCTTTTTTTTTTATTTTCCTTTTTATTTTTCTAGACAGGGCTTCTCTGTGTAGCCTTGGTTGTCCTGGAACTCACTCTGTAGACTAGACTGGACTCAAACTCACAGAGCTCCTCTTGTCTCTGCCTCTTGAGTGATGTGACTAAAGGCATGTGCCACCACCTGGTCTGAGACAGGTTCTTATGTAGTCCATGCTGGCCTGGAACTCACTAAAGATGACCTTGAACTCCTGAACAGGAGGCTGTTTTGATTCAGAAAGTCTACAGATCTTCCTGTGACTCCATAGTCTTCAGCAGTTTATACCAGCATCACCACCTTGTAAGAAATAAAGTCATTAGTTTGGAAAAGTCACCCAAGGTCAGTATAAAACTGGGGAGGATATTATTTTTCTATGAAGCAAAAGACTTCTTCAGGGTAAAAAATATTCTCTGTGTACTTACCAGGGCATATTGTATATTAGTAATTGGACCTAAAAGGAATGCTTTCTTCAGCAAGACACTGTGGGAAAAGATAAGAGGTATATTTCTTAGAGGCGAGGGGAAGTTGTGTTAGGGATGTAGGACACACAGTGCAGGGACAACTTCTCTGCTAAACGTTAGCCTTGAAACTGATTTTATGTTTGTTACAATTAGGTATTTGTCACAGTGTGTTCTATTTGGGAAGAAAGTTTTGTGGATATTTTTACCTACAGTTTAAACATCAGAGTAACCAAGTCAGGTTGGATGGATTGCTTGTTGTGGATGAGTTTGTGTGTACGTTGAGATGTAATGCCCTAGTTAACATTGGGATACCATTAATTTTGAATTTCAGGATGGCTCAAAGGGTAAAGGTACCGTAGGATCCCTAGAGATCACTCCTGCAAATTGTTCTCTGACCTCCACTTGTGTTTTGTGGTGCAATAGACTACTATACATATCCTCCAAATAATAAATGTATTTTTTTAAAAAAAAAATTGAGTCAGTCAAACATCAAATGGCTTATTTGCTGTTGACTTAATGTTCTAGTGGTACTAGGATTTTTTTTTTTCCTAATTAAAAAAATTATGGTGTGTGTGGGCTCACACATGCCATTGTGTGGATGAGGAGATCAGAGGACAACCCAGTGGTGTTGGATTCTTTCCTCTCATCTTTATGTAGGTTCTGGGGAATGCACTAATGTTATTGGCTCTGTGTCAAGTACTTTACCCACTGAACCATTCCTTTGGCCCTGTAATCCCCGCTCCCAATACCAGCATCCTTGGAGGGTGAAGCAGTTATTGACAAAAGATACTTCTGTCTTTATTACATTCTTATTTATTATTATATTCGTGAAAATAACATGTGTTTAGAGGTTTTATTGTTTTGCTCTTGACTTTAATGTAAATAGTTATTGATGTTTTAATTGTAGTCTTGCTTGATTGTAATCTTGAACATGGGCGGTGCTGTGAGTGCTGGTGAGGACAACGATGAGCTCATTGATAATTTGAAGGAAGCCCAGTACATCCGGACAGACTTAGTAGAGCAGGCTTTCCGAGCTATCGATCGAGCAGATTATTACCTTGAAGAATTTAAAGAAAATGCGTACAAAGACTTGGCATGGAAGCATGGAAACATTCATCTCTCAGCCCCTTGCATCTACTCAGAGGTGATGGAGGCTCTGGATCTGCAGCCTGGGCTCTCATTTCTCAATTTGGGCAGTGGTACTGGCTACCTCAGCTCCATGGTGGGCCTCATTCTAGGTGAGTGTGGATACAGAGCTTGAGTCCTCTCTGCGTTAGAACAATGTCTATCGTTTGAGATAGAAAATGTAGTGGGTTGGTTGCATCCCCTGGTGAAGACCATGAACCTCCTATCAGTTGCCTGAAGCTTAGCTACAGGTGGTGGAAGACGGATGAGTTGTAAGTGGGGGGTTTCCATTTCTTTGTCTCCTCTTACCTGTGCTGCTGCATTCTGCTATGAATGATGGAAAACAGCAAAAGTGTATAAATCTTGACTTTATGTGATTTCTTAATTTAATTTAATCATTCTTTTGCTCTTTTTTCCACTTTCATTAAAATCCTTTGGTAGTTGAAGTTCATTGTAGCTGTTTCTGTTTTGTTGTTTGCTACTAAAGGAGTAAAAAGTTTATGTATTTTTAAGGCATTTTCAGAGATGGAAGGGATTTCTTAGGTTATCATGTGTGGAGTCATTTAGGCTGTATTCTCTACAAGTTGTAGAATGTATGTATGAATATGGCCATTTCTGATATTATTATCAGGATTACCATCCAAAGAGCTATTGAATTCCTGCCTTGTGTAAAATGTATATTGGGGCAAAGATTTTAGATGTTGCTTGTTTTTCTTCTCAATTGAAATGATTTTTAATCTTAATTTGTCTTTGATTGAGACGTGGTTTCCATGCTTTAAGAAAAGTACACAGGCCCAGATTATTTATCATTCCTCTGACTTGCTTGATTTTACCTGAAAAGTTTTACCTTGACTATGGTAGTGGATTTTGTTGGGGGGAATAGATAATAAAGCCACCTAGATTAGAAATGCTAATGAAAAGATCCTGGGAACTTAGGAGATGCTGTACAACCATGAACACTTGAGTTTAAATCCCCAGAACACATAAAAAGCCAAGTGCAACAGTGTGTGCCTGTAATCTCAGTGCTGCAAAACAGAGATAGGCTCTAGGTGCTTCTTGGCCAGCCAGTTAAGCTGAGTGGGAATCTGTCTCAAACAGTAACTTTGGGAGTGGAGATACCTAATGTTGATCTCTGTGCTATGGATACTCGTATGTGTGTGCGCGCACACACACACACACACACACGCACACACACACAGAGTGAGCCTTAATGCCTGTGAAGAGAGTAAGTCTGGAGACACTGCTACTCGATACCGCCAGTAATGATAATGAAAGTGCTGTGAGATATAGAGAAAGCCTAATATAAGTTTTATTTGTAAATATAGATTTTTTCTTAAATTTTTCAGAAAAATTTCTTTTTCTCTTGCTTTTTTTTCAATTTGCAATTTTTAAAAAATTGTTCTTTTGATGTTTGAAAAGTCCAGGCATCAAAACAAATACTGTGTTAATGAATAGAAAGACTCCCTGAGTGATTTAGAGCCACAAATGTGCTGAGACATTAAAACCTCATGAATTTCTGTAATTATACATTACATAATTATCTGTGTTGTAATTAGTAAAGTACAGAAAAACAAATGAACAAGGGTTCTTTTCCTATTCTAAGAGCTTTGTTATTCTCAATATTTTCAGGTCCTTTTGGTGTGAACCATGGGGTGGAGCTTCATTGAGATGTGACTGAGTATGCCAAGCAGAAACTGGATGTCTTCATCAGAACAAGTGATAGTTTTGACAAGTATGGTCAGATGCAACCCATTGGTTCAACTAAGGACATTAATGATAGATAGAAAAAGCCTGTTTAATATGCATTGATCAATAAACAAATTATGATGAGATGATCCTAGGTTATATGTGTATCTACCCTAGTTACTGCACTATTTTAATATTCTCTAGTCTTAAGGGCTTTATGGTTTTTATTTTATTTTATTTCTTTGTTTTTTGAGAAAAAGTACCCTCACATAGCCCTGGCTATCTTGGAACTCACTATGTAGACCAGGCTGGCCTTAAATTTATATAAACCCATCTGCCTCTGTCTCTTGAGTTCTGGGATTAAAGGCATGCACCACCACACCTGGGCAGCTTTTTGTTTGTTTGTTTTTTTTATTTTTTGAGACATGGTTTTTCTGTTTTACAGCTCTGACTACACTGGAAATCAGACCAGGCTGGCTTCGGATTTACAGAGATCCTCCTGCCTCTGCCTCCCAAGTGCTGGAATTAAAGGTGTGGGCCACCATTTTCCAGCCAGCTTTGTGTTTTATAACTTATGACACTTACATTAACTTTTCATCAGTATAGTAAGAGAAGAGAACAAAAACTTTATTCAGTTTTCATATTCCAGTATAGAAAACTTTTATCACCTAATGGTTTCTACAATAGAATAGTTAGGTTTGTCTTTGAACAGTTTATGTAAGTAGCTCTTGGTGTTTAAAACATGCACTAAACTTCTTAAAGAATGGGAGTTTCAGAGAATAAAAAGTGCTTTTTTTTGCTGGTAGTTGTGGACAGAGGCAAGCAGATCTTTGTGAGTTTGAGCAAGTTGGTCTACATGTCAGTTTCTAGGCTAGACAGTAGAGAGTGCCTGTCCAAAAAGAGAAAGTGCTCTTTAAAACTTACTGTTGGGATTGGCAGAATGGCTCAGGGTAGGTAAAGGAACTTGCTGCCCAGAGTGATGATTTGAATTTGATCTCTGGGAACCACCTGGTGAAAGGAGAACTGACTTCTACAAGTTGTCCTCTGAAGTTTTCATGCATGCATACGGTACATGCATGCACACACACACACTGAAATAATCAAAATCTGCTTGTCATGCAACTGAATGTGGTGTTGCACATTGTAAAAACAGTGAAAACTGATGGCTGCTGTTGCTTTATATTTAGATCATGTTGGAACATTCACTTTCATTTTATTTTGTTTGTAATTTCTAAGGATCTATTTATATAGTTATACAGCTTCTAGCTCCTGGATCCAGAAAGTGTTTCCTTGTCTGTGATTTTGTAATTAAAACATAACCTATGGTAAGCACAAGTTTGTTTTATGCACTTGTTGCAATGACACATATAGTTACAGAAAACTTTCTTCGCAGATTTGACTTCTGTGAACCTTTGTTTGTAACTGGCAATTGCCTAGAGATTGCTCCAGATTGTTGTCAGTATGATCGTGTGTGTTGTGGAGCAGGTGTGCAGAAAGAACACGAAGAGTACATGAAGAATCTTCTTAAATTTGGAGGGATCCTTGTCATGCCCTTGGAAGAGAAGGTCAGGTTCTCTACACAGCTGATGTTGTGTATACTCTCCTTCACAGTCAGTTTATCTGTACTACTTTTGCAATAGCTTCTGCCGTTTTATTAACCGAGGGCAGGATGGATATGCCTAGGTCTTCCAAACCCTAGGTGCTATGTCTGAACCTTCCCTTACCTCCTTTTTCTCTTAGATTTGTTCTTTTTGTTCTTTTTTCCTTCTCACCACTAATTTTCTTCCTTCCCTCCTCTTCTTCCTTCTCTTCATCTTCATCCTAGCTCCCTTTGTTGTTTTTGTTGTCTTATAATGGTCTACTTGCTCAATACTTGATGAAAAGTATTTTACACATTTTTTCCTTTTCCAAAATTTTCTTGTATAGATTGTCTTGTAACTTACAATGCTTTACTTAAAAGAGGTCATGAATGTAATTTTAAGTCATCTAATTTTGAATCTATATCATTTTGGTATTTAAAAGTTGCATTTGGTTGATACATGTCTTAGGTGTGTGTGTTTATGTATGGGTATTCACAAGTGTGTGGCCACGTATATCTTCCAGTGTGCAGGTATGTATGTCATGTGCATGTGGAGGCCAGAGAATTGACATCTGGTATTTTCTTTGATTGCTTTCCACCTTATGTATGGAGGCAGGATTTCTCACTTGAAACCAGAGTTTACCAGTTTGCCTAATCTAGCTAGCCAGCTTGCTCTGTGGATTCCTTGTCTCCACCTTCCGGCTGTTGGAATTACAGGTGAATCACACCATCTGCCTTAATGTTTAATTGAGTGCTGAGGGTTGGAACTCTGGTTCTCCTGTTTGCATGCCAAACACTTTACCAACTGAGCTATTTTCCTAGCTCAGTTTTCCTTCTTATTTTTTAATCTATTGGTTTTCTTATTCATATTTTCTTTACAACTGATTTATTCAGGAGAGTAGGTTATTGGTCTCGTAGTGTTTTCCTACACTCTGGACTTTTCAGTCCATAGATGCATGTTCTTCTGTCCTTTGTATTTTCTACCTATTGGTAATTATATCTAGAGGCTTGGTAGAGTTTACCTTTGTCATATTTTGATGGAGGAGAACAAAAGAATATAATCCATGTATTAAAAATAGACATTTGCTCTCAGTATACAAAGGATTCTTTCTGAGATCACTTTCTTCCACTCATGATGACAAAATATGGAGATGCCTCAGATCCTTTTATAAAATCATGTCATGTGATAGTGGCATATGGACTACACACATCCTCCTGTGTGCTTCAGAATTCCTCTAGATTACTTGTAATGTCTGATAGAGTATCAGTTGTAACATGGAGGGCCAGTCTGCTTGTTTGTTGGGGTTTTTGTCTTGCCCAGTACCCCACAACTGTTTAGCCCCAAAGAAAATCACACATAGGTCTCCATAAATTATAAGCTGATTGGCCCATTAGCTCTAACCTCTTACTGGCTTACTCTCACATCTTGATTAACCCATTTTTCTGATCTATGTTAGCCATGTGGCTCAATACCTTTTTACAGTGGGGCAGATTACATCCTGCTGCTTTGGTGGTCTAGGCAGGAGTGGAAGGAATCAATTTCCTCCTTCCCAGAATTCTTCTGTTCTCATTACATCATTTCTTCTTCCTGTCTGGTTTTCCTGCCTGTATTTCCTGCCTGGCCAATCAACGTTTACTTATAACATGATTGACAGAATACAGACAATTCTCCCACACCAATCAGTACTATATAAATAGTTATTGTGTTGCCGGAATAATGACAAGCAGAAAGTCTGTACATGTTCAGAAGTAGACAATTATTTCTGAATATTTTTAGTATATAATTGCTTGTATGTTAAAAACCTTGGATCTCGAGGATAAGTTCTACTTAAGTATGTAGGTACAAGCAGCTTCTCTGTTTACTCATCCTTGTAAAATGATAGTAGCCTGATCCATTGTTTCATTGAGAACTATAGAATAATACATTTAAATTCTTTCATTTTTTTCTGTATTTAGGTGCTGGTTAACTTTGATAAAGAGAAAACTGCTTATTACTGATTTGGTCCCCCTGAAGTATACATTATGTAAGACATATAGGATAAATTTTGGTTCTTAATGTTTGCTTATTAATTTTCTAAGTAATTTGCCCTTTTTTAACAAAGGGAGGTGACTAATAAGGCTTTGTTTGTCTTTTAGTATCACTAATTTTGATTGAGATCATTTTAGCTCTAGTTAATTTGAAAAGGATGGGCATCCTCATACTATCTCCATCTGTTCATCTAGATTATGAAATACAGGCTTATAGTTTTATTTAAGGTCTTACATGTCATTTATGTACTATGCTTAAATGTTTGATGTTCATTCTAGCTAGAAACTATCCTTTAAAAAGAAAGTTTCTGGGTAGTTGGATGGTGGTGGTGCATGCCTTTTATCAGGTGGAACTCTGAGTTGGAGGCCAGCCTGGTCTACAGAGCGAGTTCCAGGATAGCCGGGGCAATACAAAAAAACAAAAACAAAAACAAAAACCCTCTTCTTAAACAAACAAACAAAACAAAAAAAGATTCTAGGTGATGAAGAGATGGCCCAACGGTTAAGAACATACTGTTCTTTTTTTTTATTTGATTTTTTATTGTAAATAATATGTATATATTTACAATATATTGTAAGCAAAACATATATACAATATATATTGTTTTTTTTATTCTCTTTTTTTATTGAGAAAAAAAATTTCCGCCTCCTCCCAGCCTCCCACTCCTCCCCCCTCCCAGAACATACTGTTCTTACAAAGGAACTGAGCTCATGAAGATCTGTAACTCCAGCTTTAGGGATTCTGATGTTCTGTACTGGACTCTGAGAGCACTGGCACTCATGCACAAACCTTTGCACACACACATACATGTTTTTTTAATCTTCAAAATTTTCTGAAAGAATGTTTCGGCTGTTATCCCTGAATATGATTAATCTTTAGATATTTTTTCTATATATTGTGCTGCTTAATCCTTTTAAAGAGTCTTAATTGTGGATGATTTTCTGAGTTAGATGTTTTTAGAAAAGATAAGCATATAAACGTATAAGTTCTATGACTTACTTGGCTACTTACAGACTGTCCTAGTCATGTTAAACAAATGTGACTTTGTTGTTAAATTGGATTCTTAGGTACTAATTGTATAATATAAAGTGTTTTAATGATCTACATTGCTGTGTATCCGATAACATATTCCACTGCACCTCTGAAGTGCAGTTAGCGAGAGTAAGGACAATTGCTTAGATATCCAAAATGACACATTTATGTTGAATAAAGTCACATCAACATGGTGGTAGTGTCTGGCCTCTCCTGCTCCCTTCCTGTTACAGGTGCAGATGGCTTGCACCTTAGATGTTTTGTGCCTCAGATGCCATTGTAGCTATATTCCTGAAAGCAGCACACTGAAAGCAGAGTTTGTACCTTTATAATCACACAGAAACTATATTAATTATTACACTCTTTGGCCAGTAGCTTAGGTGTATTCCTAGCTAGCTCTTACATCTTAAATTAACCCATTCCTATTCATCTATATATTACCACAAGGCTGTAGCCTACCCGTAAGGTTCTTGCGTCTGTCTCCTATATGGTGTCTCCTTGACTCTGCCTACTGTCTTTCTATATCTCTGTTTGGATATCCTGCCTGGCTTTACTCTGCTAAGCCATTGGTCAAAACAGCTTTATTCATTATCCAGTAAAAGCAACACATACACATAAGGACATCCCATATCAGCACAGAATTCAGGGTTTTGTATGGTTGAAATATTGTGGCTATTGTGCATCTTTGATTATTTTTACTGAGGACAGACCCTTCCCAACTTATCCCCAATCACTCTTTTGAAGAACCCTAGAAAATTGTTTGGTAAGAATTTTTCTTCCTTATCTCATTCTCTTCTAGCCCTTTAACTTGCTTATCATTTGTATTTCTTGTAAACAGAAGGTAGGTTAAGGAGTTTGAGTATGTTCATGCTAAGCATTGCATAATAATATATTGCTGTTAGTTGTAATTCACATCACATTAGGTGTTATATAGACAGGCTATTTCATATTTAGATTTCATATATTGAAACGATTATACTTAAATGTAAGTTGTCTAGTAGCCAAATCCTTTGGATATTCTTGTTTTGTCTTTGAGATAGTTGACCAAGATAACACGCACAGGCCCCTCTGCTTGGGAAACAAAAAAGATTCTGGCTGTTTCCTTCGCCCCTCTGGTCCAATCCTGCCGTTCGGAGTCAGGACAACCCAGACTTGTTCAGCTACATGAGTATAAGCATCTACCTGTCTTTTATGTCTGGTTAAAATCAGAATAGAAAAAAAGTACAAAAAAAAAATCCCTTTGATATTAAAGAGTGTTAACCTCCCTTATTTCAGCCCACAAATTATACAAGATACTTTAGGCATTTAAAAAGTCTCTCTATTTAACCCATCTTAGATGATTTTAGCCTTCTTTTAAATCTATACAATGTTGTTACTGATCATGCATTTGAAAGTAGCAGATTCACAGAAGAGCTAATTTTGCCATGTGGGAAGCTCAGGCAGTTTGCTTTGCCTGCTGGGAATGTGTAGTGGCACCCGCACACAGTTTTCTCTTTCTCACAGTACCTGTCTCATGCTGCTGTAAGCAATATGGATGAGGAGCCTGTTCTACTGTGTGACTAGGAAATTTGGGGTAGCCTCATATGCTCTAAACCTTTGTGTTTTTATTTCTAAGATGTAGACTCAGCATGGAGCTTAAATAGGGTGATATTCATTCTGTTTTATATTCAACTGTTTTATATTTTAAACAGTTCTCACAGAAATAGGATTTCAAAGTTTTGAAGATTTAGGATTTCCAAGTGAAGACTATTCATCATGCTTTCTGATCACTTAAAACATTTAGAAAATGTGTGTGTGTGTGTGTGTGTGTGTATGCAAGAAAGAGAGGGAGAAAAATATAATAGAAATGTGAATTATTATAGATTGAAAACAAGTACATTTTGGTGATTTTTTTACAAAACATTTCAATTTGTAATAGTCATTTAACAAATTGTCCTACTTTGTGTGTCATATGAAATTCAGTTTACAATTAACAGTGAAACATACCAAGGAGTTTATAAAGACTAGGGAAGGCATGTACAAGATGTTGTTATGTTGTGCTTGATTTTGAGGGTGAGAAGGAATTCCCTTAAGAGAGGAGGAGTAAAAAGAGAACCAGGAAAACCAAGGCAATAGAGACATACACTCTGTGGTGTTGTCGTGGGATGTGTTGGAAAAACTTGACTTATGTGTAGTTTGGGTTTTAGTTCATTGTATGGCTGTGGAGAGCCTCAGATGTTATTGAAGATGCTGCAATGCCATCATTTGGAGGGTGAATTTGTCAGACTGGTGCTCTGAAATTTTATTCTTTCAACAAATGTGGCCTATGATCTTCTGGCATAGTGGCTGGATTTGGTGGAAGACAAGGACCCATGAGAGCATTTGGAAGACTTTGAAGATCTGGTTAGAAATGAGTGTTTCTGTATGAGGACTTGTCAAGCCTGGATATGTGTTGCCTTCTCAAATGCTCACTGTGAATGTTTAGTGATAAACATTCATGTGATTTGGTTAGCATTAACCAAAGCTGGGTAGGGTATTTGCAGTTTCTGTCTTCCCAGATTTTCCTAGATCACTGATTTTTATGAGACCAAGGAAGTAAGAGAAACCGTATAGCAAAGCCAGCCCACAATGATGCTGAACAACTTGGACATGCACTGCCTGGAGCATCCTCCTAAGTGGCCTGTATTCAGGTTGGAGGCAGACATCAGGCAGGAAGTTGGGGTTTTCCCCATCAGGCAAGAGACAAAGATTGAGACTACACTAGCCTCAGCAGGAAGGGTTCAGGGATACATGACCTTTCTGAGGAGCAACAGGAGAGCCCAAGGTATTGATATTATTGTCTATGCTAAGTGTGGGGTAGGATTGTCTTGACTGGGACGAAATTTCAGCTTAGGGAAATGGTCTGTATTACTTAAAGTCATAGAATAGATATAAAACCAAGGATCATACTGAGAGAGAAGCGGAGTGGATACTGGAGCCTTTGGAGGTATCATAAGGCCCAAGGAAGAGAAGTCATAGAGAAGGGATATGAACTGAACAAGCTATTCCTGGTAGTCCTTAGAGAAAGCTCAGTAGGCCAGAGTTGGTGCTTGGGAGCCCAGTAGCCAGTGAGGGACTGTTTTTAGCATCTCGGGGAAACAGCTGAATTGCAGAGGTTCTAGAACTAGTCTTTCTTGAATTGAGTTAGTGAGAGCAGGATATACCACAGGTCATTTGTTGAACTACATTGGGGGATGCGGGAAAGATACTGCAGAACCATCCCAAAGAGAGAGCACAGCCCCATGTTCTCAGGGACAGAGGAAAAGAGAGAAAGGTTGGTACCTCTGAAAGAGGGAGGAGGTATTGTTTGCTGTTAGAACCTGGTCTACAGACTTGCATTTCTGCAGGGCAGAGGATACTGGTGGTCTTTAGGCAGGGTTTATGATTTAGGTAGCAAATGCTGCAGATAACACGAGAGTCCTCTCTATAGGGTGGCATCTTGTTTGGAGAAGGTTATGTGCACTGGAGGGAAAAAGGGTTTTAGATTTTCTGTTTAATGTATTTAAACCCTTGGTCTCTAATTCCTTTTACTTTGAGAAAAACCATTATTACTGCTATGTGTTTATTGTTAGCATAAAGTTGTGTTTGGTTTCCATTTTTTTTCCCTTTGGTGTGATTTGGAAATTTTGTTTTTCCTTAAAATGGTTTTAGATTTTCATTTGTCTACTTTAGCAGAAAAATAATATATAAATTACTATGAAACTATTAAAATAGATAAAAGGATGTTCGAAATATAGATTACTGTATTGATGAGTAGATGTTATCATGTCATTGAGCAGAGTAAATTGAGTTATAAACTAGTCTGCAAGAACAAACCCTAAGGTTCCAAATTCTGCTGTTGACTGATGTATGGCTAGACAGTATTTCTTTCCTTTTCAGAGTTAAGAATTAGTATATGTGGATATGTCCTTGAGAAACACGCATGGTGCAGAGTAGACCACTAGTTCCTATTTTGTTAGAATTAGTATATGTGGATATGTCTAAGAAACACGCATGCAGAGTAGACCACTAGTTCCTATTTTGTTAGAATGTTCCCCTTCTTTGAAGTTCTTCCAGCAAGTTAGGTGTAGGGTTGACCTTGCCCATGCCCATAGGCACTACCCCTGTCCACAGCACCACTGGCTGTGCGCAGCCTGCAGGACCTGGCCAGACTTGCTATCTGTGGCAGCATCAAGAGGGCTATGCGCCAGGAAGCCACCAGAGGAGGTGGACTGAAGAGCACACCTATGTTTAAAAGAAGGCGACTTCGTCGTCGGCGAATGGAGACCATTGTCTTTTTGGACAAAGAAGTCTTTGCCAGTCGAATTTCCAACCCCTCTGATGACACCAGCTGTGAGGATGCAGAGGAGGATCGGCGGGAAGTGGCAGAGAGGACCTTACGGGAGGCCAAGCCTGAGCCACCAGTAAACTTCCTTCGCCAAAGGGTATTGCGCCTCCCATTGCCGACCCCCTGAAGTACTACCTGCTGTATTACAGGGAAAAGTGAGCTTGTGGGAGAGTGGGACCAGGATACCCAGAACAAACCGCTGGCCAGGTACACGTGTCTTTTCCCTTCATTGGTTCCTGACTATCCTCTAAAACTTGCATGCAATGGTGTGATTTATTTAAGCACAATCCAACAAGAAACTTCATTGAATTATTTTCCTCAGTGGCGGGGGTGGGGTGGGGTGTGCATCTTGTTGGTTTTGCTGTAATTTGAACTCACTGGGACCTGCATGATATCTGCTCCTCATGCAGGCAAACTTATACATTGAGGCTGGAACTGAATTGTATTGGATCCTGTGTGAAGCAAGGGGCATGTTTGGAAAGGTGTGCGGGCATCTTTGGGTGTGACATACCACTACTCAGCTTGAATTTATGTCGTGATTCTATTGCTGGCACTGAGTTCATCTGACTTTTGTTGTTTTCTAGGTTGGGAAATGTTGGAAAGCCTCTCTTATTTTAATCAAATCTTATGTGAAATATCAACTTGAAATTTTTAAAAGGAAAAGAAAATGAGATGCAGGAGGAAGAGGAATAAAATATAAAACTGCCAGACGTCTTTCTGAAATTTCCAAAGGCTTCTAAGTAGTTGACCCTCTCTCCCTCATGCCCTCTGTTACTTGATAGGAACCACCATCAAGTAATCTCTTACAGGATAGTCTAAAAAGAAAACAAGTTTTTCTTACTTAAAAAAAATGTGTGAGTGATAAACTAGTCACTGAATTGCAAAGACCAGAACAGGTTTCTAAGGTATTTAAATGGGAATTTTCAGAGCAAGTAGAGAGACTGCAGGGTGTTACAGACAGCCCCCTCCCTGCATACTTCTTGACTTTAGTTTGCTATCTTTCTGTGATCATACTAGAGTATCAATTCATAGATTTTTATCTTTTATAATTCTGGAAAAAAATTGTTAGTTTTGTAAATTTTCTTAAGAACAGATATATGTATTTTACTAGCTCCATTGCATTAGAGCAGGTTAACCCAGTGAGTTGTGAAATTTATTATCTCCAGGGTGTTGGTGTTGAGAACTATCAATATTTTTTTTTAAAAAGCAACCTTTCTGGCTGTCAGAGGGCAGGACATGAAGTTACATTGCTGATTCCAAAAGCTGGCTCTTAAAAAAAATCTTTTTTAACCCAAAGAAAAGAATAGTGTAAATTGTTAACAATAAACCCAAATTAGAGTGTTAATTTAGGATTTAAGTACTGAGATTTTATGATTTATTTTCAGGTTAGCCTCACATGACTTGCAGGGAGAGGTTTGATTTGTGATTTCTCCAGCTTAAATGGATATTTTGGATCTTTTTTCTTTTTCTTTTTTAAGTTGAATCATTTTACCACACAGTATAGTCTGCGTGTATAGTTGGTAAAACATATATTGCCCTATATTATAAATATAATGTACACTTACATTACTTTAAATATAAGCTATTTAAAGAAAGTTCATAGTTGTTTTTACCTGCCTTTTAACTCCACGTCAGACTTCTTTTCTTTCAGAGAGAATTGCATGCTCTAACTTGGCTTGCAAATGTTTGTGGTTTGCAGATCTTAGTTGATGTTAACTCTAATTGTTAGGTAGACTTTTGTTACTGGAATTTTGAACATAAATTTAAATAAATCTGTAAAGTCTGTATATTAGGTGGCTTGACTGAATTTTTTCCTGTGATTGAATGTGGGCTGCATTTTGAAAAACCACATTTGCCTTTATGCTGGATTAAAAAAAATATAATGCATGAGACATTTTCCTTTACATGATAAACTTTTCTTAGCATTTTGTATTTATATTTTGTAGTTGTTATCACTCTTCATTTAAATCATAATTCAATTGAATAGAGTTATAACATGTGAGAAATAGATTGGTCTTTATAAAACCAGGGAAGAATTGGAATTTTCTTGTGAGTAAACACACTTTGTTGCCAGAATTTAGTATAATGTACCGCATTCTTTTTTAGACTACTAAATCTTAATGTAATCAAATGTCTTCAGGATTTGTATTGTAAACAACATTGATAACTGCTTTTGTTTTAAGGAGTGGTTATTTTTAAACATGTGACTTCTGTTTTAATGTAAGAATCAAAGGTATACATAAAAATAGATTTGCCAATGTGCAACTTAAAGTAGAAAATCTAAGAACTTTAGAAACACTGGTTTTTTTTTTTCAATGAGATGAAACACATGGGGAACTCAAGTGAATCAATAAAAAAGTAGTTAAGACATTTTATTCTCAGCATTGCTTCTGTGTTGAGTATGGAATTGGTTACATTTACATCTTGCTAAAATCCCATTCTGTTCAGTGGGCTTGCAGTTTGTACACGTTCCAAATGTCAGTTCCTTTTTTTTACATTGTTTAATTATTCCACACCTGCAAACACCCTAGTGTTGGCATATCCAGCACATGTAGAAGTGAGTTTATCAGATGCCATCCCAAAGCTAGATTCAAATTGGCCATCAAAATCCATCATCCATCAGATTACCTTCAAAACAGTACATAATTCTAAGAGTCTGTAAAAGAGCCTGTTTTCATTTAATTAACAAAAAACAATATTAAGAACATTTAAAATATCCAGACTGATGGAAAAATCAAGTTGACACTCTGACCACTCCATAATATTTAAAAAATTTAATGATTAATATGAATACTTTTTATATAGATACTTGTTATTTTTGCTTGATTCAGAGGAAATATTATTATTTATGTGGTGATTCTCTTAAAGTATCTCAGCAGGCTGATATCTGTCCACTCATCCAAAGAGATTTCTTCTTAACCCTGTTTTCACACTTCTACTGTCGGCCAAGAATCCTTGCATGAGATAATGATGGGTCTCCCACCTGACTGAGCTGCTTCTCAGTTCCTAGTAGCATAAAGAACAGGAAATGATATCACTAGTGGGAGAAGTCCAGCAGGCATTAGAGCTTTGTTCTGGACCCTGTCCTTACTGTCAAGTTAATGAACAGATCTAGTATTTGACTCTTCCAGGGAGGAAGCCAGGTCTCCCACTATGAAATCACATCATTGCCTATATTTTCCACATGCAGACTTGATCAGAACCCACAAATTCATCATCCCATCAAGAATCCCTCAAAGAAACAGTTACCAGCAGAGACCTTCTCTGGAAGCTCCACTCTTTAGCCCCCTCATCTGTAAGTACTTGGGTACAAGGAGGATACTTGTGCAGGTGCTGAGCACTGGCCTCCAGTGTCTACATGGTAGATTTCACCTGATGCTGCCCAGGCTATCACTGTATGTAACTCTCTACCATCCAGCCGTATTTTAGGTCAGTTCTTCATAACTAAAGTTGGAAGTGAGATGGTAGAACTTCAGGTTCATGACAGCTCCTCACTCTGTCTTTATGAAAATCCATCATGCCCATGTCAGTTTCCAACCTGTCAAAGAATCTGAGCGACACTTTTTTTTGTGTCCTAGAGAATGTGACTTGGAGCTCACCATTGGGCTGATGAGAGAACATATACAGCTATGTCTGATGAATCATTCTTTCCCAGCTCTGACATGCAAATGGAAGGCAATTGGGGAATAATGTTAGGAGTAGGCTCAGAGACACTACTATAACTATGCAATTTTTAACATCTAGATCCATCTTTATTAAAATAATAAATAATAAAAATAATAAAATAAGAGCTCTGTCTGCTCTTATATTTAGAGGACCATTTCTAGCACCTGCATCCAAATCCAAATCCAGGGGATCGGACACCCTCTCTTTAGTGGTTACCTGCAGGCACATGAAAAATTGGTCTCTCATATACAAACAGACACAAAAAATGGGGATAAATTCATTTTCAAAATTTCTTGTGACTTACAAAACAATTAGAAAAAAACAAGTTGCATTGGATATACAATACAAATCATACACTGTTTCTTTAAAAATCTGTTATCGTGCTTTTGGTTTGGAAGACTTTCCATTTCCTTATCTGATACAGACTTACATCCATTCATCTGTCTTGGGAAACAAAAGGGTTTTCAAGTGATCCTAACAAATATCCTTTTCTTTACCTTAAGAAAATGAGGTCCTTTTAGTACACAAATCTGTTTTCTACAAAGTTAAAACTTCAGATGACTTCGATTGAATTTTTCTAGTTTTGGTTGAACATCCCTCTTTGAACAACCCATTTTCTACTATTAGCAAAGGAGAGAACTGGAGTTCACAAGATGAGTGCTAGCCAGTGATTTCTTGGATTTGAATTTTAATTAGAATCTTGCAGTTATTGGTTAAAGGACCATGGTATGTATTTGCAGGTGTAGCTTTGTGTTTTTGTTTGTAGTGCCATCTATGTTGCTGATTTTATTAGTTATCATCTAATCATATTGTTGTTTCTCTGGAAAATGATGGGCCTTCACCAGCTTTTGTATTCAGAAAATTTGCTACATTATATTTTGAGTTCCTTGAGTTTTTGTTAGTTTGGGAACTTTCTGTGGAGAGATAGTTTTAGTTTTCTTGATCTTAGAGGCTTGCCTTTCCTCATTTCTTGTTGTTGCTCTTCTATGTTTGGGTATTTGCTGCTTAAATAATTGCTATGGTTAATGCATTGGTTTTGTTTTTTTTGAATATTTATTATTTGTTTATTATGTATACAGTATTCTTCCTGCAGGCCTCATTACAGATGGTTGTGAGCCACCATATGGTTGCTGGGAATTGAACTCAGGACCTTTGGAAGAGCAGGCAATGCTCTTAACTGCTGAGCCATCTCTCCAGCCCTGGTTTTGGGTTTTTAAAACCAACTCATGTTATTGTCTCCTCATATTAATTAGCTTTATGTGTCAGTAAAGACATCATCTGAAGTAACATCAATTGAAGTCATTCCCCATCAGAATGGCTGGTTGCTCTCTGTTAGACATTGTGTTGATTGATGAGTGCTGTGGGTAGCTCTTCCACTGAGATTGCAATACTCTAAACAAGAGGGCCTGAGATGAATAAAAGGGGTAGTTGAGAATGAGACAAGTGACTAAACAAGAAAAATGTTAGCAAAGTTAGCCCATGTTTTTTGCCTTCAGCCATGAGCTTGAGTTTCCATTCTAAGCTCCCACAATGGTAGATTGTGATCTGGCAGAATCAGCCAAATAAACCTGTTGTTTACCTGAGACTCTTTTGGTCAGAGAATTTAATCACTGCAAGAAATAAGCAAATTAGAAAAAAAATGGTGTATCAAAGGTGGTTTTCTTATTGCAACCAACCTGGGAATGTTGACTTTTGAAGAATGTTGAATAGATCAAGACTTTAGATGGCAAAAAACATAGAAAGCTTCACACAGAGCTTAATCATCTGTTCTTGTAGGACTTGAAACTTGGGAGTGTTTTGAGTAATGCAGGCAGTAAGTTTTCAGTGGAAAATAGACTTCATGGAAAATTTAGCTAGTGGTCATTCGTATAATATTTTGTGCCAACGTTGTTCTTATTTTCTCTATTCCCTGAGAGATTGAGTAAGGAAGAATTAAAAACTAACTGGGCTGATTTCTTAGATGAAGTATTAATTATGTTGAATAGTTATTACTAATATAACTCATTTAGGTCTATAATGAAAAACAAGTGGGGTAGAAAGAAATGAAAAGTCCGTGTTTTGTAGAGAAAAACAGCACTAGGTACTTTGAGATGACAGTCCAGTAGTGAAACAGAGGTAGGAAATTTCAAGGTGTTTAGCACCATTGAAGAGAAGGCCCTTGCTCTGCATTGGAAGCCAAGGAAGGTACCCTAAGGGTCAGATCCCATCTAGTTAAACTTTCAATTTATGGGAGGAATATACAAAGTGATTCCTCGTCCCAAGAAGCAACTTCATACAGAATCTGCTGCAACTCTGGTCCAATTATTGTAGGGACCATCACAACTTGGAAACCAAATTTGGTGGCTCAGCAACGTACTAGTTATGGAAACAAGAAAGATGCAAATTTTAAAGGTCATGGATTCATCCTCTGTGGTTCCAGTTCAGCACTGTTGTACACATCTTTGGCAAAGTCAGAAACCCAGTGAGAAGACTAAGAATTCATTGTATAATTCTCTGAAAATTAAGTCTGTGTTGTATTTTGAGATTATAGGATGTTGAGATACCCAAGCAATAAGACATCCGCCATGGAGAGTTGCATGCAGGTGTGGAAGTAGAAAAGCAGACACAGGTGTGAACATTTTCAGAGACAGAGCTATCTAAGCCCTTTGAGAATGAAACTCCACCTGTCTGTGACAGAGTTACAGGATTTGGTAGTTGCCCTGCTGAGTTCAATCCTCCCTCACTTATCCACATTCCTTTATTTTTTTTTAAAAAAAAAGTTTATTCCTCTCTCATGCAATACAAATTGATATAGGAAATTTCAAGGTATTTAGCACCATTGAAGAGAAGGCCCTTGCTCTGCTTTGGAAGCCTGTTAAGGTACCTCAAGGGTACCTAAGCCTTCAATTTATGGGAGGAATAGGCACACACTTCTCATACAAACTGAATACAGTTCCCCTCCCTCTACTCCTTCCAGTGCCCTCTCCACTCCCCTGTCCCCCAGATCTACTCCTCCTCCATATCCCTTCATAACAGAGCAGATATCATAAGAATATCAACCAAACATGGTATAACAAATTACAGCAAGACTAGGCATAAACCCCTGTAAATGGAGACTACTTATTCATTTCTTGACCTCCCAGATCCAAATAATCACTCAAAAACTATGTTGATTACAACATTGGCCAATAGCTTAGATGTATTCCTAACCAGCTCTTATATCCTAAATTAACACATTTCTATTAATCTGTATATCACTACGAGGCTGTGACTTATCAGTAAGGTTCTAGCATTCTTTTTCTTAAACAATTACATGATATCACTTTGACTCCTCCTTTCCTCCTCTATCTCTCCTTGGAATTCCCACCTTGCTATATTCTGCCCTGCCATAGGCCAAAGCAACTTCTTTATTAACCAATGGTAATAAAACATATTCATAGCATACAGAGGGGAATCCCACACCAAATCCCATATGAAGCCTTGACTAGGAGGAGAAAGAGGGTCCTAAGAGCAGACAAAAGAGTCAGAGACACCCTCCCCTTCTCCCACTGTTAGAAGTCTCACAAATACACTAAGCTTCACAACCTTAATGTATATGCAGTGGACCTTGCTAAGACTCTTGAAGTCCCTATGATTGCTGCATTAGTCTCTGTGCACCCGCACAAGACCTGTTTAGTTGATTCTGTGGGATGTGTTTTTTTAGTGTCCTTTAGGAAAATTTTTGACTAAGATGCATTTGAAAATATTCTCTGGGCCTTTGAGCTGGAATTCTCCCTCTTCGTTTCAATTTTTCTTAGCTTTGATCTTTTCATAGTGTTCCAGAGTTCCTGAATGTTATATTTCAGGAAACTTTTTATATTTAACATTTTCTTTGACAGATACATCCATTTCTTCTGTTGTATCTGTATTGCTTGAATTTCTCTGTTCCATGTCTTGTATTCTTTTTTTGAAGCTTGACTTTATAATTCCCATTCGCTTACCTAGATTTTCATTTCTAGAATTCCTTCAGATTACATTTTCTTAATTGCTTCTCTTTCCATTCTCAGGACTTGAACAGATTCATTCATTTGTATCAACTTTTTTTCCTTAGCTTTCTTTAATGTATTTATTCATTTCCTTTTTAAGGACCTCTATCATCTTCATAAAGCTGGTCTTATTGTCTTTTGCTTGTGTTTCATTTGTGTTGAAACATTCAGGGCTTGCTGTCATAGGATAGCGAGAATCTGGTAGTGACATATTGCTCTGGCTGTTGTTGATTGTGCTCTTACTCTGGTGTCTAGGTATCTGGCTTTGAGGTGCTTATGGGTCTAGGTGCTGATTTCTCAATTTGTCTTTGTTGGTTGAGTGTTTTGTTCCTCGGTTTCTATCTGCTCTCTGATCTTCTGGTTTGTGTGGCCTATGGTTACACATGCATTCCCCCCTCCCAAGATAGGGGCTGGAAATCTGGCAGTAGGCGTGGCTATAGTTCCATCAGAGAGTCTCTGTCCAAGTTATGGGTTGAAAAAAGCAAAGAGGGGTGGGTCTTGAGGATAGTGTTTAAGGGACACTGAGAGAGAGTGGGAGCTCTGCAGGAGGGTGGCCTACATGAACTTCTGTCAGACGGTGTGTCCTTTGTTCAAGCAGGGGTCTGTGTCCAAGTTGGGGGCTAACACACAATAATGAGGAGGGATGGTGTCTGGGGGTTCTGATGAAATGCTACAGCAAGTGAAAGGACTTAAGGTATCTGAGGGTGAACAAGCTGTTCCAAACATGTCTATTCTTCTGCCTCTTCCAATTCTTTCATAATTCTAATACCTCCTCGCTTCTTCTCCTCTAGTCTAAAACTTCCTCTCTTTCAGGAAGCTTGAAGCTAAAGAAAAAGTTACCTCTCATTGGTCAAAAGCACATTCCTAGGGTAAGTGATAAGGAATTGAGCCAATGACCATGGCAACAAGGTTTCAGGAGTAAGGCTGTGATCAGAGAAAGCAGGAACACAGTGCACAGTGACAAACTTTGAGACATAGGTGTCTATTTCCAGCTAGACTTAGCAAGTGAAGAATTGGCAAGCCTTTCTTAGGATGTTTTGTGTTAGCAACCTTGGTTTGGACACTTGCAACTCTGACCTTGTTGCTCTGGAGTAGAAACCTATCAAGGTGCCCTAAGGGTGAGACTCCACTCACTTTTAATTTATATAAGGAATAAGCATAGTGTTTCCTACTCCCAGAAGCAATTTCATACAAAACCTGCTGCACCTGTGGTTCAAGTATGTTAGTGTCCATTCCAATTAAGAAGTCAACTTTTGCAAGATCACCCTTGATGTGGCAGCCCTGGAAACAAGAAAGAATCAAAATTTAAGGTTATGGATTCTTAGTCTGTGGTTTCAGTTTGGCATTGATGCAGGCATCTATGCTTAGGAGTGACAGAAACCCAGTATGGATACTGTGAGAGTCCATTGCATGAAGCTGTGAGGACAAAGCCTGGGTTGCATTTTGAGACCACAAGATGTTGAAATACCAAAGCTGTAAGATACCTGCCATGGAGAGGTAGCTACATATATGGAATAGCAGTACACACAGAGAGATGTATGAGAAGTTTCAGGGATAGGGCTATCTACGCCCTTGGAAACTGAAACCCCATGCATCTGAGACAGAGCTGTAGGATTTGATGTTCTGTCCTGTTGTGCTTCAGTCTGGCCTTCACTATGTTCCCATTCCTCTCTTTTGGTGTGCAAATGGATATTCTGTGCCATTGTTGTATATTGGAAAGATGTAACTTTTTTCTGATTTTACAAAATCTCACAGACAAGAGATTGCCTTGAGTGTTGGAAGATACTTTGGACATTTTCAACAGTGTAGGGGCTGTTGCAGAATATGAAAATCATTGAAGTAGGGGCTGGAGAGATGGCTCAGAGGTTAAGAGCATTGCCTGCTCTTCCAAAGGTCCTGAGTTCAATTCCCAGCAACCACATGGTGGCTCACAACCATCTGTAATGAGGTCTGGTGCCCTCTTCTGGCCTGCAGGCATACACACAGAAAGAATATCGTATACATAGTAAATAAATATTTATTTATTTATAAATGCAATTTCTTCACGGATGACATGGATCAGAATCCTTAACACTTTGTAAGAATTTTAGCATAAACAAACAAACAAATAAATGTGGGCTCTGAGATCTATCTTTTTTGTTTCTTTGAATGATTTTTACCCAGGAGTCCAGGTCTTAATATGTACTTCTGAACTGATGCATAGACTAGGTTGGCATACAACTCAGGGGCAGATAAACCTGCCTCTGCCTTCTGAGTCCTGGGGTTAAAAGGCATGAGTCAATATGCCCAGATTGCCCATATTATTTTTCGGTTTTTGTAGTTAGTAATTGTTTAAATAATTTCTCTAATATGTACTTTGTACTGTTGATTGTTTACTTATCTCTTTATGTTTGTTTATAGTCATTTTTCTTGCAAGGTGATAGCCCATTCAAACAGTACAGAAATGTCAGAGGTGAACCTCCTATTCAGTTTCCTTCTAAACTAACTTGGTAAACACATTATAATACCCTTGTCATAGAATAAGTATGGGGAGCACCAGAATTATATGACTATGTTGTCAAAGAATTATACATTTAAAATGTTGTCAGTATCACAGTTTTTGTTGTTTACATGTGTGGGGTATTTTAGAATACAGTGACCTATGATGATTTACATATCGACTTCACTTGGAAAGAATGGCTTTGCTGGATCCTTCCCAGAAAAATCTCTACAAAGATGTGATGCTAGAGACCTACAGGAATCTCGCTACTATAGGTAAGACTGAATTTTCCTTTATGTTTTCAAATAAGGGGACAACAGTTCCTTGGTTATTAATGTTCTTCTGTAATTTGATTGAGGAAGAGGACGAATGAGGTATGTAACAGGAATTCTAATTGTTCTTAATAAAAATCCAGAGACATATTGGGGTTAAAGGTGAAGATCAGAGAAGTGGCTAGAGAGTTCCCACCTCTATCAAAAGTCAGACCGAATGGACAGTCCTGTCCTCAGAATGACTGCAGACTGCATTGAGCTCCTGTCTCCTCCCACTTTATATTCATCTCTAGTGCTGGGATTAAAGGCATGGGATCCCAAGTGCTGAGATCATCTTTTATGAGCTCTGTTTCCCTTTTTGACTGGATCGGTTTTGTGTAGCTCAGGGTGGGCTTGAACTATCAGAGATCTATCTGCTCTGTCTCCCAAGTACTGGGATTAAAGGTGTGTACCACCACTGCCTGGCCTCTTTGGCTAACTAATATGGCTATTGATATTAATGGTGTGTAGCACCACTGACTGGCCTCTATGACTGTGTCTAGCTTTGTGCTCTAATCTTCAGGCAAACTTTGTTAGATCATAAACAAAATATTACCACAGAGGTGAATAAATCAGGCATGGATCTAGGGTTCACTGAAGATGGTAACTTAAGTTTTACACAATTTTCAATAATATACCTTACGCTTTCTTGTACTGGTTAGGGTTAGGGTTAGGGTTAGGGTTAGGGTTAGGGTTAGGGTTAGGGGTTAGGGTTAGGGTTAGGGTTAGGGTTAGGGTTAGGGTTAGGGTTAGGGTTAGGGTTAGGGTTAGGGTTAGGGTTAGGGTTAGGGTTAGGGTTAGGGTTAGGGTTAGGGTTTAGGGTTAGGGTTAGGGTTAGGGTTAGGGTTAGGGTTAGGGTTAGGGTTAGGGTTAGGGTTAGGGTTAGGGTTAGGGTTAGGGTTAGGGGTTAGGGTTAGGGTTAGGGTTAGGGTTAGGGTTAGGGTTAGGGTTAGGGTTAGGGTTAGGGTTAGGGTTAGGGTTAGGGTTTGGGGTTGGGGTTGGGGTTGGGGTTGGGGTTGGGGTTGGGGTTGGGGTTGGGGTTGGGGTTGGGGTTAGGGTTAGGGTTAGGGTTAGGGTTAGGGTTAGGGTTCGGGTTCGGGTTCGGGTTCGGGTTCGGGTTCGGGTTAGGGTTAGGGTTAGGGTTAGGGTTAGGGTTAGGGTTAGGGTTAGGGTTAGGGTTAGGGTTAGGGTTAGGGTTAGGGTTAGGGTTAGGGTTAGGGTTAGGGTTAGGGTTAGGGTTAGGGTTAGGGTTAGGGTTAGGGTTAGGGTTAGGGTTAGGGTTAGGGTTAGGGGTTAGGGTTAGGGTTAGGGTTAGGGTTAGGGTTAGGGTTAGGGTTAGGGTTAGGGTTAGGGTTAGGGGTAGGGTTAGGGTTAGGGTTAGGGTTAGGGTTAGGGTTAGGGTTAGGGTTAGGGTTAGGGTTAGGGTTAGGGTTAGGGTTAGGGTTAGGGTTAGGGTTAGGGTTAGGGTTAGGGTTAGGGTTAGGGTTAGGTTAGGGTTAGGGTTAGGGTTAGGGTTAGGGTTAGGGTTAGGGTTAGGGTTAGGGTTAGGGTTAGGGTTAGGGTTAGGGTTAGGGTTAGGGTTAGGGTTAGGGTTAGGGTTAGGGTTAGGGTTAGGGTTAGGGTTAGGGTTAGGGTTAGGGTTAGGGTTAGGGTTAGGGTTAGGGTTAGGGTTAGGGTTAGGGTTAGGGTTAGGGTTAGGGTTAGGGTTAGGGTTAGGGTTAGGGTTAGGGTTAGGGTTAGGGTTTAGGGTTAGGGTTAGGGTTAGGGGTTAGGGTTAGGGTTAGGGTTAGGGTTAGGGGTTAGGGTTAGGTTAGGGTTAGGGTTAGGGTTTGGGTTAGGGTTAGGGTTAGGGTTAGGGTTAGGGTTAGGGTTAGGGTGTTAGGGTTAGGGTTAGGGTTAGGGTTAGGGTTAGGGTTAGGGTTGGGTTAGGGTTAGGGTTAGGGTTAGGGTTAGGGT